>NC_060149.1:150307548-150932548 GCF_021461385.2 Schistocerca piceifrons | reverse complement strand
TCGCATCGTCTCCAAAGGCAATCAACTGCTATTACTAGTCCCTGATATCGTGAATATTGGCACAGGGATGGAGTTGATCTCGAAGCAGGTCCTACACATATCCTATAGGGAAAAATTTTAGGATATTGCCAGTCAACATCATGCAGATAGTTGACAAAGGCACATACATACCATTAGCGAACGAGCAGTGCCATGTTCAAAATTAGCACCAACCACGATACTGACACATTAGAGGTAACAATGAGAATGCAGGAAGTCCGTAAAGTACAGTTGTGCCGCCAGAGCTCTCTGTCACTACCGGCCATTCCCAATGGCTCGCCACTCCATGACGACAGGAGTAACACTGCAGTGGCTCTGCAAAACATAGGAATAATGAAACCACTCTCCATGACGTCGCTATACGTACCGATGACAGGCATCCACGATGGTGCAGACCCGTGAGCTATTGCTGAACACAATGCACCCGGCACCACAACTAATGCAACCATTTGTGTTGTGTAAACAGCAGCCTACACATGGCACGGCAATTCCCTAATTCGACTGCTGTTGGTCTTTGACCAATGGTGCGATATGACAAAGAATTCATTACCAGTTCTGGCATCTCAACAAAGGGCTACTGTCACATCTGAATGCCCCACATACCTGGACGTTGCGCGGTTCTATCAGGCGACAGATGGTGACCGACACAGAGGTTCATTTCAAACTCTGCCAGTTGCTGATGGTTCTGTCTCACCGTGTCTTTCACAGTGTCACTCAACATTCGTCGTTGTACACGTCCCTACTCTACCGGATGTAGTAATAACACTAATGTACTGTAATGGCCGTTCTACCTGTCAGATTTAATCATTTACATGCCCACCTAAGGCGTGTACGTGTACGGATTATCTCCTGGGCGTTTCACCTTTTTTTCAGTCATTTTCTTCAATAAGTCAGTAGTAGTAGTAAGTATAATGTAAAAAAGGCCGAACTCGTTCCTGCAAGTTGCGACTGTGTGCCAGCTACTGGGAAAACTGTATTTCTTTCATTCCCTCTATAACACATAGTTATGTTGCCTCATGAAACTAAGCATAAAAATGAAATGGAGAGAGAGAGAGAGAGAGAAAGTGGTGGTGGATTTACAGAGGTGTATAAATTGACATTTAGCGGGGTTGTCAGGTACTGCGGTTGTCAGCTACTCGGGTATCGGCGTATCTTAAAACTGTTTTGTACAGGCCGACACCCTTCAATAGCTTGCATTTTCCAATAGCTGACATCTCAACTAGCTGATATCATCCGTCTGATGTTGTGACAACACCGTCACATATCGCTAAGCGATATTTTCATTTTCTGCCACTATTTAGTGGATATTTTAAAAAGTACCAAACACATGGGCATGGGAGAAACGCTTTGCACTTTTTATGCGGGGAGGATGAGCTCCACATGTGACCCAGGATTCTCTTTTCAGCAGAAGACAGTCAGTGAATCTCATTAGGAGGGGCGAGCCTCCCCGGGGAGATGGCAGTTTCCACGGAAGTGAAGCTGCGGCCAGCTTTCTGCTTTTGTGGGTACAGCTTCCGCCTGGCCTCGCTGAGGGCAAAGGACGCCTTGTCGCCACTTGCCATCCCCAGAGAATAAATGAGTATGACATTTTTGCCTTTTCTGTACGAATATTGAAGGTCGAGATGCCGCAGCACTGCCGGGCCAGGGTGAGAACGACCGCTACTTTCGCTCAAAAAGTTTGGACTTTTAGTCTAATTGTGTTGAGACGCCCCACCACTGTGCTTCGCACAAAGAAGTCGACAATCAAGTAGACACTGTTCTAGGTCAGTACCAAAATTGTGTTTGTTACTCTGCACTTTGTACATCACAAGTTAAAAGTTTCTGCAGTGTTCCCCTGTTTCTTCATGATATAAGCAATATTCTCATTTTTCACATTGTCGTCCCCTCCATGTAGAGATTTTTGACTTTAGAGCGTTGAAAACGGAGAACGAAGTTTTGTGGCATTTGTGTTCTGGATACCGTGCAAATGGTCTCCCAGCCACCATCTAATGTTGGTGAACACACGCTTTGCTGATTTTGGAAAAATCTAAGTTTCGCAATTTTCGGTAGTCTGATTCAAACTACGATCAGCTCGCTAGTTACTTGTTCTACGATGCAACTTGAGTTGCCCATTTGATTATTATTTTTGATTTTGTCTCATTAACGTTGAATTTGTGAGCTGCCCAGATAAAAATAATATGTTGCATTTTCTTCCTGCAGTCACCCATATAATTTGGTATCTCCCCATAGTGTTAATGTCGTTTTGTATAAGTTATGTCCAGATTTGTAGAAAACTCATACATGATTTAAGCTACAACTTCCTTTTAGTTGTCCCACAACTTCTCCATGGTTAGGTTGTCCACTATTAATAAATATAGCCTGTTGCACACCTAAGCTTGTTTTTCTCACTGTGTTGGTGGTATCGTGCAGAGTTTTCAAACTCAGTGATCGTTTTCTTGTTATTTATTGAAGGTAACGAGCATTTAACTCATTCATCTTGTTTGGTTATAAGTCTGTTTATTGACTGTGGTGAGCAGTGTCGATTTCCCTTATGATTATAAGATCACTTTGAAACGTCCCCTTAGAAAAATTAATGAATTACTGTGCTGATAAACCTCTTACATTATTTGATTTTCAAACAGCTGAGCAAAACTGAACGTACTCAGACATTACTCTCTTTACTTATTCTGATCAACACTAAACTGACACACAATATTTTTAGCGCAACGCAATCTGACTTTCAAAAATCCCTACAAAAGAATGGCCCTGACTAACATTAACCTATATGTTTCACAAATCACTTACCTCACAAAAATTTCGGTACTCGAACTACTGCAATACAGCGAGCGCCACTACTGCCAGCTAAATAAAATATTCAAACTACTGAAGGCACTAACTACTGATAGGCATAGTTAGCAAATGAAAGATTTTGATAGAGAACAAACAATGTATTTACCTTAATAGTGTTCAAAAGTCATAATAATATATAGCAGTTCATGACATCCAGTCTTACAAATTTCAAAACTCCGCCATTTCTCTCCCCACATCCACCACTGCTGGCGGCTCACCTCCAACTGCGCAACGCTACGCGCTGTTAACATCCAACTGCCCAACACTACAATAGCCAACAACAATGCAAACCAGCCACAGACTGCACACAGCACAGCCAGTGATTTTCATACAGAGCGCTACGTCGCGTTACCAATAAAAAAACCTAAACAGCCTACTTACAACTTTGTATTGTGTGATGACTATTTGGCTTACGACATTGCAGTATCCAGACATAATAAGCAACGACATTTTATGGCAGTATCGTATCGTAACGCAGGCCCAGGGTCATTTCTCACGCAGACAACGTAAACCTTCAATTTATACTCCTCTGTATGTTCTCTCTCCCTCTTCATCTCTCTATGATGCTTATATCAATCAGGCAACAACATTATATTACAGAGGGAAAGAAAGAAAGACAGTTTTCCCAGTAGTTGACACCCTGCTACAGCTTGCCAGAACAACTCTCTACTTGCCTCCAATATATTAACATTGATTCCAGGCCAAGCTGTTTGAATTCGATTTTAAAGCTTGTTACAGTCAGATCTGGATTTGTAATCATCTTTTCCTCAATAATGATTCCGAGTTTGATTTCATAAATCTAATGTCGGGAAGGTAAGAACAAGTGATTATATGAAGTCCAAACACGTGCACCTCTAGTAATGTCTGTACTTAATGCTGTTACATCAAAAACAAATGCATTAATCCAGGACTGAAAACTCTATTCACAGAGAATTTTGAAGTCAACTTTTGTCTATTCTTTTCCATTCTGAGTTAAACATTTTAAATGTTACTAGTATTTAATGTGCTATGAGACTAGTTTTTGACCTGAAAGTAAAATTGTTTACCATTGTCAACAAAGCCGTAAGTAAAAAATGGTTCAAATGGCTCTGAGCACTATGGGACTTAACTTCTGAGGTCGTCAGTCCCCTAGAACTTAGAACTACATAAGCCTAACTAACCTAAAGATATCACACACATCCATGCCCGAGGCAGGATTCGAACCTGCGACCGTAGCGGTCGCGCGGTTCCAGACTGTAGCGCCTAGAACCGCTCGTCCACTCCGGCTGGCCGCCGTAAGTAAGATCAATATTAGTTCAAATGTGTGTGAATTACTAAGGGACCAAATTGCTGAGGCCATCGGTCCCTAGGCTTACACACTACT
Organism: Schistocerca piceifrons; assembly: GCF_021461385.2. Lineage (NCBI taxonomy): Eukaryota > Metazoa > Arthropoda > Insecta > Orthoptera > Acrididae > Schistocerca > Schistocerca piceifrons. The sequence continues at coordinate 150,928,317 of NC_060149.1, read as the reverse complement.
TTAACTAACTTATCTAAGAACGACACACACACCCATGCCCGAGGGAGGACTCGAACCTCCGGCGGGAGCGGCCGGACAATCAGTGACATGGCGCCTCTAACCACGCGGACACGCCGCGCGGCTCAATATTAGTATCCATGTGTGTTTTGCAATGTAGCATGCACAGCATATTATACTCTGCTAAGAGATTTAAATGGAGTGGATGTCATCAAGATAAGTTCATGAAAATACTCAGCCAGCAAGTGCAGCCTTGCTACTGCTTCCTGCTGCCTTGTGACACTTGATAATCATCACAGAACAATATAAATGTAGAAAGTAATTGGTTTAAAGTTTTGCTGCTCCTGATACAAGAAAACGAACTTTGCTTGTACACAACTGCTGTTTTCGCAACTTCTTGGATAAGTACTTTTTATTACGGCGCAAAAAGAAATGCAGCGCGCTTGAATACTTTTGAGCACCCTGCAAAGTGTTTTTAAATACTGCATTTAAATCCTTTACCTAATTTTTTGGTTGAACATGGGGCAAAAAAGAAATTCAGAGTGTTCGGATACTTTTGAGCAACCTATGAAGTTCTTTTAAATACTAGAAATTACACTCTTCACTAACTTTTTCGTTGAATGTGGCGCAAAGAAAGAATTTAGAGCGTTCTGATACTTTTAAGCACAATCACAAATGTGCGAGCGTGTGTGTGTGTGTGTGTGTGTGTGTGTGTGTGTGTGTGTGTGTGTGTGTCATGAGATTGTGTTCTCTGCAGCGTTTTTAGTAATTTACGAATCCTACATATCTGAGTGCTTTATAATATATTAAAGCTATTTTGAGAAGTTTGTTAATTCTTCAGTTACAGAGCATTATTCTGATTAAAATTCTGTATGCTTTTAACATTAGTTACGTAATGTGTGGGCGATTAAGCCATACTTTGTCAGTCGTGCACCATCTTATACCTGGAAACAGAACGTCGCTTTACCATGGAACACGTGATGTTTGCAAAATGTCAATAGCTTGTGTTCCAAAACATTTTAAATTTGCAACTGGTTATTGATAACATTTCTTCTTAATCTGATTTCACTTACTGATTATTGGTACGTAGTAGAATAATAATACGACACACACACTCCTGAATACAGTACTAACAAGATTTTCTCGATTGAAACACTTTTAAATTCGCACAGAACATTTGTTCTTAGGTAGATGAGCTTGTTGTGATTTGGAACAGTTCTTCACGTTTGGAAAAACTTTACTTTTCCACAACAATTTTTCTAAATTGAGAAAAAGTCTACAGCACACGTAAATAGAATGCTAACATTTCACAGTTCTTCGAGTGCTAAGCTTCGGCTCTCTCTTTTTTGTGTTAATGTACTGTGGGAAGAGAAAACTATAACTGCTTTAAAGGAAAAGTTAATTTCTACCCAGATTTACCAAAACCAAAAGTATTGGGAAACTATACTGGTGTCCAAAGTTAAAGCAACAAATTACAGTGTACACATTCACAGACGGTGCAGTATGGCAGGCAGACGATGCCTAACAGACTCTCTGAGGTGGAGCATAGAGTAAATATCTCTGGAGTGAGCATTCACATGCGCAGAACAGATTTTGTGTTGTCAACACACATTGCCGGCCTGGTCACGTGATCTCGCGATGTCGTGTATAGCGCCCTGTATATTTCGAATGTCACTACATCCATAGTACAAACGGATTCTTTTCGTATGTGTCGTGGATTATTTATATATGTTGCGCTACGTAAATTTTAAGGGCAAGTGATATTGCATTCTGCTTCTTTGCGATTGGTGTCACAGTTCAAATGCACTCGATTTTTGGTAGTTTTCGGTATGATACGGCACTTTGTAGTATTACAGAGCCTGACGCACATTTTTGCACTGATAGTCTTGCAAAACGACTTGACAATATGCTAGTACTTTTGCAAGTGTCCGAAAATCACCGAATTTGCCTTAATTAGAGATTATATCCCTGCTAATTCGTCCTTTTTCTGCTATTTCTGCGTATTTATTTTCTTGTTTTTGCGACCTAAAGCACAATTTTTCTTACTGGTGACACTTTGAAGTGTTTATTTAACGCATTTTACGTCCTTGCTCCCAGTTTATTAAATAAATAGTGGACTGAGTAAGAAGGGGGAAAAAAGGCGATCGGAGAATAAATGTACTGTAAAGCAAATGTAACAGTCAACCCATATGACACCATTAAGGGAAGTGGAAAGTGACACAAATGAAAAAGTTTGGGGACATGTTTACTAATATTTTACGCTTCTTAATCAAATGGCAAAGAAAATAAATTGAAGGCAAAATACACCAAAAAAGATGAATGTGTACTTTGATTAGCTACACTATTGTGTTTTTTATTTGATTTGTGCAGAAAATGTATTTAAGCTGATTGCAGAAATTGGTAGTAGGTGTTGTGGAAAATTAAAAATAGTTGGTATAGCATCTACCTTCAGCCACACACGTCCAAGTTTTTCTCTTTCTAAACATTCCTCTTCAAAGTGTTTTGGACATACTTTGGAATATTTTGTGGGGACAAAATTACTCCTCCTTATTTTCTGGAGCCACGTCTTTACTCATTGTTCATCCTTCGGAAAAAAAATATAAATCACACATAATCATTCTCCATGTCCTAGACACACTTAACATGGTCTCATACTGTAACTTTATAGTAAACAAAAGGTTTGGACACACACATTATACGAAGACAATTACAGACTCCCACTCTATTGAATTTATCTGTCTCCCGCCTTTCAAATCTATATACATAATCGACAAGTCACTGATAAATGCATGGAGGGTAGTATTTGCTGAAACAACTAACCATTCCCTTTCCTGTTCCACTAGCAAATTTACGAGAGGAAGCGATTGTTTGTAAGCTTTTGTACTAGCCGTAATATATATTATATGGTCTAAAAATCGTAGAAAAATAGGTCTACAGAATCAAGCCTTAATTATAATGCGTCTCGAAATGTTTAAACATAGTACCCATGAGAAGTTACTATCCCTCCTTTCGCATATTTTTCTTTGCACCCGTAGCAACAACAGTAATTCACCATCGCTATTGCACTATCAACAAACGGTGAGAACATAACAAAAACTCTTGATATTGCAAAATTCAAACTCTGAGGAAAGCACACACGCACAGCGAAGTCCCGAAAACATGTGACAATCCTGGTTTAATGTTGACAACATGCGCAGAACGCAGTGCTCACTCCAGAGATTTTTACTCTCTGAGGTGGAGGGCTGTGGGAAGAATATAAGCAGGACAGTCGCAAACTGATGTTGCGGCGCGGCACGTTACTTTTTACCGCCCTGCCGGTGTCGAGCAATGTTCATTTGTCTTCCTAAAAGCTGTAGTAGAAAATACTAGACCACTACTGTCTACTGCAGGTCGCAACATTGATAGAATTGTCCGGTAAACGGGATGTGGCTGGCTACTGAAATAAAAGTTTTAACTTGGCACTGTAAATTTTCAGGTGTATTTCTACGATAAAGATCACAGTTAATACTGCCAAGTCCGTACTAAGTGGCAACACAATGTAAAGTTCACACGCACACCACAATCACACACGTAGCCAGTTTGTGGTATTTACACCCGTTACCGAAGTTAATAGACTTCACCGGATCGTTTAGTTATGGAAATGCTCGCTCAAATGTTGTGCACTCTGCTCTACACATAATACCTGTTCCAGTCTTAGATCGCACAACACGCCACGCAGTTTTAACTAACAGTCAAAAGCAATAATTTTGATATTCCGTCCGAAATTCCACACGGCTTCCACTATACCGTTCACTTAAATACACTTTGTACTACTTCGCGAACTCGTAATTAGCATTTTTCCGCGATTTTACAGTAGTTTCGTCGGAGCTGCTTTCAATGAGATGTTACTAGTTTGAACCCTCAGCCCCGACCCACTAGATCACACCAAAGGCTTTGTTCCCAGCATAGATTGGCGCGAGCCTGCATTTTTCTGATATCACAAACAGCAAATCAGGTTGCAGTATTATCCCGCGCTAACCCGCGCTTTACTTCAATGACCAATCATGGTAAAACATTTCTTTCTATGGCAATTGATAAATAAATAAATTTAGAAAAGTATCAAATATAAAATTACTCCTTCTGAAATTACCGATTAATTTGTGTTCTACTCGCGATTTATTAGTACCATAAAATGACTGCACATTTAACTATAGTAAATCCCCTGTATAGTTTAACTGGTACTTCGTGAATAAACAAAACAATTTTAATTTACTTCTGTTCTTCTTCACTCATACAACACTCACAGTGCTAATTCGCTGGCTGTGAGCACTATGGGACTCAACTGCTGAGGTCATTAGTCCCCTAGAACTTAGAACTAGTTAAACCTAACTAACCTAAGGACATCACAAACATCCAAGCCCGAGGCAGGATTCGAACCTGCGACCGTAGCGGTCTTGCGGTTCCAGACTGCAGCGCCTTTAACCGCACGGCCACTTTGGCCGGCAGTGCTAATTACTACACATATAATACAATTATAATTATGCAAATACATTAAATATTAATCAAACATAACTTTACAACATTGTTTTGACTACGACTGCTAGCACTGTCCGTCAAGTGCTGACCTCTGCCGCCTACTAGTACAACTACGTGCAGCTCTGTATCTCAGGTCCATGTCAGCTAGTGACATCTGCCGATGACTCATGACTATAACGATATCGTCGTAACAAGTGACAGGAGCGGTGCGAAGGCGCTACACGTCAGTGTAGCCCAATGGCTTACTGTGAATCATTGTGTTGTTTCTCGGAAGTGACGACTGTTTGTACAGACCGAAACTGTATCCCGAAAACCAGGGCAGGGCCGACCATTTGTGACATATTTGGTTGTAAGGGCACGACGGTACCGCCTTAGTAGTGCACGGCAACTGGCACCTGACCCCAAAGCGTCCACTGGACGTGTTGTATCGAGGCAAACGGTGTACAGAAGGCTTCAGCAGAGTGGCCTTTATTGTCGGAGACATGCTGTATGTATACCTCTGACGCGGCTTCACAGAAGGGAACATCTGGAGTGGAGTCGTCAGAATGCCACCTGGACGGTCGAACAGTATCTTTTCACAGATGAGTCCCGATTTGATCTGGAGAGTAATTCTCATCTGGAGGGAACGTGGAACTCGATGTCGGGACCCAGAAGCTATGGAGATAGACCGATATCGAGGAGGATCCCTAGTGATATGGACAAGGGCTATTTTATCTATACGATCACCTCTTCACGAAATTGTACGGGTGAACTAGTACGGTTTAACTGGTGTCAGTTATTGTGACGAGATCTTGGGACGTCATGTGGTTGTTGCGGGGTGTTGTGGGCCCAGGCTTCGTACTGATGGACGATAATGCTCGATCTCATAGTGCATGGATGGTTGATGTTTTCATGGAAACGGAAGATATTGCACGCACGGCGTGGCCAGATTTGAACCCCTTGAAGTATATCTCGGATGCATGGGGAGACGGGTTGCATCATATCAGCTCCCGTCAACCACTCTCCAAGACTTGCGAGCAGCTGTGCAGGAGTAACGGGCGTTATTGCCTCAACATGAGATTGCTGACATCATTCACAGCATGCCTCGTCGTTGCCACGCCTGTATTGTTTCCAGAAGTGGTCACACCCCATACTGAGCACTTCGACCAGTTGTCAGAATGTGTGTACAAATCCTTTAAGTTGGAAAAAAACGAAGAACATTTTTGTCTGTCGTTATGCATCTTGCAATTGTTTACGTCCTGTATTCCTTTCATTGTTTCTACTTTACTATCACCTGTTATACTGTTTTGTGACAAAATAAACGTAACCTTGCAAAATTTCCGTTTGTTGGTTTAGTTTTGGACACCAGTACAGTTAACCGCTTCTGCGAGGAACAATTAATGTCTCCGGTTGCGTTTGCGAGCTTGTCGTCTGTTTTCATTTTAAATACTGGGTTTTACGGAATTCTCATTTAACTTATGGGAAACTAATGTGTTCACAATTACGATAGTGCGTGTTAATTTGAAAGACTCAAAAATATTAACAAAATATTTTGAAAAGTAATTTTGATTTTGGTGCTGCGTCTTTCGTAGAACTCTAAGTTGTGTCATAGCGAATACATGCAGGCTACAGAACTTTGCCTTACAATGGCAAATTCAGATATAAAGCTAAATAATAGAAGACTGTACCATTCTTGTGCTGTTCTTCGTATTGGATACCAGAGATACGCTCGCCTAAGAAACAAAACGGCGTGATTAATTCTCACGCACGTGCAACAACGAAGGAGACGTCACAGCTGGCTTGAGGAGAGAGACAAAAGTGTTCCGAAGTGTAGCACTCGCTCCGACAGAATTTGACGAATGAAATACAGAGATGTGTGTGTGTGTGTGTGTGTGTGTGTGTGTGTGTGTGTACGTGTGCACGCAGTTCATAATCAAATATATTTTGACACTGGCGTCTGTGAAGATATTTTTTCTCTGCATATCTATGAAGCCATTTTTACGCAACTGGTTGCCTCATTTTGAATACTACACTGTGATTGCCTGGAAAGGGAATGGGAGGCGGAAGGTGTAGGGGAGGAGAGGGCGGATGGTGAAAGGGGGCGGAGCTTGTCACGTGATGACGATGACAATGACGTCATGAACAAAGGAGGGCGAGGTTTCGTCACAGATGTGAACAAGGTACGCCAGAATGCCCAACGTGAACAAAGTGCGTCAAATAGTTGGTATGCGATCCTGTTGCTGTTCGTGGTGGTTCTTTCGCTTACATCGGAGGCTTCTGTAGTGATGGTTGAGAGGTGTAGGCTATGTGCTGGCACTCTCTTTCTCACCGGCACCATTAACACAGACATGGAACTACAATGTACACGCAGTTATCAATCACTCACACCGACACTGCGGAATTACGCGCACGCTACGTGGGAGACACATGCTTTTGGAATGACGGCCAGTTGAGGACTAGCGCACCACGCATACGAATGCTAGTTGCTCAGTTAATGCAGTTTGTATGTAGAGTCTGTGGTCCCTGTTTCTGTTGAAACATCGCTAATGTCCCTATTCGATATTTCGCTCACCCTTAGTTAAAGTTCCTCAGCGTATGAAGTTTACTCGCAATTACAGTTGTTTCATGGTTGTATTTGCATGTGGCGTTACTCGATACTGGGCGACAGCGTCCCGAGAATAAACATCGATATTTAAAATAAGTTAATTTTTAAGATAGGGGATAGTTTTGTAGAGTATTCTTCCGATTTAGCATCGTAGATTGCGAAATTATACCTGTGTGTTCAAATGGCTCTGAGCACTATGGGACTTAAAATCTATGGTCATCAGTCCCCTAGAATTTAGAACTACTTAAACCTAACTAACCTAAGGACATCACACAACACCCAGTCCTCACGAGGCAGAGAAAATCCCTGACCCCGCCGGGAATCGAACCCGGGAACCCGGGCGCGGGAAGCGAGAACGCTACCGCACGACCACGAGCTGCGGACTACCTGTGTGTGATCACAAGGTGCCAACCGATGGAGCGTTAGCACCTAAAACAATATTTTGGGTACTGCGATATTATGCAGTCAGGAACTGCAACGTTATTAAAGAAGAACAGTTTCTTCTCTAGTGCTTGTCTTTCTGCTCCTGCGAAGCTAAGCTTATACTGATCTTTATATTCCTGTTTTGTCTTTTCATACATAGAATTGTACCTGCTTTTACATCGCAAATTTTCACGAATGATATGGGTGAAATATGGTAAAATGCATTGTAGAGACCAATAGGCAGTGCGAATTACGAATCGTTAGTATTTTCAGAAAACACGAATTGTTAATTAGTTTCTCGTGGACGGAAGACCAAGTGATATAGGAACAGTTACTGCGCTCCGGTAAAATTAAAAACAAACATTGTACCAGTACGAGGTCTGTAGGCTGCTTTCGAAATCACGGAGTTCCACGGTCGCTGCTTTTAAGCAAAACACGGTGATAGCAGTTGCGTAACTGTAGAAACATTTGTGTAGGGCATTACAAACAGCTGCTGCGAAAACGAAATGAGTGTGCACGAACGTGCGGGTAGCAGGATTGTAACGGCGCTTGGCACACGTTTGAGACTTTTCGGAAGGTTGTTGCAGCGCGCGCCGGAAAGTTTTCGGGGTTTACACGGCCACTGCTTATAACGAGCAGCAGCGGCGGCTAACGACGCACACCTGCTCCCTGCTCGCCCGCGGCTACACCCTGATTGATTGGAAGCCACGGCGTCTCAGGTGGCGGACCTCGTTCCACGTCGGGTTGCATCTAGTCCCTCTCCGTCTGTGCGGAGACACAAGCGTCCTTTTACGGGCTTCTGATAAGCGGATCAAACCCGCTTCTCTTATTACAGAGCTACGAGCTCTATGCAGTCACAAAGTGCATTCCAAATGCTCCCAGAAAGCTCGTTACTACAGCGTACACAGCAGCGTCTTCTAAATCTACATCTATATCTGCATAGACACACATACTCGACAAGCCATTATACGGTGCGTGGCGAAGGGTACATGGTACCACTGCTACTTATTGTCTTTCCTATTCCATTAGCAAATAGAATGAAGGGAAAAAAGACTGTTTATGTTGTGGATTGGCAAGAGAGCCAACCCACTATGAGAGGAAGCCGAAAGGCACGCGTTTTAGCTCACGCAGGCTGGCGTGAGGTCTGGAACAGGTCAAGGAAATGAGACTAACAAAAAACGTACGTAGCTGCTGGAATACTTAACTTTAATCCATAATTGGTGAACATCGCTCTTGACGGTACATGTTTTACAGCATCAGTAGTAACTGGTAATGGCGCCTTGCTAGGTCGTAGCAAATGACATAGCTGAAGGCTATGCTAACTATCGTCTCGGCAAATGAGAGCGTAATTTGTCAGTGAACCATCGCTAGCAAAGTCGGCTGTACAACTGGGGCGAGTGCTAGGAAGTCTCTCTAGACCTGCCGTGTGGCGGCGCTCGGTCTGGAATCACTGATAGTGGCGACACGCGGGTCCGACGTATACTAACGGATTTAAAGGCTACCACCTAGCAAGTGTGGTGTCCGACGGTGACACCACAGTTTATGTGCTTCCGTACGAGCTCTGATTTCTCTTAGCTTGTCTTCGCGTCGTTACGGGAGCTATTTGTTAGTGGCAGTAGGATGGTTCTGCATCTGTCGCAAATGCCGGTTCTCTAACGTTTCCGAATACTATTTCGCGGAAAGAACGTTTTTATCTCTCCAGTGGTTCCCATTTGAGTTCACGAAGCATTCTCCTAGCAGGACGCCTCTAAACTGCCTCGATGTCTTCGCTTAATCCAGCCATGAAGTGTTCCAAAACACACGAGCAGTACTCAAGAACTGGTAACACAAGTATTCTGTGCACAGGCTCCCCTATGGATAATGATGAGCGTATGGCATTCGTAGCCGGGAGAACCCTCGCGGGGCGGTTCGGCCGCCGCTCCACAAGTTCTTTAACGCCACTACGGCGACTTGCGAGCGAATGAGGATGAAATAATGATGAAAGACACACAACACCCAGTCATCTCGAGGCATATAAAATCCTTGGCCCCGCCGGGAATCGAACCCGGGACCCCGTGCGCGGGAATTGAGAACGCTACCGCAAGACCACGAGCCGCGGAGTCCCCTATAGATGAGCTACACTTTTCTAGAATTCTACCAATAAATCGAGGTCAACGAGCCGCCTTCTCTACTACCGACAGTACGTGCTCGTTCCATTTCATGGCACTGTGCAACGTTATGGTTAGACATTGAATCGATGTGACACTATTAAACAGCACACCACTTTAGTAGTGTATTCGGACATTGAACGACTGCTTACTCATCTACATTACTCTCAGTAAATTACATAATTTTCATCACTGTCTTTTTTTCTTTACTAACCTCCTCCTGTATTGAAGTCCGTAAAAAGGCGATAATAGTAACTACACAGCTGGCTGCCTTGTCGCAGTGGTAACACCGGTTCCCGTCAGATCACCGAAGTTAAGCGGTGTCGGGCTTGGACAGCACTTGGACGAATCACTGTCCGGAGTGCCGAGCGCTGTTGGCAAGCAGGATGCAATTAGCTCTTGTAAGGTCAATTGACGAGCGACTTGATTGAGAAGCAGCGGCTCCGAACACGAAAACTGACAACGGTCGTGAGAGCGGTGTGCTGACCACATGCCCCTCCGTGTCCGTATGCAGTGAGGCCCATCGGTAGAAAATGAAACGGCGGTCGGTCGGAACCGTTGGGCCTTCCGAGATCTGTTCGGACGGAGTTAAGTTTGGTAACTACGCGAGATGTCACTCATTAGCTGTACACCTAAAATATTTTCGAAATATTCTGTTCCCAATGAACTGAATAATGTAGAAACTTTCACTAAATTACATGATATGAACTGCTCACGAAAGTTTTGCACGTCTTGCCTTTCACAGATCGTGTGTGGCCTTAAAGGGGAGCAGGAAATGAAAGAATTATCCTTATGAAACAAAACTCATAATTTTACGCAGTCTGTTCCAAAGTGTACATCTGTGAAATCAAACGGTCGCAGGTTCGAATCCTGCATCTGGCATGGATGTGTGTGATGTCCTTAGGTTAGTTAGGTTTAAGTAGTTCTAAGTTCTAGGGGACTGGTGACCTCAGATGTTAAGTCACATAGTGCTCAGAGCCATTTGAACCATTTTGTTAAATCAAAACGTCTGCTTCTGCGTAGCATGGGACACGGTATGGCTCCACCCCCTCCATTATAACATGCTTGGAGTCTCGCCTGTGAATTATCTAGAAGGTGGGCGAGACGTTTGTGCTTGACGGTCGACTCGTACAAGATATCAACGTAACAAAACGGAAGATGACGTCATCGCCGAATAGTGGAGCGATAATACTAGCAACAAACGAAGTTATGAGCTATCATCCGCCATACAAAATGTCGGAATATAGCAATAGAATAAAGTAACTAGCAATGATATTGTTTATTATTGGCAAAATCAGAATACATACCCGATTTCCTGTCTAAATAGCTACGGACTGGAACAACATGAACCGTGTCGTTTAAACATTTCAAAACATCGACATGTTAGGGAAAATATGTACACGCAAACTCATCAAACGATATTTAAAAGGCATTTTTCATAGCCTTTACACTGAGCTGGCAAAAGTCAAGGGATACCACCTAATATCGTGTCGGACCTCCTTTTGCCTCGCATAGTGTAGCAGCCTGACGTGACATGGACTCAACAAGTCCATGGAAGTCTCCTGCAGAAATAGTGAACCATGCTGCCTCTATAGACATCCATAATTGCGAAAGTGTGGCTGGTACAGTGTTTTGTGCACAATCTGACCTCTCGATTATGTCCCATACATGTTCAATGGGGCCGGCCGGAGTAGCCGAGAGGTTCTAGGCGCTACAGTCTGAAACCGTGCGACCGCTACGGTCGCAGGTTCGAATCCTGCCTCGGACATGGATGTGTGTGATGTCCTTAGGTTAGTTAGGTTTAAGTAGTTCTAAGCTCTAGGAGACTGATGACCACAGAAGTTAAATGATGTGGACTGCTAAGGCAGCCAGTCCACAGTGACGGGTAGCCGAAAGAAAGGCACGCGTACACACACGCCGACTGGCGTGAATTCTGGAACAGGATAAGTATTGAATGCTAATAAGAAAAGTATGCAGCTCCTCGAATACTTAACTTTATTCTTTGTTGGTTGACAACGTTCTTCTTGAGACATTTATACGATAATTATCAAACTATGTAAGGCTAATGGCGCCTTGCTAGGTCGTAGCCATGGACTTAGCAGAAGGCTATTCTAACTGTCTCTCGGCAAATGAGAGGAAGGCTTCGTCAGTGTAGTCGCTAGCAAAGTCGTCGTACAACTGGGGCGAGTGCTCGTCCGTATCTCGAGACCTGCCTTGTGGTGGCGCTCGGTCTGCGATTACACAGTGGCGACACGCGGGTCTGACATGTACTAAATGGACCGCGGCCGATTTAAGCTACCACCTAGCAAGTGTGGTGTCTGGCGGTGACACCACATTCCTCCCCCGCAAATCGGCGAACGGTCGTGTGATAAGGCTTCCGCCCGCCGTGGGGAGGACCCCATGTTGACGTAGGCGATGAGGTGGGGAGCCTAACAACAGGCGAGTCTGTGCCACCCGCACCCGGCCATTCGGTCCGAGGGGAGCTAGGAAACGCCTGAAAACCTAGTCCAGGGTGCACATCAACATGCGGTGGATGCGCCCGTAAAGAGACAGGAGGGGCCGAAGGGTCGACCTCCATTGCGTCGGGGTACCCGACGCGCGATGACGTCATGGGGTCCGGAGCGGGCAAGAGTTCCATGGCGGAGGACGGCTGGTCACGGGAAGCGATCGGCGGCGCGTGACCCAGGGAGGCGCTTGGCGGCTGCAGTGAAGCGTCCACTGCGGGCGGCGCCGGCTGGAGAACAGGCGGCGGCGGCGGCTGCGGCGGCGCGTCGCCATGGGGCAAAATGGAAGGCATCGTCGGTAACACCTGGGGATGAGGCGAGCCAGTAGATGGGTCCCCAGGGCGCTGACCGGACGGCACCGTCACTGAAAGCAGACGGGGAGCGGCAGAAACCGTGCGACGACAGAGGCGCAGCTGATTGAGATGCCTACGCACCTCACCAGAGGCCCCCAAAACCAAATACATCGCGCGGCCGATGCAGCGAATAATGCGCCATGCGAGCCAACGCCGTGAACCTTGATAGTTGCGATAAAATACAACGTCGCCTGGAGCAAAAGCAGAAGTCTGCCGCTGCATAGGAACCTGATGCGGCGAATGCAGCAAAGACATCAAGGTTCGATGAGGACGACCGTGGAGCAACTCAGCCGGCGAGCGACCATCTCTGGGCTGAGAGCGATACGAAGACAAAAAGAGCAACAACGCGTCCTCCCGAGAATGCGACTCTTTCAACTTCAACATCTGTGACTTGAAAGTCCGGACCAATCGTTCAGCGGCACCGTTTGACTGAGGCGAAAACGACGCGGATGTCAGATGTTGAATACCATTGGCCTGGCAGAATGACTGAAATTCTGCGGACATGAATTGTGGGCCATTGTCGGAAACAATAGTCTGCGGAAGACCTTCAATGCAAAAGATAGCAGACAACGCTTGGATGATGGCAGATGACGTCGTGGAAGACATCCGGACAACAAAAGGAAAATTACTGAAGGCATCGACCAGAACAAACCATCGAACATTCCAGAATGGACCAGCAAAATCGATGTGCAAGCGTTGCCAAGGAGAAGTGGCTTTCGGCCATGCAAAGACTTTCCGCGGTGGTGCGGACTGTTGTTCGGCACACGCCAAGCAAGAAGAACACATATTCGTAATCGCAGCATCGATTCCGAACCAAGTACAGTGCTGACGAGCAAGTTGTTTCGTTCGCACTATACCCCAATGTCCTTGGTGAAGAAGTCGTAAAACAGAGGACCGTAACGAACGTGGGACCACTACTCTGGACTGATCATTATCAGAATGCAACAACAAAACACCACGTCGGACAAAAAGTCTCTCCTTGTGAGCAAAAAATCGGCGAACCAACGGATCCTCGATCCGAGACTTTGACAAAGGCCATTGCGTAGCAACAAAACGCAAAACGGTAGCAAGGACCGAGTCAGCAGCTGTGGCTGTAGCTACACGACGAAAATCAATCGGAAACGATTCGACCACTTCATCGGTTTCCGAATCAATGAACATGCAAGCAAGTTCAGAAGAATCGAATGCTTTATCCTCAGCAACAGGCAAACGGGACAACGCATCGGCGTTTCTGTGCTTAGCAGTGGACCGATACAAGGTATCGTAGCGGTACTGCGAGAGGAAAATAGACCAGCGAATGAATTACTGCGCTGTACGCGGAGGTACAGGCTTGTTCGGATGAAATAGCGACGTCAAAGGTTTGTGGTCTGTGATGATGGTAAAGTGACGACAAGAGCGACTGTTTTGTGAGATTTGAACAGACACTGGTACAGAATCACTTGCTAATTGACGTGATTTCCGGCGACGTCGACGCACACTTTTTGTGTGACGAACACAGTCACTGTTAGAGAAAGTGGCACTGGACGGGGTGGAAGTAGCGACATGAATGTCCATGGGCGAAGGTCCACGAGCCTGAGTGTCCTTGGTTCGATTCCGGCGCGAAGCAAAGGGCCTGGAATGGTTGTGATTGTCAGATATGAGCTTTTTCTGGCAAACACTTTGAACATGTCCTTTCCTATTACAGAAAAAGCAAATAGCTTGGCGTGACGGGCAATGTTCACGCGAATGTCTAGTAGCACACCGCGGGCATGATTTCACTGCATTTGTGTGCTGGCGCGGCACACCTGGGTTAGAGCGCGGCGGCAGCTGTGCGGACTTGCGCGAGGGCAGTTGAACGGGCCGCGCAGCGCGCCCGGCGGACCGGTTAATGTTACACACTGCTGGCGAAGTTTCAAAAGATTCCTGAGCACAGTCAAGTGTGTCTTGTCTATCCAATATGTCTATCACTTGTTGAAGGGAGGGATTAATTAGTTTCAAAATTTGCTCCCGTATGCGAACATCAGAAACGTTCTGTGCAATTGCATCACGTACCATTGTATCTGAATAAGGAAGGCCACAGTCACATTCAAATACACAGTCCCTTGTAAGGCCTTGCAATGTTGCTACCCACTCCCTATTAGTTTGACCGGCCGTACGTTTTGTACGAAAGAACGTATACCTTTTTGCAACGACATTAACTGTTTCTTTGAAATAGGCGTCCAATGCAGACAAAATTTCGTCGTAGGACAGAGTTGCTACGTCGCGTCGGGGAAACAATTTCACTATCACACGGTACGTTTGCACGCCGACACAAGACAATAAGTGAGGCTGCCGCTCGTTACCTTGAATTCTGTAGGCGGCGAGATGAAATCCAAACTGGCGGGACCATTCAGTCCAGGTCTCGTGGGTTTGGTCAAACTGGCGAAACTGCGGTGCAACTGCATGTCGTGGCGGCGGCAGCGATGTAGCGGCGGCTGCTGCATCGGTTTGAATGGCACGTTGACCCTTGACGAGCTGTCCAAGGGCATCCAATAACGCCTGCGTCTGCTGATTCTGCAAGCGATAAAATTCGGACAGTACATCTGGCGAAGCCATGACACAAGTAAATGTAAGCAATTAGAAAGAACACTTTTCCCTCGTCGCCAATGATGTGGACTGCTAAGGCAGCCAGTCTACAGTGACGGGTAGCCGAAAGAAAGGCACGCGTACACACACGCTGACTGGCGTGAATTCTGGAACAGGATAAGTATTGAATGCTAATAAGAAAAGTATGCAGCTCCTCGAATACTTAACTTTATTCTTTGTTGGTTGACAACGTTCTTCTTGAGACATTTATACGATAATTATCAAACTATGTAAGGCTAATGGCGCCTTGCTAGGTCGTAGCCATGGACTTAGCAGAAGGCTATTCTAACTGTCTCTCGGCAAATGAGAGAAAGGCTTCGTCAGTGTAGTCGCTAGCAAAGTCGTCGTACAACTGGGGCGAGTGCTCGTCCGTATCTCGAGACCTGCCTTGTGGTGGCGCTCGGTCTGCGATTACACAGTGGCGACACGCGGGTCCGACATGTACTAAATAGACCGCGGCCGATTTAAGCTACCACCTAGCAAGTGTGGTGTCTGGCGGTGACACCACATTAAGTCCCATAGTGCTCAGAGCCATTTGAACCATGTTCGATGGGACTCATGTCGGGTGATCTGGAGGGCCAAATCATTTGCGCGAACTGTCCAGAATGTTCTTGAAATCAATAGCGAACAATTGTGGCCCAGCGACGTGACATTGTTGTTTGGTAACATGTAGTCCATGAATGGCTGCAAATGATCTCCAAGTAGCCGAACCTAACCATTTCCAGCCAATGATCGGTTCAGTGTAACCAGAGCACCCTGTCTACTCCATGTAAACATAGCCCACACCACTATGGAGTCACCACCGGCCTGCACAGTGCCTTGTTGACAACTTGGATCCATGGCTTCGTAGGGTCTGCACCATACTCGAACCATACCATTAGCTCTTACCAAATGAAATCGGAATTCAAGCAAGCAAGCCACCACTTTCCAGTCGTCTAGGGTCCAATCGATATGGTCATGCACTCAAGAGAGGCGCTCACGTCGGTCGTCTGCTACCAGAGCCCATTGACGCCAAATTTCGCCACACTGTTCTAACGAATACTTCTTCGTACGTTCAACACTGAGTTCTGCAGTTATTTCACACCGTGTTTCTTGCCTGTTAGCTCTAACAACTCTATGTGAAGTCCGCTGCTGTCGGTCGTTAAGTGAAGTCCGTCGTCCACTGAATTGTCCTCGAGGAGAGATAATGCCTGAAATTTCGTATTCTCGGCACACTCTTGACACGATGGATTTTAGAATACTGAATTCTCTAACGATTTCAGAAATGGAAAGTCTCATGCATCTAGCTCCAACTACCATTCCGCGTTCAAAGTCTGTTTATTCCCGTCTTGCTTCCATAATCAGGTCAGAAAGTATTTAATATGAATCACCTGAGTACGAACGACAGCCCCGCCAATGCACTACCCTTAAATGCTTTGTGTATGCTATACTATAGCCATCTTTGGATGTGCATATCACTATCCCACTACTTTTATCGCCTCTGTGTATACCAAATACACTGTGCCTTTTCTCTTTTTCTGTATACCAAGTAAGGTCAAATACTACTGTATCATTATTCTTCAGTTAATGTGACTTTTTTGCTGTGAAAAACGGATATCTACTTAAAAATTGATAGTTCAGTTTATGTTCCAATTTACGCACTGTGTAGGATTGTTCTTTGCCAAGGTATTGTAAAGCCTAACTCACTTTCCGCTTTCAAACATCTAGCCTAAGCCTCTTTCGAAGAACAAAATATAAATGGCTCTAAGCACTATGGGACTTAACATATGTCATGAGTCCCCTAGACTTAGAACTACTTAAACCTAACTAAAGTAAGGACATCACACTCATCCATGCTCGAGGCAGGATTCGAACTTGCGACCGTAGCAGCAGTGCGGTGCCGGACTGAAGCGCCTAGAGCCGCTCGGCCACGGCGGTCGGCGGAGAAGAACACTCATAAGAAATATATCCGAGTTGTCATTGAACATTTATACGTTGTCATGATAGCAAACCAAACAACAAAATAAAGAATAAGAAGACACAAAAGCCGGAAATTCAGTACTGAGGGTGGTGAGATTACGTTGACATCCGACATATAAGCAGGCGACGCCACCTTCCGCCTACCAACGTCAACAACAAAAACTTCCTTTCAGAGAAATCCTGACGTTGTCCTCCAGTCCCTTCCGTTGACGGTCTGTGTGAATGCCACCAGCTGATACGCCTTGGGATATGTTGTGACATTGCGTCCAGTTCCGTCAAGTATGGATCCATCATACGTCTGTCCCAGAGCTGTAGTCGTCTCTCCACTTATGGTTCAAATGGCTCTGAGCACTATGGGACTTAACATCGATGGTCATCAGTCCCCTAGAACTTAGAACTACTTAAACCTAACTAACCTAAGAACATCACACAACACCCAGGCATCACGAGGCAGAGAAAATCCCTGACCCCGCCGGGTGTCTCCACTTATCATCGTGTCTGTGAAGAGCGTTTCTGCGACAACGCACTACAAATTGATAGTGTACGATCTGGTTAATGTCACCAGATACCTCGCACCATTCCTTCCGAATGATTGATGCCTCCGGGAAGAAGGTGTTTTTACGTGGTGAGTGTGGTATACTCGTGCTTTGTCACCTTGAAAGACGAACTCATCGCTGAAATTTTGACTGTAAGTCTGAAAAATACATTGGAGAATGCTGTCTCTATGCTACACAGTCCTCATATTATCCTCCGAGAGAGAAGAAAGGCCTCCGACATTCGCGCACAGTTCCGGCCAAACGTAAGTGAGTCATCTCCCTTTTGCATGCCTATGGCGTGTATTCGTACCTGGCGTCAGACAGATGTTCTACTCGTTCGTGGAGACGGTTAATACAGGTTCCATTTCATGTGTAGCTTGCCTACCTTCTTCGGTTAACACGGTGTTGGGGGGCGGGGGCTCAATTCTTCGTAATCGACGCCTAGAGACCACACTGGTCGTGGAACTCAGATGGTCGCCATATTTACGGTATTATAGTGCCCGAGTTGCTAAGAATTACGATGAAATGTTCCTACGGTACGCATTCATTTCCAAATGAAAAGGCAATGCGGTGACTACAGCCGTTATGAAATACACTGGTGACCAAAATTAAAGCAACAAACCGTTACTTCTCTGTTCTGTGTCTCATTCACGATATAATAAACTATCAGCAGATGTCCATTCGATCTTGTTCTGCACGGAAGGTGGCATTCCGCTCAACGGACAACCACGCCAACTATGACGTCAGGACGACTATCAAACGGGGTAGTGTTTGCCGTGTAGTCTCTCATCCAAAACTGCTGTGTACACAGTCACAGACGTTGCAGTATGGCACATAGACGACGCCTACTGTAACATCGCGAGTCAATACACAATAGCATTTTATTGCAGTAAGCTACTTTGAAGTACGGGCTCGTAGCTTTGGAGCCGTTGGTTGGTGTT
This sequence comes from Schistocerca piceifrons, assembly GCF_021461385.2. Taxonomy (NCBI): domain Eukaryota; kingdom Metazoa; phylum Arthropoda; class Insecta; order Orthoptera; family Acrididae; genus Schistocerca; species Schistocerca piceifrons. The sequence goes on along the minus strand of NC_060149.1, from coordinate 150,909,754 downwards.
GCTGGTATCTTCGCATGACTCACTCGCACCTGTCGCTAGCCTAGCCGTGGGAAGCGCAACCTGTGTTAGTTCGAGCGACAGAATATTCGAGCCCCTAAGAATCTAAATAACCAGTATTAAATATTATTCAATTTTGTTAACAGTCAATATAGAGCCCTTTGTTATTATAAGGAAGGTTGCATTAAAATCTCAGCTATCTAGCTGAGATACTTTCAGACTGAGAGACAATTATAAGATTAAAATCAGTTAGGATTCATAGCAGTTTGTCTTTTAGTATCATTTGGAAGTTCACTGAAGTTCACTAAATGGCAGAACAATTTATTTAGATTTTTTATAATTAAAAACGTTCGCTATTTTTCGTTATTGTAACATAGAATTCAGAAAGGATTAATATTTATTTAATAACTATTTGTTTTGTTGCGTGAATAAATGAGAGTGAGTGAGAGTGTATATGTAGGACGTACGTAAAGATTCAATATTATCTGATGTTAAACAGTACATAACTATGTCGTGGGAAAGTGTTAAGCAAGCAGTTGCAATTAAAGCTGTAATTTCGCTACCTTGCTGATGCATGTCCAAGGGTACTTGCTTTTGTAAGAAGGCAGCCAGAATACCCATTTGCAGAGTAATGATTTTCTAAGGTCGTTTCAAGATTAGTTTTCTTTTCATTTGATTCTGTTAAACATTTTATTAAGATTTGCATGATGAAGTGATGTGACTGCATCTGTGAATATTGATTGGCGTGGGACAGTTTTGGCGCGAGAAAGAACTCGAGGGATTGTTTTGATTGGCTGGTCATTTTGAACAACCAATCAGAGTTAAGCATTTCCTGCGCTCTATCAAGTAGTTATATGCCCTGGAAGGAGCGTTGGCTAGCTATCGGACGTACAGGTCACGTTGGAAGTGTCCGTCTACATTACAAGTAAAATGAAGAAGTTACTGTTATTTTGCGTCCGGATGCTAAAAGGTATCAGATAGATTATATAGCGGTAAGACAGAGATTTAGGAACCAGGTTTTAAATTGTAAGACATTTCCAGGGGCAGATGTGGACTCTGACCACAATCTATTGGTTATGAATTGTAGATTAAAACTGAAGAAATTGCAAAATGGTGGGAATTTAAGGAGATGGGACCTGGATAAACTGACTAACCAGAGATTGTACAGAGTTTCAGGGACAGCATAAGGGAACAATTCACAGGAATGGGGGAAAGAAATACAGAAGAAGACGAATGGGTAGCTCTGAGGGATGAAGTAGTGAAGGCAGCAGAGGATCAAGTAGGTAAAAAGACGAGGGCTAGTAGAAATCATTGGGTAACAGAAGAAATATTGAATTCAATTGATGAAAGGAGAAAATATAAAAATGCAGTAAATGAAGCAAGCAAAAAGGGATACAAACGTCTCAAAAATGAGATCGACAGGAAGTGCAAAATGGCTAAGCAGGCATGGCTAGAGGACAAATGTAAGGATGTAGAGGCTTATCTCACTAGGGGTAACATAGATACAGACTACAGGAAAATTAAAGAGACCTTTGGAGAAAAGAGAGCCACTTGTATGAATATCAAGAGCTCAGATGGAAACCCAGTTCTAAGCAAAGAGGGGAAAGCAGAAAGGTGGAAGGAGTATATAGAGGGTCTATACAAGGGCGATGTACTTGAGGACAATATTATGGAAATGGAAGAGGATGTAGATGAAGATGAAATGGGAGATACGATACTGCGTGAAGAGTTTGACAGAGCACTGAAAGACTTGAGTCGTAACAAGGCCCCGGGAGTAGACAACATTCCATAAGAACTACTGAAGGCCTTGGGAGAGCCAGTCCTGATAAAACTCTACCATCTGGTCAGCAAGATGTACGAGACAGGCGAAATATCCTCAGACTTCAAGAAGAATATAATAATTCCAATCCCAAAGAAAGCAGGTGCTAACAGATGTGAAAATCACCGAACTATCAGTTTAATAAGTCATAGCTGCAAAATACTAACGCGAATTATTTACAGACGAATGGAAAAACTGGTAGAAGCCGACCGCAGGGAAGATCAGTTTGGATTCCGTAGAAATGTTGGAACACGTGAGGCAATACTGACCATACGACTTATCATAGAAGAACGAATAAGGAAAGGCTAGCCTACGTTTCTAGCATTTGTAGACTTAGAGAAAGCTTTTGACAATGTTGACTGGAATACTCTCTTTCAAATTCTAAAGGTGGCAGGGGTAAAATACAAGGAGCGAAAGGCTATTTACATTTTGTACAGAAACCAGATGGCAGTTATAAGAGTCGAGGGGCATGAAAGGGAAGCAGTGGTTGGGAAGGGAGTGAGACAGTGTTGTAGCCTCTCCCCGATGTTATTTAATCTGTATATTGATCAAGCAGTAAAGGAAACAAAAGAAAAATTTGGAGTAGGTATTAAAATCCAGGGAGAAGAAATAAAAACTTTGAGGTTCGCCGATGACATTGTAATTCTGTCAGAGACAGCAAAGGACTTGCAAGAGCAGTTGAACGGAATGGACAGCGTCTTGAAAGGAGGGTATAAGATGAACATCAACAAAGCAGAATAAGGATAATGGAATGTAGCCTAATTAAGTCAGGTGATGCTGAGGGAATTAGATTAGGAAATGAGACACTTAAAGTAGTAAAGGAGTTTTGCTATTTGGGGAGCAAAATAGCTGATGATGGTCGAAGTAGAGAGGATATAAAATGTAGACTGGCAATGGCAAGGAAAGCGTTTCTGAAGAAGAGAAATTTGTTAACATCGAGTATAGATTTAAGTGTCAGGAAGTCGTTTCTGAAAGTATTTGTATGGAGTGTAGCCATGTATGAAAGTGAAACATGGAAATACGTAGTTTGGACAAGAAGAGAATAGAAGCTTTCGAAATGTGGTGCTACAGAAGAATGTTGAAGATTAGGTGGGTAGATCACGTAACTAATGAGGAGGTATTGAATAGGATTGAGGAGAATAGAAGTTTGTGGCACAACTTGACTAGAAGAAGGGATCGATTAGTAGGACATGTCCTGAGGCATCAAGGGATCACAAATTTAGCATTGGAGGGCAGCGTGGATTGTAAAAATCGTAGAGGGAGACCAAGAGATGAATACACTAAGCAGATTCAGAAGGATGCAGGTTGCAGTATGTACTGGGAGATGAAGAAGCTTGCACAGAATAGAGTAGCACGGAGAGCTGCATCAAACCAGTCTCAGGACTGAAGACCACAACAACAACAACATGCTATTGTCGTGAAAGCAGTTGCATTTACGTAGTTCTAAGTTCTAGGGGACTGATGACCTCAGATGTTAAGTCCCATAGTGCTCAGAGCCAGAGGAGTTGCATTTACGGACGGATTTTAGAAATTTGAGCTTTGTGAAGTGTTTAGTTGGAAAGATAAATGCGTGTGAACTTTTGGCCTTTGTAGAATTCCGCGTGGCCTGTTTCATATTCATCTATGGAATGGTTGGCGAGCAGTTTCTTTATTAGAAATCCACTGAAAAAAAGACCGAATGTGAAACTCATATATTGTAGCAGAGCATCGGCTGTAGATCACGTAATAATTCGGGTCGGACTTAAGTACATTTCTGGCTGTCCTGCGTGTATACTGGGTTGTGTGAACTGTGAGCTGAGGACACTGATATTACTCTTTTAAATAAATACAGGCTGATGGCTAATTCTTTAATCTTGAACCTATAGAAATACAGAACTTGTTGCTGAATTTTGACATTTTTTCTAAAGGAATGAACCAATCGCCCTCCACCCGAAAATCGTTATAAGATATTACAGAGTTTAGGCGAACTTTGCAAACGTAAGCATTGACGATGTTTTTCTTCAAAGCTGCTTTTAACATAGTCTGAACAGTATCTACGTATGCAGAGAATCGGGCTGGTGACCAGACGCCGTACTGAGGTAGGTGGAACTTATTGTAGTGCACTGTACGACGAAAGACAGTGGTCTAACAATTACGCAACGCAGCGCGACTTTTAACCCGCCTCGCCACACTACCAAACTCGATTAGGTGGAGGGCCATAGAAAGAAAGGTGTCAGGACAGTCGCAAAATGATGCGCCCCCATGGCTTAATGTGAATCGTTGTGTTGTTTCTCGGATGTGGCGGCAGTATATAGAGACGGAAGCTGTATCCTGAAGACTAGGGCAGAGCCGACTATTTGTGACATCAGAAAGAGACGACCGATATTTGGTTGTTAGGACACGACGGTACCGCCTTAGTAGTGCACGGCAACTGGCATCTGGCCCCGCAGCATCCACTGGACGTGTTGTATCGAAGCAAACGGTGTACATAAAGCTTCGTCAGAGTGGCCTTTATCGTCGGAGACTTGCTGTATGTTTACCTCTGACGCGCCTTCACAGAAGGGAACATCTAGAGTGGAGTCGTCAGCATGCCACCACGACGCTCGAACAGTGAGCCGATGTTCTTTTCACAGATGACTCCCGATTTGGTCTGGAGAGTAATTTTCATCTGGAGGGAACGTGCAACTCGATTTCGGGACCCAAACGCAATGGAAAGAAACCGATGTCGAGGAGGATCCCTAGTGGTGTAGGCAGGGATTGTGTTAACCACACGAACATCTCTTCACGGAATTGTACGGAGGAATCGGTAAGGTTTAACTGCTCTCAGGTACCGTGACAAGATCTTGGGACCTCGTGGGCGGTTGTTGTGAGATGGTGTGGGCCCAGACGTAGAATTGATGGATGATAATGCTCGACTTCCTAGAGCACAGCTAGTTGATGTTTCCTTGGAAACGGAAGATATTGCGCCAATAGTGTCACTCTCCAAGGCTTAAGAGCAGCTCTGCAGAAACAAAGGGCGTTTTTGATTCAACATGAGATTTATGACATCATTCACAGTATGCCCGTCGTTGTCATGCCGATATTGCTGCCAGAGGTGGTCACACGCCATACTGAGCACTTTAACCAGTTGTCAGAATGTCTGTACAAATCTGTTATGTTGGAAAAAACGAAGAACATTTTTGCCTACCGTTATGCATGTTGCAGTTGTTTACGTTCTGTATTCTTTACATTGCTTTCACCTGTGTATATTCTGTTGTGGCAAATTAAACAAAGCCTTGCAAAATTTCTGTTTGTTGCTTTAATTTTGGACACCAGTGTACATGAAATGCATTTGCAATTGCGAATACGGGAAACCATCAGCTGTACAATGGAATGACGACAATGAAAATTTGTTCTGGACAGGGACTCGAAACTTTATTTCTCGCTTATCGCGAGCGGTCACCTTGCCATTTTCTTTTTTTTTTTGTTGTTTATTTTCGTTTTGTTCGGTACTGTTCGTTGCATTTGGTCAGGGCAGACGTCAGATGACATCCGTTCAAGTTCATCGTTGATTCATTTCAAAAATGGTTCAAATGGCTCTGAGCACTATGGGACTTAACTGCTGAGGTCATCAGTCCCCTAGAACTTAGAACTACTTAAACCTAACCAACCTAAGAACATCACACCCATCCATGCCCGAGGCAGGATTCAAACCTGCGACCGTAGCGGTCGCGCGGTTCCAGACTGTAGCACCTAGAACCACTCGGTCACTATGGCCGGCGTTGATTCCTTTACTCACTTTTTTATTACAGAGGGCAAGTAGCCCTCTGACCGAACACGCTGAGCTACCGTGACGACACCATTAGGGTATTCGAGTATGTTCCACAGCGAGACACAATCTCCCACATATCATCAGTCATGTGTCTACAACCTGTTCGCCCTATAGATATTAAGTGTATTCCCGTGCACGGGTGACATTTTAATCGAAGGTATCTCACCCGGTGTCGGTGAATAAATACTATATTCCAGTGCCCGTGTTGTTCAGACTTACGATGCAATGTTCCTTCGGACATTGGCTACCATATTTGTCGACACAGCACTTCCAGTTGCATGCAAAATGTGCTGCATGTAGTTCTGCTGCAGTCTCTTCTGGGGCACCGAAGAGCTATAATTCGTACGTAGCGGTCAAAAGTTGGCTTTGCTGACGGCGGCGACCACTGTATGGCAAATTTGCAGTATTGCGTGTTTCATGGTACCTGTTCAATGTTCAGACGACGCCCCCGTTGTGTATAGCAATTCTACGCTAGTTTCCGCTGCTAACTACCCTTCTTGCCGTAAACTGAGAATGGTGCACACACGGTCTATGTTTGAAATGACCAGCTGACAGACTGACCAGCGTCCACATATTATAGTGACCGATTAGTAACTGCAGACACGTGGAGCCCTATTGCACTGAGGATGCAGATTTGCTTTTATCTCGATTACTCAGGTGGTTGTGCCTGTTGATTTCTTGTAGTCAGATGAATACGGAGCACGGGCTTTACGATCTATTAAACTCTGCAAACTATGTAAGTCATGGTGGTCCTTTTTTTTTTTTAACAGTTTAGTTACTAAGCCAATGTTGTGGAACGAAATATGGTGAGTTGTGACGTTTTTGTACAGCTGTGAATGTGTTCATGATGTATCGTACAGAGATGGCAATACAAATGCAAAAAATAACGTAATGAATTAAAATTTCCTTATGGTCTCGTCTCTCCAATGTGGGAAAGATAGATAATGTCAGAGTTCCACTGCCGCATGGAAATTTGACAGTAATTTAAATATCTTGACGTCTGATATTGCCAGAAGCGTTTTCACAATGAATGGTCCCCTACACAGCATGCTCCTCAATGTAGAAGGAGGTCGTCCGTCGGTTGCACCGTTGTTGACACCCAAGTACCTAATGGTTAAATTGTCTTTTTCTCCACATTTTCATTGGTGGAACTACTGGGGCGCCACCATCACATTGAACCTGTCGGCCGGTGTGGCCAAGCGGTTAAAGGCGCTACAGTCTGGAACCGCGTGACTGCTACGGTCGCAGGTTCGAATCCTGCCTCGGGTATTGATGTGTGTGATGTCCTTAGGTTAGTTAGGTTTAATTAGTTCTAAGTTCTAGGGGACTGATGACCTTAGAAGTTAAGTCCCATAGTGCTCAGAGCCATTTGAACCATTTTTTGAACATTGAACCTACATAGGACGGTTTGTTTCGAATATCAAGCAAGAATATACACTACCTGACGAAAAAACTGAATTAACCAGACAGGGAGGAGGAAATGAAATGAAACTTCACGGGTGGAGAGCGAATGTGATACTATTTCAGCGATTCTGAAGTCGAGTAAGATTTTCAAAGAACTTACCTGTGTTAGTCAACTTACCAGTATGATGTTGCACATCCTATGACCTGGATGCAAACACTAATTTGGTTGGTGAGAATGTCATGGAAACACCAGCTGGCCCACAACTCTGAGTGGCCCTCGATATCTTCGATACTAGCACCGAGACAGAGTTGACCTCCGAGCTGGTCACACATGTGTTTTATTGGTGATAGCTCTGGCGATCCTTCTGGCCGTGGAAGTACGTCAACAATGGTGCAAACAGTTCACCAGAAGTAAAACATGTCGACGCAGGACGTCTGCAACGTACAGTTGAGCAGTCAGATTTCCCTTATTTACCGCCAGCGGTGGCCTGAAGTCATACCCAGTCGCTCCTCACACCATGACGTTAAAACTAATACCACTGTGTCTCCCCAAAACCCTGGAAGAATGGGACTTCTCCCCAGGTTTCTGCCATACCAACAAACGATGTTCATCCCGTGGTTGTGCAGAATCACGATTCATCGCCGACCACACTGCTAGAAAAGCAATTAGTACATCCTTTTAGAGGTTTCAAATTCACTCACGATTGCATATGGAATACATAAAATGATTATATTTACAGATCAATAGCACAAGCGATTCTGTGGTACCTGGTATCGACCCCTGTGAAATACCCATATTATCACGTGGTGTAGCCTCTGCGGGCGGCATTTCAGGCGCTGACTCTGGCATCTAGTCAATCGTACAAATGCGAATGTTGTCCTGGATTAGGTTATGCCACGTCTGCTTGACCTGTCCACGTATTCTGTAAGAGTTGTTCGCTGATTAGCTGCACGATTCACTTCTCGTCCCATCATATCCCACACGTGCTCGATTGGGGACAGGTCTGGAAATGGTGCTGGCCAGGGACAATGCTGTACGTCTTCCAGAGCACGTTGAGTTTCACGGACAGTGTGTGGGCGAGCATTATCATGTGGGAACGACATATCACCTACCCGTTCCAACAACGGCTAAAGAACTGGTCTAAAAACATTCTGCATGTGCCGAGCGTCCCCTTCATTAACACCAAAGGTGAACGAGAGTCGTAACTTATCGCAGCCCGAACCATAGGCCTAGGATGGAGCCTTTGTGTCTTGGACGAATGCACTCTTCTTCATAGTTCTCATCAGGTCTACGTCCTACGAGCAAAAGACCAACAACTTGTGACCAGGCAGAATTTGCTTCCATTGCTGAAGATCAAGATGTGCCTTCCTCATCCTAACTTCCAGGTGATCCTCTAACGGCACCAGTCAAGCCATGCACGTCGATGTCAGTGGAAGACAGGCTAGAAGAGTGAGTGCTCATAGTCCGACTGCTAATAGATACGTGGAGTGGCAGCGCGGTTTGAGGCGCCATGTCACGGATTGCGCGGCCCCTCCCGTCGGAGGTTCGAGTCCTCCCTCGGGCATGGGTGTGTGTGTTGTTCTTAGCATAAGTTAGTTTAAGTAGTGTATAAGTTTAGGGACAAATCACCTTTGCAGTTTGGTCCCTTAGGAATTCACACACACTGCTAATAAACGGTTTGCAACAGTTCGTGTGGACACGTCTGGGCTCACAGGTCGCCTTATCTACGATGTGGCTGTACGATCTGCCACTGCTGTCAGTACAAAAAGGTAGAAAACTTTGTTTTCCCGTGAAAATGCCATCTGCTACAGATTCTATCCCGAAAATGGAGTAGGAACTGGAAGTTTTGGGACGCTTTGAAGGCGTGAGACGCTGCTGAACGTTGAAATCATAAAAAACTTTTACGCGACCTAAGAACTTCCAAGCTTGGCTACTATGAATAAAGTAGAGTTTAGATTGAGAAACTCGACTGTGCCGATGAGAGCCCAACTCGGAGGCAACAGAGAGAGCTGAAAAGAATGTCAAATGGTAGGACGTGCATTACAGGTTACCCACCCAAAGAATATCCCAGGAAATGATGCAACGTATTTTAGGGACAATTTTACCGGTCACTGTTCAGAAGATATTTACACTACTGGCCATTAAAATTGCTACACCACAACGATGACGTGCTACGGACGCGTATTTTAACCGACAGGAAGAAGATGCTGCGATATGCAAATCATTAGCTTTACAGACCATTCACGCAAGGTTGGCGCCGGTGGGGACACCTACAACGTGCTGACATGAGGAAAGTTTCCAAACGATTTCTCATACACAAACAGCAGTTGACCGGCGTTGCGTGGTGAAACGTTGTTGTGATGCCTCGTGTAACGACGGACGGACGGCTCTGAGCAGTCCCCTAGAACTTAGAACTACTTAAACCTGACTAAGCTAAGGACATCACACAGATCCATGCCCGAAGCAGGATTCAAAACTGCGACCGTAGCGGTCGCGCGGTTTCAGACTGTAGCGCCTAGAACCGCTCGGCCAATCCGGCCGGCTCGTGTAGCGAGGAGAAATGCGAACCATCACGTCTCCGACTTTGATAAAGGTCGTATTGTGGCCTGTCACGATTGCGGTTTGTCGTATCGCGACATTGCTGCTCGCGTTGGGCGAGATCCAATGACTGTTAGCAGAATATGGGATCGGTGGGTACAGGAGGGTAATACGGAACGCCGTGCTGGATCCCAACGGCCTCTTATCACTAGCTGTCGAGATGACAGACATTTTATCCGCATGGCCGTAAACGGGTCTTGCAGCTACGTCTCGTGGGGACGTTTGCAAGGCAACAACCATCTGCACGAACAGTTCGACGACGGTGGCAGCAGCATGGACTATCAGCTCGGAGATCATGGCTGCGGTTACCCTTGACGCTGCATCACAGACAGGAGCGCCTGCGATGGTGTACTCAACGACGAACCTGGGTGCACGAATGGCAAAACGTCATTTTTTTGTATGAATCCAGGTCCTGTTTACAGCATCATGATGGTCACACCCGTGTTTGGCGACATCGCGGTGAATTCACATTGCAAGCGTATATTCGTCATCGCCATGCTGGCGTATCACGCGGCGCGATGGTATGGGGTGCCACTGGTTATACGTCTCGGTCACCTCTTTTTCGCATTGACGGCACTTTGAACAGTGGACGTTACATTTCAGATTTGTTACGACCCGTGGTTCTATCCTTCATTCGATCTCTGTGAAACCCTACATTTCAGCAGGATAATGCACGACCGCATGTCGCAGGTCCTGTACGGGCCTTTCTGGATACAGAAAATGTTCGACTGCTGCCCTGGCCAGCACATTCTCCAGATCTCTCACCAACTGAAAACGTCTGGTGAATGGTGACCGAGCAACTGGCTCGTCACTATACGCCAGTCACTACTCTTGATGAACTGTGGTATCGTGTTGAAGCTGCATGGGCAGCTGTACCTGTACACGCCATCGAAGCTCTGTTTGACTCAATGCCCAGGTGTATGACGGCCGTTATTACGGCCAGAGATGGTTGTTCTGGGTACTGATATCTCAGGATATATGCACCCAAATTGCGTGAAAATGTAATCACATGTCAATTCTAGTATAATATATTTGTCCAATGAATCGGTGGCATTTCTTCTTGGTGTAGCAATTTTAATGACCAGTAGTGTATTTCAACCAATCTGAATAGAGTAAAGAGCGAAACGCGAAAATACGAGTTTTTCTTTTAGCAAACATTCGGTACAAATTTACTTCTTCTTCGTAGACAGCCTTCACCGCTTCATCTTGATCTCTGAAAGTCGGGCTGCAACGCTGCCAGAGTAAATTTACTGCCGGACTTAGAGAGATTTCAGGCTGATTCGCACTTAGCAGTTGGCGAGTGTTATTGGTGTGCTGCCAGCGACTGATTCAGGTGCCATTTCAGCTTCCACCTATAATTTACAACCGTGCGACGATTCGTACGGACATTAAAGCTACTTAATGGAATTTCATAGCTTCAAACTTATCTTTCAAGACTTGTATTCAGATTCAATTACCAGCTTGGTTTCAGCCCTGACCTCTGACTTAACGAGAATTTCGCTCTCATTTAAGTATATGGGTATATGGCCGAAAGAGACAGCCTTCAAGAATTGTGAAACGGACCCTGTCGTCCAGGACCATGTGCCACAAAGAGCGCAGATTCGCCACAAGATGGAGAAATTCGCTGCGCGGAGTGACCGCGCGGTTTGAGGCGTCGTGTCCCGGACTGCGCGGCCCCTCCTGCCGGAGGTTCGAGTCCTCCCTCGGGCGTGGGTCTGTGTGTTCTCAGCATAAGTTAGTTTAAGTTGTGTAAGTCTAGGGACCGATGATCTAAGCAGTTTGGCCCCTTAGGAATTCACACACATCTGAACATTTTCGGGGAATTTCACAGGCATCAATTGTGCTGAATGAGGCTGGGCTGAATGAGGCCTAAGCGCTGTAGTGTGCGAGTGAGACAGATTGAACCTATGTCACAGGGAAAACCCGTAGGAGGCGTTTGTGGCCAGGGAGACGTAGCAGTGTTAAATATGGATGACCTAAGATCGGCCATAAAGGAAAACATTTGTGAAAACTATTTAATACTGTAGCAATTTAGGGAATGAAGCCACAGTAATTTTAATATACCATCCTTCATACATTTTCATGGTGATCCCAATAAAACTTGAATATTGATCATATCTGTACTAGTTCAGGATTTACTGTTAAATAAAATTAACAAGCTTTGTAACAAAGACTTGAATGCTAAAATCTGAACGCTTTGGTCGATCTTAAAGATCGACATTTCATATAAAAGTGCATCGTTAAAATGACAAATAATGTAAATATTAACTCTGTAACTTTATTTGTTTAAAATATATAGTAAATATAAATTATCAGTATTTTCAGTTAAACATCAGTGCATCATATTCTCCACACAAAACACATTGAACGATGACAGCATGACACTTTATCGAATCATTAGGTAACAGAATATATTTTGTCAGTTTAATGTATAATAGTTGCTTATGTTCTTTATTTATCAGAAAAAACATTGGTGCATTTCTAATGGCCGTGAGATTCAAAGTTAAAAAGGAAATTGTATTGGTTTTATTTAAAAGAATTTAACGTTTATTATGTAATGGATATTATGGATATTTTGTTTAGATTGTGAAAGTGGTCAAGCTTTGAGTATTTAAATACGTTAAAATGAAAATAATGTAGACTATGCTATAGCCAATCAGATGGACGGCTTCAGGAAAGGGAACTGCATTAATCAGTTGAGCGTGGACGGAAACGCTGCCGAGGTGGGGCAGAGGGAAAGTGCGGGTGGAGACGCGAAAGCAGGCGGGCGATCTTTAGGTAGCAAGGAAGTTAAACGACTTAGAAAATTTCGTGTTGTGTGGTATTTCGGGACTTAGTCTCTGAGCGGTGAGCAGCCGCGTGCCTGGTGTGAACTCTAACTTTTCGAGTAGTAAACGAGGTGGAGTATCGAACTTGTAATTCGCTTTGAGATTGTGAATGATCGAACTATGCCAAATGGATATGCACTCAAGTGTAACAGTAACTCTAAATACGACCACTTTCGCTATTGTTTCGCTTTCTGAATAAACATTATTCTCACCAACTCGCAACTGAGTGGCCTACATCATTTATGGGCCGTTAATTTACCTCCCGATATTATTATTACTGTTATTATATGCTACATTAACGTTGTGTGTTTCATACAATTTCGCAAACTTGCCATCAGCCAGACAACTTAACCAAAGGGTCACAAGTGCCTAATTTAGGGCGGGTAATGCGACACGTGCGGTTCAACCCCTGGACGAGTTTGAGCCAAGACATTTCGACGAAGAGGAACCGCTTGTGAGCCCGAACATCTTTGGGGTGTTAGCTTGCAGACCACAGGTTCAATGCATTCCCTTCTACAGTCCGATCTCTCTTTACTACTAATAGCATAACAATCTATTTTACACAAGAAAAGAAAAAAAAAAAGAAAATTGTGGCCCTATGTGTATCCCTCACTGCAGCAGCAGCCATATTTAAAACCAACTGCTGTACTATTCCATATTTGGGAAATCTATCTTATGTAAGAGGCACTACAGCTCATTTTCTACTCAACAGCAAGGACAAAATAGCGTTATTAAATAACAGTGGGGTCCACAAAATCACTTGCAATCACTGCAACGAAGTGTGTATTAGTCAGACAGGTAGGGTCATAACAACTAGGCTGATTGGACACTAACGCAGCTGGAGATTACGTAAGGCAGACTCCACCTTTGGCAGACGTGTGCTGAAGGAAGTACACAGATACCAATTCCACACAGAAATACTACATTTAGCCAACAAAGAAAGAGAACTAAGCCTATCAGAAATACTTGAGGTAAACAGACATTTAGCTCAAAACTCGCAGTTGGTTGTAAATGAGCTGGTTGCAGCTGAGCACATCTCTAATTTTAAGGTCGACATGACACAATCAACAAATCACATACGTACAAACCGCCACAATGACATACTGTATACTGCTACAGAAAATTAAAACACAGCATAATTTCCTATTCCTTATATTGTTTACCCCATAAACTTTAACAATGTAGCTTGTAATACTTCATATTGTATATTTTAATCATGTGCTGTGTTTAATATTATCCATTCCATAAAAATGTTATTCGTTATATCAAACATTTTTGTTGCACAACGTATGTTACTTGTGTTTATTTAGATATTTCTCAAACAATCTCACGACCATCTCTTTGTAATACTGTAGAATTATGTATTTTAATTATTGTGTGTAATTCTGTCTATTGCCTAAAATATAGTTTAAAATGTTGAAAAACCTGTTTGATGCTCAACATAACTGATGAGTGCTCAATTTAACAGTTTGTCAGGACCTAACAAAATTGAGTATAATAACCGTTTAACGTGTAACTTTGTGTAGTTTAATTAATTATTGTGCTTAACGTTGTCCTATGTGTAAAGTGTAATTTCAACGTTAATAAACAAGTGTGAAGCACAACACCCTATGCAAGTGATTGGGTATAATGTTTGGTTTTCTAAGAACTAGTGTACCTTTCAGACGGTAGTCAAGTTTTTCCAGAGATGATCTAATAAGACGAAAAGTTGTTTGATATAAACAAAAATCGGTAGAACAAAAACAGTGTACTTGTTACTCAAACTTAAATATAGCATTGTTCTGACAAAAAGTAACGGAAGAATCCATAAATAAGACAAATGCCGTTTTTGTAACCAAGTTCACACATGTAACTATATACAATTCAAAACAACACTCACGAAATATATGATGCGTTAAATATCTTTTAAGCTGTACTCTCAGTGAGTGGGTGGATCATACATAGTGACAGTCAAACTATTTGCGTCTTTACCTGTGGCTACTCATACTTTAGGACACTTGTGCTATACACGGCTCTATGTGAAAACAATAGCTCGATGTAATCATAGGGGCGATTCGAACACGTCTGCTTTAATGCCCCGCGTCGGATTCCCTGCAAATAATAACCTGTAGCTGTGACTCTGCAGTCAATTAGTCTATGCAATGGCCATATTTTCCAGTTAATAAAATACATAGAAACACAAAATAAAAGTTAAATGAATAATTTAGTAACAAAGGGCCTTTTGTAACATCTATAACTGACAGAGATCTGTACTGAATAATGCTTATTCAAGAAAGGACATTTCAAATAAATTGGAAGTCGTTTTATGACATACAGTTAAAATACAGACAGAAATTACCCTTATCAAATGCAATAAAGTTACGTTGAGAGCGTTATGAGAATGGTAGCAAAATCCCCAACCTATGCTGTAACCAACGATACGCGAAAACTAAGTCCATTTCGCAATCATAATACACGAAATATCCTCCATCTGAAAACAGTTCTGAGTTCAACATGGTGTGTTACAAAACAATGTGCGATACAAAGAATAGTGACTGATCCTCTGTCTGTCCTCAGTTCCTTAATACAATCGGAGAAAGTTAAGAGTCCTGCTATGGAGCACACTCAGACCTGTAGAAACGAAAGTCCCTTGAGAAATTAAAGCATGGTAGCGGCCCTTCACTGCCCAGAATCAAACACGTTTACGATCGAATACAACTCGTTATCACAGGCTGGTCAGCCTCCTTACAGAACTCGCGTAAAAGTCTCATCCAGGTGGCCAAATCGCTCGCCTACATATTGTAATGTTACAGTGTTACATACACAGTCATCCAACTCATCACCCTCATTTTATGATGCAGTATTCATAGATTGGTATGGTTTGAGACGAGTAAGTCAGCCGTATCGGACTAGACAAAATGAAAGTTCAAAAGTGATGACGATTTTGATTCAGGCATGAAGCAGTTTGATCACTAACACCGCTGCAGTTCCACTTAACCTGCTGCATCAATGATGTTATGATTCCAATCCCTCTGCTTCGCTGAGATGCACGTTCATCATCCCAGTTCCTTGGAAACAGTACTTACCATTTTTCATTTTACGCAGAATCAGTTATATATTTCATTGTGTCAGTAACAAGGTTTATTCTACTCATCTTTAAATGGTTCAAATGGCTCTAAGCACTATGTGACATAACATCTGAGGTCATCAGTCTCCTAGACTTAGAACTACTTAAACCTAAGGACATCACACACATCCATGCCCTAGGCAGGATTCGAACCTGCGACCGTAGCAGCAGCGCGGTTCCGGACTGAAGCGCCTAGAACCACTCGGTCACAGTGGCTGGCTACTCATCTTCATTTAACCCTAAAAAGTATTACATTTATAACAAATGCCCACAACCTGATCCTCAACAGCAAATGATTAATGGATATCTTTTGAGCACTACGTTGATGTGACACCGACATCGATGTGTGTAATACATAGCAATTTACAATCAACCAATTTCAGTATGGCTCCACTCATTGTATTCGAGTGCCCAATCTGGTAATGCATCTTCTACATTTGTATGTTCTGACTCAGGAAATAATGTACCGTGGAATATCTGGGTGGCCCTGTTAGCTGGTCCTGTTAGCGTTGGATCAGAGCCTCTTTGGACTGCACATGTTTCCTGCAGCGATGATTGAGGCAATACTATGTAGCAGAACACATTCATGTCCTGTTCCAGCAGTTACACCGGTGTTGGTGTCTGTTGGACTGTGAACGCTTCCTGCTGATCTGATAACTCAAAGAATGGAGTGAGTCATGGAATACTCACATATTCAGTTCCAGTAGTTCTGATAGCATAGTCATCATATCGCTGGATATACAGACGGTAAATGACAATGCACACACAATCGAAGTAAACTGTCCAGTCATATTAATGTGCCCACCTTTCAAACGTCTGAATAACCACCATTTGCAGTGCGACACATGCAGGAAGAGGGTACATGATGCTCTGGGAGGTACAGACTGGGATGTAGAACCATCCAGACTCCAGCGCAATGGCCAGCTGTCCTAGTTTTCTTGATTGAGGACCCATGGTGCGAACAGTCCGATTGAGGTTGTCCTACAGATTTTCGACTGGATTTAAATCCAAGGTGTTTGGTGAGCAGAGGAGTATGCTAAACTCATGCTGGTACTCTTCAAACCATGCAAGTACACTGCGAGCTGTGTGACACATTGCACTGTACTACTGTTAGAGACCATCGTGCCTAGGAAAAACTAACTGCATCTGGGGGTGGACGTGGTCGCCAAAGATAGATATGTCCTTGTACTGATCCACTGCTAAACAGTTGCACATATATTAGCCTATGCACATCTCCTCAGCCGTCATTCACCCCGATCATCTTTCGCTTTATTTGTTCATGAGACCCAGAAAATATTAGATACAGGCTCCCTGGTAGATGCTATTTTCCTTGACTTCCGGATGGCGTTCGATACAGTTCCGCACTGTCGCCTGATAAACAAAGTAAGAGCGTACGGAAAATCAGACCAGCTGTGTGGCTGGATTGAAGAGTTTTTAGCAAACAGAACACAGCATGTTGTTCTCAATGGAGAGACGTCTACAGACGTTAAAGTAACCTCTGGCGTGCCACAGGGGAGTGTTATGCGACCATTGGCTTTCACAATATATATATATATGATCTAGTAGATAGTGTCGGAAGTTCCATCCGGCTTTTCGCGGATGATGCTGAAGTATACAGAGAAGTTGCAGCATTAGAAAATTGTAGCGAAATGCAGGATGATCTGCAGCGGTTAGGCACTTGGTGCAGGGAGTGGCAACTGACCCTTAACATAGACAAATGTAATGTATTGCGAATACATTGAAAGAAGGATCCGTTATTGTATGATTATATGGTAGCGGAACAAACACTGGTAGCAGTTACTTCTGTAAAATATCTGGGAGTGTGCGTGCGGAACGATTTGAAGTGGAATGATCATATAAAATTAATTGTTGGTAAGGCGGGTACCAGGTTGAGATTCATTGGGAGAGTCCTTAGAAAATGTAGTCCATCAACAAAGGAGGTGGTTTACAAAACACTCGTTCGACCTATACTTGAGTATTGCTCATCAGTGTGGGACCCGTATGAGATCGGGTTGACGGAGGAGATAGACAAGATCCAAAGAAGAGCGGCGCGTTTCGTCACAGGGTTATTTGGTAAGCGTGATAGCGTTACAGAGATGTTTAGCAAACTCAAGTGGCAGACTCTGCAAGACAGGCGCTCTGCATCGCGGTGTAGTTTGCTGTCCAGATTTCGAGAGGGTGCGTTTCTGAATGAGGTATCGAATATATTGCTTCCCTCTACTTATACCTCCCGAGGAGATCACGAATGTAAAATTAGAGAGATTCGAGCGCGCACGGAGGCTTTCCGGCAGTCGTTCTGCTCGCGAACCATACGAGACTGGAACAGAAAAGGGAGGTAGTGACAGTGGCACGTAATGTGCCCTCCGCCACACGCCGTTGGGTGGTTTGCGGGGTATAAATGTAGAAATGTAGAAATATCATCTATGTCCCGTGGTTCACCACAGTGGCTTCGGTGCCAGTTTTGAATAGTGCCATTTTGCCATCCACAGTGTACTTTAAACACAGTGGAGCATTAACAGTTGACAAATCTAGCCGTTTCAGAAATGCTTCCACCCTGGGTCCGTAAGCCAATAATCATGTTCTTTTGGGCGTCAGATAAACTGCTCCGTTTTCGTATTACGACACCGACTGTTTTCCGCGTCCCCCGACATGCTTTATGTACCCTCCATTGATAGTGCTGCCATCTGCTGTCTGTGAGCTGTTATTGCATGTTGGCATCGAACATAGGTGGTGGTCACTTTAATGTGACTTGAGCGTGTATAAATCAGGCTCGAGGTCGCTCCTCAGCAATGAGCAACCAGTTGGTTCACGGTGAGGAATGGAAGAGGAAGGGGAGGTGAGACGAAGAGGAATCTGAACAAGGCAGCTCGGCACGAGAAATAGTCGACAAGTCCATTCTATGGCAGCTAATAGCTCTAAGCAGATTTATCTGATCAGAGTGGCTAACTAAATGGTTCAAATGGCTCTGAGCACTATGGGACTTAACTACTGTGGTCATCAGTCCCCTAGAACTTAGAACTACTTAAACCTAACTAACCTAAGGACATCACACACATCCATGCCCGAGGCAGGATTCGAACCTGCGACCGTAGCAGTCGCGCGGTTCCGGACTG
Source organism: Schistocerca piceifrons (assembly GCF_021461385.2). NCBI lineage: Eukaryota > Metazoa > Arthropoda > Insecta > Orthoptera > Acrididae > Schistocerca > Schistocerca piceifrons. The sequence continues at coordinate 150,891,098 of NC_060149.1, read as the reverse complement.
CGCGCCTAGAACCGCTAGACCACCGCGGCCGGCAGCGGCTAACTGATGCCTTTCGTGGCAAATTTACGAAAAATTGTTGCATTAATGAGAAATGACTCAGACACTAACTTCCATTTCTTTAAATTTATGTGGCGAAGAATATGTGGCAGTTAACTACAAAACATGGTATTTGTTATGACTAATGCCGCATTATGATGAATGTCAATTTACGACCAAGATTAGATTGACACTGACACTTGTTTCGTGACTATTTTAATCATACATACATTAGACATAGAAACACTGTATGTCAGTTAATACTATTTATTTTGTTTTTCAGAAAAGCGTCAGTGTCTGGTACGACTTTCTGAGCATTGTTAATACGAAGATAAGCTTTTCAATGGAAGTCTATCAGTGCACTTCTGCGGTGCGGAAAAATGTTTAATATGTAGGCCCCACCATAGAAATAATTTAGCTACTATATTGTTAAGTTGTGAATATTTATGATGAAGAAAAATTTTACACGATTCTATAAGACTTCTATTATTATGAGTCACTCAGCTGCCTGTCGCACTGGAGCGCCGTAAGTTCTAACTGTACGTAGTCATCATACACTAACATGAAATAAATTGAAACTGGTATGTTTGACCTTCGCTTTGAAGTATATAACACGGCCATAAATCTACTTTGCATTGATTGTAAAAGAGATACTCTCCACTTTAAACATTGCCCCAGTAAGACAATGCCCTTGCATTTAAAACTGCGACGAACTTAACATATTGCCACTCCTCTGTAGACAGCATACAGTTTGCACTTGCCCAGTAACGACGTCTGACAGCTCCATTTTAATGTGAGCGCGCACTACACAGGCAGCGACGGAGCGTGAGCGTCGTTGGTGCTCCCCTAGCTGCCTCGTGAACTGGTCTGCCATAATTAATTAAAATTGCACGAAGCGTTGGGGGGGCGGGCAGCTTGCACACCATTGGTGCCCCAGGGACACATTGACGCAACCCCACTGGCTAGTAGTTGGGCTACCACCCTGTAATACAAACACACACACACACACACACACACACACACACACACCACACACTGCAATGTTGCAGTATCATACCTCGTAATATTTACAGCCATTTTGTTTAAAGGGTCTCATAGTGATGTTATACACTAATAATACACGGTTCTGCTTCCTTACAGCAATCGTTTATTTGTGGCAGTGTAGTAATCTCTCAGTGAATGGGTTATTTGTGGAAATCATCTTAAATTGCGACAGAAGGTGGATAGCTTATAGAAAAAAAATTACCCAATATTTCTGTATATTGCTTAGTTGTAGAAAGATGGCCAACTGTCTTGTGTCAGCCACGGCGTCTAACCTAGTATACTACACACATCAAAAACAGTTTTGCAACACCTAGGTTCCGAGAGTTCCGGAGCCTGTACAGAAAATTGGAATAGAGCTCAACATAAACATCATTTCCGCCCTTTTTATTTCTCATGAAAACCACACATTTATGTTGTACCACCATACAGGTTGCTGTACACACTGGTACCACTAATACCCAGTAGCACATCCTCTTCCATTGATGTATGCCTGCATTCGTCGTGGCATACTATCCACAAGTTCATCAAGGCACTATTGTTCAAGATTGTCCCACTCCTCAACAGCGATTCGGTGTAGATCCCTCAGAGTGGTTGGTGGGTCCCGTCGTCCATAAACAGCCCTTTCCAATCTATCCCAGGCATGTTCGATAGGTTCGAGCGGTGTCATTATCCTGAAGGAAGTCATTCATAAGATGTGCACGATGGGGCCGCGAATTGTCACCCATGAAGACGAATGCCTCGCCAATAAGCTGCTGATATGGTTGTACTATCGGTCGGAAAATAGCACTCACATATCGTACAGCCGTTACGGCGCCTTCCATTACCACAGCGGTGTACGTCGGCCCAACATAATGTCACCCCAAAATAGCAGGGAGCCTCCACCTAGCTGCACTCGCTGGACAGTGTGTCTAAGGCGTTCAGCCTGACCGGGTTGCCTCGAAACACGTCTCCGACGATTGTCCGGTTAAAGACATATGCGACACTCATCGGTGAAGAGAACGTGATGCCAATTATGAGTGGTCCATTCGGCATGTTGTTCAGTCCATCTGTACCGCGCTGCGTGGTGTCGTGGTTGCAAAGATGGACCTCGCCATGGACGTTGGAAGTGAATTTGCGCGTCGTGAAGCGTATTGCACACAGTTGGAGTCGTAACACAATGTCCTGTGGCTGCACGAAAAGTGTTATTCAACATGGTGACGTTGATGTCAGGGTTCCTCCGAGCCATATTCCGTAGGTAGCGGTTGTTCACTGCAGTAGTAGCCCTTGGACGGCCTGAGTGAGGCATGTCAGCGACAGTTCCTGTCTCTCTGTATCTCCTCCATGTCCGAACAGCATCGATTTGGTTCACTCCGACACGCCTGGACACTTCCCTTGCTTGTTGAGAGCCCTTCCTGGCACATGGTTGAACTACAGACAACACTAGCCACGTACCTACCACCTGGTGGATTGAATGGAGCTGATCGGCTGTCGGACCCCCTCCGTCTAAAAGGCGCTGCTCATGCATGGTTGTTTACATCTTTGGGCAGGTTTAGTGACATCTCTGAACAGACAAAGGGACTGTGTCTGTGATACAACATCCACAGTCAACGTCTATCTTCAGGAGTTCTGAGAACCGGGGTGATGCAAAACTTTTTTTGATTTGTGTATTTCTCTGTATGTGGTCGCTTGATACAGGAGAGAGTTGAGTAGGAGTGCCGCATTCCACAGTATTATACATTATAAATGTGAGTTTCACATAAAAAGAGATATGTTATTCCATTGGTTGACAACAAGCTTTATTTTAGCAACATTAATTTTAACATAATGAAAAGTAATATTTCCATCATATTAGAAATCTCACAAGCGACAAACACACTGCCACTGTTTCAATAATTACATATTGAACTCAGCAGTCAGTGGATCATATTTGCTAAGACACATTTTCATTCCGAACGCAGGGATTAAAGGACAACCCTCATCCGCAGTATTACAGACATCATATACCAGTAACAATTCCTTAACCCACTTCACTTTCTCCAAGCCCCTCATGCAGACACGCCACTTGGCTGACCGAGCGAGGTGGCGCAGTGGTTAGCACACTGGACTCGCATTCGGGAGGACGACGGTTCAATCCCGTCTCCGGCCATCCTGATTAAGGTTTCCCGTGATTTCCCTAAATCGTTTCAGGCAAATGCCGGGATGGTTCCTTTGAAAGGACACGGCCGATTTCCTTCCCAATCCTTCCCTAACCTGAGCTTGCGCTCCGTCTCTAATGACCTCGTTGTCGACGGGACGTTAAACACTACCCACCACCACCACCACCACCACTTGGCTGAAATAACTGAGTGAATACAATTCAGCGCTGCCTGCAAGACCATACCAGCTGATTAGATACTATGTTAGTTTTCCATTAATCGTTTTGCAGAACTTACGTCCAACTCTTATTAGGGCGCTGTGAACTCCAGAATAACATCACCAGAAGCAGTCACATTGATTTGAGTGTTGTCCAACATCCAAATTGCTAGTTTCTTTGTTACAAATCGATTGCTGTGGTTCAGAATAGTTGACAATCAAAGAGCGCATTATACGTAACTTTACTTACTAACTTAACTTTCAGACTAACAGTGATGCAGCTGTTACCAGTGGTCAGACTAAGACTGATGTGATTTATAGGTGGAAAAACTGGATGCATCTAAAGTCTATGCAGGAGCAGGTCAATAGAAAACGCGGCTGTGTGAACACCTCTTGCTTGTTGTTTGATTATAAAACCGATGGGGTACATTCTCCATCCCCCACTCCACCACCATCTATAACCCCAAGTCAACCATCCTCAATTGCTAGTATTGTGGAAAAGACACAAATTTGCTTCTGTCCACAAAATTCAGCTTGAATGTGTTTAATACTTTTGTAGGTGACAGAAGCTGCCTTTGGTGCTGTGCTGTGTGTGTGTGTGTGTGTGTGTGTGTGTGTGTGTGTGTGTGTGTGTGTGTATGTGTATGTGTGTGTGTGTGTGTGTGTGTGTGTGTGTAGCGCACAATGTCATCTAATTCTATCACTACAGTCACAACAGAATCTATTATATCTAAATACCAACGAAAAACTGTAGTTACAACATGCTCACTGTATTCTGTACCAGTTGCCTGCAAGTGGTGGTGTAAATTATAATGCAGACTCCACCAAAGACAAACAGATGGACGGCAGCAGTGTCATCAGTGATGAAAGTTAACATAGCTATGTTTAAAGTATGTGCTTTTATAGTCACAAGTGTTTGTCTTCTTACTAATAACTCAGAAGTTAATCTGTTAACTGCTAGCACACTGGTTCATTGGTAAGTAGCAAAACTGGATAGGGTGTGGGTGGGGAAATAACAATGGTTAATTTCGTATGTACAGTATTCACACATATGCATTTATTCACCATCATCGTGTTGTAGCACAGCATTTCGAGTATTCTATAAGCCTTAAATGCAACCTGTATTGCAATGAGTCGATCAGGTGTGAGCATATACACTGGAATACCATTCGCAAACTGAGCTTCCACGTACTTGATAGTTCGACACACATTTTGGTGCAGAAGGAATACAGGCACTGATGCATTGCTCGACTTGGTCTATATTTATGCTGTTGTTGTAAAAATCCTCAACTAATTCATAGTATGCTCCTCCCACCTACGGGCAACTACAGCTCAGTCAGTCTGTAGCAGTTGCTAATGCACTATACAGATGTTGTAAATTCACAGCATTCAAATGTCTCAGATATATGGTCGTCTTTCATGAACTTGATCTTAGTATTGCAACACCATAAATATGAGCTATGCACACCTTATTTCCTAATATTTGAACATCAGTAGGAGTCTAGATGCATCATACTCCTTCGCCATCTTCTTCTTTCTGTATGCCAGCACACTGCATAGATAGTCCCACTCACCTCATGAATACTTCACTTTAGCACTGACACATTACACATTTCCTACTTCTATGGGAGCTTAAAAGTCGTTATGAGTTGCTAGGCCTACATTTACACGTTTAGAACGACTAGCAGTCACATTGTATATGGTGATGAACAACAGTACTCTTGTAGGAATTAGCTAGGATTAGAGTTCTGGTAGTTGCTGTGACTGTGCTACAGCATGTTCGAACAACACCAGGTCGGGAAAACATTATGTGGACAGTGATTGCTCCTACTATGGCTCAGGCAGGAACATCTGAGTGTCTTCGTCCAGCACTGGATCAGGGGCTCTTATTTGTTGTGGCAGTTTTGTTGCTACAGAGTTCAATGACACTAGGTAAAGAAGAAACCCTATGGAGAGAGACTGCTGCTGTTGATCACGCAGGAACATCTGTGTGTTTTGGTCCAGCAGGTTTGGCCAGCACCAGACTGGGGACTGTGTTAAAAACAACAAAACCTAACTATAAACAGAGAATGCCATGAAGTTATTAGTTTGTCTGTAAAGAGTATTTCATTTGCAACTGTTCAAGGAAGGAGTATAATGTTTGCTGGTGGTTTTTGCAAACAATAATAATATGAAATCAAATACTTGCCACTAGCTTTCTTCTTCATTGCCGATCGCTGCTGTTGTAGATGGTGGCGCTACTTCATGCTGGACAATAAATGATAGCACACACGCAATCACATTAGCAAAAAATTGCTCTAAAGGTGGGGAGCTTGCACTCCATTGGCAGACAACATGATGACGTCGACAATAGGAACGTGGAGTAGTGTGGTCATTGATGGCAGGTGGCGCGGGGGGCCGGGAGGGGGTGGGGCGAGAGGTGGGGAAGGTATTCACAGGGCAATGGCATCGTGTTAGGATTCCCAAAATGGCCTTTTCATAAGAAAGTGTCGATGCTGGTATCAGCAAAATACAATATGCACAATTGCCTGAGCACTGTAATGACCTCTCGGTAGGGTCTAGGTTATAATTCTCTCCTTGCCCCTCTACTGCTGTGAAGCGTAATATCAAAAATTTTGGGTTTTGCTTCAGGATCGAGAAAGAGGGACGTCAAGCACTCTATTGATGGAAATATTTAGTGTTTCTTTTCTTCACTATATACAGTGAAACAGATTGAAATTGCTGTAGCGACACACTACTGCTTACACAATTATCAATGGTAGTCGTACATTACCAGCAGTTCCTGTACCTCCTAATCGAACAACGTGGCGCAGTGGTAAGTCCCTGAACTCACATTCTGGGAGACAGCAGTTCAAATTCGAGTCAGGCCTCACAGATTTAGATTCCATATGGTTCTCTTGAATCGCTTCAGACAGATGCCGTGATGGCTCCTTTGCAAATTACACCACTGATTGCTTTCCCAAATCCGAGCTTATGCTTCATTTCTAATGACCTCCTCTTTGACGAAGAGTGAAACCCCAATCTTCTTTCTTTCTCATTGAATGGAATTATGCCGAGAACACACTTCTCTATTCGGTACTCCGTCGATGGCATAAACATGGACATTGGTGCCGTATACGTTTGTGGCCCTTTGATGACGGACGGCGAGCCAATACGTCACGTTCCCAGTCTCCCTGGTCATTCAAATGCAGTACGTTAAAAATTATTTGCGTGGATCGAGGGAACTTATCCTGTTTCACAAAGTGAGATGACGCAGTTGCGAAATGCTATGTGAAGTTTCCAGATAAATTATTTATATTGTTTCAGGCAAAAATTATACACATTTCTTAAAGATATAGCAAATGATGTTTGGTCTTACTGTGCGATCGAGGACAGCCGAAGTAATTCACTGGATCATCCCCAGTTCCACAGCATCATTTCAGCAGCCTTCATGGGGCGAATTATCTGTTGCTAAAGTGCAAGCCAGGAATTAAGGTAGTCTGCACTGAGGCAGACAGCAGTAGCTCGTAAGATAACTTATAGCAACCTGAGTTTAGACATCGAGTGCCCTTTTGTTCGTATGTGCATATGTATACAAATGGAAATGGACGTAATGGGCACTCAGAGACAGCTACTGGATTTCTAAGATACAATTTGGTCCTTGTATGAACTGCTATGGTAAATAATATAAGAAAAGAATGAATATGGTGTATTCGAAGATACTCGAGTTCGTCTGACGATACACGATTAAGACAACAAACATTTCACATTTTGGAGCAGTTTTTCAGCGCTTCAACATTGGCGAAGGCCATACTTTAAGTTAGTGCATTATTTAAATTTGGCTGCATTATGCCCTCTATGTTGAGTAAGAAGAGTGACAAGAACCAGCTATTTAGGTATTTGAACACAGTAGTGAAGTTTTTTGATTTACCTACTGGTATGTCACATATTTATATGAGAAGGGATGTAAAGAAAAGTTTGGTTATCTTAACCCTGAAGAGTATAGCGGATGTATCCCTTAAGCAAAAGAAAGAAATGGATGAAGAAACAGGGCCTGTTATTCGAAGAACAAAAGGAACTGCCTATTGCAGCAGGAGTCATGGGGGTAGAAAGTTTTGCAGTAGTGGGAATGGCATGTAGTTAGAGTGGATAGAAATATCAGTGTTGATGTAGTCGGACTACTTGGTACTGACACGTAAAAAATTGTAGAGAATAGAGACGTACCAATTTTCCCTACAGACTTGTATGTTGTGGTGGGATATTTAAAAAAACTGAAATAAGAGTAATAAAGGAATTAAATAAGAATATTTCTGATTGTTTGGTGCAGATAAAGAATTACGTGTTTAAAGAACTGAGAGGAGTTGGTTCAAATGCTCTGAGCACTATGGGACTCAACTGCTGAGGTCATCAGTCCCCTAGAACTTAGAACTACTTAAACCTAACTAACCTAAGGACATTACAAACATCCATGCCCGAGGCAGGATTCGAACCTGCGACCGTAGCGGTCGCGCGGTTCCAGACTGTAGCGCCTATAACTCAGAGAAGTATTCATTGATTTTGTAAAAAATCAGCTTGTGTGCACCTGTAGAACCAAGACCGCTTGTGACGATAACATACAGTAGTTGTTGGAGATCGAGTTTTTTTAACATCTGGGGGTTAAATCTCTCTTTCTAGGATACGGTGGTATCACTCACAGGAAAAACTTATGAGACATGTCCACCCATAGTTGATTTCCTCTCAGTATTATTTCGTATCGCCAGCGATCAGTTATTGACGAAGTAGTGGGGGAGTGCGTGATATTTCCGCATTTGAGCATCAGGTTTATAAAGTATGTGTTTGTGTTCCGACGTGTGCAAAGGAGATGGCTGTGGAATACTGTGATAGCAGAGGGAAGAGTATGTCAAGTCATAAGAATGGGTACTGGGTATTTACAGAGCCACAGCATGAGCAGGGTGTATTTCCGATACTTCACTCATTGACGAGTGTCATTCAACTGAGACCGCAATGGTAACATTTAGTTGTAAGTACAGGTTTAAAATGTATATGTGAACGAATTCTGCACATTTCGCTCGTTTATTTAGTTGAGAGAAGATCGATTGTTCTGTGTGCATCTAGCATGTGGAGGACACGTTTGCCTGTTATCTAGACATGAGAAAGATCTTAGTTGGCCTTGTAAATTATAGGGATGATTTGGAATCTGTTACATAACCGACATCGGTATTCGAGAGTGGAAATATCAGTTTCCTCTATTTGTTGCTAGTTATTCAGTGGTTTACAGCACGCTGCACCTCACTAAAGTTTGGGGTTTGTTGAGAAATAATTTCCTGTCTATAACTTCGGAATTGTGTTGCGCAAGCGATTGGTAGAATACTGCTGTGTGCTTGATATCTAGCAGTACAGCGAAAATGGTATAATATTATGGCAAACGATGCGGAAATACTTACGTTCGTGTAATCCCAGAGTCTGGAGATGGGTGTGGAAATGCAAGCAAGCACGCAGGTCTGGACCAGAAACAGTAGTGCGTTTGTACAGAGGGGGAAACGAGTCAGACTATGCACAACAGTTCTGAGAGAGACTTCGATCCACTGTGGGTGCTGTGGCCACTCATCTGGCGTGGATGCCCTAGTGCAGGGTGCTCTGTCATCAATGGTAAGGACACATGCTATCCAGAGCCGTCTTGCGTATGAGACCGGTGTGAGCGCATCATGAAGTTCTGTGACATCAGTATAACACTGACTGTATACTCGAAAATAGAAGCAAGTTTCACCTGCATCTGGTGGCAGCTTGTGGCTGTGATGGTGCACGCGCCCCTGGAGCGTCTGCGCTCCCACCCGGTCACGTCAGCAACTGTGCCTAGGTGAACACGTATTTCGAGAGGAATTTCTCAGGTTTCAAGTATGAAAGGGATATCGCCGTCTCATGCTTGAGGGCACCTACGTGTAGTTTGACAGCTGACGGCCACGTCACTTCATGGGGCTGCTGGTAGCCTCCTGCACGTTCTAGTGGACAGGGGGTGGCCGACAGTGCTTGTGTATGTTGATTGGATTATTTTGTGAGCGGGTGTGTAGGCTGTGCTATGCACTATTTGGACAGTTTACGAGTACTGAGCGTGTCTACACATCACTGTGCTGCATTATTTAGGAGCAGTTTGCAGGTCTGTACTGAAATTATTTCGGTATATTAGGAGTTGTTTGCGTGTCTGCAGAGCATTATTTAGGAGTAGTTTACAGGTGTGTGGGCTGTTTGGTGTGACCCCAAGCATGTGTTGTGTATCAGTGTGATAAATATACTCTCTCTGAAAATCGATCCCTAAATAAATTGTTCCAAAATAAAGTTCACTCCTTCCTTAGACTCTCCAGTACCCCAGTGCGGGTTGAGTCATTTTGGCGCCATTCTCCCATTCCAGACCACAATCTTGGATTATGTCACAGGAGGGACAACATCACCCTCTGGTGGCTGTTTTGTGTACGAGGTCAGTTGGAGTCTAGATCTCATGGTGGAGACACTGCCTGCAAAATGTAAACTTATGATCAACACTGGAAGAGTCGTTTTCCCGCCATTTCCCCCCACCATCTTGGATTATGTCAAAAAATGGACGAAAGCGTGCTCTGGTGGTGGTACTGTGTACTAGGTCCAGACCTCGTGGTGAACACACTTGATGGTGATGGAACCTCTAATTGTTTAAATAAAGACTGATGCATGATTTCAAGAGTTGATAATTAGCAAGCATGTTTGCAGAGTCTTTTAGATGGATTATTATTTTGAAAATTTAGGAGTAGTTTGGCCCTCTGGACATAAATGTATTGCATTACTTACCAGTTGTTTGCAGGTCTGTAGGCTGTGCAATGCGTTATTTTGACAGTTTACGATTAGCAGGTGCGTGTGCAGAGCATTATACATAAGTTAGTTAGGAGTAGTTTGCAGGTCTGTATGCTGTGTTGCATGTCAGAGCGTGTGTTCTGTATCACTGTGATAAATATATTCAATCCATAAGTAAATTGTTAGAAAATAAATAAAGTACACTCCTTCCTCTCTCCACCAGCCCAGTGCAGGCTGAGTCCTTCTCCCACCAATCCCTAGGAAGAAAAATGGCTCTGAGCACTATGGGACTTAACTTCTGTGGTCATCAGTCCCCTAGAACTTAGAACTACTTAAACCTAACTAACCTAAGGACACCACACACATCCATGCTCGAGGCAGGATTCGAACCTGCGACTGTAGCAGTCCCGCGGTTCCGGACTGCGCGCCTAGAACCACTAGACCACTGCGGCCGGCCTAGGAAGAGGTGGCGGTTGGGTGACTTAGTGGAGGTGAGCTTTGTTTCCCGCAATTTTCTTAGGCTGGTAGAGAAACCCCAAGTGACCTTTTTTTACTGCCAAAATTCAAACTTGGTGCCAGTTCCTAGGATGAGGTGGTGATCGCGTGACTTAGGTTAGTGGAGGTAGTCCAAGTGTCCTTCCTTTCACGCCATTATCTTAGCTTAGTAGAGATACATGAACTGACCTTTCTTTACCACCAAAATTCAAACTTGACGCCAGTTCTTAGGAAGAGGTGGTGGATGGATGACTTAGTTTAGTGGAGGTAGCCGAAGTGACCTATCTTCCCGTGGTTTTTCTTTGGTAAGTAGAGATAATCATGGTGTGATGCATAATCCTGCTAGAATTTGAACTTATGCCATTTTTCTGGTGGTGGGGAATGGAAGAGGGGTGTTAGTAGAGGTAGCCCAATTGCCCTATCTTCCTGCCAAAATTCAAACTTCCTGCGAAAGCCAAAATTCAAACTTTCTACCAAAAGCCGCCATCTTGGGTAACAGAACTTTGGGCCAGAATTATCCTTGCCCCAATACTAATAATGTGGATAATATTGAAACTGTTAAGCTATAAGGGGCATAAATAAAGGGTATTTTGCCAAATAGTTTGAGCAAAATAAAAGGTGCAAACATGAATAATATGCAATCTGCCTTCTATTGTAACAATGATAATGTTTAGACGATTGATAAAAGGAATATAGGTCATTCAAAATGAGTTAGTGATAAATCACTGAAGGACACTGATCTCATTGTTGAAGAAACTGAAAGTTGAGGGTGAAGAAACTGAGAAGTTGATGGAATGAATAAAGTTTATATTTTGGTGTTGGTTTCCACAAGGAGGCTGTCATGGAATAATAATTGTAGGAAAGGTTTAATATTTTTGCTCTTGTAAATTCCACAATATCGTTCCCTAGAGGAAGTTGAATCCCTTGCCTTTTATCACATACTTCGAGGTAGCGTTGTAAAACTGCAAGTATGACAGACTAAAATTCTGGATGTAACAAGCAGGGCAAATATTATGACCACTCTTAGTGAGATAAGAACAAGCATCTCGTGAAGACTTTCTCATCATTACGACATTGCAGTGCCTGTGTTATTCTGAGGAACGATACAAAGTTGCTTTGTACAGGAACGTATGTCCAAAAGAACAGGCACTGCGGCGACTACAGCCGTTACGAAATACATTCAATATATTCGCGATAGCGAATATGGCCAACGAACAGCTGTAGAATGGAATGACGACAGTGAAATTCGTGGTGGACCGGGACTTGAACCCAGATTCCCCGTTTGTCGAGAGCGGTCGCATTACCCTTTTGCACAAATTTGCAAGTTTTGGTCAGCCCCAGAGTCGCTTACGGATAGCCAAATGGTAAGCGGGAAATCCGATTTCGTGTCCCGGTCCTCTGGAATTACAATTGTCGTCATTCCATTATACAGCTGATGGTTGACCATATTCGCAATTGCGAATACATTTAACGTATTTCGTATCCATTTCCTGAGACAATGTTAATCATGCCAAAACCAAAGTGATATAAGGAAGAATATATTTTGTGGGGGAATTTTGAAACTATTAGATGCCACAGAAAGGACTCTACACAGGAGTAATCAGTTGGAGCAAAACACCTCATTCAGAGTAGCAATGAAATTACCAGTAACTGCAGTAACAGCACACGTCTGACGGAAGAGAATAAATTTACACCCATGGTCAGGAGAAATAAACAGGGAAGTGACTTGTAACGGTTGTTAAACAAAACGTTCATGTCTCGTCGGAACTTGTACATAGAGAAAATATTCCACTGGAATCAAATCAAGCGAACATGATGGCAAACTGATAACACTTTCACATGCTATCCAGCACCCAGGAAAGAGGTCTGTGAAGACTTTCCTAGCCAAGATACACTGAAGGGCCAAGGTAACTAGACAGGCATGCGTATTCAAATACAGAGATGCGTAAACAAGCAGAATACGGCGCTGCGGTCGGCAATGCCTATGTAAGACAAGTGTCTGGCTCAGTTGTTAGATCGGTTACTGCTGCTACAGTGACAAGTTATCAAGATTTAAGTGAGTTTGCATGTGGTGTTACAGTCGACGCACGAGCGATGGGACACAGCATCTCCGAGGTAGCGATGAAGTGTGTGCCGTGAATATCAGGAATCCGGTAAAACATCAAATCTTCGACATCGCTGCGGCCGGAAAAAGATCATGAAAGAAAGGACCAACGACGATTGAAGAGAACCGTTCAACGTGACAGAAGTACAAGCCTTCCGCAAATTGTTGCAGATTTCAGTGCTGGGTCATCAATAAGTGTAAGCGTGCAAATCATTCAACGAAACATCATCGATATGGGATTTCTGAGCCGAAAGCCCACTCGCTTAGCCTTGATGACTGCACGACACAAAGCTTTGCGCCTCGCCTAGGCACGTCAGCACCGATATTGGACTGTTGATGACTGGTAACATGTTGCCTGGTAGGACGAGACTCGTTTCAAATTGTATCAAGCGGATGGACGTGTACGCGTATGGAGACAACCTCATGAATCTATGGACCCTGTATGTCAGTAGGGGACTGTTCAAGCTGGTGGAGGCTCTGTAATGACGTGGGGCGTGTCCAGTTGGAGTGATATGCGACCCCTGATACGTCTAGATACGACCCTGACAGGTGACACGTATGTAATCACCCTGTCTGATCACATGCATCCATTCATTGTGCATTCGAACGGACTTGCCAATTCCAGCAGGACAATTCGACACCCCACACGTGCAGAATTGCTACAAAGTGCCTTCAGGAACACTCTTCTGAGTTTAAACAGTTCCGTTGGCCACCAAACTACCGAGACATGAATATTTTGAGCATATCTGGGATGCCTTGCAACGTGCTGTTTAGAAGAGAGCTTAACCCCTCGTACTCTTAAGGATTTATGGGCAGCCCTGCAGTATTCATGGTGTCAGTTCCCTCCAGCACTACATCAGACATTAGTCGAGTCCTTGCCACGTCGTATTGCGGCACGTCTGTGTGTTCGCGGTGACCTACACGATATTACGCAGGTGTACCTATTTCTTTGGTTCTTCAGTGTGTGTTCCTAGCCACAAGTGAGTAATGTGTGGTACCCTACACATATACGTCTTTCAAGTGGTACTTCATCTAAGACAGCTGATAGCATTTCGGTAAGAAGCTGTGCGTATCTTCCTCCCTCCCCCCTCCCCCACCCCCGTAAGGTTTCTTCAATGAAGTAAGCACCAATAATGAACTCTTAGACACTCCTGCACCAAGCGATCACGCTTCACTGCCTCTGATATTCAGTCTGCCTCCGACAGTGCAGATTCGCAGCAGCTCTTTAACACCTATTTACATATTCAGCTTTTGCATGATTTGCGACGGTGGCTTCACCAGAGAAGAGAATTCTTTTAAGAAAGAACCTATTGTCCTGATGTTGCATCAGAACCGAGCGACAGAATTCCATGCGTCTTCGCAATCCGGCTGGTTAACGTGCTGGTGAAGTGAGATACAATACGGATAAAAGCTGTATGCTCGCAAAATGTGAACTACGCTGGGCTGATGTATTGCAGAAGCATTCGCAGTTTCTCTGGACCTGACATCTGGATTATGTGTAACAGCTATCAGAACGTCTATTTAATTCGCTTTGCTCGTTGCAAGCTTGCTCATTTGCCACTGCATCATATTCCAGTGCCCCTCCGCTAACAGTGTTTCGCGTATTCAAAAAATGGTTCAAATGGCTCTGAGCACTATGGGACTTAACTTCTGAGGTCATTAGTCCCCTAGAACTTAGAACTAGTTAAACCTAACTAACCTAAGGACATCACACACATCCACGCCCGAGGCAGGATTCGAACCTGCGACCGTAGCGGTCTCGCGGTTCCAGACTGCAGCGCCTAGAACCGCACGGCCACTTCGGCCGGCTTCGCGTATTCGCTGAAGTGTCAATCTTGCTGCGTACCGTCTGTCGGGATGTCTTTGTTCTTGCAACTCAGTTTCTCTCTTCGCATTTCTCCGGAATTCTTCATAAAGAAGTAGCTTATCTAGTTCCTCTGGTTTGTGAAGGACGTTTATTTCTTAAAACTAGCCAGCGCTCTGCACACGTCAACGAGACAGACAGAATGAAATTTGCATTTCCTTTGTTCCCGTTTTATACCTACAACGCAATATTTTTCCTCTTTATCCGAAATGACGTATTTCCTTATTTGGGTATGAAATCACAAACTTTCTAAGTCTGCTATTTATGTCATGTTCAAAACAGGTGAATCCCAAGATTTAAATATTATTAATGCTCAGAAACTGCTAAGCGGATTTTGAAGAGTGAAACGTCGTTAATTCCTCACTTTAATACGACGATACAAGCAGCAGAAATTACTATTGTTCCATTAGAAAAAGCAACGAGGGGCATTCAGTAATTAATGCAACACATTTTGTTTCTCGTCCAATTTCTGTTGAAAAAATGCAGAATTCTGGGACACCGTGTCATATGCCCGCTATAGTTTTCTGAAGTTCCGATAGGTGGCGGCGCTATACGCAGCTTTCAAAATGGCTTCTGTAACGGAGATGCAATGGAAGCAGAGAGTTATCAATGATTTTATTTTGTCGGAAAACCAGAGCATCGCAGATGCTCATAGGCGCTTGCAGAATGTCTACGGTGATCTGGCAGTGAACAAAGGATAGTGTGTCGTTCGGTGAGGTGCCTGTCATCATCGCAATAAGGTCGTGCAGACGTGTTCGACCTCGCGCGGCCGGCCGCTGTGGCAGAGCGGTTTCAGTCCGGAACCGCGCTGCTGCTACGGTTGCAAGATCGAATCCTGCCTCGGGCATGGAAGTGTGTGATGTCCTTAGGTTAGGTAGGTTTAAGTAGTTCTAAATCTAGGGGACTGATGACCTCAGATGTTAAGTCCCATTTGATCTCGCACGTGCCGGACGCCTTCACAGCTGTGACTCGTGCAATGTTGGAGGTGATCAACGGATCACACTCAAACACCTCGACGTATAACTGGAGTTCCATGTTGGTAGTGCTGACATGTCCAGAGGTATGTGCCTACTGCGTTACTCGCCGCCTAACAGAAGATCATAAATTGCAACGAAGGACCATCTGTGTGGAATTTCTTGTGCTTTTCGAGGTTAAAAGGGACAATTTTTTGTCTAACGTTGTCGAAAGTGATGAATCATGGATTCACTGCTTCGAACCAGAAACAAAACGGTAGAAGATGAAGTGGCGTCAAACCACCTCTCCTCTGAAAAAAATTTTGGAAGCCTATAAAGTCACGGTGACGGTCTTTTGGGATTTTGAAGGGGTTGTTCTGTTTGATGTCTTCCCTCATGATGTAACAATCATCGCTGAAATGTATTGCGCTACACTCCGGAAATTGGAGAAACGACTACAGCGCGTCTGTCATCACAAAAATGTAAACGAACTTCTCCATCCCCTTGACAACACAAGCTCTCACACAAAACTGCGTACCCG
The DNA here is from genome assembly GCF_021461385.2 of Schistocerca piceifrons. NCBI lineage: Eukaryota > Metazoa > Arthropoda > Insecta > Orthoptera > Acrididae > Schistocerca > Schistocerca piceifrons. The sequence continues at coordinate 150,874,932 of NC_060149.1, read as the reverse complement.
AGAGGAGCTTACAAAACTTTATTGGAGTATTCGTCCTCATCCAACCTGCACTCCAGATCTCGCACCTTCAGACTTCCATCTCTTTGGAAGAATGTACTCCGCTGGAGGCGGTACTTCGACGATGGGAACGTTATTGACGTAGCAAGAAGTTGGTTCCAACGTCGAACACTGGAGTGGTACCATGCGGGCATACAGGGCCTCGTGGTAAGGTGGCATAAGGTCGTCGCTTTGAACGGAGATTATGTTGAAAAATAAGGTTTTGTAGCCAAAAGAGTGGGGAATAATATGGTGTATTGGAATCCTGGACAGAACCAATCTGCTTTCAGAAAAAAAGTGCTGCATTGCTTATTCAATGCCCCTAGCAAGTTGAAACGGAAATCCCTGTAACTAATATAGCTATCAAACGCGATTACACCTCTGAAGATGACATCTGTTCCCGAAAGAATAGATACCATTGATGACTGTGCAGCTTCTATAGAATGAAATGATAATTAAATAGAATCCCTTAGCTGCTGACAGGTGTTGTTGAAATACATCAATGGTGACAGCTGAAAATGTGTGCCCCGACGGGGACTCGAACCAGGGATCTCCTGCTTACATGGCTGACCCTCTATCCATGTCAACCACCGAGGGCACAGAGGATAGATCGACTGCAGGGACTTATCCCTTGCACGCTTCCCGTGATACCCACATTCCCAACTGTCCACAACCTACATTCGTAGTGCTCCTAATAGATGTTTGCCCATTCACTCATTACTCACGCCAGACTAAGCTGACGGGTCCCGTAAGAGTTCGGGCAAAGTGTGTGCATTTGCACAGAAGAAGGTCAATGGCCGGGTAGCCTTTAATTATATGAAGATGGTATCTGCTCCTGACAGAACAGATACCATTGATGACCGTGCAGCTTCTCTAGCAAATGGGCAAATATCTATTAGGAACACTACGAATGTAGGTTGTGGACAGCTAGGAATGTGGGTCTCACGGGAAGCGTGCAAGGGTTAAGTCCCTGCAGTCGCACTATCCTCTGTGCCGCCGGTGGCTCAGATGGATAGAGCGTCTGACATGTAAGCAGGAGATCCCGGCTTCGAGTCCCGAATGGGGCACACATTTTCAGATGTCTCCATTGATGTATTTCAACAACACCTGTCGGCAGCTAAGGGTTTCAATTTAATTATCATTTCAGGTTACACGTTGTTTAATGAAGATTTGCTCACAAATTATCTGAGTGAAAACAGAATTACGATATCTTAAACGGTTGTAAAAATATTTCAGGTTAACAGCTAACGTGAATAACCCCGAAACTGAATATAATAACTAGGATGCAGATTGGCAACACTATTCCAGAAAGTAATCATGTTGTGGATGTGTAGTTTTCAAGTGAGATGTAGCGACACACAAGAAATCACTAACGCTTTAGATCTGCGTACATAGAAAAAAAAAATCACATGGTGGCAAACTTTGCATCAAATAATCACTAGGCAGCAGTTTTACAAAGCGATTCTTAAAAATGAGTCATAGTAAACTTGTTGTTAAATTGGTATTATATCAAGCTAAGGGACGTCTAATACGCAACTGATGACATCGATATGTTTCAAACACTACAGTCTAATATTCGTGACTACTAAATTTGCAACTTTCTCAAATAAAGTAATTTCCTATTTAAACCTTTGCTTGGCTGTCAGTTCTCGTGCTCCAAAACTACGTTTTTCTGTTCGTCATAATTAAATCAATGTACGCTGATGAGTAAAAACATTATAATCATCTTCTAAACGCGTGTTGGTCCATTTTTGGTATACAGTACACCAGCAATTCTGCATGGCATGGATTCGACAAGTCCTTGGCAGATTCCCGGATACATGTGGGTCCAGATGTCTACAACAAGTTGACGCAATTTCCATAAATTATGGGTGGGTGATTTGATTTGCTGGCGCGACCCTGACCCCCGATAGCGTCCCATCTGAGTTCCATCGAGTTCAGATCAGGCTAATTTGATGGCTCAAACGTCAACGTGAGTTCGCTATTGTACTACACAAACAACTGCAGCATGATTCTGCCTTTTGGCACAGGAATTTATCCTGCTGGAGGATGGCAGCGCCCTCGGGGAAGACTTCAGGCATTAACGGATGCAGGTGATCCGCAATAATCTATACGTAGTTCACATACGTCATGGTGCCATCGATTACCACCACAGGTTCCTTGGTAGCCCATGTGAATGTATCCTTGGCATAATACTGCCCCAATGCCCGTGGTGCATCACATATTTCGAGCACCTGTTCGCTTGGATGACGGCATATCCGGACACAACTATCGACCTAATGTAACAAGAAACGTAATTCATTAAACCAGGTGACACATTTCCTGTAACCCGAATCCATGGACAGTGTACTACGAAACACTCGTGCCAGCACCAACACTGCACTGTCTCCAGACCTCCAACAGAACGCCATCAGTCTTGCTTTACAGAGCAGGGATGCCTGCGAATCCACTTGATGAGGCGTGGGCTTCCAACACCTTGTCGCCTACCAGTGGTCCCAACGTCCTTCAGCCAATTCCCATAGATGTCCACAGCTGTGGGCAACGGCCTTGCCGCAGTGCATCCGCAGTGGATACACCGGTTCCCGTGAGATCACCGAAGTGAAGCGCTGTCGGGCGCTGTCGGTTAAGGAGCTACTCGACCGAATAGTAGCGGCTTCGGTCAAGAATACCGTCATAACGACCGGGAGAGCGGTGTGCTGATCCCACGCCCCTCCTATCCGCATCCTCCAGTGAGGATGACACGGCGGTCGGATGGTCGCGATGGGCCACTTGTGGCCTGTGGACGGAGTGGTCTACAGCTGTAGAAAGTAAACAGCGAACACGCCTCGAGTATCCGAGATGCTCGTTCCAGTCGCAAGGCCATCACAACCTGCGCTTTGTCAAAATTGCACATGCCAGTGGATTTCCCTATTCTTGCCCATGTCGTCGCTATAATGAGTGCCCATTATTTTTTTCCTCTTATTGTTATTTCACTCCCTTGTCCCAGAGGAGATGAGGGTGGGCTATCGGCGAAACAATGCTCTGCTCTTTATCCAAAAGGGTATAAAGGATTGAAAGATGAAATAAAAATTTTAAGGTAGGAACTAGGAGGGGCGTTCAACAAGTAACGCAACATTTTTTTCTGAAAGCAGGTTGGTTTTATTCAGCATTCCAATACACTATATAATCCCCAATTCTTTTGGCTACAAAACTCTGTTTTTAAACATAATCTCCGTTCAATGCGGCTGCCTTATGTCACCTTACTGGGAGGGCCTATATGCCCGCATGGTTCCAAATGGTTCAAATGGCTCTGAGCACTATGGGACTTAACATCTGTGGTCATCAGTCCCCTAGAACTTAGAACTACTTAAACCTAACTAAACTAAAGACATCACACACATCCATGCCGAGGCAGGATTCGAACCTGCGACCGTAGCAGTTGCGCGGCTCCGGACTGAGCGCCTAGAACCGCGAGACCACCGCGGCCGGCGCATGGTTCCACTCCGCTGGCCAACAACGGAGCCAATGTCCGGCTGCATCAATAACCTCCCCATTATTCACGTACAGCTTCCCGCGGAGTACATTCTTCATTGGGCCGAACAGATATAAGTGGCAAGGTGCAAGATCCGGGCAGTACGGTGGATGAGGAAGAACAGTCCAAAGAAGCTTTGTGAGCTCCTCTCGGGTGGGCAGTCTTGTGTGAAGCTTTGGGTTGGCCGGCTGGTGTGGTCGAGTGGTTCTAGGCGCTTCAGTGTGTAACCGTGCCACCGCTACGGTCGCAGGTTTGAATACTGCCTCGGACATGGATGTGCGTGATGTCCTAAGGTTAGTTAGGTTTAAGTATTTCTAAGTTCTAGGGGACTGATGACCTCAGCTGTTAAGTCCCATAGTGCTCAGAGCCATTTGAACCATTTCTTTGAAGCTTTGGGTTGTCATGGAAAAGGAGAAGCTATGAAACTTCCTGGCAGATTAAAACTGTGTGCCGGACCAAGACTCGGACTCGGGACCTTTGCCTTTCTCGGGCAAGTGCTCTACCAACTGAGCTACCCAAGCACGACGCACGCCCCGTCCTCACAGCTTTACTTCTGCCAGTATCTCGTCTCCTACCTTTCAAGCTTGCACATTGAGAGGCTGATCGCGACAATATCCTTTCTTTCAGGAGTGCTAGTTCTGCAAGGTTCACAGGAGAGCTTCTGTAAAGTTTGGAAGGTAGGAGACGAGATACTGGCAGAAGTAAAGCTGTGAGGACGGGGCGTGAGTCGTGCTTGGGTAGCTCAGTTGGTAGAGCACTTGCCCGCGAAAGGCAAAGGTCCCGAGTTCGAGTCTCGGTCCGGCACACAGTTTTAAACCGCCAGGAAGTTTGATATCAGCGCACACTCCGCTGCAGAGCGAAAATCTCATTAAGGAGAAGCTAGTTTGCACTTTCGTAGCGACGAACACGCTGAAATCATTTCTGGAATTTCCTGAGGGTAGCGCAATACACTTCAGAATTGATCATTGCATCACGAGGGAGGACAATAAATAGAATAAGCCCTGCAGAGTTCCAGGAGACCGTCCCGTGACTTTGCCGGCTGAAGGTGCGGCTTTTAATTTTGTCTTCAGAGAGTTGGAGTAACGCCACTCCACGGTTTGCCGTTTTGTTCCTGGTTCGAAGCGATAAACCCATGTTTCATGCCTGTGACGATGTTCCGCAAAAAATTGTCGTTATCAGCCCCTCAACGTGCAAGCTGATATGTACAGATGATCCTTCGTTGCTCTTTATGGTCGTCTATGAGGCGGTGAGGAATCCAGCGGGCACTCACTTTTGAGACCACAACCGGTAGACAACTGTGTTCGCACAACCAGCAAAGACATCTAGTTGTGTAACGAGGTGTCTGATTGTGATCCGTCGGTCACATCGAATGAGAGTGTCCGCACGTTGCAACACTGCAAGAGTCACAGCTGTGCGCGGCCGGCCAGGACGCAGGAAATCAGACAGGTTTGTGTGACCGTGTTGTTATCATAACGGACGCCTCGGCCAACAACTCATCATTCACTACCAGGTCTCCGTGCACATTCTGCAAGCGCCTGTGAATATCCGCAATGCTCTGGTCTTCCGCCAAAGGAAACTCAGTGGCAGCTCTTTGCTAAGAACGCAAATGGCTCAAAATGGTTGAAATGGCTCTGCTCACTATGGGACTTAACTTCTGAGGTCATCAGTCCCCTAGAACTTAGAACTACTTAAACCTAACTAACCTAATGACACCACACACACTCATGCCCGAGGCAGGATTCGAACCTGCGACCCTAGCGGTCACGCGGTTCCAGACTGTAGCGCCTAGAACCGCTCGGCCACCCCGGCAGGCTGCTAGGAATGCACCTCCGTTGCAGACGCCATTTTGAATGCGACGTCTAGCGCCGCCACCTATCGGAACTTAATGAAACTATAGAGGCTGAAACGGGAATATTATTAATTATATTTAAAGTAACATACAAGTTACGAGTAGATTAAAACAAACACTATACTGTATTACACCTCACTATCCCTTTACAAGAGGTACCTGCAGTTATGAAAATTAATGTGGAGTAGAAACTATTGCTCCTCTCATGCAGTTTAAGTGTTTATTGAGCTACTAGGCTCAGGTATTTTGGGTCGTGGGGATGGGTATAACGTGGGAGTACGGTTGGCAGGAATATAGATGGGGCCAGGTCAAATTCAAGAGGCGGAAAGAACGTAGGGTGTTGAGGAGGAACGGGAAACTAGAAATCAGAAAGGAATAGGGAGTCGTAGGTTAAACACGGTAGGAGGGATAATTGTCACTGCGGATTTCGTCGTCAGGGTGTAAGAGCTGGAAGAGGATACAGAGAGTGGATGGGAAGTGATGATACATGCGCTACAGAACACAGGGATTTGTCATTGTGGAAAAATGCGATTGTTGGAATCGACTTTACGGTAAGAATAGGGTATACGGTGGTGTTCATTGTGGGCGAGGAGGTGTGGAACAGATCTGAATTTAGTGTTTTCCGTTCGTCGCTGCTTCGCTTATGTATTTTACTTATCACGTCATTTGGTGGTATTCAGTCTCGCGCTGGGCAGTGTATCATCTGAAGCTCAGGCACTTCCTGCATTTCAAATGTTTCAAATGGCCCTGAGCGCTATGGGACTTAACATGCGAGGTCATCAGTTCCCTAGACTTAGAACAACGTAAACCTAAATAACTTAAGGACAGCATACACATCCATGCACGTGGCACGATTCGAACCTACGATTGTAGCAGCCACGTGGATCCGGACTGAAGCGGCTATAATCGCTCGACCACAGCGGCCGGCTTGCTGCATTTCACTGGGGAGTGTATATAAATAATCCGCATCCTCAACTTTAGACACTGCTGTAGATTTCTATAAGTATGTCATTAAAAACCTGAAGACAGGTTTGTTTCGAACAGCTTTGGGTTCTAGATAGAGCGGAAAATCTTCGTGTATGTCATGAATAAATGACGGTTCCCCAAGTATAGCAGCTATATATATAATATGCAACAGTTTCAACTAAAGCCCTTGGTACACCTGACCATCGAATTCTTCATAAACCACCCATTGGTATCTTTCAACACACGTTAACACGAGCATTCCGCCCCACTCCTGTCTAGCGCTCCGAACGCAGTGGCAAGCGTCTTGTGGGTGCGGAGGAAGAGGAGGAGTTAAGCTGCAGCCGGACGCAGCTACAGCAAAGTACTCGCTCTGTCAGAGACCGAGCAATTTGCTGACAATACTACTCGTATTAAATTAGATTTACGTTCTGCATTAGGAAAACTGTAGTGTTTACGCACTTGTTCAAAAAGGAATAAGTGGAGAAAATGCCGAATGGGAACTGCCTTACTTTTACTATCGTTTAAAAGTCATGCACTGTGCTTAAAAGCCGGCCGCTGTGACCGAGCGGATCTAGGCACTTCAGTCTGGAACCACGCTGCTGCTACGGTCGCAGGTTCGAATCCAGCCTCGGGCATGGATGTGTGTGATGTTCTTAGGTTAGTTAGGTTTAAGTGGTCCTAAGTCTAGGAGACTGATGACCTCAGATTTTAAGTCCCAGAGTGCTTAGAGCCATTTGAACCATTTTTATTTGTGCTTAATATGCCATCACACTGTTGTGAGCTGAAAAAATATTTATTGGAACGTCATTACAACACCAGCCACAAAGGCAGTATGCTGCACGTGCATTATGGCAAACGACAGTGAATGCTGACTGAACTGAAGGCGTCCATTCGGGGAAAAACTGATTTACGGTCAAGTAGAGGGGTGAAAAAATATTGTATGGTCGACATCACCAATTATTCGATGTCATTAAATGTGTTAATACAAGGGGAGAATCATGTGCTACATGACAGTGGCCTAGATTCGCGCTCTCGTATGTAAAAATCAGCTTCAAGTTCATGACATGGAACATTTTGCGTGACTCAAGGCAGTCATTTGTACACCAGACATGACTGTCAAATTTTCGGTAATTGAAACATTTCGTCATGAGATATTAAAGAGATTCCAAGACACGGCACTACTGAAGACAGATTTCGATTTATTTGGCAGAAAATTCTCGCTCTTCGGTGCTAACGTACCTCATTGCTTCCAGGTTGAGTTCACAGGTCAACCACCTGTTTGGTCAATCAAGGAAATTTCAAGACTTTTATAAAATATTACTCCAAGAGCAATATGCTCGACTGCACAAACAAACTACTAAACGTATATCGATGTTTGGTTCAACACACTTGTGCGGAACTCTTTTTCACTATTACGAAAGTGACAAAGTTCCACCGACGGTCAGCTTTAATAGATTTCAGTCTGTTTAGCTCCATAGGTTTTACTGTATCTCGAATCACAGTTTCAAATGTATTCCATATCCTAAAATCGAAATGTGTATAAATCATGGACAATACAACCTAATGTTAACCGTCTGTATGTAAAACTTTTTGTAGTTCTACTCACCATATTAGCCGTGTCTAATGTACTTTTTTAATCAAGTAATAAATGGTGTTGTATTGGTAGAAAAATAAGTAAAGGAAATAAAAGAAAAATCTAGAGTAGGAATTAAAGTCCAGGGAGAGAAATAAAAACTTTGAGATTTGCGATGACATTGTAATTCTGTTGGAGGCAGCAAAAGACATCGAAGAGCAGTCGAACAGAATTGATAATGTCTTGAAAGGAGGATATAAGGTGAAAAGCAACAAAAGCAAAACGAGGATAATGGAATGTAGTCGAATTAAATCAGGTGATACTGAGGGAATCAGATTAGGAAATAAGACACTCGAAGTAGTGGATGGGTTTTCATATTTGGGCAGAAAAATAACAAACGATGGTCGAAGAAGAGAGGATATAAAATGTAGACTGGCAATGGCAAGAAAAGAGTTTCTGAAGAAGAGAAATTTCTTAACATCGAGTGTAGTTTAAGTGTCAAGAGATCTTTCCTGAAAGTATTTGTAGCCATGTACGTAAGTGAAACATGCACGATAAACAGTTTAGACCGGAAGAGAATAGAAGATTTTGAAGTACGCACTACAGAAGAATGCTGAAGGTTAGACGGGTAGATCACGTAACTAATGAGGAGGCACTAAAGAGAACTGGGGAGAAAAGAAATTTGTGGCACAGCGTGACAAGAAGAAGGGATCGGTTGGTAGGACATATTCTGAGTGAGGCATCAAGGGTTCACCTGTTTAGTACTGGAGGTAAGCGTTGGGGGAGGGGAGGGGACAGCTCCCACAACAACAACAACAGAAAAATAAAAAGTTGAAAGTAAGCACATGCGATAAACTTCTGCTTATTAAATGTATGCTGCCTCTTAATAATAGTTGTTCTGTGTTGCAAATACATCTTCCTAATTTTCCTGCATTTGTAGCCCTCGACATATAACTGTCTCTCCCACACACCTGCTCGGAATAGAACAGTGGTGGGGGTAGCCAGAGCGCTGAGCAGACTCATCTTGGGAGCACAAATTTTGGCCAGGCCTGTTCTAACAGAGTAGCACGGCAAACTCTCACAAATTAGCAATATGCAAGTGTAAGATGTAACTTTCATCGAATGACTGGACTCCAACTTAAAATGGAACGACTACATAAAATCTGATGTATGTAATGCAGAGTGCAGACAGAATCTCTAGAAGGATCATAATGTAATGTAATTCATCCACAAAAGAGGTAGCCTACAACAGTCTCCATTCGTTCTTGAGTATGGCTCGTTGGTGTGAGACCCTTGCCAGGTAAGATCGAGAGAGTCGTAGGAAGAGCAACTTGAGGCTGGTCATCCAACTCCTGGGGCAGAAGATTTACTGTTACAATTATGAACACGTTTTCAAAGGAGTCAAGCAAGATATTAGTTCATTCCCCACATTTACCTCGTGAAATGATAATTACAGGCAAATGAAAGAACTTGGAGCCCATGCGAAGGCTAGCCGACAATTGTTCTTCCCGCTACCATTCGCGAATGGAACACAAAATGAAGAACAGTGAAAGTACATTCCGTCTCACACCGTAAGTTGGCTTTCAGAGTATAAATTTTGATGTACAGGCTGCTGATGAAGGGTATGCGAGGTTCGTTATTCTCTTATCTTCAGCCATGGAGTTTATCAGGGAAATTAAATCTTGAAAATAAAATAAACAACAATGTAATGCCGGCCGCGGTGGCCGTGCGGTTCTAGGGGCTGCAGTCCGGAACCGCGGGACTGCTACGGTCGCAGGTTCGAATCCTGCCTCGGGCGTGGATGTGTGTGATGTCCTTAGGTTAGTTAGGTTTAAGTAGTTCTAAGTTCTAGGGGACTGATGACCTAAGATGTTGAGTCCCATAGTGCTCAGAGCCAGCAATGTAACGATTATAAGATGAACAGCTGTGGCATGGCACTGATAGCTACAGCGCATTACAGAATGTAAAAATCGACATTTCACTAGTGATAATGAGCTCTGTGATAGAGTGATAGAGTAAATAGCTTGCATTCAGAAATAAATCACTTAGATATTTCAAAAATTAACGGAAGACTTTCGTTTTCAATTTATCTGAAACCAACATTCAAAAACTTGGTTATGAATGATCATTCTAATTATAAGGTCCAACACATGCATCCTTACTTCCAAGCAACGACACACAGTTCTACGAATTCTTATAGGTAATGTCGAAAACAAGGAACACGTTAATATTCGTCAGCAGGTAGCACTTTCCAATAATTGAGACCGCCAATTTCCAGTAGTTGCGACCACAAAACCGTAATAGCAATGCATACTAAAATATGGAACAACAAAATACAGTTAACGAAATGAAAGAGAAAATTGTTGCAACGACACTTATTGGACCTGCGTCGGATAATGGCTCTGAGCACTATGGGACTTAACAGACCTGCGTCGGATAAATTGAGCACATGATACGGGAAGGTAATACACGCGTGCCATTTAACACAACTAACGATGTAAATTTAAAATTACGGCATAATGTTACGCCCAAGACAGATAAATTCTCAACAACTGGAGTACAATCACGTGTAGAGACTGCAAGAAAGAATACAGAGGACGGTCAAACTATTAGGTCTTCGACGTTCGTGCAAGGCACATCTTACCTAATCTTTTGAAGTAAAATCAAACTGTCGTTAACATAAATGAAAATTTAGTAATCATACGCCTAATTGACACAGGAAAAGTTAAATAATTAGATATACAGGGTGAATCAGCTAAAACTTGCACCGTAAATATTGCGGGAATGGGAAATGCGATTCATGTGCGGTTTTCGCATAATGGAATGGTAGTCTGGGGCTCGTATTGTTAGCCAATCAACAGACACTTAGAAAGCGTTAGAAAATGTATTTTATGTGCAAACATACACTTTTTTAAATGGACCAATACCTATTGACATTAACAAACTAAAAATAGGGCAAATAAGAATTTCAGCAGTGTTTCTTGCAGGATTCTAGGTGCGAGTCGTGTACGAGACATCGTATTTTGAAAAGTTCCCACACCTACTCTTGGACAATACCTGTGGTAGCACACACTAAAGAGCAACACAAGTGCATACATTACTTATTTGGTTTCTGACCAGTAACGAGAGAACTGACCGTCACAGGTTGTGTTCAACATGACCACCGCTTCGAGTCCGGCATGGAACGACTGCTGCGCATGTGCTAGCATTCCAGCGGAGATGTCCGAGAAGGCTGCAGTAATACAGTACGTAGTTGCGTATCATCGGGCATAGCTTGTACGTCCTTGTAGACAGCGTCTTACAGTTTTCCCCACAGAAAAGAGTTTATAGGAGTCAAATCCAGGAAACGGGCCGGCCAAAGTACAGGTCATCTACGTCCATTACAACAATTTGGATAAAATTCGTGAAAAGATACCGTAGCACTTCGTGCACTGTGGGCTGACAGCCATATTATTGGTACCACAGGGTCATCCTAGTCAACAGAGCAACGTCCTCTTGCGTCATAGAAAATGGCCTATTAGGAGGCTGTGCGCGTTCAGTCGTCTGTCTATGGAAAACGGGCATATGAGCTGATGGTTCACCATCCCACATCACACGTTTACATTCCATGGACGGTGACATTCCACCTGACTAAGCCAACAGAGATTGTCAAAAGACCAGTACTGCATGTTTCAAAGGTTCACCTGGCCATGATTGGTAAATGTGACTTCATCACTAAACAAGATACATCATACATCTGGCGTATCCGGTCATAATGCCGACGTACACAACTTAACATGATTCTCACAACTGTTTCCATACAGTTCGTGTTAAGGAGAGACGTAACAGGGATGGAAGCTATGTCGATGGAGAATGCCCAGCACATTTTCCTGACTCATGCCACTTTCTCATGCGGTTGCGAAGAAGCTAATGTGCATATCAACTGTAACAGCAGCAAGAACATTAATTTCCCCCTCTTTTGTCGTCACTTACGTGTATTTCCTTCTGTTACGTTGTCTAGGTGTTACACTACCACCTACAACTAACTGGGTGAAGAGTTTGATAACTAATTGACGAGATGGTTGCATTCGTTTGGGATATCTTGCCACATTCACAGTACAAGAATGAAGTGCATTCTTCCTACACTCTCCATACACAATGAACGTGACAGCTCTTTCTGTATTGGTAAATCTTGTCGTCCACTCACGACGTACTGCTTGGATTGTCTCACACTAATTGACTAGTAAGTTGGAATACACTCAAAGAACACACAAGCATAACAACATCCTACTTAGCAACTACGCAGGTTGCGTGGCACAAACAAGTGTTCGTGTAGAAACTTTTCAAAATACTATATCTCGTAAACGACTCGCTCTAGACTACTGCAACAAACACTACTTACATTCTAATTTAAATTACTTTTACTTTGTTAATGTCGATAGGCATGATTCCATTTGAAAAAGTGCATGTTTGCACAAAAAGTGTACCTTCCAAGTATTATTACAATCTGTTTATCGGCTAACAAAATGGTTCAAATGGCTCTGAGCACTATGGGACTTAACATCGATGGTCATCAGTCCCCTAGAACTTAGAACTACGTAAACCTAACTAACCTAAGGACAGCACACAACACCCAGCCATCACGAGGCAGAGAAAATCCCTGACCTCGCCGGGAATCGAACCCGGGAACCCGTGCGTGGGAAGCGAGAACGCTACCGCACGACCACGAGATGCGGGCTATCGGCTAACAATACGAGCCCTTGACTACCAATCCATTCTGTGAAAACCGCTCATCAATAGCACTTCCCATTTTCGCAATATTTGCAGTGCAAGTTTTAAGTGACCCATCCTGTATGCGAAGTTACCAGAGAAAGCTACTAACGATCACATTGCCTTTGCACAGGATAGATATTTTAATATTTTTGGTGGCATTTTATAAACACGTTTCATTACTAGTGGAAAAATACTACTATCGAAGTACAAAGAAGAGGAATATGCTCCTGTTTAAAAGACGCGGGCTGAAAAGTTGGGTACCAGGTGCCTCATTCTACATTGATCAGTCCCTTTAAAAATTTTCTCAAAAATTTTTGTATGCGAACATATTCGTGCATTTTTTAATATGTACTTCACCTTTCACTCCCACAAGCTCCCCCAACTGTATCTCGCTCACACCTACTGGTCCATCGCTGTTAAGCCGCTCATATCCGTTCATTCTCTTGCCCATTCTCACTCATCAACCCAGCTCACTGTCATTATCACTCTGAATCTCTCTGCCACTGTCTCCTGTCTCACAGCCACAATGTCCTTCGTTCTGTCCCCTGTCACTGTCTCCCTCTTACTCTCTCTTACTGCAACTATCTCATTCATTCGATGCCACTGCTGCTGTTTCTTCTCACTGTTACTATCTCTCTCTTCCTCGTTGTCATTGCCATAGACTCTGTATCTCATTATCACGTGCTCTCACCCTCTTCCACTTTCTCCTTCGCTTTATTCGTCTCTCACCGGAACTGTCTTCTTCAGTATGTTCCTGTCATTGTTCCGTCACTATCAACTATGTTCTACTGCCGCTGTGTCCTTCTCTTTCTCTCACACTGTTATTCTCTCCTTCGCTCTTTCCATACCACGATCATTGTTTACTATCTTCCTGTATTTATTACTTTTCCATCTCTTTCACAGTGCCACTGTCTCCTTGTCTCTCAGCATGAAACAGTGCGAATTGTTCGCATCCAAATTTTTGGGAAAATTTATAAGGTGCGAGGAAGGTAGAATGAGGCAGCTGGCACCCCACTTTTGAGTCACATTCTTTTAAATAAGAGCATATTCGCCTTTTTTTTGTCCAATAGGGATATTTTTCCTCTGGTTCCCTTCTTTTCCCTGCAGGGCACGTCACTCACGTGAAAAGAACATTATGGGTCAGTAAAAGTTTGATTGTCTACTTATGTGTCATTGAAACAAATTTTACACTGCAGTCAGGATTTTATGTTCACAAAAGTTTTGCATGTCCTTCAGTACTACAATATAGGGTTCCCAGAATCCTTTGGATAATAATGGAGACACTTTGCATCATATTTATTCGCCTACTCCACTTTATAAACTACGGTTTCACCTCACTCCGGATGTTACGTGCGTATTACAAGTGAACAAGTATGTTAACTTTGAACCTGTGTGTGTCGGAAACGGATAAAGGTATCAAGAAAATTTTCGATGTTGCTCCAGATCTGGATCGTAGCAATACATCACAAAAATCACAGAATTTTACTGTGTACAACAGTCTTGAAACGCACTGCTCGGCTTTGGTACCCAAAAACTAAGTTTTGGGGGTTTTCTCGATAACGGATAAAGATTTTTGAAAACGGAAAGAATGAACGGCTAGATAAATATCTAGAAATTATACTGTTAACATCTGAGAAATTTACTACGGTTTGTTGTTTAGATATCCGCTGCAGAAAGCGAAAAATGGTTAAAAATGCTTTTTTCGGGTATTCTCAAGAACCACCCATAAACTAAATTGTGCATCCATAAATCCGTTAAGGAGCACCATAGACGATACCTAATGCAAAAAGGACCAACTGATTTTATCCATTTGCATAAGCTGGAAGAAGTGTGTAGTTTTCAAACATTAACGCTAGGCTGTAGGATAATCACATTTAGACGATCCTTCTGTTGAGTCTAGAAACGGTCCCTAGCCCAAAGGCTATCAAAAACAGTTAAACCTACCTTTGTATCACCAAGAGAACCCGAGGCATGAACCGCGGAGAAATCTTGCGCAGCGCTCGTAGATGTCCTCTACTGCTCGAAAAATAAATCAGCAACATGGTATGTTCTTCATAAGTGAACTTATGTTTTCTTTTAATGATAATGATAATAAATACAAAAAATAAATAAAATCTCACACACTGCAGTTATGGTACTGTGTATCTTTCGACGTTAATGTTTATACATATGCAATAAAAATTAGAAGGGACACACTATGGATCCACTTGTACAATTACGACAGTGTGTATCTTCAGCTATCTAGTCATATTACTCATTTAACATGATCATCTATATATCTTATTACATTCCAAGATATTTTAAATGGTAATAATATTTGAAAAAACCTTATTGGCGAGCGTTTACACTATTTTTGCACAATGTATCCTCTCGCCACAGATGCACACTATCTGTAACTTAAAATACGCCAACTAGTTTCAGATTTCTTAATACAATTTTATGAATCATCTAAAAATACTAATGAATGCAACTTTAAAATTTTTTCTGTATGTCACGTGCATTATATACAGTAGCACAAAAGAGTAGTTAGTTACATGGCCACCAATGGGACGGCGCTCCTCATTCACCTCCTTTTACAATATGTTTTATCAATGTTGTGCGTATGAATGAAGTACTGCTTTCTCTAAAGATCTGAAAATTTTGTGGAGTGCGGCAAAAGGATGTAATCCAGGAGCAAATAATGCTTCTGACGAGTACCAGCTGTGTCTGACTAATTACCTTGCGATAAATGTGGTAAGGATATTTAAAGATAACAGTGGAATGAGGTGTAGTATTGATGGAGCACTATGTCTGAAGAGCGGGGATTCTTGTTAAGCACTGGGAAGTATAAGAGGAAGAGGTGGAGACTGGACACAGATGACTGAAATGGGGACGGGGGTTCTATTTTTGATCATTAATGAAAGGAGCTTATGATCTACGACTGTAGTTGGTGGGATGGGTACTATTTTGAGGCAAAGGGAATCTTTTAAGGTTTCCTTCGGATAGAAGTTATGTTAGCACTGACGCTGTAGTGGTCCAGGGCTGAAAAGTGTTTTACACCTCTATGAACGTCTCTACTCTGCAGGCTACTTTATGGTGCGTGGCGGAGGGTAAGGATCAGTAGGATGGTTAGGATAAGGAAGCTATGAGATTTTAGTTTCCTAATATACAGGAGATACACAATTCAGTGAAATGTTCAATGTATTTGAGGACGGGAAGGAATTTGAATAGTATGAAGATTGTGTGCAGCAGAAAGAAGCAAGATACAGAAGGTGCGGTGGAATGCATCGCCTAAGAACGTTTAAGGAGTGGTAAAATCTTGGGGATGTGGAGAGCCAAGCTACGTTGCTGTACGTGAGAATAGGTCAGATAAGGAAGTTTCAAGGCTGTAATGCCAATTTGCGTCCTGTAAGTGGTTTTAGTCTATGTGGACTATTGTTGAATGGTCTATTACATCACATAACCAGGTTAGTTTGAAGTGAGCAGTTAGTCCCAAATATAGTGTATTAACATAGCCTATGGCATTATTATGGATGCAGAGGTGGAAATATGGGAGACTGAAAGAGTATTCGCTGGGTCCTGACGAGCTTGACTTTTAGGTATTGCAGTTAAGTAAGGGATGGAGTTATTGAGTTGAATTTTAGGAGACTGCTGGTTATTTCGGTGATTACATCTGCATCTACATCTACATACATACTCCGCAATCCACCGTACGGTGCGTGGCGGAGGGTACCTCATACCACAACTAGCACCTTCTCTCCCTGTTCCACTCCCAAACAGAACGAGGGAAAAATGACTGCCTATATGCCTCTGTACGAGCCCTAATCTCTCTTATCTTATCTTTGTGGTCTTTCCGCGAAATGTAAGTTGGCGGCAGTAAAATTGTACTGCAGCCAGCCTCAAATGCTGGTTCTCTAAATTTCCTTAGTAGCGATTCACGAAAAGAACGCCTCCTTTCCTCCTGAGACTCCCACCCGAGTTCCTGAAGCATTTCCGTAACACTCGCGTGATGATCAAACCTACCAGTAACAAATCTAGCAGCCCGCCTCTGAATTGCTTCTATGTCCTCCCTCAATCCGACCTGATAGGGATCCCAAACGCTTGAGCAGTACTCAAGAATAGGTCGTATTAGTGTTTTATAAGGGGTCACCTTTACAGATGAACCACATCTTCCCAAAATTCTACCAGTGAACCGACTACGACTCTCCGCCTTGCCCACAACTGCCATTACATGCTTGACCCACTTCAATCGCTCTTCAGTGTTACGCCCAAATATTTAATTAATATTATTATATTAATTAGTATATCGCTTATACATAAAGACAAAGTAATAAGCAAGAACGAAACTGGGAGTGTGGGAAGGTGCAGCGTGTTTGTTTTGCAGTGTCACCGGAGACGGTGGTGATCCCGATCGTGTCGTGCATCCTGGGCTTTCCGCTGCTGGCGCTGCTCGTCATCTGCTGCCTGCGTCGGCGCGCCAAGCTGGCACGGGAGAGGGCGCGGCGCCGCGCAGGGTGAGTACCCAAACAAACAAACACAAGTTCTCGTTTTAATACACACTGTTAAACAAAAGTATAGAGAGTATCAGGTAGCGTCTTAGGAAGACAAAACGAGTATGCACCTCCTCCAGTTCAAACTGTTTGATCTATGATCTACCAGAATACATCTTAAAAAAATAGCTATTAACTACCAAAAGTAAAGCTACTGAGTGGCTACCTTCCCCCCGTTAGAATGTTTACCGTCTCATCCAATTCCCACTTCTCACTAAATTGCACACCCGTGTTCATCATACACTGTCAACAAACTCGACTCCCTTAATTCTAAAGTTTTCTCTCTAGCCCTAGCCCTGGTACACTACCACACCTATACCGACACATTACTTCAACTCTATACCTACACACAATCCGTAACCTCTCCTTACGAAACTTCAACCGACTCCCTCTACCACAATAATGAAAGCCGTCATTATATTTACGCATTTACTCAACAATCCACAACCGTCTAATTCACTGAAATAAAACTCTAAAATACCTTGGACTAACATTAGATGAAAAACTAACCTTGAATCCCCAACTAATAACCATTCAAAATAAAACCGATAATATATCAAAACTGGTAACTAGCTAACCGTGAAGCTACAGTCCATGACCAATATCTTATAGGATAAACTTGTACCCTACCAACAAAATTTCGGTAATTAATCAGGGATGTTTTCGAAGTATTTTAATGTAAAGTACTGAGGTTCCTAGTGGACCGTTAGAGAGTAATTTCATTTCACTTGATTTCTTACCCCCATGTTTGTGTAGCTAATACGCTGAAAATATCTGAGCAACGGTCTAAATTTCGATAGTATGTGCTATGTGTCTCGTTTGGAAACAATCTTATTTTAAAATTTTTCTTTTTAAAATTCAGTCTTGATCACACCACGTATGTTACAAGAACATAGGTGACCGGTTTCGGTCATATCACATGACCATCATCAGACCCATGGCATGCTTCGAAGATGGTAGGTGGAGCACTCTTCTCATCTGCTGTGATGTCATCCATCTTCGAAGGATGCCATGGGTCTGATGATAGTCATATGATATAACCGAAACCGGTCACCTATGTTCTTGTAACATACGTGGTGCGATCAAGACTGAATTTTAAGAAGAAAAATTAAAAAAAATTTTGATCACTATTCCAAAAAGTCTATTAATCTTGTTTTATTCACTCACTTCACTTGCTGTTGACAACAAATCACCCACTCTACTTTTCGTCCTCAGGCTGCCTTTCAGTATTGCCCTATACTGTCTCGGATTTGTTTTTTTGTCAGTTGCACGTTACTAACGATACACGGTAGTGCGGATGCCGTTCACTGATGAAGAATTGGTCGATATGCATCTTTAAATATGGCTTTACTGAATGCGATGAAAGTGTGGCACAATGATTCCAGCTGAGCTGTTTCTACATGACGGCAACCACATTACACTACTTTTGCATTATTCTGTGTTTTGCTTTGCACGTTTTGGTGATTGCATATTAAAGGTTTTTTCAGGTGTATAGGTATTTTCAGGGAAACAATGGCAACTGGCGTAAAAAAAATCGAATAAGTCGCAATTACATATTAGTTATTCAGAATTACCCGTTTCTCAATTTTTATGAGTGATTATCGGGGCAAGGTTTCCTGCTTTATTAATTTAGAGCTTTCTAGTTAATTGTATTTTATTACTTAAATGTGAGCTTTCGCATAAAGGCTAGCTATATAAATAGTTACTCATTTCATTCCATGTTTTTCGTAATTGTGAAAGTGAATGTAGCTTTGCATGATGTGATAACTATTTTACATTTTATGTATATGTGTTAATTTTTAAGCAAAATTCGTTTTATACTATCTTTTTATAGACACTAATATCTGCTTTGATATGTCTGAAATCAACATCGTCTGGTTTTTATGCCCCAAGATGGCATCATCACCATCCATTGTCACATAAAACGTGTGCTCAAAGGTAACGTCATCGACGCAAACGTTAAATGTGGCGTGCTGCAGTCATTGTCTCAGGTGTCTCTCATTCAATGACATGACCCAGCTGCATACGGCAACACAGCTATACACGCCTTTAAACTACACTCCTGGAAATGGAAAAAAGAACACATTGACACCGGTGTGTCAGACCCACCATACTTGCTCCGGACACTGCGAGAGGGCTGTACAAGCAATGATCACACCCACGGCACAGCGGACACACCAGGAACCGCGGTGTTGGCCGTCGAATGGCGCTAACTGCGCATCATTTGTGCACCGCCGCCGTCAGTGTCAGCCAGTTTGCCGTGGCATACGGAGCTCCATCGCAGTCTTTAACACTGGTAGCATGCCGCGACAGCGTGGACATGAACCGTATGTTCAGTTGACGGACTTTGAGCGAGGGCGTATAGTGGGCATGCGGGAGGCCGGGTGGACGTACTGCCGAATTGCTCAACACGTGGGGCGTGAGGTCTCCACAGTACATCGATGTTGTCGCCAGTGGTCGGCGGAAGGTGCACGTGCCCGTCGACCTGGGACCGGACCGCAGCGACGCACGGATGCACGCCAAGACCGTAGGATCCTACGCAGTGCCGTAGGGGACCGCAGCGCCACTTCCCAGCAAATTAGGGACACTGTTGCTCCTGGGGTATCGGCGAGGACCATTCGCAACCGTCTCCATGAAGCTGGGCTACGGTCCCTCACACCGTTAGGTCGTCTTCCGCTCACGCCCCAACATCGTGCAGCCCGCCTCCAGTGGTGTCGCGACAGGCGTGAATGGAGGGACGAATGGAGACGTGTCGTCTTCAGCGATGAGAGTCGCTTCTGCCTTGGTGCCAATGATGGTTGTATGCGTGTTTGGCGCCGTGCAGGTGAGCGCCACAATCAGGACTGCATATGACCGAGGCACACAGGGTCAACACCCGGCATCATGGTGTGGGGAGCGATCTCCTACACTGGCCATACACCACTGGTGATCGTCGAGGGGACACTGAATAGTGCACGGTACATCCAAACCGTCATCGAACCCATCGTTCTACCATTCCTACCATTCCTAGACCGGCAAGGGAACTTTCTGTTCCAACAGGACAATGCACGTCCGCATGTATCCCGTGCCACCCAACGTGCTCTAGAAGGTGTAAGTCAACTACCCTGGCCAGCAAGATCTCCGGATCTGTCCCCCATTGAGCATGTTTGGGACTGGATGAAGCGTCGTCTCACGCGGTCTGCACGTCCAGCACGAACGCTGGTCCAACTGAGGCGCCAGGTGGAAATGGCATGGCAAGCCATTCCACAGGACTACATCCAGCATCTCTACGATCGTCTCCATGGGAGAATAGCAGCCTGCATTGCTGCGAAAGGTGGATATACACTGTACTAGTGCCGACATTGTGCATGCTCTGTTGCCTGTGTCTATGTGCCTGTGGTTCTGTCAGTGTGATCATGTGATGTATCTGACCCCAGGAATGTGTCAATAAAGTTTCCCCTTCCTGGGACAATGAATTCACGGTGTTCTTATTTCAATTTCCAGGAGTGTATATGACATTTCCTCAACCTCCACAGTGGCGTTATCCGACTGTCATAGATTTTCATTTCGTTCTTTATTTAAAATGATTACGTATCCAATATCACTTGCATTATGGTGACGCAGTGAACGAATATGTCGTCATCCCACTATTAACCAAGAACGTATCTGCAGTGTACACAAAGAGGCACACAAATGTTGTTCACATTGTCTCAGTTTTGGAAGAAAATACGTAGACAAAAGTTGAAAGTAAGTACTTGCATGTAAGGTAGAAATCACTGTTATCCCAATTAATGAGATAATTTTGACATATTACATCATTCTTCTCGCATGCATCTGGCACAGCAATATTTCTTCTTGAGATGTATCGGTAGATAACCGTACAGTCCTCTTCAGGGCATGTAAGAAACTGAACTGAAACTACGTGACACGACAATGTGCAGTAAATGCACGAATCGCGTATTTTGTCAACTGGTCACAGACTCATCTTGAAGCTGGCAGTACGATCATCAGCCTAAATATCGGAAGAAGAATACTGCTGTCCCGTATGTACGACCACAGGCGATGGAATGCAGGGCGTATCATAATTAATGGCGTACACGCATACAATTGAAATTATGAGATACTAGAAAAAGAAAAGTCTCACTAAACGTAAGTCCGCAAACGAACAGTAACACTCTGCAAGATGAAACTTCCTGGCAGATTAAAACTGTGTGCAGGACCGAAACTCGAACTCTGGACCTTTGCCGTTGGGAGGCAAGTGCTCTGCCAACTGAGCTGCCCAAGCACGACTCGAGACCTGTCCTCACAGCTTTACTTCCGCCTGAAACTCTTCTCCTAATCACCGACCAACGACCCGGCTTCACATTTTCCGTACTATCTTTAAAACATCAGAAGCCAGGACGATACCTCTGATAAAGATTGTGGCCCTTTTCCTCACCTTAATTGTCGAGCCCAAGTTTTAATCTATCTTTAAAAATCTCACTGCCCACTGGACTTCAACCTCTAAGATTCCTTCCTTCGCCGTCCAGAAGCTTCTTTCCACGTTACGTTTGCCAGGAATCCTTTGTTTCATTATTCAACACTAGAAGAAGAATACACGTGTCTGTACTAGCAGTTGAATACGCCAAAGTGCAGTGTCATTTCATTACGAAACGGTTGAAAGTTTGCTTTTTTCTGTTATTGTTTGATATGGTTTTCTTAGTGCGTTGTTTATCACAACCTCCTGTATAGGTGTGATCCATTAGCAGATATCGTGAATCAAAACACAGCAATTCTTGCCAATACAACATACTTACGAATACACTTTACATTTTGCGAGTATGTAGCAATAACGAAAGTGAGTAGTGTTTACCATGTCTGTAGACCTCAACAAGCTACATATGGCGTGACTCATGGGGAAGTCAGGCAATCTGAGCTGGGAACGGGTGTGGTGACTCTAGGGTTACCATGCTGTCCGTGCTCTGGATGTTCTTCAGCACATACCTTGCGATTTGGCGGTGGAACTTTTTGTGTCACTGAGAAATGGGATCTTGTCTAAACCAACTATATCTCAAGAATGGTACAAACTTAAATAAAATAACGCAGTCTTAACATGTGCGACTTTCAATTCCCTAAATTTTCTAGTAGCTCGTTGGAAATTTATGGATCCTACAAAATCAAACATCAACGTCATAGCTGTTTTGTAATAAATATATATCATGGGGTAGTCCATACGAGAATTCTTTCAAAACCAATTCAAATGACGGAGGTAATATTATAGCACACATTAGAACCATATGTTACGTTTCTAGGACACCTAATATAAAATTTCCGTTGATTCCAAGCAAAGTGGTTACAATGTTCACGGGAAAGATGACTTACAGATAAAAATTTAAGGATGAGTAGCTTTTTTGTAGTATGTAAGATTCCTTCGTGTGTACCCCTCTCCTCCAGTTCACGAGCAGTCGCTGCAAAGGGGCAAGTGCCTGATAATTACCAAATGTTCGCTCTGTCTGCCCCAACAGAAATAACTTTATAGATCATGAGCCAAAGTCGGAACTCATCAAGCAGCTCTCCATCATTTCCACCCTTGGATTGGGTGGGGGCGGTTTAAGGTACGCAGTGTGCAATAGCGTTTAACATCCTCATACCCAAGGGATCAGTCTGCTTCTTATCACCTAATACGTATCTAATTAACATGGAGTAAAACTCACTCTACAGCGCTCGCACGCACAGCTCGGTGGAAAGTGGTCGATGACTCGACCAGGTTTCGATCTGGATTCATCTGCCAAACGCAGCAGCATCTAACGGTAATCCAACTACGTGGGCGCCGTTCGGCCAGTTTTCTGTACGTTAACAATACGTCAGTGTCCGAGAATGAGTGGATCGTGTTGCAAAAGCCATTCATCGTAATCGATGAAGATCCCTGCCCACACCCTTAGGAGCATCAGCAAATTGTAGCTAAATACTTGGTGAAATAACGAATGTCTCTATGTCATCAGAGCAAAAGTGTACCCCCGTATAGATTTAATTCGTGTTACAGCAATTGTTTTTCATATAATCGATCAAGTCACGTTAAAGTATGACACCACCTATGTTGGACGACAACGTGCAAACACTGTTCACAGTCGGCAGCCCTGACAAAATGGTTCAAATGGCTCTAAGCACTATGGGACTTAACTTCTGAGATCATCAGTCCCCTAGACTTAGAACTACTTAAACCTAACTAACCTAAGGACACCACACACATCCATGACCGAGGCAGGATTCGAACCTGCGACCGTAGCAGCAGCGCGGTTACGGACTGAAGCGCCTAGAACCGCTCGGCCACAGCGACTGGCCAGCGCTAACATTGGAGAGTGTATAAAGCGTGTGGCGAGACGCGGATAACAGTGCAGTTGTGGTTCTATTGCGTAAACTGAGCGAAGTGTCTGACGTTCAAAAGGCATTATCATTGGCTTTCGTGGCAGGGGTGGAAATACTTCCGAAATGACGAAGTTTTTAAACTGTTCAGGTCCTGCAGTGGTTAAAGTACACTGTGCATAGCAAAATGGCGCTATCCAAAACCTACTCAGAGGCAACTGTGTTGCACCCTGGGCCATAGATGACAGGGTGAATGGTGCTAGCGGAGATGTGTACGTGCGAATAGACGTACAACTGTTGAGCAACTGATCACCCAGATGAACCGAGGGGCTACCAACAGCACTTCGTCAACGATCATTCGGCGAACATTGCTGCGGTTGGGCTTCCACAGCAGGTGCCGGGTTCATGCAGCCATGCTGAATGTTGTTCATCGGCAACAAAGTCTGGGACTTAGACGCTAATACCGCAACTGGACGTCCACTGAATGGCGACAGGTGGCTGTTTCAGTTAAATCAGGTTTTTTGCTCCATCGAACAAGTGGCCGTTGGTGTGTAACGTCTAAAAGCAGACACCCTGCAACAATCGAGGGAAATGCTTCTGTCGCATTCCCTGGGTGACCTCGTCAATGGATCAACTAAAGTGTGCATTTAACCTTGGGGACCACATCCACCCCGACATACAGTATATTTTCCCTCGGCACTATGACATCTATCAGCAGGACAATGCAACCTGTCACACAGTTTGCAGTGTACGCGCATTGTTCTAAGAGCACCACAATGAGATTATCGGACTCTTCTGGCCACGAATCTCCTCAGATTTAAACAAACTCGAGAAGCTGTGGGACCACTTCGATTGGGTTGTTCGTGCCATGGATCCTCAAACAAAAGACCTAGCACGTCTGGCCACTGTACTGGAGTTGGCATGGCTCCACACCCCTGCCGGTTCCTTCCAGAACCTCATTGATTCTCTTCCAGCCGATCTCCCAGCGGTCCGTGCTGCAAAAGGTGGTTAGTCAGACTTTTGACAGGCGATCACATCAGTATGACTGGACAGTGTAAAATGAATTAAATGAAGTTAGCCGGGTGATGTTGTAAGTAGGCTGTTTATGTTTTCTTATTGGTAACGCCACGTAGCGCTCTGTATGAAAATCACTGGCTGTGATGTGTGCAGTCTGTGGCTGCTTTGCATTATTGTAATACTCGCCATTGTAGCGTTGGGCAGTTGGCTGTTAACAGCGCGTAGCGTTGCGCAGTTGGAGGTGAGCCGCCAGCAGTGGTGGATGTGGTGCGAGAAATGGCGGAGTTTTGAAATTTGTAAGACTGGATGTCATGAACTGCTATATATATTATGACTTTTGAACACTAGTAAGGAAATACATTGTTTGTTCTCTATCAAAATCTTTCATTTGCTAACTATGCATATCAGTAGTTAGTGCCTTCAGTAGTTTGAATCTTTTATTTAGCTGGCAGTAGTGGCGCTCGCTTTATTGCTGCAGCTTGAGTAACGAAGATTTTTGTGAGGTAAGTGATTTGTGAAAGGTATAGGTTAATGCTAGTCAGGGACATTCTTTTGTAGGGATTATTGAAAGTCAGACTGCGTTGCGCTAAAAATATTGTGTGACAGTTTAAGCACAGTCTTTTATAATTGTTCAAAGGGGACGTTTCAATGTCTTCGGTAACTCCAATATCCCGACTGGTGCACACCCCGTCATTTTCAAGGCACAAATGCAATGTGAGAGCGCTTTGCAACAAAACATGAAACCTCGGTATGTGGAGCATATTTAGAAAGATAGCACACATACTATAACACTAACGCCATCACAAACCCAAGATGACTGAAGTCACAAGTTATCGATGGTGAATATTCCCAACAGGTGAGCAAGTAACATTAATTCTGTACCTCTTTTATTTGACCAACGAGAGAGCTGCATTCCAAGCAAAATTTAAGCACAAACCTCCATCTCTATATATTAGGTTATTTTGTAATTGAATCTCAACTGATTCCTCAATAACACTCCCTCAATAGCTGGAAGTGTATGCCAGAATCTCGGTGTTGTAATATTCCATAACATGACCAATGTCAAGTCAATGTTGTGTAATAGCTGACGCTCACTACGCCGGTCCTCCACGAGCTTGACGATCTGGCGAGTATGACATGCCATAACTGCAAAGCGTGTGGTAGACACGAGCCTTATGGAAACTGACCGTAGACCATGATTCAGTGTCTGAACTCATCGCGATTAGAAAACGCGGCGTGGCAGAAAGAATCAGGCCACAGCGTTCAGTGGGAAGGGACACCGCACAGGCAAAAGCGACTCCTGTGGCTGCGTCACCTGTCACACAGTCAAAGTTGCCGAAACTGCACTAACAGCTAGCATGTATAGCGACTTTGTCGTGGCGATAGACAATTTGACAACGTCGTTCAGGAAACAGAATCTTTACGTGAGCGATCTTTTGTTTCTGTATAGTGTGATTTAGTTTTTTATATTTGTTACAAGTTACATATTTTGTACAGAAATGGGTAACAGACGATGGCCAACTTCTCTCCTGTTAGCCTTGCGAAATGGTAGCTACGAGGGCTATCCACAAAGTACAGCCGGCCGAAGTGGCCGTGCGGTTAAAGGCGCTGCAGTCTGGAACCGCTACGGTCGCAGGTTCGAATCCTGCCTCGGGCATGGATGTTTGTGATGTCCTTAGGTTAGTTAGGTTTAACTAGTTCTAAGTTCTAGGGGACTAATGACCTCAGCAGTTGAGTCCCATAGTGCTCAGAGCCATTTGAACCATTTGAACCACAAAGTACATTACGTTTAGGAATTTAAAAAAATAAAGTATTGGAAATTTTTTATATTATATACAGATGAAAGCCACACTTAAATACTACTTTTCCACACAGTTGCCATTTAAATTAAGGCACTTATCGTAGCAATGGACGAGCTTGGAAATCCCTTCGTCGTAAAATTCGGCCGCCTGCGCCTTCAACCACTTCTTGAAGCTGTGCGTCGTCATCAAAACGCTGCATAGCCAACCACTTCTTCATTGCTGCGAATAAGTGGAAGTCGCTGGGTGCCAGGTCGGGACTGTACGGCGGATAAGGAAACAACTCCCACTTAAAAGAGTCGAGAACTTCACGAGTGGCATTTGCCGTGTGGGCCCGGGCGTTGTCGTGAATCAGCAAGATCTTTGAACCCAATTTTCCCCTGCGCTTGTTTTGTATTGATCTTCTGAGGTTGTGCAGAGTTTGGCAATACCTTTGAGAGTTTATTGTAGTGCCTCTTTCCAGGAAATCCACAAAAAATCACACCTTTTCTGTCCCAAAAGAGGCAACCACGTGGTTGAAGGCGCAGGCGGCCGAATTTTACGACGAATGAATTTCCAAGCTCGTCCATCGCTACGATAAGTGCCTTAATTTAAATGGCAACTATGTAGAAAAGTAGTATTTAAGTGTGGCTTTCATCTGTATATAATAAAAAAAA
Organism: Schistocerca piceifrons; assembly: GCF_021461385.2. Taxonomy (NCBI): domain Eukaryota; kingdom Metazoa; phylum Arthropoda; class Insecta; order Orthoptera; family Acrididae; genus Schistocerca; species Schistocerca piceifrons. The sequence goes on along the minus strand of NC_060149.1, from coordinate 150,847,923 downwards.
TTTCCAATACTTTATTTTTAATTCCAAAACGTAATGTACTTTGTGGATAGCCCTCGTATAATAAAAAGATGTTGGATGCACGACATTAGTAGAAACAGGAAAAGCTAAGGGGAATACCATCCCCTGTATATTTAACTAGAGACTCTTGAAGATAGATTTTCAAGCATCTTCACACATCGTGAGGTTGTTTTTTCAGGATATGATACTGTTATGATGTATCACTTTTCTCACTCAGATGGGAACTTCTATTTCACAACTTGGTCCTCTAGTATTGAGCATTCACCAAGTGAAATTCATATAATTTATTCTCGCCATTTTTTTATTTTCTGCATTATCAATTGTTGTCATTCCAGATATCTTACAACTAAAAACACAAGCGGGACAACCGTATTTTACTTTCTGTGTAATATTCTGCCATTTAAAAGACAGTAAAGAAAATTTGCACTGGAATTTAGAATGTTTTGCCCAACTACAGCAGAAATTATTTGATTTGTGTCAACAATGAAACAGCTGAGTCAGTCGTAGCACAAAGACCTGCACTGTAGCATATGATAATGCATTTAACTGCAGAACCGTCTGTTGATTTTTCTGTAAGTGGTACTTTCTTAGACTAATAGTAGCATCACATTTGAATAACTAAAAACCTGTAAAAGAAAGAGAATCAAGCGATACATCTACATCCAACATCAAATTGCTGTCTATGTGTTGTCCATATGTAGTTCAAGAGGTAAACCATTTAGTGACTGCAGATTTTAAGTATACAACAAATTTTAGGATCGTTGGCAAGATTATGCCAAAGGTTTTCCTCATAAGATCAGAAGTATTGCTTTAAATTTTACTGTGGAATAACTGTATGGAGCAATATCTTTGGCTGTTCGTGTCAGAACCAAGCATGGAAATAATTCGTTTGGATGTCAGGAAAACCATGTGGGTCTAGACAATGTTTGCTTCAAAGAGACAAATAATTCCCTCACGTAAAATCCAATTTCAACAAATGTGATGGTGCTTCCTATTTCGATTTTCTCCATATTGTTTTCCATTGTGATAATGTTATGTACATAGTACAGTAAACTAGATTGTAATATTTACTAATTAATCTACAGTGCCTAATACAGAACTGTTTTTCAGTACACTTTGTGTAATATATCGTATGTGTGAATATTATAAACTTTGTAAAAATGTTTAACATTTCGATCCACTTCAGCAGCTACATCACTTCATACTTTTGGCCGTTTTCTAAATGTTCTTGTAATCTGTATCACCTCCAACATACAGCAAGTTCTACTTCCTCATCTCCTTGATAAGTTCTTTTTTTCACATGATCACCACTGCGTTCATTACACGTTCATTGAGACAAAATTTGTCTCCCATTGTTGCTGCCTCAGCTGTCAGTGATAACACGAAAGTTAAATGCACCCACAGGTGCACGTAAGCGAGAGCTGCGTCAGTGAATCTGTATTTTAATGACCTGGTCAGAGAGGACTAGAGTTGTAAAACTACCAGAGGCTACAGTAGACTACTGAAAGTAACTGTAGACTACGGTAGTTTTCCCAGTAGTTTTGGCCAGTTAATATCACAACTGTGCTACCTGCATGTTGGATGTGTTGCATACATGTCAGGCATTACCTCATTTCTTTCACTTTGTTTACATATGCGATTAGTGTCTTGGTACATTACCCTAAAAACCAGAAGCTGTGAACTGTCTAGAAATTAGCCTGCCAGTGTGGCCGTGCGGTTCTAGGCGCTTCAGTCTGGAACCGCGTGACCGCTACGGTCGCAGGTTCGAATCCTGCCTGGGGCATGGATGTGTGTGATGTCCTTAGGTTAGTCAGGTTTAAGTAGTTCTAAGTTCTAGGGGACTGATGACCACAGAAGTTAAGTCCCATAGTGCTAAGAGCCATTTGAACCATTTTGTCTAGAAATTCAGTGAGGTTACATGAGGGCCACGTAACAAATGGAACATTTTTGTGTACATAGTTACACTGGTGCCTGTTACTTAAAAATAAATAGTAATTTTAACAAAATCGAAACTGTCAATGTTCAATTCAGGTTGTATTCGAATAATATTGATTTGTAACGTCAAACTAAGGTACGTTGTAAAAAAAAGTATCATATAGCGTTAGAAAATGCAGTTTCTTCAAGCTAGGTAGAATTTTAAATAAATATCAAACAGCGCTTCTGTATTTTGTCAAGTTTATATAAAATGCATTTCTGTTATTGCTAAACAACTTTTGCACTGATCAAGAATAAGAGGAAACTCTCTCCTTTGGCCATGATAAAGGAAGCTCTACTGAGTACAAAATAACAACAATAATTGTATAGATTTTTTTATGTTTGTGGATGCAGACTGTGCTTGCACCAAAAGTAATCCTTTTAGTTACATAAAAGCGCAGAAGTCACATGATCAACTAATTTTTATTAGTCCTAAAGTGCAATTTATATTTTGTTAGGATATGAAATACGATACATAATAGACTAACACTGAACGACGTGCGGTTCTAATTAGGTGAAAACAAACAACCAGAAGAACAAAGAAGTCGTCGGCTCTCAGTTTCTCTCTCACACATTCATTGTTTCTTTCCCTACCAACGCTACCAATCCTACAGGTTATCCTGCCATTTACTACGTCATTTATGCACTGTACCAAAACTACCGAACCGTAGTTTCGGTAGAGCTCAGCTCTAGACAGAACGCAGCGTGGAGTCGTAGCCTGTGGCCAGGCCGCGTCACTGAAATGCTCGTGTCAGCCGCACAGAAAGCCGCTTTGACTTGGCGGCAGCCGGACTACGCCCCAGTCAGCGCGAAGCCGTCTCAGAATACAGATTCGCAGCCGTGGCCGGTGGCTGTGTGCACCCACTAGCGCATTTGCCGTCTGTGTTCGTATACAGTTAGGAAAATCGGGCTACACATCCAAGCTGCTAATGAGGTTTAGTCAGCTTTCACAGTCTGATAGCTGACGCAGAAGCAGCAGTCGCTGCGGCCAGCCACTCTTGAGCCACCCATTCACAGCCCGACCGGCGCGCGCCGTTGCGCTCGCCGACCCACCGACGGTGTGTGGGCAGCAGCGACTGCTTTGCGGTCCCTACCTGCCTGCACTAATAGATTCTGTGCTGACAGTAGTCGAAGCATTCTGTGGCCGTCTAATATTAAATTTGAGGAAATTAATACCTGAAAACAAAAAATATTAGTTTCTAACATTTGTAGACTTAGATAAAGCTTTTGACAATGTTGACTGGAATACTCTCTTTCAAATTCTAAAGGTGGCAGGGGTAAAATACAGGGAGCGAAAGGCTATTTCCAATTTGTACAGAAACCAGATGGCAGTTATAAGAGTCGAGGGGCATGAAAGGGAAGCAGTGGTTGGGAAGGGAGTGAGACAGGGTTGTACCCTCTCCCCGATGTTATTCAATCTGTATATTGAGCAAGCAGTGAAGGAAACTAAAGTTCGGAGTAGGTATTAAAAGCCATGGAGAAGAAATAAAAACTTTGAGGTTCGCCGATGACATTGTAATTCTATCAGAGACAGCAAAGGACTTGCAAGAGCAGTTGAACGGAATGGACAGCGTCTTGAAAGGAGGGTAAAAGATGATCAACAAAAGCAGAACAAGGATAATGGAATGTAGTCTAATTAAGTCAGGTGATGCTGAGGGAATTAGATTAGGAAATGAGACACTTAAAGTAGTAAAGGAGTTTTGCTATTTGGGGAGCAAAATATCTGATGATGGTCAAAGTAGAGAGGATATAAAATGTAGACTGCCAATGGCAAGGAAAGCGTTTCTGAAGAAGAGAAATTTGTTAACATCGAGTATAGATTTAAGTGTCAGGAAGTCGTTTCTGAAAGTATTTGTATGGAGTGTAGCCATGTATGGAAGTGAAACATGGACAATAAATAGTTTGGACAAGAAGAGAATAGAAGCTTTCGAAATGTGGTGCTACAGAAGAATGTTGAAGATTATGTGGGTATATCACGTAACTAATGAGGATTGGGGAGAAGAGAAGTTTGTGGCACAACTCGACTAGAAGAAGGGATCGGTTGGTAGGACATGTTCTGAGGTACCAAGGGATCACAAATTTAGCTTTGGAGGGCAGCATGGAGGGTAAAAATGGTAGAGGGAGACCAAGAGATGAATACACTATGAATACACTATGAATACACTAAGCAGATTTAGAAGGATGTAGGTTGCAGTAGGTACTGGGAGATTAAGGAGCTTGCACAGGATAGATTAGCATGGAGAGCTGCATCAAACCAGTCTCAGGACTGAAGACAACAACAACAACAAGAAATTAAATTTTAAATAGAGTTTCTATTTCATGGAACCTGATCTAAGGTGGTGAACATGGCCGAAAAATCCACAAGACGTAAAAAATAGCTTTTCTTAAATAAGTAAAAAAACTACACCTACCATCGAAGAACATTAACTAGAAAACTGTTGGCCATAAAAAACCTGTCGATTCCTTTTTTGGAAGTATCGATCGACTGTAATATTTCAAGATATATCGAAAAGACTGTTAAGACTCTCGTTAACATTCACGTTAAAAACTCGTTCACTTTCACATTCCCATTCTTGCTATTTACTGTAAATACATCTCACGGTAAGACAAGAAGTACTTGCTTCAAAAATTAAAATGTACTAATTATTTTTCAAGATACACCGATCTATTGAAAAAAGGTACTCATCGTAACAGGCTAGAGTTTTTCAGTGGATAGCCTTAGAGTAGCGGTTTTAAGCTTACTTCCTTGACAGAGAGTTGTGATACCATATTATTAAATAATTTCATCGATTTTATTAATTGTAATCCGCAACACCTAAAAAATAGCTTTTCTTAAATGGGTAAAAAACTATACCTCCTATCGAAGAACGTTAACTAGAAAAGCGTAGGCCTTAAAAAACTTGTCGATTTCTTTTGGAAGTATCGATTTGTAATATTTCGAGATATATCGGAAAGACTTAACACTCTCGTTAACATCCACGTTAATACCTCGTAAACGTTCACATTCCTACTTGCTATTTACTGTAAATACATCCCACGGTAAGACAAAAAGTACCTGCTTGCAAACTTAAAATGTACTAATTATTTTTCAAGATACTCCGATCTTTTGAAAAAAAAAATACTTACACTTTTCTTGGGTATGCTTTTTTAACTGAGTCTCAATTTTAGAAAAAGTTATTCTTTGTCCTTCTGGATCTGAAGTAAGTTTTTTAAAAAAGTCTATTGCGACTTGGACAAAGGACAGATTATTATTGCGCGGTTTTCCCCATTTGCAGCCCATATCCTCGCTATGGTGATCCTCCGTCAGTGTATGTTTCGCTTACATACTTTGGTTACCGTGTCACGTGCCAGCAACGCCATTGGATGGCATCCAGCGCCGAAGTGGTCAGTGTTTTGTGTGTTCAGTGTAGGTTTAATATCCATTGGTTTCCTAAAATGATGAACCTTAACTTTTGTATACAAATTCCACTAGAATTTGTGGAGAGAATTTATGGTGTTTATGAGTTCACACGAAAAAAACAGTGGGGCTTTCATGACGCGTCACAGATCCTGTCCTGTGATTGCTTGACAGAGGTAAACTGAGCAGCCGTCATGGTGATCCAGTTTTAGCATCTCGAATTCGGTGCTTTTCGTAGTTATACGTAAGTATTATGAAAGTGGGTAGTTTAAGGATTAAAGTGTCGGGAAATGTGACGTATGTGGATGAACATGCCATAGATCTTATCCTGGAATTAACTCTTGGTATTATTTAGTAGTTGATTAGGGTGGGGTAAGGAAATACAACTTGTAAATTTTTCAGAGAGCCCTGGCAACAATCGTCCGATTGACAAATGTTTCATCATACCTATATCTCTACCACCAGTAACATAACTTCAGGTAGCCCTCAGATCAAAAGTAATAAAAAGCTATATTAGCTAGTTAAGTAACTTAAATTATTTTTCTAGAGTAGAAAATAATGCGTTATCTTCTTCTTCCTGATAGTGGTGCCTGGTATGTGAAGTATCGGATGATAAACAGAAGGCCGAAATTCTAAACATAGCTTTCTAAAACTCGTTTACGGTAGAGGACTGCAAAACTATTCCCCCTTTCAATTATCGAACAAACGCAAGGAAGGCTGACATAGTGTTTAATGTATCTGGGATTGTAAAACAGTTAAGATCCTTAGACGCCAGGAAGACATCTGGCTCAAATGGCTCTGAGCACTATGGGACTTAACTTCTGAGGTCATCAGTCCTCCAGAACTTAGAGCTACTTAAACCTAACTAACCTAAGGACATCACACACATCCATGCCCGAGGCAGGATTCGAACCTGCGACCGTAGCGGTCGCGCGATTACAGGATGTAGCGCCTAGAACCGCTCGGCCACCCCGGCCGGCGAAGGCATCTGGCCCAGACGGTATCCCCGAAAGATTATATGTTGACTATGCTACAAATATAGCACCATTCTTATCCATCATCTATCAGAGATCACTGGAACAGCGGAAAGTTTTACGGGACTGGAAGAAGGTCCAGGTCATAGCATTCTATAAAAAGGGTAGAAAATCGGATGCACATAATTACCGGCCAATTTCACTGACGTCGATTTGTTGTAGAATCATGGAACATATTTTGTGTTCAGGCATAATGACCTTTCTAGACTCTGAGAAGCTCATCTGCAGAAACCAGAACGGTTTTAGGGAACAGCGATCATGCGAGACACAGCTGGCCCTCTTTGTGCATGATATACAATAGGCTCTAGATACCGGCTCCCAGGTTGATTCCATATTTCTCGGCTTTCGAAAGGCGTTCCACTCAGTTCCGCTTTGTCGCTTGGTCCAAAAAGTGTGCGCTTACTGTCTATCCGATGACATATGAGTTCGGATAGAAAGTTTTATAACAGACAGAGAGCAGTATGTCGTCCTGAATGGGGTGACTTCAACAGAAACAAGCGTAACTTCAGGTGTGCCCCAGGGCAGCGTAATAGGTCCGTTGCTTTTTGCGATTTACATAAACGATCTGGTTGATGGTACTGACAGCGGCATTAGACTGTTTGCGGATGATGCTGTAGTTTACAGGAAAGTAGTATCACACGAAAGTTGTGATCATATCAATGAGGATTTGCAAAAAATAAATGCGTGGCGTAATGGCTGGCAGTTATCTCTCAATTTTAGTAAGTGTAACCCATTGTGTATAACAAGGAGAAAATCCCCATTAATATGCGAGTACAAAATAAATGCCCAGTCTTCGGAAGCGGTAACATCTGTCAAGTATCTGGATGTGACTATTCAAAATGATCTCAAATGGAATGGTTCAAATGGCTCTGAGCACTATGGGACTTAACATCTGAGATCATCAGTCCCCTAGAACTAAGAACTACTTAAACCTAACTAACCTAAGGACATAACACAAATCCATGCGCGAGGCAGGATTCGAACCTGCGACCATTGCAGTCGCGCGGTTCCAGACTGAAGCGCCTAGAACCGCTCGGCCACTCCGGCCGGCTCAAATTCAATGATCAGATTACACAAGTAACGGGCAAGACGAACACTAGATTGCGGTTTATTGGTAGAATCCTGAAGCGATGCAGTCCTTGAACAAAGGAAATTGCTTACAATACATTAGTTCCTCCCGTCTTGGAGTTCTGTTCGTCTGTATGGGTCATTACCAGTTGGGTCTGATTCAAGAGATTGAGAAGGTCCAAAGAAGAGCGGCAAGATTCGTGACGGGTACATTTAGCCATCGCGAGAGCGTTACAAATCTCATAGAAAGTTTGAAGTGGGACACACTTGCAGATAGACGACGCGCTAAACGGAAGGGGCTGCTCACTAAATTCCAAAATCCAATCTTCACCGAGGATGTAGAGCATATATTATTACCACCAACCGCGCAATGAGCACCATTCAAAGATAAGGGAAATTAGAGCTCGTACGGAGGCGTTCAGACAGTAGTTTTTCCCTCGCGCGATCCGCGAGTGGAACAGAGGGGGAGGGGGGGGGGAGTACATATGTGGATGTAGATATTTTATGAAAAAATCGTTTACAAGCGTCAAGTGATGGAATTTCGTTTATTGAACCAGCAGTGGAACGCAGTCTCAAAAAGGGCTCAGGACGAAACTAATTATGTGTTATATTATCTGATTAATAACGTCAGTTACATATTTATGGTGAAGAACATGTTTCATTATCATCCTCCACTAAATTGGTGCATGGTGTGGTGAAGCGTTACTGTTTTCGTGATTATAGTTGCTTATTACAAAATTATGCAGTGTAATGAGACACCACATTAAAGATCCCTCTCGTCTTGGAGCTTAAGAGTGACGGTGTGTGTGTGTGTGTGTGTGTGTGTGTGTGTGTGTGTGTGTGTGTGTTAGGAGCTCTCTGATTGGTTGATATCCAAGAAAAGTGGTGACGGTTAAGAAAGAGTTGAAAAATTGTGCCCACACACAGATTTGCGCCAAATCCTGTCTGCGGCCTTTTCCCTCGCTGCCCTACCTGTCTCTGTATGTATGCAACAGGGACGTGTGGTGTCACGAGGACGGTACTAAGCATGACACAGTACTAAGATAAACTTGCCGTAGGCTTGAAGCCACTTTGATATACTAATGGAGTGATTTGCAGCTACGTTTTGTGATTAAAATCGTACAGGATATAATTTCTACAAGCCCATCATTATGTTGGTGACGACGCATAGAGTTCTGTGAACCCCTTTTGGGTGTGGTGTGGTAAGGGTGTTCAGTGATAAGGCTATGTGCCCTTTAAATGGAAAACTAGAGTACCAAAACATACGAATATGGGGAACACTGCAGCTACATACCATAGTCGAGGAAGAGAGAAGAATATGGGGAACACTGCAGCGACGTACCATAGTCGAGCGAGAGAGAAAGAGACTCCAAAGCTTCACAAGATTTGTGTTGTTCCTCGTGAAAAGATATATGGCCAGTTTTTTGCTATTTTCTTCCAAAGAAAAGGTGGTTAAAGGGTTCCCGTACCAGAAGGTGTTGGAGAACTGGTTTTTTTCACAGTTGCGAAAACACGGTAAAAATTTCATTTTTAAGCAGGATGGAGCATCGCCACTCTGGTACCTGCATGTAGTAGCGTTTCTTAACAATTAGCTTCCTCAACGACGGGCTCGCCCCGGGGAGTGTACGGATCTCGCACTGCACAATTTTCCTCTTTCGTCACCTGACATAAATGAAAACTCTGATCCTAAACATACTTTGAAAGTACTCCAAGATTGTATCTGCATGCATGTACAAGATGCACCCTTGTAAAATCGAACGTTTGTTTGGAAAATAAAAACTTTATATTTCCAAGAATAAGTTAAAATTTACCCCAGGTTTCCATCTTTCACGTACAAGTTATAGTCTTGTGAAATCGGGTGAATCTCTTTCAAACAGGCTGAATATGTGCGTGCAATATTCAGATTACGTTAAAAGGACTCGTAAACTGTCAGTTTCAATTTTAATTCGTGCGCTAAATGCTGGTAACTACGAATGCTCTAGGTCAGTATTGCGTATGTTTAATGATTATCGGTGTCCAAAACTCAGAGCGTTGTGTTGGCAAAGCTGTCGCCTCCGCTGGGAAGCTGTCGCCTCAGCGGCCACGAGAGACTGGAGGGAAGCGGCGCGGGGGTCCCCTGGGAGCGGCGACATCGACGACGGCCGAGCTGGTGTGTTGTGTGCGGTGCGCGCAGAGTCTTCAAGTGGATGAGCCGCCGCTGGCCAGGGCGGTTACAGACAGCGGCTAGCCCAAGCCACGCGCATCACACTGCCTTGCCGAAGGAGCGAGAGAGAGATGAGATGAATACCGTGCTCCATCTCTATGAAAACGAAGTGTAGTTCATTTCATGTTGTCTGCTTTTTTTTTGTTTTTTTTTTTTCTTCTAGCATATAATTATGGAAATACGGTTCTGCCTTGAACAAACACAAATTATTCTTCTTTAACACCCAAATATGTTTTGGTTAAGTCTTACCATCGTCACTGGGTTCATTTATTTTCTTAGTGCCATAGATAATGATCTTTACGTAGCTGTCTAACATTTGCAATACAGCTGATATTTAGGTCCAGTTTGTCATTTCTCTTCGATCCCACTTTTTCACGCCTCTACAGGACATACAACTGTAAAGTGTGAAACTCTGATAACCACTGTGCTTCTTATATACCCTGAAGAGGCATAAAAAAGTGGAATCAATAACAAACGACAAACTGGAGCAAAATATCAGCTGTACGGTAAATTTTAAAAATCCACTGACTATAGCGAACCCTCGCCGAAACATGTTTGGGTGTTAAAAGAATTTAGATTTCCTCAAGGCAGAACCATATTTCCATAATTTTATATGGGGTTAATTTTTTTTCCTTATCGATTCTATACGCTGGACACTACAACTGTGGTTAGACAGCTCATAATTCGTGCAGAAAAAGTAACCAACCACTTTATGACATGCTTAAAAATTTTTGTCGTCACCTTAGCCAACTTTCACCAAGGGACCTAGTACTAGTCGTTGTGACTGTGGTTCTGGTTAAAATAGCTGGATTTTGATGGATTCCACCGAATTAGGCACAAAAATGAAATATAGCCTTGGTATTTAGTTATTTACACGTTATTTAATGAATGGAATGGCTCTGAGCACTATGGGACTTAACTTCTAAGGTCATCAGTCCCCTAGAACTAAGAACTACTTAAACCCAAGTAACCTAAGAACATAGCACAGATCCATGCCCGAGGCAGGATTCGAACCTGCGACCGTAGCAGTAGCGCGGTTCTGGACTGTAGCGCCTAGAACCGCTAGGCCATCGCGGCCGGCCACGATATTTAATCACAGTCTCTTATATTACATGATGGTTAAGTAACCAAACGACTACAATATATTTATTTCTGGGCATATTTCGGTAAAATATATTCTAAATCCAGATATTTTCACCAGCACCACAGCCCCAGCAAGTATTTCAACATGGTATTAAACAGTGTCCTGGTAAACAACCAGCATCTGATGTTGAATACGCATCAGTTATCGAGGTGCTGAACAAAACTTAGTACTGTAAAGTCTTAAGTCAGTTGGCTTTCAGAAAAACAAGAATTAGAATAAGAAATCACCAATATAAAATACACTGAAGAGCCAAAGAAACTGGTACACCTGCCTAATATCGCGTAGGGCCCTCGCAAGCACGCAGCAGTGCCGCAACACGACCGTGGCATGGACTCGGCTAATGTCTGAAATAGTGCTGTAGGAAATTGACGCCATGAATCCTGCAGGGCTCTCAATAAATCCGTAAGAGTACGAGGGGGTGGAGGTCTCTTCTGGACATCACGTTGTAAGGCATCCCAGATATGCTCAATAATGTTCATGTCTCGGGAGTTTGGTGGCCAGTGGAACTTATTAAACTCAGAAATGTGTTCCTGGAGCCACTCTGTAGCAATTATAGACGTGTGGGGTGTCGCATTGTCCTGCTGGAATCGCCCAAGTCCGTCGGAATGCCCAGTGGACATGAACGGTGGCATTTTATCTTGATGCAATAATTTACCAACAGCCGTATGTATTGTAGAAATTTATTTTATTTTATGAACTTTTATGAAATAAAATAAATTTCTACAATACATACGGCTGTTGGTAAATCATTGCATCAAGAAGTTCATGCCAGCCGTTGTCCCACGATCCATAATGGATCAACGAAGATTGAACGGAGGCAGATGATCATACAGGATGCCTACGTGCATGTCACCTGTCAGTGAAGGTATCTAAACGTATCACTTCAACTGCACACGCCCCACACTATTATGGAGTCTCCATCAGCTTGTACAGTCCCCTACTGACATGCAGGGTATATGGATTCATGTGGGTGTCTCCATACCCGTACACGTCCATCCGCTCAATACAATATGAAATGAGACTCGTCCGACCAGGTAACATGTTTCCAGTCACCAACAGTCCAATGTCGGTGTTGACGGGCCGAGGCAAGGCGTAAAACTTTGTGTCGTGCAGTCATCAAGGGTACACGAGTGGGCCAAAAGCCCATATCACTGATGTTTCGTTGAATGATTCGCACGCTGACACTTGTTGATGGCCCAGCACTGAAATCTGCAGCAATTGGCGGAAGGGTTGCACTTCTCTCACGTTGAACGATTCTCTTCAGTCGTCGTTGATCCCGTTCCTGAAGGATCTTTTTCCAGCAGCAGCGATGCCGTAGATTTGATGTTTTACCGGATTCCTGATATTCACGGTACACTCGTGAAATGGTCGTACGGAAAAATCCCCACTTCATCGCTACCTCGGAGAAGCTGTGTCCCGTCGTTCGTGCGCCGACTGTAACACCACGTTCAAACTCACTTAAATCTTGATAACCTGCCGTTGTAGCAGCAATAATGGATCTGACAACTGTGCCCACACTTGTTGTCCTATATAGGAGTTGCCGACCGCAGCGCCGTATTCTGCCTGTTTACATATCTCTATTTGAATACGCATGCCTATACCAGTTTCTTTGGCGCTTCACTGTTTTCAAAATCGCGATGCGATTTCGTGAACTATATCTTTTATAAGAATGGATATATGAAGTTGGAATAAATATTAAATTACTCATAGTCTTTTTTTCCTTAAATAATCAACTGATTTTATGTACATGCACATACAAATTTGGGGTACTTTTTGTAGTGACTTGGCGAGACAGCCAAGCCACTTGGAGGTAGCCGAAAGGCACGCGTTTAAGCTCACGCAGACTGGCGTGAGGTCTGGAACAGGACAATGTCTTGAGAATTGCAAATAAAGTACGAAGATCTTGGAATACTTAACTTTAATCCACAATTGGTGTACATCGCTCTTGACGGTACATTAATAACAATCTCAATATAAACTGGTAATGGCGCCTTGCTAGGTCGTAGAAAATGACGTAGCTGAAGGCTATGCTAACTATCGTCTCGACAAATGAGAGCGTATTTGTCAGTGTAGCATCGCTAGCAATGTCTGCTGTACAACTGGGGCGAGTGCTAGGACGTCTCACTAGACCTGCCGTGTGGCGGCGCTCGGTCTGCGATCACTGACAGTGGCGACACGCGGGTCCGACGTATACTACAGGACCGCGGCCGATTTAAAGGCTACCACCTAGCAAGTGTGGTGTCTGGCGGTGACACCACATTCCTCCCCCGCAAATCGGCGTACGGTTGTGTTATAAGCCTTCCGGCCGCCGTGGGGAGGACCCCATGTTGACGTATGCGACGAGGTGGAGAGCCTAACAACAGGCGAGGCTGTGCCACCCGCACCCTGCCATTCGGTCCGAGGGGATCTAGGAAACGCCTGAAAACCTAGTCCAGGGTGCACGCCAACATGCGGTGTACGCGCCCGTAAAGAGACAGGAGGGGCCGAAGGGTCGACCTCCATCGGGGCGGAGCAGCCGACGGGCGAAGACGCCACCTGGTCCGGAGCGTGCAAGAGTCCCATATCGGAGGACAGCTGGTCACGGGAAGCGATCGGCGGCGCGTGACCCAGGGAGGCGCCCGGCGGCTGCAGCGACGCGTCCACTGCGGGCGTCGCCGGCGGGGAACAGGCGGCGGCTGCGGAGGCGGCGCGTCGCCAAGGGGCAAAATGGAAGGCAGCGTCGGTAACACCTGGGAATGAGGCGAGCCAGTAGATGGGTCCCCAGGGCGCTGACCGGACGGCACCGTCGCTGAAAGCAGACGGGGAGCGGCAGAACCCGTGCGACGACAGAGGCGCAGCTGATTGAGATGCCGACGTACCTCACCAGAGGCCCCCAAAACCAGATACATAGCGCGGCTGAGGCAACGAAGAATGCGCCCTGCGAGCCTGCGCCGTGAACCTCGATAGTTGCGATAGTATACAACGTCGCCTGGGGCAAAAGCAGGTGTCTGCCGCTGCACAGGAACCTGATGCGGCGGATGTAGCAAAGACATCAAGGTTCGATGAGGGCGACCGTGAAGCAACTCAGCCGGCGAGCGACCATCGCGGGGCTGAGAGCGATACGAGGACAAGAAGAGCAATAACGCGTCCTCCCGAGAATGCGACTCTTTCAGCTTCAACATCTGTGACTTGAAAGTCCAGACCAAACGTTCAGCGGCACCGTTTGACTGTGGCGAAAACGGCGCGGACGTCAGATGTTGAATACCATTGGCCTTGCAGAATGACAAATTCTGCGGACATGAATTGTGGGCCATTGTCGGAAACAATGGTCCGTGGAAGACCTTCAATGCAAAAGATAGCGGATAACGCTTGGATGATGGCAGATTACGTCGTGGAAGACACCTGGACAACAAAAGGAAAGTTACTGAATGAATCGACCAGAACCAACCATCGAGCATTCCAGAATGAACCAGCAAAATCGATGTGTAAGCGTTGCCAAGGGGAAGTGGCGTTCGGCCATGCAAAGAATTTCCCTGGCGGTGCGGATTGTTGTTCGGCACACGCCATGCAAGAAGAGCACATATTCGTAATCGCAGCATCGATTCCGAACCAAGTACAGTGCTGACGAGCAAGTTGTTTCGTTCGCACTATACCCAAATGTCCTTGGTGGAGAAGCCGTAAGACAGAGGACTGTAACGCACGTGGGATCACGACCCGGGACTGATCATGATCAGAACGCAACAGCAAAACACCATGTCGAACAAAAAGTCTCCTTGTGAGCAAAAAATTGGCGAACCAACGGATCCTCGATCCGTGACTTTGACAAGGGCCATTGCGTAGCAACAAAACGCAAAACGGTAGCAAGGACAGGGTCAGCAGCTGTGGCTCTAGCTACACGACGAAAATCAATCGGAACCCATTCAACCACGTCCTCGGTTTCCGCATCAATGAACATGCAAGCAAGTTCGGAGGAATCGAATGCTCTATCCTCAGCAACAGGCAAACGAGACGACGCATCGGCGTTTCCGTGCTTAGCAGTGGACCGATACAAGATATCGTAGCGGTACTGCGAGAGGAAAATAGACCAGCGAATGAATTTCTGCGCTTTACATGGAGGTACAGGCTTGTTTGGATGAAAAAGCGATGTCAAAGGTTTGTGGTCTGTGATGATGGTAATGTGACGACCATACAAGAAATCATGAAACTTAGTAACACCAAATACGAGAGCCAATGCTTCTTTCTCGATCTGTGAATAACTTCTTTGTGCAGACGAGAGCAATTTGGACGCAAAGGCAATAGGGGGATCGTGCGAACCATCTGTTCGCAAGCACAGCACCGATCCCGAAATCCGATACATCCACCATCAACAAAAGGGGCTTCCAGGGATCGAATGGCGTAAGGCAAGTATTGGAAAGCAACGCCGATTTCAACTGGCGAAAGGCGCGTTCGCATTCCGTCGTCCAGACGAACGGAACACCTTTACGGCGTAAGCGATGAAGCGGAGCTGAAATGGAAGAGGCGTGGCGCACATATTTATTATAGTAATTGATTTTTCCCAGCACACTCTGTAGCTGCTTCAAATCCTACGGCGAAGGCAAGTCCTGTATGGCCCGGAGGTGCTCTGGACTGGGATGTATGCCTTGGGCATTGATTACATGTCCCAGATAGGGTAAGTCACGAGCAAAAAACACACATTTGTCCTTCCGCAAGCGAAGACCATTTTGTCGCAAGGCCTGAAATAATGTTCTGACATTGGCTAAATGTTCTTCTTCCGTCTTTCGGAGATCACAATATCGTCCAGATAGTTTGCTGCAGTAGGGACCGAGGCACAAACAGTTTGCAGATATTGCTGAAACAATGCAGGGGCGGATGCACACCCAAATGGCAGTCTTTTGAATCGATACAAACCAAGATGCGTGTTAACCACCAAGACGCGCTGAGATTCTTCGTCCACCGGTATGTGCAAGTACGCATCTGCTAGGTCCAACTTCAAAAAATTTTTACCCGGGCACAGTTTGTCAAAAAGATCTTCCAGGCGGGGTAAAGGAAAAGTTGCAATCACAAGTTGTGGATTCACCGTTGCCTTGAAGTCCACACAAAGTCTCAATTTTCCGGAAGGGTTTTTGCAAAATTACTAAGGGTGATGCCCAGAGAAGCCTGCACACGTTCAATCACACCTTGTGATTCCAAATCGTGTAATGTTCTTGCAACCTCATCACGCAATGCGTGGGGAACATTGCGCGCTCTGAAAAACTTCGGTTGCGCGTTTACTTTCAGTTCCAAATGTGCTTTATAGTTCGTAGCGCAACCGAGGCCCGGTGCAAAAATGTCTGCAAACTCTTCACATAGACGAGAAACACTGGCTGAAGGCACAGTCTGGTTCACTGATAGGACCTGATAGACTATAGACAAGTTAAAGAACTGAAATAAATCTAAACCAAACAAGTTCACAGCAGAAGAAGAATGAAGGACGTAAAATGACACAAGTTTTGTTTGTCCCTTGTATGTTCCAAGAAGGCTGCACTGTCCTAACACAGGGATATTCTGACCGGAATAGCTAGTTAACATTTGCGGCACGCAACGGAGGTGTGCCCAGCTGTTTGTACGTGCCGTGATTGATCAGAGAAACTGCAGCTCCGGTATCGTGCTGGAATGGTATCACGTTGCCATAAATGTCCAAGTCTACAAAAAATTTATTGTCCTGCTGACAAGAGCGACTGTCTCGTGCAGCATGAACAGACACTGGTACAGAAGCACTTGCGACGAGACGCGATTTCCGGCGATGTCGACGCACACTTTTTGTGGGACGAACACAGTCGCTGTTAGAGAGTGGCACTAGGAGGAGTGGAATGAACTACATGAATTTCCATGGGCGAAGGGTCACGAGCCTGAGTATTCTTGGTTCGATTCTGGCGCGAAGCAAAGGGCCTGGAATGGTCGGGAGTGTCCGATCTGAGCTTTTTCTGGCAAACACTCTGAACATGCCCTTTTTTATTACAGAAAAAGCAAATAGCTTGGCGTGACGGGCAATTCTCACGCGAATGTCTAGTAGCACACCGCGGGCATGATTTTACCACTGCATCTGCTTGCTTGCGCGGCAGCTGCGCGAGGGCTATTTACTGTTCCGTGCAGCGCGCCCGGCGGGCCGGTGAATGTGACACACGGCTGGTGAAGTTTCAAATGATTCCTGAGCAAAGTCAAGTGTGTCTTGCCGATCCAATATGTCCATCACTTGTTGAAGGGAGGGATTGACTAGTTTCAAAATCTGTTCCCTTATACGAACATCAGAAACGTTCTGTGCAATTGCATCACGCACCATAGTATCTGCATAAGGGAGTCCCTAGTAAGGCCTTGCAAAGTTGTAACCCACTCCCGATTAGTCTGACCGGCCGTACGTTTTGTACGAAAGAAGGTATACCTTTTTGCAACTACATTGACGGATTCTTTGAAATATGCATCTAATGCAGACAAAATTTCTTTGTAGGACAGAGTTGCTACGTCGCGTCGGGGAAACAATTTGACTATCACTCGGTACGTGGTCACTCCGACGCAAGAAAGGAGAAAAGGCTGCCGCTCATTACCTTGAATTCTGTAGGCGGCGAGATGAAATCCAAATTGGCGTGACCACTCCGTCCAGCTTCCCAGTGCAGCATCAAAAGGACGAAAAGGTGGTGCAACTGCGTGTTGTGGCTGCGGTAGCGGTGGAGCGGCGGCTGCCGCATCGTTTTGCATTGCGCGTTGACCCTGGACGAGCTGTCCAAGGGCATCCAATAAGGCCTGCGTCTGCTGATTCTGTAAGCGATAAAATTCGGACAGTACATCTGGAAATTGTGGCGAAGCCATTACACAAGTAAATTAGTGCAATATAAAGAAGAAGACCGTTTTTACACTTGTCGCCAATCTGTAGTGACTTGGCAAGACAGCCAAGCCACTCGGAGGTAGCCGAAAGGCACGCATTTAAGCTCACGCAGACTGGCGTGAGGTCTGGAACAGGACAATGTCTTGAGAATTGCCAATAAAGTACGAAGATCTTGGAATACTTAACTTTAATCCACAATTGGTGTACATCGCTCTTGACGGTACATTAATAACAATCTCAATATAAACTGGTATTGGCGCCTTGCTAGGTCGTAGCAAGTGACGTAGCTGAAGGCTATGCTAACTATCGTCTCGGCAAATGAGAGCGTATTTGTCAGTGTAGCATCGCTAGCAAAGTCGGCTGTACAACTGGGGCGAGTGCTAGGACGTCTCTCTAGACCTGCCGTGTGGTGGCGCTCGGTCTGCAATCACTGATAGTGGCGACACGCGGGTCCGACGTATACTAACGGACCGCGGCCGATTTAAAGGCTACCACCTAGCAAGTGTGGTGTCTGGCGGTGACACCACACTTTTCACCATTACGTTTAGCATGAAAGTTTCGCTTTATTTCCAACAAATGTTCGATGTCCCAGAAACTGAACGCACGAACAGCAGCCAAACAGTAGCTAAACCTCTTCTGTATTTCCGCGAATTTGTCTGCAGTCCGCCATTTATTGCTGTTGCTCCAAGAAGTGGCACTTCACTCAGTGTTGAGGGAAAGGGGGCGCATCATACACGGAGTCGTTCACAAACCCCCACAATAAAATGACACTTTGTCGTAGATTGCATACATTTAATAAATGTTACAAACATGTCATCCGTTACGAATTTTAGTACAGTCATCTATAGATAAGTCATATTTGGCCTGGTTCAATATCACGCGTCACAGGCTGACTCAGACCATCTTGACTGAAGTTTCCTGGCACATCTTCCAAGTACCACAAAGGCTGCTCGACTATACTGCAATGATCGTTGCTGAGATACGTTTTTTGAAACTACTTAACCTGCATAAAATCATTATTAACAGATTTAAGACCAGTTACAGGCCGATAATCATCGAACAATATTAAATAAAATTTTCATAACTTCTGAACGATTTGCGTTAGGATGCCCAAACTGCACGGTTGGTCGCGGGGCATGATGCGAATTAGTATGCGCATGAGCACGCGCCTTGTTGTTGTCGGTCATTTGCACGTGAAAATGTTCGACAGTAAGCAAAATTGGCGCATTTGGGGGACTGAGAATCCGCAATTCACGATCGAGAGTTGCTTCACCCTCAACGAGTGACTGTGTGGTGTGCAATATCCAGTCAGGGAATAATTGGTACGATTTCCCTTGATGGTAGGTGACTATCGATCGGTACGGGAAGGTTGTTGAAGATGATTTCGTCCCCATTATCCAAAGTGATCCTGATTTTGACAAGATGTGGTTTATGCAAGACGTAGCTCGACCCCATCGAATAAGGAGAGAGTTTGATGGCGTGGGGACCGCATTCTGACTCTGGGGTACCCAGAGGCCACTGGCGTGGGCCTCGATAGGCCGCCGTATTCTCCTGATCTGAACACATGCGACTCCTTTTTGTAGGGCTTTATTAAAGACAAATACAGAAATAACCAAAAAACCACTGCTGAGGTGGAAACAGCCATTCACGAGGTCATCGACAGCATTGATGTTTCGACACTTCAGCGGGTCATGCAGAATTTCGCTGTTCGTCTGCGCCACATCATGGCCAATGATGGCAGGCATATCTAACATATCATAACCTAAATCCGAATATCTATAGTGACGTTTATATGTGGCGTAAAGTTTATGTACACCATAGTTCAATAATTGTCAACCTGTAAAATCTTTATTCAGTAGGTAGTTATGTTCTCTGTAAGTAAATGATACATAAGGAACTTCATATCAAATGAGATGACTAGTTTGTACTTCTCACCAGAGTACAAGCGTCAATGCCTATTTGTTACAGTATACGTCTCTCTGCTAGCCCGTGCCTCCATCCTAGGAGTTTATCTGCTGCAAGCAGTCCGCATCCACTTACGCCTTCTGAGCACGCGTCACAGGCTGACTCAGACCATATTGACTGTAGTTTCTCGGCACACCTTCCAAGCACTACGAAGGCTGCTCGAGTATACTACAATGAACATTGCTGAGAGATTCAACCTGTGTGTAGGGCCGAGGCTCGCATTGGGAAGGAGCGGAGAGGAATTAGTCTGGTTCCTAAATGGAAATCGGAAATCACGACTTGTTACTTTTATGGTTAGGTGTACTTTTACAAGGCCTACGGGGTCGGTAGTAAAACGTCAACGCTTTCCTAGAAGAGTAATTGTCTGTTTACGTTTCAGGATTTCAAGTACTCAAATGAAACCGTAATTTAATTTTGGTTACTGTTGCTTTCATTTTAAAGTGGTTTAAGCAACCAGATTTTACAACTTTTTACAGTGATCTATAATCAGCTGACAAACTGTGCAAACTCCACTTCTGTAGCAGTAGCTTTCAAGATATAAAGGTCAGTCCCTCTCGAATCGAAACTGCACTAGCCGTTAATGAGCGTTGGACTTTTTTGCCTTTTTGGTGCACTTTTCCGTACTTCTATAAATTATGGGGGATCAATCTGTGCTTGACATATGTAAACGCAACTAGCGAAAAAGAAAACATAGAAAAGAGCGCAGGAGCTCATTGGAATAAGATTCTCTGTGGCTAGAGGGAGGACAATTGTCAGACGGAGAGGTCCTAATTTTTTTAAGTTGAATTTTATTTATTGATTTATTTATTCTGGCATGGTTAGGACCTTAAGGCTCTTCCTCACAACTAGCATGATATTTTATAGTCACATTCATCATGAAGCATGTCACAATACTATTGACACAAATAACAAACTCAATGACAGTTGCGGCTGGTAAAACAAAATTTATATTTGTTTATTTACGAATGGGATAACAGACATAGATTACTGACAAGTAGACTTAGATTTGTGCTATGGCAGCAATGGATGCAGAAGAAGATATGGGAGGAGGAGGGAATGAGAAATGTGAGAAAGTGTTTGAGAGCATGTAATGAAGTGAGGAAACTTCAAACAGGCCTATGACATTGCATGATTGATAGAAAAAATAAAATAAGAAAAGTTAATATTTGCTTCATTTATTACTGGAATTCAGGTACTCTTATTACACAAACTACCAAGTTTTTGAAAACAACCACAAGTTGCGCTTAGTATTTCTTATTTACCGTTTTCGCTCTTCAAATAAACAAAACCATGATCGTAATATACAGTGTGAAAGATACAAATTGAGATAATACGGAAAACGTACTATCATACCCAAAACTATGCGAGCGACCGGAATTGCGTTTCGCCTGATTTGCTTGCAGCCCACATACCGTAGCTGTCTTGCAGGTCCTCTAATCTCACTGCCGTACAGTCGTTTGACTACTCGAAATGGATACCTCTAGCGATCACTAGGAAACACTGATCTTTAAGGTGATTAGCACAGATGTAAATCAACAACATAGTATTGCAAATACTAGGAAACGCATCAGTAGAGATGAGACAAACGTAAGAAACGTAATTCCAGCAATTTTTAGGCAAACTTAAATATTTTTACGAACAAGAGATCCTGAGACAATAAGTGGACTGCTAAACCTCTCTGTCAATTCCAAGTATTTTTGCTGTATAAAAGGTTTTCCTGTGAAACGTCATTCCTTATACAAGTATCACCAGTAATTTTTCTGTACTCGTGATTGAACAATTATTCGTACACATTCTTGAACTTTTAACGACATAATGACCTTTTTTGGTCTCCATGTGGATGCAACCATGTACCTGTAGCCATTGTAACTAACCAAAGCTTTCGTGCCTGACCGAGACTCGGTCACAGCAACGTCCGTCATTGGTGACTAGGCGCAAAGAGTCGTGAAATATCGAAGTTTTCGCCAATATCAGACAGTAAATCTGAACTTGAAAGTTATTGTGTTTTGCCTGAATTCCTGGTAACGCCCTTATCTACCTGTTAACAAACCACTAAAAATATTTAATGTTATTTCAGGCAGCAAAATTTGTTTAAAACAAAGTGCCACGATGTAAGGTGTTGTGATGCGGACTCAGCGTGTAATCTGAATGTTAACTAAGTAAAGTCAGATGTTGGATATCGAATTTTTTCACCAGCACCGACATGCCTGATTTTGAAATGAGTATAAAACTTTTTGGCTGACCGGGAATAGAACCCGAATCGCTTGCTCGCCACTAGTGAGATATGTGAATGTTTGACTAGAAATAACAGCACCTATCGTTATTGTTGGCAACACACGAATAAACATTAAAAATGAAATTTAGTTATCACTAATGTTGCAGTGGGCATATGTTAGGGCTTGAAATGAAACCATGAATACTTTTATTCTGGACCAGGATTCGAATCCACATATGTGAGTTTCGCGGAGGCCTAGAGGAGTTTGCAGTCTTGGGGAAAACAACGAAATGATCAAATGTTTCAAATGGCTCTGAGCACTATGGGACTTAACTTCTAAGGTCATCAGTCCCCTAGAACTTAGAACTACTTAAACCTAACTAACCCAAGGACATCACACACATCCACGCCCGAGGCACGATTCGAACCTGCGACCGTAGCGGTCTCGCGGTTCCAGACTGTAGCGCCTAGCACCGCTCGGCCATCCCGGCCGGCACGAAATGATCAAACTTTATCGGTCTTTGTGGGGCAGACACCACGAAAGAGAAGTCCGAAATCTAATCCTAGTCCAGCACCAAATTTCTCATCGTCTAAAGTTCAAATAAAATAAGATCCCTGTGACATCAATGACAACTGACTCATTAAATAAAATGAGGTTTCTTGTTTAAGCAAGCTCACTGTGAACAGAGTCTCTCTTTGCTCTGACCCAGTAGCTGGCAAAGGGACATTAAGTTTACAATGCGGATTCCGAAATAAGGTGCTACTTGACATTCTTCTCTTGTTATTATCAGAAGTGGAAGAGGTCTGTTCTTGTATGTTTAAAATACAGGCCTAAAGTGGGAATCGAACCCTTACCTTGCAACTAAGAAAGCGGGATCAAGCCACCAGACCACTTCTCCATTAACTGCTAATTATCAGCATGATTCTGACACGGGAATTAAGCTAGTTCATGTCAACGCGATGTAAAGACGCTTTTAGCCATCATAGCCTCGACTTGAAATAATTTTTTGACATTTACATTATTTCAAGAAATTTCTTAGATCGAGAAATACCATTGCAAAGTATGAAGTTACTAAATACTTCGATTATTACTGCCATCACTCCTATTAACTTTTTCATTCTGCTGTTGCTGCACGAGAGCATGAAGGAAGCATTTGATGCATTTTGGTCATTTTTAGAAGCAGTTGCCAGAAACGGGTAAATATTAAGTTCGCAGCAAATGGTTGCGACGTTCTGTGGCAACTGGACCGTAACAAGTAGTTATTTAGTTCTTTCCATGTCTAGAGAATATTTTTGAAGTTAATATCGGACATGTACAGTTATTCGTTGGTTACATTAAAACCAAATTACCTCATTTATTTCCGCTTAGCAACGACTCTAAGACGCTTGGAAAATGCTAAAACCGGCGCTAAACGACACTTTCAAAGACAGAGGGTGTTAATGTCTTTTGTTAAAAGGTACCTTCCTTCTCTCTAGGTGAACTGGTGGTCGTCGCCTATTTAGAGTAGAACAAGGAAGAAAATGTTGCAGAACAACTGCTTTCCATTGCAATAAAGTCATTCTACGTGGCCCATGTAACATTTTCGCGAAATTACTCTAACTGTAGAAACCGCTTAAACAAGCCAGAAAAATATTTCAAGCTGCAAAATTCACATCCGACTCAAATTACTTACTCATAATCACTAACCAGAAATTATAGTTCTGTGGAAGACAAAGTTTCAGTAAATTGATGTAGCGAAGACTGTTTACCACTAGTCTTTCTCAACGGAAAATACGCATTTGACTTACTGGGCTCTATAGCTATACTGCAATAGTAATTTCGTGAGCAAGCAAGGCACACAAATTCCAGAATTTAATAGTGTCGTGGCGTCCAGTTGTGTATATTCCTCACCTAAACTGGCTCTGCATCTCTTCAGACTCCGGGTACTGCGACGTCATACTGACACCAATGGTGTGCTCGTACTGCTATCTTCATGGTTCGTTTCACTTGATTTTCATTTACTGAAATAAAAGACACTTGACCTCCCAACATGAGAGGATTCATTTCGTTCCTCTATTCCTTCCGAGAGATCAGTTTTATTGTTAGTAAGCTTTGTAACTTCTAACCCGCTGAATGCGGCAAAGTGCGGCCAGTAATCGCTTCACAAACCGCTGTTTAGTGCTGTAAAGAAGATTTCTTTTAACGTTGTCGTAGGCGAAGAAATTTGGTTAAAACTTAAAACATCTTAAGTAGCAACGTTCACAGTTTTACCAAATAAAAGAAGCTTTTGTCCAGGTAGGAAAAGGTTTAAAGATAATCTGCACGGTCTGGGCAAGGTCGATCTTTTCACCTGATATCAGTGCATTATAGTTTGCCTAACAGATACCACACGATGTGTTTTTGTAGCTGTGGAAACCATTATGTGAAGCCGAGTATATCTAAGGCTATGGTACTGCTAAAAATACAAAAAGATTAAGAACCGAAGGGTGATTTTATCCCCAAACTGAGGTGTATTTATAATAGGGGAACCAGAGGAGGCTGTTTGTCCTTCGCTTCTTATAACGAGCATTGGAACCCATATACACAAATGTTTACAATACTACGAGTTCTTTGAACTTTACAATTGACATTGTATTCATTTTTACAAGGAATTAGCATTTCTAAAAACGGCTGGTTTCGAACCCAACAACAAAAGAGTACAAACTCACCGCTATACTTCCTTCACTATCTACCAATTGTACGAAGCGCTGTTCAGAGACAGGTGCCTAGAATACGATAGCCGGACCAACATGAGCTACATCACAACGTGGATCTAAATTTTACCTTTAATCTCTGAGAACATAACCATTATTGTTACTACATATGATGTTTAGAGACAAAGTACATGTACACGATACTCTAAACAATTTTCACAGCTAACTAATTTAATAAATCTTTTCTCAAAGCATGTAATCGGAAATGAATGACTTCTGAGACGAAGGAAGTGCATTCCATCTTCTAGCGCACTTCGTTTCCTCGTGCTTTGTCAGTTGGCTCTTGCAAAAGTCACAGCTCAAGGAATTTGATGAAGGTAGCATTCTTGCGCTTAGTGGGGATAGATAGTAAGGCAGCGCCATTTCCCGTGTCATAGGATACAGTAAATCTACAATACATCTCTGTATGAAGAGTATGGTGGAGGAAGACCACGTCAGCCGTCGTCGTACCCTAGGATCTCCACAGACTACCACAGCGTATCAAGAGAATACTACACTCCACTGCAGTGATCAAGACCCTTTCAAGACTAGCACATAAATTAGGAACATCCTCTAGATAAATGCGAGCACGTCGACCATTTGCCGTCGTCTAAACGGGAAAGGAAATGTTGAAGGAACAGCATAAGGTTAAAATGGCTCTGAGCACTATGGGACTTAACATCTGACGTCATCAGTCCCCTAGAACTTAGAACTACTTAAACGTAACTAGCAGACTGAAGCGCCTAGAACCGCTCGGCCACACCGGCCGCCGATCAGCATAAGGCTGCCAGGTCATACTTCGTATTGGTTTACAGAAGGAAAACGCTTTTGTACTGCGAGCAAGTTATATTTACGGACGAGAAGGTGTTTTCTACCGCATCAAATATTTTAGTCCACTTATATCGACCAAGGGGAGCGAGATTTGACAGCAAATATGTCCATCAGAGGCAAAGATGTGGCCGAACTGCTGTCACAGTTTGGGGATGGGTATTAGCAAATGGTTGCGGCGTTCTGTGGCTACTGGGCCGTCTATTTTCTAGTCACTACTATTTCTGAATACTTGAGAATGTAATGCTTTCTTCTATTCGTAAGAGATTTTCGGGTGGCAGAATAATCTTCCAACATGAGCGTTCACCTGTCCCCACTGAGAACCTAAATACAGTTCTAGAGGGGGTCGAAAACTGAACACGGTACTGAATTACTGTGTTGTTGGGGAGATAATTTTGTTTATGCCGATGAAGGCATCATTTTCTTACGTCGAGAAAAAGCATCATATTAATTTGGGTTTCTTTATTTACATGCAGATAGGTCGCCAATACTGACTAAAGCACAAAGAAGACATCGTCCTCTTTTAATGGTAAGCAGAAATCACAATATATAAAGAGAAAAGTCGTACAAGATCGATGACGTAAACGTAATGTTGAGCATTTAATTCCACTACATACTCATTTATATACGTCTGAATACTTTAAAATTAGAAGAACGTAACAGTCACCGTTGTCCTCCTAAATCAGTAACTCTTACCACGAATTAAAGCTCGTGAAACTGAAAGGATGAGAAGTTTGTACCTGCAGATGAGAAACTGGCCGCCATAGCCACTACGCTATTCTACTAGTCGCATACGACAAAATTACAAAATGGTATGATATGGTCTGTGATGTCACACCTTTCCCATGAAAAAAAAATAATGTTCCCAGTGAAAGCGGCGTATTGGTCTTCGACAGAAACGCAGACTGTCAATCTGATTTTGATTTCCATGAAAAGAGCTATGAAGAACATAAGCTCACTGAAAGTGACACATTAGGTATTCTGCTAGTTTTATCAGATCTGCTTGTTTTGAAGATGCCATGCGTGGGAGAGTGTGAGAGCTTTCGAAACATTGATGGCACAGTTACTCTGCTTGTGCAGAAACCCATTTAACATATTTTGCAACTACGATATAAATGAGAGTATGATAATGAGTATACACAATATGCACTGAAGAGCCAAATAAGATGGTACACTTATCTAATATTGAGTAGAGGCCCCGCGACCACGCAGAAGTGCTGCAGCAGGACGTGGCATGGACTCGACTTATGTCTGAAGTAGTGTTGGAGGGAACTGACACCGTGAATCCTCCAGGACTGTCCATAAATCCGTAGGAGTACGAGGGCGTCGAGATGCCTGCTGAACAGCATGTTGCAAGGCGTCGCAGATATGCTCAATAATGTTCATGACTGGCGAGATTGGCGCCCAGGAAAAGTGTTTAAGCTCAGAACAATGTTCCTGGAGCAACTCTGTAGCAATTCTAGATGTGTGGTGTGTCGCATTGTCCTTCTGGAATTGCCAAAGACCGTCAGAATGCACAATGAACATGACTGGTTGCAGTTGATCAGACAGGATGCTTACGTACGTGTTACCTGTCAGAGTCGTATCTAGACGTATCAGGGGTTCCATATCACTCCAACTGCATAAGCCCCGCACCATTACAGTGCCTCTATCAGCTTGAATAGTCCCCTGCTGACATGCAGGGTCCGTGGATTCATGACGTTGTCTCCATACCCGTACACGTCCATTCGCTCGATACAATTTGAAACGAGACTCGTCCAACCAGGCGACATGTTACCAGTCATCAACAGTCCAGAGTCTGTGTTGACAGGCCCAGGCGAGGCATAAAGCTTTGTGTCGTGCAGTCATCAAGGGTACACGAGTGGACCTTCGGCTCCGAAAGCACATATCGATGGTGTTTCGTTGAATGGTTCGCACGCTGACTTCTTTATGGACCAGCAGTGAAATCTTCAGAAATTTGAGGAAGGGTTGCAGTTCTGTCATAAAAGTTCAATGGCTCTAAGCACTATGGGACTTAACATCTGAGGTCATCAGTCCCCTAGACTTCGAACTACTTAAACCTAACTAACCCAAGGACATCACACACATCCATGCCCGAGGCAGGACTCGAACCTGCGATCGTAGCAGCAGCGCGGTTCCGGATTGAAGCGCCTAGAAC
Source organism: Schistocerca piceifrons (assembly GCF_021461385.2). NCBI lineage: Eukaryota > Metazoa > Arthropoda > Insecta > Orthoptera > Acrididae > Schistocerca > Schistocerca piceifrons. The sequence goes on along the minus strand of NC_060149.1, from coordinate 150,820,369 downwards.
CGATCGGCCACAGCGGCCGGCGCAGTTCCATCACGTTGAACGATTCTTTTCAGTCCTCGTTGGTCCCGTTCTTGCAGGATCTTTTCCGGCCGCTGCAATGTCGGAGATGCGATGTTTTACCGGATTCCTGGTATTCACGGTACACTCGTGAAATGGTCGTAGGGGTAAATCCCCATTTCATCCCTACCTCGGAGATGCTGTGTGTCATCGCTCGTGCCCCGATTGTAACACCACGTTCAAACTCACTTAAATCTTGATAACCTTCCATTGCAGCAGCAGTTATCGATCTAACAACTGCGGCAGACTCTTGATCTCTTATATAGGCGTTGCCGACCTCAGCGCTGTATTCTGCCTATTTAATCTCTATATTTGGATTTGGATGCTTCTACCGGTTTCTTTGGCGCTGTAGTGTGTAATTGAAGAGCATCATAACCTAAAAAAGAGTCCGATATACAAAGCTTTGGTTCAAAATCTTTTACGTCACACTTAACTATAAAGAAGAGGTAATTTTTCTTTGGCGCCCTTCGATTAAAAGAAATGCTACGAATTGTGCATCATTTTAATTAATTTGTAAAAACAGTTCGTGTTGTTGGCAAATCATCCCCACAACCCGGGAAAATAAAAACCATGAGAAAAGAAACAAAACTTTATCAAGAAGTGTTTCATTTATTTTGTCTCAAAAATATTGAATCTTTTGTTAACAAAATAAGAGTTAGTTATTTATGTACTTATTTTTAATTTCGAGATTGAAGAATGCAACCTATTATTTTACGGTGCCAGAGAAGAAAATTAAAGGCAATATATTACGGAGTCAGAGAGGATAATTAAAGGCAATGAAGCCAGGCCGAGAAGTCAGAATATTGGCGAGCGTACGGATGAGTTGAGGGGGAGGTAGGTGACCCACCCAAGTCATTTCCTTTAAAGCCCATACCGGATATCTACTAAAGTTATCAGTCTAATGGAACCACAAACATAATTCGTTTCATATCCGAACATATTGTTCGTTTTGGGTTTAGTAGACTAGTGAAGGCCGCAGAGGCAGCTCTGAATCTTTATACTGTATGTGGGTGTCGTGCGAGATTCACACTCAATAGGAAAGGTTAAGGTGCTGGGAGCAGTAGTACTGCACGCTTTGATTCTCAACAGCAAAAATCAAAGGGGTCACTGTTAATGCGTTTCTGCTTGATCAGCATGAGTTGGCTTATTGAGAATACCAATGCAGTATTCCTACTGGTCACTAGTTATGTTTCTTGTATGGCTGAGCCGTAGCAAGGTACATACAGTACACTGGAGCAAAGGGCAGTGTGAATATAACATTCTCCCTCTTGTGGCTCAAAAAGGGTGCAATACGTTCCGGCAACCTACCCAGGAGAGAGAATACCGTAGATGGTATATTTCGCCAACAACTAACACCTATCAGTTCCAGTGTAAGAAAAACAACGTATAAAACTTCATCACGTGTTCGCATTACACAATAACGCATTCTGCCGATTTCACTAAGAAAACTATCCAGAAGTTTGAAAAGTCATAGCTCACGCAGTTATTCATCTGATTTTATGCCCTCAAATGTTGACCTTTCACGCTCTTATCGAAAAACAGCCAAGAAAATTCCTATCTGTACGAAAACACACTGCAGACCTCGTTTGACGACGTCTTCAACTCAGATACAGTAGGCTTCAAAACACGTGAAATCGGTAAACTACCAGAGCGTTGTCAGACTGTTTCAGATAATGTGAGAGAATATACCGTTGACGATTAATTACTCTCTGATGTTTACTGTTGTGTTCAATAAAATAATGGACCACACTATTAATATATGCACTGTAATAATTCGAATGAAATTCAAATTACCACGATATTCTTAGGACGAAAGTCTCTTTTAATAAAATCTGCAAAGTATATGCAACAGGGGCGAACCGGTATCAACTCAATAAGTATGATATTTACTGATTCCTGACGACAGATCTTTCTGTGCTTAATTGCTGTCCTGTGTCACAAAGAAATAGTGTGCAAATGTAGCATTTAGTCAGCAATACTGGAAATGCGAACCAAAGCAAACCCCTCTTTACAGGCGAACACATTACCTCACAACCAGCGAGATACTTCAACGTTGGGCTCTCCGTGATTGCTCCTGTGTTGGCTAGGATATGCAAGCCCAAAGCGTAAAAGACGAGATTAATTGCAGTTTCGACGTCGAATGACTTTCATGTACTCAAAGCTATAAACTGATAAATTAATTTCACACATTACGTGAAAATCACTAAGATTATCTTGTGAAAATCATACGAATGTGTCAAGTGAATTTTGTTGGCTAATTTTGTTTTATCCAGGAAATAAGTCGTCGGTCACAGGGTTGCCAAACATATCCTGCGTTGTTGCCAAGATTAAGTTACACTTCTAGCTGGAATAACATCAGTCTTGAGCGGTATAGGAAGTGACTACAGTTCGTGTGTCAAAGGCGTGGCAGCCGAGCGCTGAAATACCGAAAGTATACGTCAATGAGCCGTATCTGCATTCCTGTAACTGGATTTAGGGGTCTGAGCGTTGTCACTAATAATACTCAGATGCACCATCTGGAAACTAAAAAACACAAATCGTCAGGTGTCACAGTTATTTGTGTATCTACACCTTAAGCATAGTGTAACTCAAAAGGTCATCGCCAAATTAGTTTCACACTTTTAGAACATCTCCAGTGGTTATACTCTAAACGTTATGACTAGACGACACATCTTTTTTTATAATAATAGACTTAAAAAATATTTTGTGTCAATGGCACTATCCATGAAAGACAGGTACACAAATGAAGAGACAACAACGCAGCATCGATTGCAAAACGTAACATCCACATGGGGATTTCGTAAGTTACGAATAACATGAATTTCCTAATCAAGAAATACAATGCAGGAAACTATAAGAAATGACAAAAAATGCAGGCTCCAAATTCCGTTGAAAATTAAACTAGCGAATGTATGCAGCGCAACTTCGATCCGTCTACAGTTAACGCGAAAGGAGAAGGAGTTGTTATCGGAAAGCGGAACAAGAGGCATGAAATGCTGACAGCAATGCCTAGAAGAACTTTTAAGTAAAGCTGTCATTCATTCAACAAATACTGAATGAAAGATGAATATCATCTATTCGTTATGATTAAAATATATCGGCTGCTGATGCTTTGTCAATAAATGCGAAAAGCGCCTATGTTGAAGACTTTTTCACGTGCAGTATGCTAAAGACAGAGAGAAGCCGAAATCACAACAGGTTCACCAAACTGAGCGTGGTGCTGAGATTCTGTGCATCGCTTGCGCAGAGTATTATCCATTTAGCCCGTAACGTTTTAATATTAAAAACACAGTTCTATTTCGGTGGCACAGATGGGCAGACGGTTCGAGAATTTGCAGATACTATCTATATGCTGCGGAATCATAACGCCAAAGTAAGTCTACACCAGATTATAGGCCATACTTTCTTTCTGCCTGACACAGACTTCTTCAACAGAGGATCACAAGGTACAGTTGCCCATTTCAAACGCCGGCCGGAGTGGCCGCGCGGTTCTAGGCGATACAGTCTGGATCCTAGCGACCGCTACGGTCGCAGGTTCGAATCCTGCCTCGAGAATGGATGTGTGTGATGTCCTTGGGTTAGTTAGGTTTAAGTTCGTAGTTCTAAGTTCTAGGCGACTGATGACCTCAGAAGTTAAGTCGCATAGTGCTCAGAGCCATTTGAACCATTACAAACAGTATTGTTAGGTGCTCAAAAATGTTATTAGGAAGGTAAAAAGTATTTCATACGCAAATAGAACAGATAATTCATAGGATAAAATGAAAACCTTATGGTCAGTTGTGAAGGAAGTGTCTATCCAGCAGAACAAGGCCGACGATATGAAGTCAGTTCGTAGAAAATATATTTTTGTTACTGATAAATCAGATGTATGTACAGTATTTAACAATCTTTTTCTGAGCATTCCAGGTATATTAAATAAAAATTTAATTTCTACAGGGAATTACATAACTCGGTTGGAAAATGCCTCTCCGAGACAGATGTCTGAAATACTCCTCTTTGATACTGAAAGGGGGAGATTGAGTCAATAACTAAACAACTGAAGACCAAGGACTCTCATGCATAAGATGGAGTGCCTATCAAAATATTAAAGTACTGCGCTGCACATGTTAGCCCTGTACTTAGCCATATTTGTAATGTTCCTTTAGGAATGGACAGTTTCCTGAACGATTAAAGTGGTCATTAGTAAAGCCGCTTGATAAAAAGTAAGAAAAGGATAATGGAGACAATTTTAGACCTTTTTCTATGCCATCAGTGTTTGCTAAAGTTAGGTACTGAAAAGGCTGTGTACATAAGGACAATTGATAATTTGCTATCAAATGATCAGTTCGGCTTTAGAAGTCGTTTAACAACTAAGAATGCTATATTCTCTTTTCTCCGTGAGATGCTGGATGGGTTAAACAAAATCTTTCCAAGGTTATGCATATTTTTTTTATTTAACTGTGGCGTTTGATTGTGTTGATCACAAAATATTGCTCCAGAAGTTGGACCATTACGTAATACGGGGAGTAGCTCACAATTGGTTAACCTCTTACTTTAACAACAGGCAGCTAAAAGTCATTATTCACAGTGTTGAGAGTGGCTGTGATGTGGGATCTGAGTGAGGTACTGTCAAAAGGGGGATGCCCCAGGGATCGGTGTTGGGGCCACTCCTGTTCCTTATTTATATAAATGATATACCCTCTAGTATTACATGTAACTCTAAAATATTTGTGTTTGCCCGTGACACTAGCTTGGTGGTAAAGGATGTTGTGTGCAACAATGGCTAGGTTTCAAACAGTGCAGTTCATGACATAAGTTCATAGTTTGTATAAAATAAACTAACGTTAAATCACAGTAAGACTCAGTTTTTACAGTTTCTAACACATAATTCAACAAAACCCGACATTTTAATTTCACAAAATGGGTACATGATTAGTGAAACTGAACAGTTCAAATTTCTAGGTGTTCAGATAGATAATAAACTGTCGTGGAATTCGCACGTTCAGGATCTTGTTCAAAGACTTAATGCTGCCATTTTTACTATTCGAACAGTAACTGAAACAAGTGATCGCTCGACACGAAAATTAGTCTACTTTGCTTATTTTCATGGTATTATATTTTGAGGTAACTCTTCCCATTCTAAAAGGATATTTTTGGTTCAGAAAAGGGGGTTTCGGGCAATAAGTGTAAGTTCGCGAACCTCTTGTCGACGCCTAGTCACTAGTCTGTGTATTGTGACATTGGCCTATTCCTTACTGTCGCTTCTTGTTAACAATATCTGTTTATTCCCAAGAATAAGGAGCTTTCATTCAGTTCATACTGGGCAAAAATCCAACCTGCATTTGGATCGGACTTCCTTAACTCTTGTGCAGAAAGGTGTGCAGTATACTGCTGCATCCTTTTTCATTGAGCTACCACAAGAATTCAAAACTCTTCACAGTAATCCACGCGCTTTCAAATCGAAACTGAAGAGTTTCCTCGTGGGTCACTCCTTCTACACTCCTGGAAATGGAAAAAAGAACACATTGACACCGGTGTGTCAGACCCACCATACTTGCTCCGGACACTGCGAGAGGGCTGTACAAGCAATGATCACACGCACGGCACAGCGGACACACCAGGAACCGCGGTGTTGGCCGTCGAATGGCGCTAGCTGCGCAGCATTTGTGCACCGCCGCCGTCAGTGTCAGCCAGTTTGCCGTGGCATACGGAGCTCCATCGCAGTCTTTAACACTGGTAGCATGCCGCGACAGCGTGGACGTGAACCGTATGTGCAGTTGACGGACTTTGAGCGAGGGCGTATAGTGGGCATGCGGGAGGCCGGGTGGACGTACTGCCGAATTGCTCAACACGTGGGGCGTGAGGTCTCCACAGTACATCGATGTTGTCGCCAGTGGTCGGCGGAAGGTGCACGTGCCCGTCGACCTGGGACCGGACCGCAGCGACGCACGGATGCACGCCAAGACCGTAGGATCCTACGCAGTGCCGTAGGGGACCGCACCGCCACTTCCCAGCAAATTAGGGACACTGTTGCTCCTGGGGTATCGGCGAGGACCATTCGCAACCGTCTCCATGAATCTGGGCTACGGTCCCGCACACCGTTAGGCCGTCTTCCGCTCACGCCCCAACATCGTGCAGCCCGCCTCCAGTGGTGTCGCGACAGGCGTGAATGGAGGGACGAATGGAGACGTGTCGTCTTCAGCGATGAGAGTCGCTTCTGCCTTGGTGCCAATGATGGTCGTATGCGTGTTTGGCGCCGTGTAGGTGAGCGCCACAATCAGGACTGCATACGACCGAAGCACACAGGGCCAACACCCGGCATCATGATGTGGGGAGCGATCTCCTGCACTGGCCGTACACCACTGGTGATCGTCGAGGGGACACTGAATAGTGCACGGTACATCCAAACCGTCATCGAACCCATCGTTCTACCATTCCTAGACCGGCAAGGGAACTTGCTGTTCCAACAGGACAGTGCACGTCCGCATGTATCCCGTGCCACCCAACGTGCTCTAGAAGTTGTAAGTCAACTACCCTGGCCAGCAAGATCTCCGGATCTGTCCCCCATTGAGCATGTTTGGGACTGGATGAAGCGTCGTCTCACGCGGTCTGCACGCCCAGCACGAACGCTGGTCCAACTGAGGCGCCAGGTGGAAATGGCATGGCAAGCCATTCCACAGGACTACATCCAGCATCTCTACGATCGTCTCCATGGGAGAATAGCAGCCTGCATTGCTGCGAAAGGTGGATATACACTGTACTAGTGCCGACATTGTGCATGCTCTGTTGCCTGGGTCTATGTACCTGTGGTTCTGTCAGTGTGATCATGTGATGTATCTGACCCCAGGAATGTGTCAATAAAGTTTCCCCTTCCTGGGACAATGAATTCACGGTGTTCTTATTTCAATTTCCAGGAGTGTATTCTGTTGAGGAGTTCCTTGAAAAGTTATGCTGATTCTTGTATTATATTGTTGACTGCGTTTACTGAAACTTATGGCTTAACTTTTTTTGATTTCATAAACGTTTTGTTTTTATCTGTTGCTACCTTTATGTTGTAATTTTATGTACCGACACGATCCAAGACCTTTGAGATTTGCTCCTAAAATTGGTCCTACGGAACTTCACTTGTAAATAAATAAATAAGGGCGAATAACATCAACACTGCTAATCCTTCACCCTGCACGCAACACAGTCCCAGTATATGGCAGTCAATCACTGCAAAATGCTCTATGCTCGCATGTTGCTGCCAACGACTTAATTTATATTGGAGGCCTATCACTCATTAACTGGGAAGATAAACAAGTCTACCACACCATCGTTCATGAAAGTATCAGGGATTAATTAAGATAAAACTGCAGGAACTAGAGGCGTACTCCACATGGAAATTCTCGTTCAAAAGGCGCTTTTCACTTTCTTGGCAAAGCATCAGCAGCAATTATATTGTATTGATCACAAGTAGATGAAAGCAACAACTGTATGATCAGGATGGTATGGGCGCTCAGAGAACGTGGTGGTCGTACACTGTCCACCTGTTCTTAATGACATTAGTGGACGTGCACTTAATCTAACGCTGCCTATGTAAGTAATGATGGAGTGTTGGCGTTGTCGCTTCTAATGAGAAACAATTCTGATTAAGGTCTGCCTACATCATCCTCCTCCGCAAACTAGCATACGCTATGCACTGACGTATGACTATGAACATCTACTCTGATATGCCGCTTCATCGTATTCTCAAGAACAAGCAGTTAGTGGAACCAAAAACTCCAAGCATTAGAAGGGAAAAACCCGTCAATCTGCTCAATCTAGTATATGTAAAAGCTATCTCATTAGCACCAAGCAGGCAAAGAGTTCATTCTTGTGGTAAATACATAAAGTCTACAGATATCTGCTTAACAAATAAGCGTCTGCTATGCAACTGAAATGACAGCCACTACACAGGTTCTACATGTTACACTTAGTTAAGTAATCAGCTTCCTGCAACGTTGCTTCTGAAATATACTGACCACTTGTTGTTTGAATAAATGGGCTCTTTACTATGGACCACATGTTTTTGACATGTTTTAGCGTCATCACAAAACAATGACTAAAGAAAGGATGCCATTAAAGCTCCATTACACAGAGAGGAAAGCAAATATTCGTAAACCACTTGTATTTTCTCAGAAAACAGTTACATATAAACTGCCATCCGAAAAATGTTTGACTACCCAGTTACGGTGACGGACTTATAGGTCTGGAACTAAATTATCCAACTCAGTTTACTAGGTATTTACTTGTAATTTTTCTGATACGTAACACATGTTAGATACTTTAAGGTTATTTAACTTTCTCGTATTTAACAGGATAATTACTGTGTCTGTCATCAATTACTTTGTCAGAAATCTGCTCCTTTCTTCATTAGTTGTTGCCACGCTTGCTAAATTTAGGACCAAGGATTCTCTGAAATAATTAAATAATTAAGTCGAAAGCAGTGCGGGATCGAGCAGTGCAACACTGTAATGTTACAACGCAGCTACTCCAGAGTACCAAACACGCAAATGAGGTTTGGGAAGCCTAAATCGTAAGTGAGCAACTGACACAGAAAAAGTGTATACATGATTCTTCAGCACAAAACTACTGCAAAACTATCTGTTTCCCACACATGCTATGCTGTCAATCACAATGAAACAACGCTCCATGCCAGCAGAAGGCACAACTGGACGTTGACTTCTGGCCACCCGCTATAACCCTTCCCCCACTCACCCAATAGCCACTACAACAGCGAATAAGGCAGCTGTATGTTATGTTAGATTAATATAGTTTACCGTTATGTAACAGTTCGCTCCCGGGTTCGATTCCCGGCGGGGTCAGGGATTTTCTCTGCCTCGTGATGACTGGGTGTTGTGTGATGTCCTTAGGTTAGTTAGGTTAAAGTAGTTCTAAGTTCTAGGGGACTGATGACGATAGATGTTAAGTCCCATAGTGCTCAGAGCCAATTTTTTAACAGTTTGCTGTGTGCATAAGCGCCCGACGAGCAAAACATGCCTGAAATGCGATGCAATATGTTAAACTAAACATAAAATAAATAATTAAATTCCTTTTCTCTGCCTTAGTCTGTACTACGCCAACGAGAGAATTCTACTAAAACGGTAGCCATAGGCTCAAAAACCGCTGGAACAGAATATTTAAAGTGAGAGATTTTCCTCCTCCTCTAATTGACAAAGACCGCAACGTATTTAAGTAACAGATTCCTAGAAAACACTTAAGTTTGTACTGCACTGTGGTGTGGGTCTGAAAGTAATTTTTCATTATCGTCAGATGACTGACGGAGTATACCAAATTTCACTGATTATTATTTATAAACAATTGCTTGAATAATGGACCTAGAAGAATGGAAACATTGGCTGATCGTCATACAGAAAATTCGTATTTACTTTAAGTATTTCTCTTCAGAGGAGCGACAGAATACCCAGTGAGAAAAGCTGATAAGAAGATTTTCAATTTAGATACAAATGACGCTAGGTGTCATAATTTATGAGACATCCGCAGTGGGTGTGATGAGTTTCTGGAGGGAGTTGGCGTGGAGGATGGTGTGGCAGACAATAACACGTGTTTATCGCCCCAGTTAAGGGGTGATAGCCTGCGATATAATTAAAGTCGTTTGCAGTAACATGCTAGCGTAGACCATTTTCCAAGGATTAACTGGCATATACTGGGACTCTGTTGTGTATAAAGTGAGGGGTTAGTGATGTTGAAGCTATTCGCCCACTACTGAGCAATTCTGTTGCAGGTAGAAATTAAATGTGGCCTATAATTTGATGTAGTGATTCAGCAGCATATGGATAGTCTGCAATTTCTAGAACTGTCTGCCTACCTGTGCCGCTGCAGTAGAACTCAATAATTTTCATATGACTATTGCGGTAGTCTAGAGGCGTCTTTAATATTAAAACGTTACGGGCTAAAAGAATAACACTCTGCGCAAGCGATGCATAGAATCTCAGCACCACGCTCAGCTTGGTGCACCTGTAGTGATTTTGGCTTCTCTCTGTATTAAGCATCTGCACGTGAAAAACTCGTCAACATAGGAACTTTTCGCTTTTACTGACAAAGCAGCAGCCGATATATTTTAATCATAGCGAATAGATGATATGTATCTTTTTTTCAGTATTTATGGAATGAATGATAGCTTTAGTCAAAGATTATTCTGTAGACATTAGCGTCAGCGTTTATTGTTCCTTGTTCCACTTTCTGACAACGACTCCTCCTCCTTTCGCGCTAGCTGTAGCTGGAGCGATGTTGCGCTGCATACATTCGCTAGTTTAATTTTCAACGGAATGTTGAGCCTGCATTTTTTATCGTCCCTGCATAGTAGACTGTCTTGATTCGGAACCTCCTGTTATTCGTAGCTGTCGACGTCTCTCTGTGGATTTTACGTTTTGCAATCAGCGCTGCGTTTTTGTCTCCTCATTTGTGTGCCTGTCTTCCATGGATAGTGCCATTGACATCGATCTCAAGAAAAATATTTTTCAAGTCTGTTATGATAAAAATGATGTGTTGCCTACTCAAAAAAATGGCTCTGAGCACTATGGGACTGTGGTCATCAGTCCCCTAGAACTTAGAACTACTTAAACCTAACTAACCTAAGGACATCACACACATCCATGCCCGAGGCAGGATTCGAACCTGCGACCGTAGCAGTCGCGCAGTTCCAGACTGAGCGCCTAGAACCGCTCGGCCACCGCGGCCGGCTGTTGCCTACTCATAACGTTTACAGTATAACTACTGGAGATGTTCTAAGAATGTGAAACATATCTGGTGACGAGCGTTTTAGTTTCAGTGCGCTTAAGGTATAGATATACAAATAACTGTGACAGTTGATGGTTTGTGTTTTTTAGTTTGCAGTCGGCGCATCTGAGTATTATTAATGACAACGCTCTAGACCCTAAACCCAATTAAAGAAACACAAATAAGGCTCATTGACATATACTTTGGGTATTTCGGCGCTCGGCCTCTATGTCCTTGAGACACGTACTGTAGTCACTTCCTAGACCTCTCAAGGCTGGTATTATACAAACTAGATGCGTAGCTTAATCTTGGCAACAACGCAGGGTATATTTGGCAACCCTGTGAGCGACTTTTTATTTCCTGGACAACACAGAATTAGCCTAAAAAATTCACTTGACACATTCTTATCATTTCCACAAAATAACCTGAGCGATTTTCACATAAGGTGTGAAAAAAGTTATCAGTTTATAGTTTTGAGTCCAAGAAAGTCATTCGATGTGGAAACAGCAATTAATCTCGTCTTTTACGCTTTGAGATTATATGTCCTAGCCAACACAGGAGCAATAAGGAAGAGCACAACGTTAAAGTATTTCGCTACCTGTGAGGTAACGTGTTTGCCGTTGAAGAGACGATTGCTTTGGTTCCTGGTTCCAGCATCGCTGAAGTATACTTATTCAGCCGTTTCGTGACAGAGCTATGAGGCAACAGTTCGAAAATCAGTAAGGGTACTTTATTTAATTTATTTATGAAATTCCCCATTGATGTACTATTTCATTGTGACACAGAAAAACAAGTAAACTCAGACCGATCTGTCGTCAGGAATCAGTAATATCTTACATATTGTGCTGATACAGGTATCCTCCTGTTACAGGCACTGTGTTTTATTAGAAGAGAATTTCGTCGAAAGAACATCGTGCTGATTTGAATTTCATTTTAATACTGTGGTCCATTATTTTATTGAACATAACAGTAAACATCAACAGTATATTTTCTCACAGGATCTGAAACGCTCTGACAATGCTCACTTTACGGCTTTCACGTCTGTAAGAACCTACTTGATCTGAGTTAAAGATGTCGTCAGACGAGGTTTGAAGAGCGTTTCCGTCCAGAGAGGAATTTTCTTCACTGTTTTTAGATAAGAGTTTGAAACGTAAACATTTGAGGGAATATGGTCGTAAGAATAAGAGCTTGAGCTATGTCTTTTCAAACACCTGGATAGTTTTTTTTTTTTAAGTGAAATCGGCAGAGTGCGTTATCGTGTTGTATCAACACTTGATGAAATTTTATAGGATGTTTTTCTGACACTGGAAGTGATACATGTCTTGGATGTTGGCTACGGTATTCTCTACCCTGGGTAGTTGTTCTAACACAACACCGTTTTTGAGCCACCAGAGGGAAAATATTGTGTCCACTCTGCACGTTGCTCGAGTGTATGTCTTTTGTTAGGGTTCAGGCATATTAGGACATAAGTAGTGACTTACTGCATCGGAATTCTCAGTGTGCCAACTGATGACGATTAAGAACAATCGCACTAATAGTCAGCTCTTTGTTTTTGGTTTTAGAAATTAGAGCATGCAGTACTACATCGACATCTGAACTTTGCCTAATGAATGCAAATCTCACACGACACTTAAATAGTCACTTTACCCCATATGTCTCTGTAATTGAGGTTCCCCGAGTGTACAAAATCATTCATGCCAGTACGATCTTTCTTGAAGCAAAAATATCTTTTTTCTGAAGTGTTTTGCTCAAAGTCATTCGCTCCACACATAATACAAAGATTCAGAACTGCCTCTGCTGCCTTCACCACTACTAAACCCAAAGCGAATAATATGTTGCAGGTGTTACCCCGTTTTTAATTTGGACTATATTTTATCAAATTTGAACAAGTTCGTAAGTTTCAGGTATGCAAAGTCCAAATCGTAACTGCGAGATAACTACGAGTACTACAAATGAGGAAATGAGCGTTGACAAATCCTTTTACACCACCGCGTTATGTGCAGCTGATCGGAGCGTTTGACGTTGGTGGTGGCCGGTGTATGGCCGGTAGCCGCTGTGGGGCGATGATACTCTAGAGGGTAAACTGTTCTGATCTTGAAGCAGGCACGAGCTGTTCGACGGTAGTATTTCTGAAACTTTTTGCTATCATAAGTCGACAAGTAAAAGAAAGGAATTATGTTTGAGATTCCATCAGACTGATGACTTTAGCAGATACACGATACATGATTTAAAGAAATTAGGGAATGGAGTGGACTCTAGCACGAAGCGCACGATACTTTTTTTTTGGTCGTACCACCTACCTCTCCTTCAACGCATCCGTATGCTCGCCAATATTCGGTCTTGCTTCACTACTTTTAATTTTCTACTCTGACACCGTAAAACATTGCCTTCAATTTCTTCTCTGGGACCGTAATTTAATAGTTAACATTCTTCAATACTGAAAGTGGAAATAAATACATAAATTAATAACTCTTATTTCATTAACAAATTATCCAATATCTATAAGACAAAATAAACTGAACGCTTCTTGGAAAAGTTTAATTTATTTTTTCACTGTTTTTATTCTTCCGTGTTGTGGAGATGACTGTAGTGTTAGTTAGCCAACACTACGAACACTACCTGAGTGAGGAAGCCGATATGCACGCGTTAACCCACGCAGGCTAGAGATAGGTCTGAAACAGGATACGTAATGAATGCTATAAAGAAAAGTACGTAGCTTCTGGAATACTTAACTTTAATCCATCATTTGTATACATCGTTCTTGATGAGACATGCTTCATACGATAACTATCAATTGCTATGGCGCCTTGCTAGGTCGTAGCCATTGACTTAGCTGAAGGCTATTCTAACTATCTGCTCTGCAAAGGAGCGAGGCTTCGTCAGTGTAGTCGCTAGCAAAGTCGTCCGTACAACTGGGGCGAGTGCTAGTACGTCTCTCTAGACCTGCCGTGTGGTGGCGCTCGGTCTGCTATCACTGAAAGTGGCGACACGCGGGTCCGACATGTACTAATGGACCGCGGCCGATTTAAAGAAACAGTCAATGTAGTTGCAAAGAGGTATACTTTCTTTCGTACGAAACGTACGGCCGGTCAGACTAATAGGGAGTGGGTTGCCACATTGCAAGGCCTTACGAGGGATTGTGCTTTTGAGTGTGAATGTAGACTTCCTTATTCAGATACAATGGTGCGTGATGCAATTGCAGAGACCTCACGCCATCCTGCGTGAGCTTATAGCGTGTATTTCGGTCTCCTCAAACCACACTGTGTCGGCACTTCTGTCGACACATCAATGATTAGCCAACAACACAATTTTTTTTTTACAAATTAATTAAAATTATGCACACTCCAGCAACTCTCTTAACTGATGTTCGCCAACCAAAAATTACCTCTTCCTTGAAGTAAAGTGCCAAACAAAAAATTTTGTTCAAAAGCTTTGTACTTCGGCCTTTTTTTTAGATTATGGTGCTGTTCCATTATAAATTGTATATGCTCATCTACATTCGTATTTTCGATCGTAGTCGCAAAATATGTTAAATGGCTTTTTGCACAAGCAATTACTACATGGGTAACTTTGCCATCGTTGTGTCGAAAGTTCGCACACTCTCTCACACATGGCATCTTCAAAACAACAAGACCTGATACTACTGTGTCACTTTCAATGAGCTTATGTTCATAACTCCGTTCACGGAATTCGTAGTCCGATGGACTGTCTACATTTCCATCGAAGACACAGTGCACCGCTTTCACTCGGTATATCATTTCTTTCTCATGGATAAGGTGTGATATCGTAGAAAATATCACATCATTTCGTAATACGGGGGTACGCGATTGCTATAATGGCTTAGTGGCTAAGGAAACCAGTCCCTAACCAGCAGTAACGGAGTTCAAATCTTGTCACTCTCATGAATTTTACTTCGTTGTTTAGGAGGATAACGAGAATTGTAAATTATTTATAATTATATGTAGTGGACTCAGACGCTCGATTTCACTTCTATGCCTTCGATCTTGTACCTCTTTTCCCTTTATGCATTGCTATTTCCTCTTGGCATTAAACGAAAATGATGCTTCCTTTGTGCTTTCGTCGGTATTGGCGTCCTGTTTTCATGTGAATACAGAAAATCAAATAAATATGATGCTCTTGCTCGACGTAAAAAATAAACACTTTCTCTTTGATGCCTTGATTTGCATTGACGTCATGTGCCAAGCTACAAAAAAAGTGAGCTTCATGTTTGTCGCCGCTTTTGTCTATTGAACGACTGAAAAGAGTTAAATGGACAGCATAGCTTTTATGTATAATCTTCGGATTTAAAAAAAAAAAAAAAAAAGAAAGAAAGAAAGACGTGAGACAAACGAATTTCCCCCTACTTAGAGGGAAAGGAGAACATTCATTTGTCGTAAGCAAAATTTTCTCCCTAACAACATAACAATTCAGTACCGTATCCAGTTTTCGCCCCCTCGACAATTGCATTATGCCGCCGGAGAATTAGAGCATAAAGCGTGCAAATAAATCTGTTATTCTGACAACTCTTTCCGTGCGTCATGAACTGCTTCGGATAGCGTTGACTAGGTTGCTGGTCTTCCATAACTAATAATTTTCCCCGTCTCTGCCCATACGTACCCTATAGGACTGAGGTGAGCACCTTTGGGAGGCCATTCCATCACCTCAAAGTCTCCGTTTATTTGAAACCAGTGTTTTACACAGTTCTCTGTATGAACAGGACAATGGTCATGTTGGAAGATTATTCTGCATCCAGAAATTCTCTGACGAATTGAAGGAAGCATTACATTCTCCAATATTTCTCAGTAGTAGTAACTAGAAAACAGACGGTCCGTCTGCCACAGAAGGCCGCAAACATTTGGTGATATCCATCACAAAACTGTGACAGCAGTTCGGCCACATCGTTACTTCTGATGGCCAAATTTTCTATCGAATCTCGCTTCACTTGTGTAAATATAGCTTGCTGATAGTGCAAAAGCGGTTTCCTTCTATACGACAGTGCCAACTTTAAACTGGCAGGTTTATGTTGTTCCTTCAACATTTCCTTAAATGCCGATTTTCATTCATACTTTCCGTTCTCTTTGAGGCGACAAGTAATGGTCCACGTGCTCGCATTTAGGTGGCGGGTGTTCCTAATTTCTGTGCTAGTCGTGAAAGGGTCTTCATCATTGCAGTGGAGCGTACTACTGCCTTGATCCTCTGTGGTGCTCTGTGCAAATCCTGGGTGACGACGACGGTTGACGTAGTCTTCCTCCGCTATCCTCTTCATCCAGAGATGTGTTGTACGTTTACCATATCGTGGGCACAGGAAATGGCTCGGTTACAGTATCTATCCTCATAAAACGCAAGAATGCTATCTTTATCAAAGTCCTTGAGCTGTGACATTTCCCAAGTAAGAACCAACTGACAAAGCACGACGAAACGAAGTGCTATAGAAGGTGGAGAGTACTTCCTTCGTCTCAGAAGTCAAATTAATTCCCTATTACATGCTCTGGAAAAATATTTAATAAATTAGTTCCTTATGAGTATTGTTCAGAGTACCGTGTAAATGTGCTTTGTGTCCAAACATTATAAAGAGTAATAATAATGAAACCGTTTTCAGAGATTAAAAGTAAAATTTAGATCCGCATTGTGATGTAAGTCATGTTGTTTCTTATATCGTTTTTTAGTTATCTGCGTTATCCTAAAAAGCATACCACAGAGCTCCGTAATAGCGCTTCGTACAAGTGGCAGATAGCAAAGTAAGTAAAGCGGGGAGTCTGTATTCTCTTGCTGTCGGGTTTGAAACCAGCCGTTTTTAGAAATATTTATTTGTTGTAAACTGGAAAGAATGAACGTGACACTTAACAGAATACATTAACGTCCTCTGGCTTTGAAAGTGGCACTTAGTAGCATTTTGAAAGTGCCGTTGCTAAGCGCAGATAAGTGAAGTAATGCAACGCATTTTCTGTGATGAATTAATGTTTTCTTCAATTAATCTAGTTTTAATGCAACCTACGAATAACTAGAGACGTCCGATATTAATTTGAAAAATAAAAAAAAAAATTTCAAATGGCTCTGAGCACTTTGGTAGGTAACATGTGAGGTCATCAGTCCCCTAGACTTAGAACTACTTAAACCTAACTAACCTAAGGACATCGCACACATCCATGCCCGAGGCACGATTGGAACCTGCGACCGTAGCAGCAGCGTGGTTCCGGACTGAAGCGCCTAGAACCGCTCGGCCACAAAGGCCGTCCTTGAAAAATATTCCTTTGACACGGAAAGAACTAATTAACTACTTGTTACGGTCCAGTTGCCACAAATGACGCAATCATTTGCTGGTAACTTAAAATTTACCTGTTTTTGTGAACTGCTTCTAAAAATGACCAAGACCCACTAAATGCTTCCTCCAAGCACGCTTGTAACAGCAGCCGAATAAAGAAGTTAAAAGCGATAATGGATTTAATAATCGAAGTATTTGGTAACTTCATGCTCTGAAACGGCTTTTCTAGATCTATGAAATTTCTTGAACCAGGAAAATTTCAAAATGGCTTCAGCTCGGGGCCACGATGGCTAAAAAAGTGTTCACATCCATCTGGCATGAACTAGTATAATTTTCGTGTCTAAAGTTTCCTGATAATTAACTAGTTAATAGGAAAGTGAATTTCTTTAGCCGTGTCTAATTTGTAAGCTATACGTACATACATACACCGCAAGCCACTGTACGGTGCGTGGCGGAGGGTACCCTGTACCACAAATAATCGTTTCCATTCCTGTTCAATTTGCAGATATAGTAGGGGAAAGACGACTGCCTGTACGGCTCCGTATGAGCCCTAATTTTTCGTATCTTATCTCCGTTATCCGTACACGAAATGTGTATTGTCGGCAGTAGGATTGTTCTGCAGTCAGCTTCAAATGCCGATTCTCTAAACTTTCTCAATAGTGTTCTTCGAAATGAACGTATTCTTCCCTCTAGGGATTCCCACTTGAGCTCCCGAAACATATCTGTAACACCTGCATGCTTATCGAACCTAACGTTAGCAAATCTAGCGTCTCGCCTTTGAATTGCATCGATGTGTTCTTTCAATCCGGCCTGGCGCGGATCCCAAACACTCGAGCAGTACTCAAGAACAGGTCACACTAGCGACCTATGTGCAGTCTCCTGTACAGATAAATAAAATGTAAATATCGTGTGACTAGGGCCTCCCGTGGGATAGACCATTCGCCGGGTGCCAGTCTTTCGATTTGACGCCACTTCGGCAACTTCCGGGTCGATGGGGATGAAATGATGATGATTAGGACAACACAACACCCAGTCCCTGAGCGGAGAAAGTCTCCGACCCAGCCGAGAATCAACCTGGGCCCTTAGGACTGACATTTTGTCGCGCTGATCACTCAGCTACCGGGGGCGGACTCCTGTACAAATGAACCACACTTTCTTTAAATTCTCCCACTAAACCTAAGTCGACCATTCATCTTCCCTACCACAGTTCTCACATGTTCGTTCCATTTCATATCGCTTCGCAACGGCATCCCTAGATAATTTAACGTCGTGACTGTGTCAAGCAGACACTGCTAATGCTGTATCCGAACATTATGGGTTTGTTTTTCCTACTCATCCTAATTATCTTACTTTTCATACATTAAGAGCCAGCTGCCTTTCATCACACCAAATATAAATTTTGTTTAGTCATCTAAGTGCATCGTACGAATGACACAATCATATAAGTAGTTACGTGGGGTTTAGTGTTTTGGTGGATTAATTCCAGTTTTTTAGTTGTGAGGTATGAGTTCGATTCTCACTTCCGGCGTGTATTTTAAACACACATGAACAGATCACCTTCAGCTCTAAACACGCACCAACAGATCTCCTTCAGCTCTTGTAATAGAGTGAAGAACGTCAGATTGCACCGTTGTTCAGAAACCGCATTATAAACATCACATCCCTTCGCTAACAATCGGTGCAGAGCCGGTTTTGTTTGGGCCATAGCAGAGATGGAAGTCACGGCAAACAGAAACTTTGTTGCCTGTGAACTTCCTTACACTAGAAACTTTGTATTACTTAACGAGTTAATGGTCATTTAAGGCCAGGTTCTCATTCAAAATGGTCAAAAGTTCCATTTTTATAACATTTTTGAAAGTTAGATGTGTCTAGAACGTTGGGACTAAAATGATTTTCAATCCGTAGGTTAGAAAAGTTTCTACACCCCATTGTTCTAAGCAGCGTCACGGCGGCCGTGAGACGCTCTCAGCCGGAAACGCCCGGATCAGGCAGAGAACTTGTGGCGCTGTGACGCACGTCCACAAAATGTTTTACACTGCAGTATGCATACGAACATAACGGCCGAGAAAGCTGGCGAACAACGTGTGCAGGCTGCCGAACGCAGCATATCCAGCTCAGCCAGATCGGCATTTGTCACCAAGAAGAACGAGCGCATTGCTCCCCAGGAATAATTCGCGTTAGAGGAAGGGTTGATATACGGTCCTGGAATTGCAGACTAAACGTAAATAACGAAAACACTTTGTTTTGATCAAATTTGGCTCAAAATTGGTCAAAACAATTTTTGGTACGCCATACTGAATTAGCCATTTCGAATTCTGAAAATCTGCCGTCAGATTTGTGTTGAGCGACATCTAAAGCATATAATAACATGCAATTTTTATGTAAATTCAACTAATAACACATAAAAGTTTTCCCTAAACATTAAAGACGTTTTTCTAGAGGAATGATTTTTCAAAACTGCGTACAGCGTAACATAAAAACTGTTTAGCCTGTTAACTCCTACATTTGACCCCCGAAAAATAAATTTTCGTATGTCAAATTTTCTAGGAAGCTTATACCTATAATGTGTGAAATTTTTTAGTATTAACTATTGTTTGTAAAGCCATAAAGAGTCAAACAAACCCCCAAAAGCCGGACTCAAAGTACGAATTGGCACCATATCGTGAAAATTAAGGTTGTTTCATTGTGCTTAGACATAAGCTCCCAAAATCTTAATGCAGTATCGATTGATGTTATCCATTTTTTATTTCAGATAACTCCCGAAGGCTTACACAGCGTGCAGTATGTGTACTTCAGACTCGCAAGCCCTTGATCAAACCATAATTACGGGCGCTATTTTATTTCTTTATTGAAAATCTAAAATAAAGTTCAAAGCATGATCAATCATAATCCCCAATCAGATCATCTGTATGTCTTTTCTTTGTCTCAAAAAAATTTCCAAACTTTGCCTATTTTTTGCTCATTTGAATGAGAACCTGGCCTTACCGACTCCGGGCTCTTATTTAATTTGAACTTGAGAGGCTAAAAAATTTGGTGCTGGGCAGGAATTCAAATTCGGATCTCCTCTTTCGTGGCATTTGACCCACACAGGACGATATAGTTCGATCATTTCGTTGTTTTCCCCAGGACTGCAAGCTCCTCTAGGTCTCCACGAAAGGCACGTATGTAGCTACGAATACTGGTCCAGTACAAAATATTTATGGTTTCATTTCAAGCCTTAGCGTACGCTCACCGAACTACTAGCATTAACTAATCTTCATTTTCAGTTTCTGTTCATGTGTTGCCAACAATAGCGACAATTGCCGTTATTTCTAGCCAAACATTCACGCATCTCATTACCGGTGAGCAAACAATTCGTAGATAGAAACTAACGGTGATAGGTGCCGGGTTCTAGTGCCGGTCAGTCAAAATGTTTTATCCTCATTTCGAAATCAAACATCATGCTCATGGTGAAAAATTCGATGTCTAACATACGGGTTTACTTACTTATCATCCTGATTACAAGCTGGGTTAAAGTGCGCGTCACAAAACCTTACATCATTGTACTTACTCTTAAACAAACTTTGTTGCCTAAAATTATAAAAACATTTTTCGTGGTTTGTTAACAGGGAGATAAAGGGTGTTAACAAGATTCCAGGCAAAGCACAAAAATTTTCAAGTTCAGGTTTGCTATCCGATACTGGTGAAAACTTCGATATTTCACAACACTTTCTGCCTAGTCACCAATGACTAACGTTGCTTTGATCGAGCCGCGGTCAGTAACAAAAGCTTTGGTTAGTTGCAATGACTATCTTTGATTTCAGTCCAGATTCAGAACAAAAGAGTCAATCGTGTTGTTTACAGTTCAAAAATGTGCACAAATACTTGCTCAATCATAAGTGCAGAGAAATTACTGGTGATACGATGTTAATTTTGAGGTTTCCACAAAGCGGTTGCCGTTGTTAATCGAGTTGCTTTTCTCTGGTTAGTTCAACATCCAATTTATGACCAAGCACTCGTATCAGGAACGACGTTTCACAGGTGCGGTAAAACCTTTTAAACAAAAAAATACTTCGAATGTCATAGAACTTTAGGAGACCATATATTGTCTCAAAATCTCATGTTACAAAAATATTTAATTTTGCCTAAAGATTGCTGGAATTATTTACCTCACGGAGTTAGTTAACTAATATTCTAATCAGTATGGTAGTGATTTTGAAATGTCACTTGCTGTAATAAAATTGAGTTTATAAGCGTTGAAGCACTGTCTCATATTTAATGACGCGTTTTCTAGTATTTGCAACGCAGTAGTGTTGATTTACATCTGGACTGATTACCTGAAAGAAGTGTGTTCTCTAGCGACCTCTAATTGTATCCATTTTGTACGGTTAAATGACTGTACTGCAAAGAGATTAGAGGACATGCAAGGCAGCTACTTTATGTGAGCTGCATGCAAATCAGGCGAAACGAAATTCAGGTCATTGGGATACTTTCGCGTATGATAGTACATTGACGTCACGTAAAGTGCATATTCCATTTCCGATGTATTGAGTTATGTTTAAAGTTTGCTGACAGCACTAAAGATTGCGTTTAAAGTTCGCTGACAGAACTAAAGATCGAACTGGTTCTACTATAGTACTTAAGTTTAAATTACAGTAGTAAATAATGACATTGATAGCGCCAAAGATTAAATTTACTGTACAACAGTACTTGTATCGTCCATGGTATAGTGTATTCAAAGATAATTTACAACTATTGAAAACGAAAGTTATATTCTAATCGCCTCTTTTACAGGGGTGTTTATATACATCTCGTAACTGTACATACCGACTGAACTTTCAAAATTGGAAATATCTGTCAAAAAATACATATTTAAAAGTGCCTTTATAAATATGCAATCAAAATTGACGTCAAGTATTGTATTTTGGTTGCTTATCTACAGCCCGTCATCAAATAACAGGAAGAATCCATGAAATTAAGTTCATTTTGTTCATTTATTGAATTTTGCTGGATTTTCTTCTTTTCTACGAAAATTTCCAATTACTCCAAAACACTTAGCAGAGGAACTTTATCTGCCGTAATGGTGACTGTTCATACGATCTCGATTCTCAAGTAATGTATGTTTAGTTGTTCTCAAATTTTCATCCAATGCTGTACAATTTGAATATAACTTGAAATGTTCGTTATAACGTACTCGTATTTTAAGCGCTCTTCCAGACTGGCCCATGTACGTGGTGTGACAAGTTTTCAGAAACATAGATTTAACAGTCGCCCCTCTTGCAGTCAGTGCCTTCTCTACACAAACAACTGTTGTTTATAAATACCCAAACACGTTCCAGCACCGTTGTGCCATTATCAGTTCTGTAAAATGTAAACATGTTTCAAGTAATAAGTATTCTAACGAAATTAGTCCTAATAGCAGTATATGTCTATTGTGGTTATGGCTCTAACTTTTTATACATTATTGGGTACTGTAACGCCTTCTTTATGTTACTGGGTAGCTGTAGCTTGTCATCCGCAACTTAATGAAGTTATTGTGAGTTTGGTTGTCGAGTTAACAAATGCTGGATGTACAAACGTAGTTTCTGTAGCACGAAAATATTTGGCGACTGTGTTTTGCTATCACTAACACTAAAATTCTGACTAGTGTTTTCAACGTGTTGGACTGAATCAAAAGAGATAACTTTCAAGAAAGAGTGCCCGCACAAGTTTCCGTTCCACATCCTATAGAAATAATTTTCAAAGCCCTTGGATGCCATAAAAACAACTGGACGTCATCCTGCTTGTGGCAACAGTATTGTCTGTCCTGTTGAGTTGCATCTGCAGAGCTACTGCCAGATCCTTCAACGATTTCCGATGTGGTATTGGAGTAACGCCAAGACGAAAGGGGACAAGTGTGTGCGGATATTGGGAATAATTAACTTCCAAGGAGATTAAAAAGTGCTGGGACTTCTTCTTTAAATTTCAAACAAAGGTTTTGTACCTATATGAAAAATGAAGGTATAACCCCATCCAGGTTCGCGATGACAGTGTTGATATATCCAGATCCGGTACTTACGGAATGACAGAAGTTATCGGCTTTAAAATGGTATAGCTACAGGAGGACATCACCGAAGAGACTTCTTGTACCCGCCGGCCGGGGTGGCCGAGTGGTTCTAGGCGCAGCAGTCTGGAACCGCACGACCGCTACGGTCGCAGGTTCGAATCCTGCCTCGGGCATTGATGTGTCTGATGTCCTTAGGTTAGTTAGGTTTAAGTAGTTCTAAGTTCTAGGGGACGGATGACCTTACAAGTTAAGTCCCATAGTGCTCAGCGCCATTTGAACTTCTTTTACCCACAAGGATTAGAATAACGGGCTCATGACTGAATGCTGTCGCACCCTGGAAAGAACTTGTTTTCAAGACAACTTTTCATTGCTACACAAAACGTCTTCGTGTCTCTTAAACAACGTTCAAACCACTTCAGTGGACGATATAAAAATTGCGAAATGTACGTCAAAATTGACAGAATAAATTGAAAATAATCTCTAGTAATGCCATTAAAAGTAATTACTATGATAGTATTTCAGGAGGGAAGGTCAACATCCTGAAAGGTGACGGAAATGACAAATCCTTAGAGAAATTTCTTGAAGGATATCAATTTGTTGTAATGGTTGTTATAGCAAATATTAAACCATCATGATATTGTTCACTACTACGTAGTTTCAACTTTCTCAAGTTTCTGCAATATATATATATCAGTCATAACGTAATTAAAATACACTGCCTAAAGGATCCATTGGTTATTTAGTCAACATAATGAAAAGAGAACTTACAGAGTGCAACTCGTGAAATGCATACATTTGGGCTATTGTCAGAGTACTACTCTATGTCAACCAATTTTAGAAGCAGATCGTAGTTGACATGACCTACAGTAAAATAAACACGAAATAAATAAAGTCAAACACGGTAAGTAAACCTATAGGAAGCTTACTGTGGTGATCGTAGTAGCTGAATGCTACTACTACTAACTCGGCACAACCATCCATGTCAGCAGAAAAATGTTTCCCTGTTATAGTTCTTAAACGTATGTCGAGTACAAACTTGCTAATTAACACTTGTTTCTTCTGGTAAACCTTCCGGGATGTAAGGTCGTGGTCCATGAAACTCTTCAGCTCCTAACGTTTCGTCCAAAGCTGCGCTGGACATCTTCAGAGGGGTGTTTCTCCTCCGGTGAGTCTTGCCGACTCACCGGAGGAGAAACACCCCTCTGAACATGTCCAGCGCAGCTTTGGACGAAACGTTAGGAGCTGAAGAGTTTCATGGACCACGACCTTACATCCCGGAAGGTTTACCAGAAGATATGTCATCCGGTCGTGAAAGCTTTCATACTATAACACTTGTTTGATGGAGCCGCACTACAACGGAAATATGGCAACATAATAGGAAATCGGCAAAAACATTTATTAAAATTATTTTACGATGTGTTGCTTAACTTTCCTGTAGTTTTATGTGAGTAACTGATGTCCTAAACGTAATAAAATGAAATACAAATATCTTTGCTGTCTCTTGACAGTCTATAATATTGTCCCTATGACTGAATTCAGTTACGCAGACACTCTGTTACTTGTCCTAGATCTTCATAAATAGCAACTGTTCAGTCGGAATGTAGTCTTCAGAGTACTGTACTACCCTGACTGCAGGCACTGAACTGAACATTGTAATTGCTGGCATGGAACTGCCTGAGACTTCGTGGCATGTGGTGTTTTGGTGTCTGTCAGTGGAAGGATTTTTATGTCCATCAGTACAAGGCGGCAGCAATGTTATCGGCAGTTGACAGTGAGTGCTCTTTATGACGGCTGTCCACACTGTCGGCAGACGTACAGGATGCACCGAAGTAGATGGCGCAGAAGCAGGAAGAGGTCAAGGTTTGTGAGGGCCATCTGGAGGCTGCTGCATAGAATTGAGAGATGCCAGGCGAGTGGTTGTGTCTGTGTAGTGGAGACTTCTCACGGTATTTTTGTGTACCTGAGACTTCGTACACAACAGACACTACACAATAAAATATTTAACTGTAAAACATTTAACTACATTATGGGACATAAGAATTATAGGCGTAACACTGGATTTTACGAAAACAATCGTTACGCACAATGATCAAAAGCTCTAGGGAGTACTGAACTATGACAGCGAAACCTCATTGCTGACTGCTCAGGGATTGAGCTGAACAGAAGGTTATGCTCTATGTAACTGACAATATAATAAAGGGAAAAGAAGAAATATTTTTTCTTTGTTGTGTGTGTGACGTTCATAAGGTGTTCACTGTACATTTACCTTAACGTACTGTAGAAATAGTTAATGTTTTGAATATTAACATTTTTGTAACAGCCATTTACATAGAATGATATAATGGGATCTATGACAAGACACCACACAACTTCTCACCTTTCTTCTTATAAACCGATAAGAAGAATCCAGATAAAATTATAAACAACATTAGTTAATGTGGTGTCACCACCAGACACCACACTTGCTAGGTGGTAGCCTTTAAATCGGCCGCGGTCCGTTAGTATACGTCGGACCCGCGTGTCGCCACTATGAGTGATTGCAGACCGAGCGCCGCCACACGGCAGGTCTAGAGACTTCCTAGCACTCGCCCCAGTTGTACAACCGACTTTGCTAGCTATGGTTCACTGACAAAATACGCTCTCATTTGCCGAGACGATAGATTAGCATAGCCTTCAGCTACGTCATTTGCTGCGACCTAGCAAGGCGCCATTATCAGTTACTATAGATATTGTGAATCACGTACCGTCAAGACCGACGTTCTTCATGAACGGATTAAAGTTAAGTATTCCACCAGCTACGTCCGTTTTTCTAAATTCTAATTTCCTTGTCCTGTTCCAGACCTCACGCCAGCCTGCGTGAGCTAAAACGCCTGCCTTTCGGCCTCCTCTAGTAACCCGGTGTTGGCTCTCCTGCCAACCAAAACAGTTAACTGTGACAAAATATTCATAACACAGTTTATTTTGTTTTACATATTGTTGTAGTAAAAGATTCAACACAACTCCATGAGCCATCCCCTGGCTTCCTTTTAATCAACAGCAATCATGAAGGTACCTCTGAATGACAATGAAAAATACGAAGTTAAAAGGTCTGTGTGTCTTTTGGGGGGGGGGGGGATGGGATGATGGGATGGGCGTTTATGCTCTTATCCACATGAAGCTCTTCATTACTTATGCAGTGACACAGATTAAAATGTTAATATGTGACTATTCATGCTAAACACCAGTACATTGATGGTTTAATTCAAACAGTAAGAGCCAATGCTTCAACTGCTATCGTTCAAGAATTTTACCATCGCCATTGACCCTATTTCGACTAAAATATTGAAAAAGAAATCCTTTCTACTATATTTCTAACATTTGTCCAGATAAAACTTATTATAAATCGGCCTATTTAGTATAATTAAGAAATACTTCTATTTTCCTATTTATTTCCATGTGTTACTAATTATTATTGGTGTCAGTCTACAAATTGAAAATAATTCATAATGCAATGTGAGCTATAGGAAAAAGTTTTTGTCTTGTTTCACAAAACTTTATTTTAGTACCACCTAGGTTTTTGGTAGTCAGCACATTATCCAGAACACAGCTTATTCCAAAGATGGCACCCAGCAAAGATGTATTCATCCCAAATCCTTCAATTTATCACGTCTCAACTTAAGCCATAAATGTAATCTTTGTTGAATATTTTAATTATGGAACAGTTATTGTATTGTACAGCCTCATAACATTCATTAGGATAACATTTACTCTGTTACTGAACATATACTGCAACAGTAACTGTGATGTTGATTATGTAAATGGGTATTTGTTTAGTTAGTTATTAATGTTTGATAACCCCAGGGTTCCAAAACTGTTATCAGCTACGCTCGTATATTGAATTTACATTATGTAAATGAGGTGATTAACTAAATTGAGTCACTGTAGTAAACGTGGTTTAGACGTCGGGACATGGCCCTCACTGAGACAGTGAATCAGCTGATGGCAAATCAGGATGGAGCGCCATCTCCCCATCTGAATATGGGCTGCAGGTGTGGTGGTGACTGGAATTGTACAACAAACATTCAGTAAAACATCCCTCGTTATAACTGTCTTTTATTTGTGTCAGCTATTGGATGGAGCCACAGTTGGAGAGAAGGTTATTGGCCTCGCTGACTCATGTTGGTGTTTGACCGACCTTGCAGGCAACGTGTGTGGGGACCACAGCAGCTGACGTCCGTGAAGCCAGTGAAGGCTGCCACAAGCACTGAACTGCCGCCCCTGTGTGACTGTGGTCGCTGCTCGTACTCGTCTGCTCTGTGGCCACATTGACAGCAGATCAGGACAGCCAGTGTTTAAACCATGATGCCTGGAATGACGGAAGATGATGGTGTGCACCCACCCTTGGTGATAGTCAGCGACAATGTACGTCCATACAGCCTGATTGACAGCAATGGTGCAACCAGGCAGCAAGCTGGTCCAGTCTTGAGCTCACAGCCCACCATGGAGGTGGCCAGCAACAGAAGGAGGTCATATAACAGGTGATCCAGTGGAATTGAGGCACCAAGTTGACTGCATGCAGACCTCAGCTCAGGAGGGAGCCTGTGGCTACTGGCAGCAGCGTCCATGGATGGTGGCTGGTTGTGTCATCCCGTGCTGCAAGTGGTCTGTGTTTTGTAGTCATCGGGTGGAACAGACTGTGTCGCACAGCATACCGTACAAACCTGAATACTACTGTTTAACGAATACCTTAGGTTGAGGGTCTGATGTGTGTGTGTGTGTGGGGGGGGGGGGGGGTACATGTGTGAGCCAGTTAGTTTTTATTTCTCCAACAGCAGTGCTCTTAGCATGGGACTCATATCAGGCTGGAGCTTTATGGTGTCGCCACTAGGAGTCACAACTCCATTTTCTCCATTTTCTTTGGTGTTATTGTTCGGTGGGCTCCTCTGGTGCTCTACTGGACCAGTAAGATAATTCAACTTCGTCTTTCGGAGGTGCCAGATGGTGTATTCTCCTTTGTCAGCGTCCTGAATGGGTGGTATTTCATTCTGGATACGCCTTCTTGCGCAGTACTGCCTGAACTTTAGGATGATGATCACGTCTATGACGTCATTCTATTGATTGATACGTAACAGTTCACTGCCCCAGAGAAGCCGTGGTGCAACTACTGTGACACACACCTTTCTTTCTTTCTTTAACAACTAATATTTCTAAACGAATCAACTTTACGCCCTTTCTCTTTATCTTCAGTACATCTACATCTATTACACACAAGTGCTTCTGGTATATGAACACTTTTTGTTTCAACTTTGTCCATTACCTCGTGCAGTATTGATACTTACTCGTG
The DNA here is from genome assembly GCF_021461385.2 of Schistocerca piceifrons. Taxonomy (NCBI): domain Eukaryota; kingdom Metazoa; phylum Arthropoda; class Insecta; order Orthoptera; family Acrididae; genus Schistocerca; species Schistocerca piceifrons. The sequence goes on along the minus strand of NC_060149.1, from coordinate 150,791,962 downwards.
GAAAACTCTGTTTAGGGCGATTGACTGTTAGACATTAGCACTTGAGCTATAGTTCTGTATAATTTATGATTTCTGAAAGATACAACCATTGACATGTGAAGTACAGAATCAATAAACGAAGTTCTATGTTCTGTGTTGCAAATTTCTATTTTTCTTAAAAAACTGAATTTTTTAAACTGTGATATGCAGAGAATTTCAGAATTAAAAGAAAGACAGTTACTGTTGCAAGACAATTTTCATGCTGAAATAACTCTGATTTACCCTCAATTTACTGTAAGCATTAGTGTTTGGAGGATTTTCATCTCCTAACGTCTACGAGCGACCGTCCTGAAAAGCACGCAAAAGAAGCAACGACAGTCTCACAACCTGGAGTGCCTGCTGGCATTTGTGTATTAAACAGCTCCACGCACTATGGTTTATTCACACCAGGCAACGAATTGGTCCGAATGAAACTCACAAGAGGAGCAATTTTTCATAAGCCTGAGCCCTTTCACCGAGCAGGTCTGTACTGGAACGTTTGTGAAAGCGTAAAATCTATATTACCTCATCCACCTGCGCTCTGGATGAAAACGTGAATTTGCCTGAAAATAGGAATTCATTTGAAAAGGGATCAGACAATTAACTATAGAACACGAATTTATGAAATTATCTGTGCAAGTACTGTAAAAATTATATTTATTGTCTCAAGTAATTTGATGGACTATTTATCAATTTTAAATGCATTCTCTGCGTTACTAAAACGTAGAGATGTGAAAAGAACTGTGTTGTGTTCATACACAAATCTTTAAAAGTTTAGGACTAATTAATGCATCACTTCAATGCAGGAGAATATGTTGCTTGCATGAAAAACAGTCACCATGTTTGAATACTGTAAGGACATCGGATAAAAATATATTTTGTGCTGTATCTACTAGAAAGTATGGGAAACTGCGGAGTGCAGTTGGACTCAGAGTGACTTCGTGAGAAGTATAGAATGAGCCTTAGAATGGCCACCGACGTTATAAAGCTCAGGGCCTGCCACGTCGCCAGAAAGTACGGTGGGCGGGAGCGGAGGGGGTAATTGCCTTCCAGTGTACCAGAGATCTTCTGCGAAGAAAGTGAGAATTTCGCAAGTTTATCTTTCGTATTGTCCTCTCGGCTTACCGGTAGTAAACAACAAGTTCCATAAGGATTTCACGTCAGAACTGTGCCCGAAAGACCACGATGACTGGGACAGCCGACAACTGTTCAGCACTTACGTATAAATAGCTTTGCAACGCCGCAGGAAATGCTGTAAGATATAAAGGATGGTCGTTTCTCAACAAACAATAAATAACTAAAAAGTAACGAATACTTCAGACATTTTAGTATAAATAATTGGAACACAGTTACACGAAAGAGATCGTCTTTTTATTCTTTCCCAAGAAAATTGTCCAATTTGGCTCCTAACCTTGTGTAAACCTTTATTTTTTGACGATACCTAGACAGTTTTCTTGACTATGTAGTTAATTATTTTATCGAGCAGCTTCTCAGTTAGCCACATCAGGCTCAGTGAATTCCATTTCAGATCCTTCCTCTGCAGAAAAAAAATGTGAGGTGTTCACCAAGAATCGATTTCGGCGTCTCCACATTAGTTGCTAGCAACCCTAACAATAACACTGTTCTTCTCTCTGGGCTCCGAACATACAAAGAAAACCCTGCTTCTAGATTCTGCAAAATAAAGTCACTTCTCTTCTATTTAATCTTGAATTGAAGAATAAAACATAATTGGAGGAAACGCTATTCTACCGAAGCGCTGATGTCATGAAAAAAAGAAAAAAAATTTACTTGTGTAAAGGTTTTCATCTAGGACACTCTTTATCGCTGATACGTACATTCCAGTCCACACCTGGATCATCATCCTTTATGTGGATTTGGAATTGCTTCTGCTAGCGTACTGTATGGATGCGCTTCGGCGGTCATCGGCTCATTAACATTTAGTTTTACGAATATCCTCTTGATGGTTTCCGTTCGTCCAACGCCTCACTTATCAATTTGCGGGACTTACTACGTTTAGAACGTTTATAATGAAATTGTTTTTACTACGTTTGGGCTCCTCAGTTAGGATAGAGTAATTTGCGTAAAGACTAACAGTTGAGGAATCAGCCATCAATAGTCCACCGTGAATGACTGGAAACACATTATCTGATCAGATGAAGCACGTTCCTGTTTCAACATTAGTGATTTACAGTATCGTGTTCGTAATGTATTTCAGAGAGCCTGAAATGTTCCCATCGTTAGCCCTCGGAGTTTCCGTGACGTCGTGCGAAAAAATGGTTCAAATGGCTTTAAGCACTATGGGACTGAACATCTGAGGTCATCAGTCGCCTAGACTTAGAACTACTTAAACTTAACTAACCTAAGGACATCACACACACCCATACGCGAGGCAAGATTCGAACTTGCGACCGTAGCAGCAGCGCGGTTCCGGACTGAAGCGCCTAGAACCGCTTGGCAACAGCGGCCGGCACGTCGTGCGAAATCCCGTGGCCAGAATTCACGCACTCTTAGCGAACTGACAAATTATGCGACATACTGGTGCCCAGGTATCCCGGAAATGTTTACTGGCTGACACAAATTTATCGTCCGCACTGTTACTCAATTAAAACCAATCTAAATAATAGACATTGGTATCGCTTTGACCAGAGAGGAAAGTATAAACTTCCCACTACTGAAAATTCAATAATTACAGCCCTACAGCTATCTGAATACTTTCAGACAGGCTTGGCAACTGGTGTTGAAAATGTACTCTAATAACAGTTTACACAACGATTCCAGCAGTCTTCTAGAACTTCTATCAAGTCCCATAAGATTTCACTGACACACACACACACACACACACACACACACCATTGTCGCCGCTCTTTACACCAGCCCAAACGTGCTCACCATTGCTAGCTATTGTAGCTTATGAGGAACTGTTAAACCAATATACCCCATTGCCGCGAGGAGTGGCCGCGTGATTTGAGGCGCCATGTTACGGATTACGTGGCACCTGTCGACGGAGGTTCGAGCGCTCCCTCGGGCATGGGTGTGTGTGTTGGTTGGTTCAAATGACTGAGCACTATAGGACTTAACATCTGAGGTCATCAGTCCCCTATAACTTAGAACTACTTAAACCTAACTAACCTAAGGACATCACACACGTCCATGCCCGAGGCAGGATTCGAACCTGCGACCACAGCGGTCGCGCGGTTCCAGACTGTAGCGCCTAGAACCCCTCGGCCACACCGGCCTGCTGTGTGTGTTGTCCTTAGCATAATTTAGTTTAAGTAGTGTGTAAGTCTAGGGGTCGATGATGTCAGCAGTTTGGTACCTTAGGAATTCACACACACACAATATATTCCATTCTTTTTAACCCTCAAATTACAAGCAGTGTGCTAACTGGACTGCTGGTAGCAGTTTGAAACTCTCACGTGATTTCTTCCGCTGATATCATGCGATTTTTTACACTCAATCTCTGAAATCCTCGACGCTCACTATCCGCTAGTACGTAAGTTCAACCTGGACTTTTTTTAGCGTTGTTCCTATGCATTTTCAGCTCACAATCATATTACTAACAGTCTACTTGGGCAGCTTTGGACGGATTTAAATGTCCCTAATGGATTCATTACTCAGGTAACGACAAACCTGTGTTCCACGTTTGAATTCACTGAGGTCTCCCGACAACAAATTCTGTAATTAGTGCTTCTGCACTGAAATGACAATACTCCCCATCCCCTTTCATACTGGCGGGTCTGCGTCTCGTGATACCTGGTGGTCAATTTCGCATTACATTGGAGAGTCCGGATACTTTAGATCAGATAATTTATTTTTACTGCTAAAAACTGTGTCTTTTAGTTGAGCTGACGATTATCTTGAATCGAAACGTTTACTTGGAGGTCCTGGACAGTGACATTCTGACTTTTTACCTTATATTAACGACAACCGTAACATTACCAGCCTTGTCCTCTGAGATAACAGCTGTGAATACCACTGTGCTAAAACTGTGACTGTGACTGTGTGGCAACAAGACTCCTACATGTGGACCGGCAAGTAAGTTTATCCATTGCGAACGCCATCGAAATTACAGAGGACACTCTAGAACAATAGCAATATTGCGTCCCAGCACATGTGGTGCTTTTCACCAATGCAGAACTGGTGTTACCTGTGGGGCGCAATCTACGTTGCCGACATCGGGGTGCTCTTCCGAAATACGACTCACCCACCACAACATTCATAACGGATAAGAAATGGAGAAAGAATCTCCTTGGTTGATTAGGAATTTGGTAATGTCAGTATTGTCGACTATAAAGGAGTAGTGCTGCAGACAGATTCTGTAGAAGTTGCAAGCTATTACTTTGTGGTTACACTTTTATTGAGCTGTATCAGTGGTCCCATGTCACTCCACCTGCACACGCCCCACACCGTTACAGAGGCTCCACCAGCTTTTACAGTCCCCTGCTGACATGCAGGGTCCATGGATTCATGAGATTGTCTCCATACCCGTACACGTCCATCCGCTCAATACAATCTGAAACGAGACTCATCCGACCAGGCAACATGTTTCCAGCCGTGAACAGACCAATGTCGTTGCTGACAGGCCAGGGCGAGACGTAAAGCTTTGTGTCGTGCAGTCATCAAGGGTACACGAGTGGGCCTCCAGCTCCGAGAGCCCATATCGATGATGTTTCTTTGTATGGTTCGCACGCTGACACTTTCTGATGGCCGAGCACTGAAATCTGTAACAATCTGCGGAAGGGTTGTACTTCTGTCACGTTGAACGAATCTCTCCGGTCGTCGACGGTCCCGTTCTTGCAGGATGTTTTTCCAGCGGCAGCGATGTCAGAGATTTGATGTTTTACCGGATTCTTGATATTCACGTTACACTCGTGAAATGGTCTTACACGAAAATAACACTTCATCGCTACCTCGGGGATGCTGTGTCCCATAGCTCGTGCGTCGACTGTAACACCTTGTTCAAATTCACTGAAATCTTAATAACCTGCCATTGTAGCAGCAGTAACCGGTCGAACATCTGCGCCAGACACTTTTTCTCTTATAATGGAGTTGCCGACAGAAGCGCCGTATGCTACTTGTTTACATATCTCTGTATTTGAATACGCATGCCTATACCAGTTTCTTTGGCGCTAGAGTGTATAACTTGGTTCTTTCACTTTCCAAAATCCTGAAGAATTACTCGTCAAGACAGAGACAGGCATTCTCTGTTCAATACAATCACAAGAAATGTACAATAACTACTTATCTTGTAGTTGTTATGTGTACAGAGTCTTTCCAGTGGCTTCTCATGGCTGAACAAAACAAGTCTTCATCTCTGCTGCAGCGGCGCCGCCGCTCCGTACGCTGACTGCTCTGTACTGCAACTGATTAGCGAACCCTCTCCTTTTATATCCGTCATTATGGAATTGGTTGCACTCCTTCTTCCCATGTGACCTCAATACTGTCTGGGCTTTTTCGTTAAAGAGAAACATCTGATTCTCTAACACATTTTAACGTCTATTTTTTATTGCTATTCCATCATCCGTCTCTCTTGAATGCCTTTCGTAGATGACCACATCGCCATATCTTTCCATTATTCTTAAGGTTATTCTATTTACTTCTGGGGTTTGCACTACTGTCGCCCTTACAGAAATTGAACGAAAGCATTTCCTTGTTCCATTTTCATCAAATAGCTTTATGTACAAATACTTACAACAATTACTTTTTGCACAGAGTAGAAATACAATAATAAAAATAATCAAAATTATGCTTGGGTAAGTGGCAATGAAATAAGTTTGGACCCTCTTTTCCCGTTCTAATTCGAGTTACTCTTTATCTATGAAACTTGTGAATGTCTATCTCCTTGGGTATTACGTAAAGCCACCAGTTAGTTCTTAAACTAGTCCATAGACTTCTATCTAAGGAAATCATTTTCTTTATGCAATTATTAGGGATGTGACCTTCCTGTAACAATTTCATTTCATAATCTTCTTGGCTGTACACTGAGCTTAACCTAAGGATTTGTTTACATATACTCGTTTGCTTGCCCATTTCTTTACATTTCAGTAGATCCAGTGGGAGCTCAGTATACAGTTTCTTAGAACTCTATTAATTACTCCTTCTGTAGTTGTATATGTGCATATTGGTCAGCACCAGAGCTTAATTTAATGGGTAACGATAACATTTTATACAGAGTGAATTCCTTGTTTTCAATTAGATGTATACTAATGACATAACCTAATGCATCAATGGTTACGAGGACTTCAGACACCGTGAGTTTTAATAATATATAACCATACTTTTCTAGTATGGGTACTTTAAATCGTTCTAGTGGTTGAGAGCACCATGATGGATCTGTAATGGAAATCTTGATCTTAATTATCTTGAGAATAAGGTTTCAATCTATTGGCATGCACTTTCAACTCTTGTCTTCTCTTCAACTCTTGCTGCATTCGGCAATTTTACTTCTATTACTTCATATGGGTCTATAAACTGGGACTCAAACTTCTTTGATCTCCCACGTTTTACTGTTTCATCGTGAAGTAACACGCTGTCTCATACTCGAAATTTGTGTAAACGTTCTGCTCTGCCATAAAAGACCTTTCTCGCTTCTTTGGTTTCTTTTATTTTTTCTCTCTCTTGCATCCTAGCTTAGTATTGAGATATATAGTCGTCGTAATTGTAGCCTAGTGTAGCTGTCTCCTTTTGTACTATTCCTGGTACACTTACGTTTCTCCCAAACCGTAACTCAGATGCGGTATACCCTGTGCTACTACGTGGAGTCGTATTGAATACAAAAGTACTGTAAGGAATCCACTTACTGTGATCCTTCTTTATAAAGTGTCTCAAATATTCTACTAAAGTTCTATCTGTTCTTTCTAACTCTCTGTTCATTTGAGGATATAACTCGGCATTCTGTAGTTTCTTTATCCTTAAGCACTTGTAGATTCTATTAAATATTTGACTTAGGAAATTCGACCCTTGTCCTGTCAGTAATACTGAGGGAATACCATATCTCAATACAAATTCTTCTACGAACTTGTTGGAGACTTTATCTGCGTCTTGTCTTTAACTGAACTACTACTGCAAACTTACATCAGTCGCCGTGGAAAATCAGAATATACGGGTTGCCTTTTGTCGTTAGGTCTAATGGACTTACGATGTCTAAATAGCATTTGTCAGATACATTTTCTGCCGCATCCGTAACCACTAAGGACGTTTTGGTCTCACCCTCTGCAGATTTATTCCGTCGGCTTTCATCACACGATAGGATGTACCCCTCCACATCCCTTTTCATTCCTTGCTACGTACTGCATCATTTTATATGCCACAGAGTTCGGCAGATCTCTTTATGTCCACCTTGTGGATTGTCATGCAGTTCTTTCTACATTTCGGCCTTCTGTTCCACACTGAACTCTACGCTGCCTTTGCCTAGCTCGTCATTCTCGTCTACCATTCTTATTGGCTCTTCGTTTTCTCTCACATGTGCCTCTCGATTAAGTTGTACATTTTGCTTAGTGCATCTGCATTTGTATTTAATTGACTGGGCTTATACAGGGTGGTCCATTCATAGTGACCGGGCAAAATATCTCACGCAATAAGCATCAAACGAAAAAACTTCAAAGAACTAAACTCATCTAACTTGAAGGTGGAAACCAGATGGCGCTATGGTTGGCCCGCTAGATGGCGCTACCATAGGTCAAACGGATATCAACTGCGTTTTTTTTAAATAGGAACCCCCATTTTTTATTACATATTCGTGTAGTACGTAAGGAAATATGAATGTTTTAGTTGGACCACTTTTTTCGCTTTGTGATAGATGGCGCTGTAATTGTCACAAACGTATAAGTACATGGTATCACGTAATATTCCGCCAGTGCGGACGGTATTTGCTTCGTGATATATTACCTGTGCTAAAAAGGACCATTTAGTAATTGCGGAAAAGGTCGATATTGTGTTGATGTATGGCTCCTGTGATCAAAATGCCCAACAGGCGTGTGCTATGTATGCTGCTCGGTATCCTGGATGACATCATCCAAGTGCCCGGACCGTTCGCCGGATAGTTACATTATTTAAGGAAACAGAAAGTGTTCAGCAACATGTGAATCGTCAGCCACGACCTGCAACAAATGATGATGCCCAAGTAGACTAATCCGCACATCAGTAGCAGACAAATTGCGCGAGAATTGGGAATCTCAGATGCTGTGGCCTTCTCCACCAGACATCACGGCGCCTAGAGTATCAGCAACCAAACTGACACCCTGCAGTCGCGGGTTGCCCACTTCGCAGGCACACCAAAGCACTACACAACCGACAGGCAATATTGATGAACGGCCACAACAACAACAACAACAACAACACAGCAAAGACACCAGCGGCCACCAGGGGCCACTACGTGCCCACATAAACATAAGGAAGAGATCGCTGCAGATCCCGGAACTATTTTCACATAGCTCGCGTGCGGTTGAAGCGGTATTGAGTAGCATATTTCATGACAGGTGGATTGGTCGTCGAAGCACCATACCATGGCCAGCACGTTCACCAGATCTGACATCCTAGGATTTCTTTCTGTGGGGAAAGTTGAAGGATATTTGCTATCGTGATCCACCGACAACGCCTCACAACATGCGTCAGCGCATTGTCAATGCATGTGCGAACATTATGGAAGGGGAACTACTCGCTGTTGAGAGGAATGTCGTTACACGTATTGCCAAATGTATTGAGGTTGACGGACATCATTTTGAGCATTTATTGCATTAATGTGGTATTTACAGGTGATAACGCTGTATTAGCATGCGTTCTCAGAAATGATAAGTTCACAAAGGTATATGTATCACATTGGAACAAGCGAAATAAAATGTTCAAACGTACCTACGTTCTGTATTTTAATTTAAAAAACCTACCTGTTACCAACAGTTCGTCTAAAATTGTGAGCCATATGTTTGTGACTATTACAGCGACATCTATCACAATGCGAAAAAAGTGGTCCAACCAAGACATTCATATTTCTTTATGTACTACACAAATATGTAATAAAAATGGGGGTTCCTATTTTAAAAAAAACGCATGTTATATCTGTTTGGCCTATGGCAGCGCCATCTGGTGGGCCAACCATAGCGCCATCTGGTTTCCCCCTTCAAGCTGGACGAGTTTCGTTCTCTGTAGTTTTTTCGTTTGACGCTTTTTTCGCGAGATATTTGGCCCGGTCACGATCAATGGGCCACCCTGTATTTGATCTCATAGGAATATTATTCTAATTTCAGTCTCCATTTTAATAAACACGAGATGGAGCTTAACACTAAAAATCCACGTTAATGGTTTGTGATCTGTAACTATTGTGAAGTTTCTTCCAAATACACATGGTCGGAATTGTTTTGTTGGCCACACTAAAGCTAAACACTTTAGTTTTGTTGTTAAGTAATTTCTCTCTGTCTTATTCTATGACCCGGAACAGTATTCTATTGGGAAGTTGCACCCAACCTTACCTTTTGATACTACTGTGACTATCGCGGTTCCACTAGCACCAGAGGTAATAATAAATGATAAATGATAATAAATAATGAATAAGTCAGGGTACTGCAAAAGGGAGGATTGATTAATTTTGTTTTTGATTCCTCAAATACTTCACTATCTTCCCCATCCATACTTTTCATTGTCCTTTAGCAAGTTATGCAAAGGAGTTGCAATTTTTCTGAAATCCTTGATAGGCTTGCGATAGTAGCCTACCAGCCGAAGATATTATTTTAATTTTTTCTTTGTCATTGGCACTGGGAATTTCTTCGCCTTGTACTCCACTATCTGTTATTTTATGTCCAAACAATATCACTTTCTTCCTTAAAAATTCGCATTTCTCTGGCGGGAACTTCAGTATGTGTTTCCTTAGGCGGTCAAAGATCTCTCTTAATTTATCATTGTGTTCCCGCTACGAGCTTCCACAGCAGATGATGTTATCGTGATATGCTAAGCCTTTTGTTCCTTGCAACGCTGCCAGCGCCTTGTTCATTAGTCTCTGGAATGTACTAGGTGCCTCTCTTAATCTCAGAATGTACTAGGTGCCCCTCTTAATCTCACACGCATCCTTTTGTACTTTTAGTGCTGATAGCGCTAAACGTTGTTTCCTCCCTCTCTTGTGGATCCACTTGCTAAATCCATTGTGGAAAAATACTTTAATTTTACCAGTTGGTCCAAAATTTTCCATATCTCTGGACTGGGAATGCCTCCCCTACTAAAATCTCGTTTACCTTCACCTAAATCTTCATCATACTTCGCAAGCCACCTAGTGGTGTGTGGCGGTAGGTACTTTCGGTACCACCATCTGATCCCTCCAACCATGTTCCACTCGCGAATAGTACCTGGGAAAAATGATTGTCGGTAAGCCTCTGTATTGGCTCTAATTTCTCGAATTTTCACCTCGTGGAAAATACGCGAGATGTATGTAAAAGTAATATGTTGTTTGACTCCACCTGAAAAGTGCTGTCTCGAAATTTCAATAGTAAATCTCTACGTGATGCACAACGTCTCTCTTGTAACGTCTGCGAGTGGAGTTTGTTTAGCATCTCCGTAACGCTCTCTAACCAGCTAAACGATCCTGTGACGAAACGCGCCGCTCTTCGTTGGATCTTCTCTATCTCCTCTATCATCTCTATCTTATAGTGATCCCAGGTTGAAGAACAATACTCAAGAATCGGGCGAACAAGCGCCTTATAAGCCACTTCCTCCGTGGATGAGCTACATTTCTTTAAGATTCTTCCGATGAATCTGAGTCTTGTGTCTGCTTTGCCCACTATCTGTTTCATGTGGTCATTCCACTTAAGGTCGCTCTGGATATTTACGTCTCCAGCTGTTTGTCATCAATAGTGTAGCTGTACAGCATGGATTTCTTTTCCCATGTGTGCGAAATATGTTACTTTTATTTACGTTCTGGGTCAACTGCCGGAGTCTGGACCATTCATCAATTCTCTGCAAATTCTTACTATCTTCTGGCGTTGATACTTTGTTATAAACAACTGCATCATCTGCGAATAACCTTAAAGAGCATCTGACGATTTCTATTATACCATTTATATATATTGCGAACAGCAACGGTCCTATCACACATCTCTGTGGTACTCCGGATATTACCTTTACATCTGTCGATTAAGTTCCGTTAAGAGCAACGTGTTGAGTTCTGTCTGCAAGGAAGTCTTCAATCTAATGGCAGATCTGCTCTCATACTCCGTAGGCTCGTATTTTTCTCATTAAAAGGCAGTGCGGTACTGATTCAAATGTCTTACTGAAATCAAGAAACACGGCATCAGCCTTCGCGCGGTTGTCCACCGCGCTGTGGATCTCATGGAGGAACAGAGCGAGCTGAGTTTCACAGGATCTCTGTTTGCGGAATTCATGTTGATTTTAAAGAGGAGCTGTTCATTTTACAAAAACGTCATAATTCTTGAGCATAAAACATGTTCCATAATTCTACAACAGATTGACGTCAACGATGTAGGTCTATAATTGTGTGGATCTGTCTTACGGCTTTTCTTGAAAACGGGAATGACCTGCTTTTTTTTCTAGTCGTTAGGTACCTTTCGTTGCTCAGGCGATCTACGATAAAATACTCCTAGAAGGGGAACAAGTTCTTTCGCTTAATCTTTATAGAATCTTATAGGTATCTCATATGGTGCTGAAGCCTTTCCGCTACTGAGCGATTGTAGCTGCTTCTCAATTCCGCGATCGGTTATCTCAATATCTGCCATTTCGATGTTCGCACGACGATTGAAAGGAGGGGCGGTGTTACGATCTTCCGCGGTGCAACAACTTCGGAAGACCGAAATCAGTATTTCGGCCTTCTCTCTGTTATCTTCCGTTTCTGTGCCGGTGTGGTCGCTGAGAGAATTAATAGATGATTTTGACCCATCCTATTTACTGATTTTACATAGGACCAAAATCTATTAGGGCTTATACTCAGGTCGGCTGACAACGTCTTACTTTCGAAATCATTGAACGCTTCTCTCATTTCTCTGCTTACGCTCATTTTCGCTTTTGTTTGTCAGCTTGGTTTTTACTTCTCTTGAATCTGAGATGAAGTGCTCTTTGTTTACGTAGCTCTTTTCTAACACGGCTATTGAACCATGGTGGATCTTTCCCATTCCTTAATACCTTATTCGGACCATACTTGTCTAGGGCATATTGAACCATGCCTTAGAATTTTTTCCATTTGTTCTCCACATCTTCGTCCTCATCACAGAATATTTGATGCTGACAGCTGAGATATTCTGAAATTTGTATCCTGTCACCCTTGCTGAGCAAATATACCTTCCTACATGTCTTAACATTCCTTGTAGGACCCGTCGTCATAGATGCTGTCACAGCCTTACGATCACTGATATCTTCCTCTACGTTAACTGATTCGATAAGTTCAGGTCTGTTTGTTGCCAGGAGGTCTAAGACGTTACCCTCACGACTTGGTTCTCTATATGCTCAAGGTAATTTTCGGACAAAACATCCAGCACAATGCCACACGATTCCCTGTCTCTGGCACCAGTTTTGATGGCATAACATTCCCAATCTATACATGGCAAGCTGAAGTCACCCCCTATTACAATGACATGACCAGGAAAATTACTAATGATATTCTGCAAACTGTCTGAAGCGCTCTACAACTACAGATCCTGACCCAGGTGGTCTATAAAGCAGCCGATCACCATTTTTGACCGTTCTTTGATACTCAATTTCACCCAGAGTAATTCACATTCGGGATCCGTGATAACCTCGCTAGATTTTATCGAATTTTTTACTGCGATAAACACGCCGACACCATTGGCGACTAACCTATCCTTACGATAAATATTCCAGTCTGAACTTTGGATTTCGTTGTCATTGACGTCTGGTTTCAACCAGCTGTTCCCAATACTATCTGTGCATTATACCCTTCAATAAGCGATACTAATTCAGGGAGCTTTCCTTGGATGCTCCTGCAGTTTACTAAAATCACACAATTTTTTTCTGTTTCTGATCTGCGAGGTCCTAGATTTTCAGAGGACGCTGTGGCTGATTTAACAGGCAAATCGTGTTTGCTCCCAAGGGAGGGGTCCTCTAACCTAAAAAAAGCCCCATGTGCACACCACACGTACTCCGCTACCCGAGTAGCCGCTTTCTGAGTGTAGTGAACACCTGGCCCATTAACGAAAACCCTACAATTTTGCACCCGATAGCGGAGGTCAAGAACTTCGCATCCGATACCGCCACAGAGCCGTCTGAGCCTCTGGTTTAGACCATCCACTCTGCTCCAAACCAGAGGACCGCGATCAATCCCGGGTACGATAATACCAATACACAGCTTAGCCTGCACCCCGCGTGCGTTGCTAGTTGCCTTCACCAAATCAGCCAGCCGCCGAAAGGAGCCAAGGATGGCCTCAGAACCCAAGCGGCAGGCGTTATTCGTGCCGACTTGTGCCACTCCATGCAGCCGGTTGCACCCATTTCGCTCGATAGCCGCCGGCAGGGCCTCCTCCACATCACGGATGAGACCTCCTGGCAAACATACTGAATGCACACTGGAATCCTTTCTCGCCTTGCCTGCTATCTCCCTGAGGGGCTCCATCACCAACGTTGGAGCTCCCAATGACTAACATACTCACGCTCTGTACTTGTTCGGACTGGGCAGGAAAATCGACCGCTTGCTCAACAGGAGAGGCATACCGTGCTGAAACAGAGTTATCATCAACACTGGGAAGCACGTCGTACCTGTTGCTACGACGTAGGGAGCCAGCCGCACGGCCTGCTCCCTCTTTCACCTTCCGCCCAGTGACACGCGAACCCAAAACTGTCTGGCACCCACTCTGGAGTGAGGACGGACCGGTCAGATGTGTATCGGAAGCCGCAGTGACATCCGGGCTACCAGGGGATTTCAGTGACACCAAAGTTGTCGCAAGTCTCGTCATTGGCGCCCCGACGTCACCGCAACTTCGAGCATTAGCTAGAAGCTTGTCGACGGTAGCCAACGCAGCTTCCAGCTGTTAACGGTCAGCAGCCAACTCCCCTTGTGTCCGCTCACAAGCAGTCCCTGGCCATATCGTACTGTGTATAAAATAGATATAAGGTCACAAGTGGCGCTACTGAGTTTGAAAATATACCAAAGAAGAATAAAGTAACAGTAAAAGTTGGTGTGCAGATTTCTCACAGAACTCTGAGACCGCTAACTATAAAACAGAAATAAATTTCTCTACAGGGAAAATTTACACTAGGAAGCCGCCCTACATAAGGATATTCGCAAGACTTACGCAAGAAAACAAAAACTACGATTAAGTTTCTAACCACTAGTCTACACAGTAAAGTACAAACGTACAGTTCACTTCTTTGCAGAAGCACGTAAACAAGAAACAAAGACTAAATTAATTGACAGTTTATCACAAAAGTGCTGCTGCTGCTCTGCTGCGCGTCCTCTCGGCTCGGCGGTTGCCGCTACACTGATACGATAATCGGTCACCAACCTATACTTCGGTCCTCCACTGGCACCTACTTTCTTCGGAATTAATATAGATGCGTTCCAGGGACTTTGGCTTTCGATTATAATATCACCAGCCACCATTTTTTTCTATTTTCTCCCTTAAGATCTGTCTCTTTGAATCTGGTATCCTATAGAACCACACATTCACTACTTTGCCGTTGTGTTGAGGTGATATTGGGAGAGTGGGTTCACTGTCTTTGACAAATCTTCACCCTTTAAGTGAAACACATCGCAATGTGTACTACAGAATTTCTCTAACTCTTGTTTCTCCTCCTCGTTTAAATGTTAGGTTCGCAACGCGTCTCTGACCTGCGCTGTGCGAATTTTGTAGTCTTGTGCCCGTTTTGGCGTTTCTCTCCTGATGGTTGATTCCCTGAAAAAGTTTTCATTGATTAACTACATAGAACTAACTGTTGCACTCGACCTACTCGTGTTTACCATACTGATAATACATTTGCCCTGTATGTTCCATACTAATGCTTCCGGTATGTATACAGCCTTCATTACTTTCTGTTTCGGCACTGTTACTTCTTTGCCTTCTGGAATCCTGTCGTGACCTCCTAATCTGATTCTCATTACTTTTTCTTCCCTGGGTCCTCCCGTTTGTCTGCGATGGCGACTTTCACATTTTGACGTGTGTCCTTCTTGGTGCCCTTCCTTCGCTGGACGATTGTTTTCTTCCTTTATTTCCACACACAGATCCTTGTCCTTTTAAATTTCCGTGGCCTTGTTTCTGTTCATGTAACTCCGTTGTCGAATCCTTATCTGACTGAGCAATTGCCTACGTTCCTATCAGTCGCTGTAGTCCCTTGTTTTCGGGTATTGTCTCTAACTGAGTGTCATACCTATTCACATTTGATCGTATAATAATCAGTAATGGCTCCTTGTTTTAGTAGGAAATCCCTGTCTGTAAAACAGTTGTATGGGACTTATGTTCCCTTTCGTAACACATGAAACATGTGTTGTCCTAACACATTTCCAACTATTTGTAATTGCAGCTTCACTGTATCTAGCGTACTCATTGTGCCCTGTGTTACTTATTTTAATCTTCGTACCTCTCCCGATCTAAAAGTAGTTCAATGCTGCTTCTTCGAGTAAACTGATGTATGCTCCGATCTCTATTAAAAATTTCAGTTCCTTGCCAAATTCGTTGCTCTTGGTGGTCATCACATCATTTTCAGCCTTGCAGCCATTAACCTTATCTTATGCCATCGGGCGGTGGCTACGCGTGATAGCAGTCCGTACCAGATCCTTAGTTTCCCGGCAGTTCTCCTGGGATATTTCCGTGTTTTTCTCGACGTTAGGATTCTGCATTTCCGTATTTATTGCAGATATAACATTAGGGAGGTCGACAATCCTATGCCCTATGCCCACGCCTATGGCATTTCATACATATTATAATCTCGGTACATTTGGCATCGGTATGCCCGTTCTCATCACAGTGATAATAAAAATCCTGAAATTGTGAATGCGCAACTTCACTCCTGACGTCATGGTGAGGTCCATCTTAGCAACAGCGACACCATGCAGCGCGGTACAGATGGGCCCAATAACATGCCGAATGGACCGCTCAGGATTGGCATCACGTTCTCTACACCGATGAGTGTCGTTAATTTCAACCAAACAATCGTCGGAGACGTGTTTGGAGGCAACCCGGTCAGGCTGAACGCCTTAGACACACTGTCCAGCGAGTGCGGCAAGATGAAGGTTCCCCGCTGTTTTGGGGTGGCTTTATGTGGGGCCGATGTACGGCGCAGGTGGCCATGGAAGGCGCCGTAACGGCTGTACGATATGGGAGTGCCATCCTCCGACCGATAGTGCAACCATATCGGCAGCTTATTGGCGAGGAATTCGTCCTCACGGATGACAATTCGAGTCTCCATCGTGAACATCTTGTGAATGACTTCCTTCAGGCTGACAACATCACTCGACTAGAGTGGCCAACATGTTCTCCAAACATCTATCGAACATCACTGGGATAGACTGAAAGGTCTGTTTATGGACGACGTGACCCACAAACCACTCTGAGGGATCTAAGCCGAATGGCATTTGAGGAGTGGGACAATTTGGACCAATAGTGCCTTGATGAACTTGTGGATAGTACGCCACGACGAATACAGGCATGTATCAATGCAACAGGACGTGCTACTGGTTACTAGAGGTACCGGTGTGTACAGCAATCTGGACCACCACCTCTGAAGGTCTCGTTCTATGGTGGTACAACATGCAATGTGAGGTTTTCATGAGCAATAAAATGGGCGGAAATGATGTTTATGTTGCTCTCTATTCCAGTTTTCTGTACAGATTCCGGAACTCTCGTACCCGAGGTGATGCAAAACTTTTTTTGATGTGTGTATTTGAGGCAGTCTGTCCTTGATACATAAACCTCTTTCTCCCTCGCATTGTTACGTTGTCAGTGCTGGGGGTCCAGCAGATCAGTAGTTACTCATCATCACTTGTTTCTGTGGCTGGACGCCTGTCCTGAAACAATGACGATAATTTGAAGAATTTCGCGTACACGGTCTGCCTCATAATATATTTAATATTGTTCTGTGTTTATTCGTGTTACTGTTGTTTGTGTATTGCGCTTTTGTAATAGAAATGCACTTCCTGACGCCACAACAACTCACAATCCTAAAGGAAAGAAAATCATTTTCGCCTTCCACCTAATGATTGTGGCTATCGCAACGTGTATCAGGTTACATGAACTTTCAAGATTGACGCAGAATTATTTATTTTTTCATGCTAGTTAACAGTCGCACCCTCAAAACATAGATCATAATGGATGCAACTGACAGACATTTACTCTAGTTTTTGAAAGTTTTGTCTGATCTCCACTGCGTGTATTTGTGTTTGAAGCGTTTCGATTTTGTATTTTTAAAATGAAGACGGAGAATTGGACCCACATTTGGTTGAATTAACATGGGTAAGTATTCACTACCTAAAGTCTACTGACTGGTCTACATCAGTGTCATTAAACGTTATTCGGGTGCGTGATGCGATTCGTATCTCACCTCTCGTTCAGCTCTTGCAACCTAATTTTCTGGATATTGTACTATAGTCGTACAAGCTGATCACGTAACTTTGTACAAGAACAAAACTAAAAAACCATTAAGTAAATGTTACAAATAGTTTCAACTTAGTGTAGCACAAAGATAAATAATAGCGTGCTTCACTCAAATTAACGCTTGATATCCTTTCAGTAACATGGTGAAACAAACTGTGTTTAAAACGTGATTGGTAACTGAATCAGTATCTGCAAATTTTCCTCGTCTCTCACGTAATGGAAAGCTACGCTCTGCTGTAACTACGTTCTACGTCGTTCAGCACAATGTAAGCTGTGACATCCTCCTATCTGCTAGCTTACCGTAATGTAAACATACGAAAGCGGTTTCTCGAGAACGTAAAAGCTCGTTTTATCTTGAAGTGATATATGTCGATTCACATAGACATCACCATCTTTAAGCCGTCTGAAGATAAAGCAGACTGAACATAATCATTTTGTGTTTTCTGACTTATCACCCAAGAGGCCAAATGTGCAGTTCTGCAAGTAAAATACGCAGTCCCAAATTTAGCTTTGAAATGCGTGGCTTAATAGCCCGACGAATAGAATCTGACGATTCACTACAGTTTATATGGATTTTTCCTTTGTTGGCTGGAGCAGTTTTATATTTATTTATTCGATTTTAAATTTCCTCCTCACGGATATTGGACCGGCAGAGATCAGGTTGCCACTCTTCAACTATTCGGCAACAAAAGTAAAATCAAATAAATTAATTTTGTTTAAAGAGAATTACGATTAATTTATGATAAGATGGTGATGAGAATTCTTCTGCTCTGTGGGGAGGCTAATGATCGAGCCACTTGATACGTGTAGGTTATGAATTTGAATGAGGAGTGTACTGGAGAGGATACCATACAAAAAATGATCTGGGATGTATATGGAGGTAGCATCTGATAACTGAGGCGTAGGAATCAGAAGATAAGTAGGATTGTAGTTAGACAGAAAGAGTGGGGCCGTGGAGCCTACTTCTAGAATCAACAGGTGCGATACGCTACAGTTTACAAGATGGGTGAATATCAGTTGTTATCGTCTGGCATAGCGAACAAGTTAAATTCGTTCGGAGAAACGACGTGAAGTGATCGGAGATAAGGGGCAGGAAAAATGCGCTGATGCAAGCGCTGAAGCAGCAGATCTAGGATCCCAACGACGGTGAAGAGAGTTCTGTGTTGCGACTGAAGTGTGCATAACTATAGAACACAGCATTGTCTTCTAGGAATTTAAGGCGGTGTGAAAATTTTGACTTGTTAAAGCGTACAGATGGAAGGAGGCAGTCAGATTTGAAAAAGAAACAAAAGTGTACATCGTTCAAAAATTTTGACGGAACGCTATAGCTAGGAAGTAGTGGAGGTATTACGATAGTTATAGATTGGGGGCATTTGGATCTTGTTTATAAAAATGATAGTCTTGGGATTTTGTACCAACGTTCGACCAGTTAGTAGTTTTATTAAACTATGGGTTCTCGTTTGGATGTCCACTTGATTACTGACTGGAGGCTGGCTCACCTGTCCTCAAACTTGAGATTTTACCTACTTTTCTCCACTGACAGCTGATGTGTCTACCTGACCAGTGGACTGAAATTTCAAGTTGACCGAGTAATATTTCTAGGGTTTTCTAGTGTTGTGGTTACTTCTTAGGACGGTTGCCAATTATTAGATAAAGGTGTTGTGGACAGAATATGCAGATGGTTTTTCCTACAATTATTGACAGGCTTTTTGTAAACTTGATGGAGAATTATTATTGTTTGCACCAGCAGGCTATATTGTTTCAGTAGAATTGAAGAATGGTTCGGCGGAGTGGAAGACGGGATGTACGCAGTGATGGCGCTTTCATAGTCTTATTGAAGCAGGTGCGCATGATACGGGAGGGGGGAGTGCGGTCGTAAATGTCTGTTGTATATTGCAGATAAAGGAGCTGTGCTAGTTCTAGTCCTTACAGTACGCCTTCAGTTAGATGGATACTTGTGAGTGTACACAAGTGAAGATTGAACGTAACTCCAAAATACCTCACATAATCTTAAGTTTTTTGAATATCTAGTGTAAGAAGGTGGCGAGTTTGTAGGTTAACATATCCACTCTCAGTGGAGCAAAGTACGTAAAATCTCAAGTGGATACCATATGGTGGTGAGATTCAGTCTCTGGGGTTCTGTTGTGGTGGCACAATCTTCCGACAGCCAAGCAAAGCAGTCATTTGACCCACACGTTCTTGTGAAATGCCGATTGTGCTTGCAATTTCTCTCTGAGTGATACGACGATCGTCCTGAATCAATCTGTCAACATTTTGCTTGTGAACTCGGTGGTTGCTGTCACAGGACGTCCCACTATTTCCTTTGTCACTCCGGTCAGATGTTTCCGCATCAACATCTTTAGATTTATTCGCCCGACGACGCACAGTATGCGAGCTAACATCCCAAAGATGTTCGGGCTCACATGCGGTTCCTCTTCGTCGAAATGTCTTGGCTCAAAAGCGTCTAGGGGTTGAACCGCACGTGTCGCGTTACACGCCCTAAATTTGGCACTTGTGACCCTTTGGTTAAATTGTCTGGCTGATGGCAAGTTACCGAAATACAAAGTTAACATAACATATAATAACAGTAATAGTAATATCAACGAACTAAATTAACGACCCATAAATGATGTAGGCCACACAGTAGCGATTTGGTCAGAATAATGTTTATTCAGAAAGCAAATTAATAGCGAAAGTGGTCGTATTTAGAGTTACTGTTTCTCTCGAGCATATATCCATTTGACACAGTTCGATCATTCACAATCTCATCGCGAAATGCAAGTTATCTACGCGAAAAGTTTAAGTTCACACCAGGCGGGTGGCTGCTCACCGCTCAGAGGCAAAGTCCCGCGATACCACACAACGCGAAATTTTCTAAGTCGTTTCACTTCCTAACTGCCTAAAGACCGACTGTCCGGTTTCGCATCTCAATCAGAACTGTACCCTTTGGTGTCTCCAGCCGAACTGTCCGGTTTCGCGTCGGCACCATCACTTAATAATGATAACTTTCTATGTAGAAGTAAATATTGCTAAAATGAGAGAAACAAGTTTAGAAAACATAAAGAAGTTCACTTATTTTCTACAAGATAAACAGCATTGGACTAGCAACAGAGCAAAACTGGTTGCAAGTAGTAAGAAATGGTTCAGATGGCTCTGAGCACTGCACTATGGGACTTAACATCTGAGGTCATCAGTCCCCTAGAGCTTAGAACTACTTAAACCTAACTAACCTAAGGACATCACACGCATCCATGCCCGAGGCAGGATTCGAACCTGCGATCATAGTGATTGCGCGATTCCAGACTGAAGTGCCTAGAACCGCTCGGCCACACCGGCCTGCCAAGTAGTAAGAGTGTAAGTACACATTACATCGTGTGATCTGACTGGTATATTTAATCTGTTCGTGGTGCAAAGTGCATCGCTCCGAGTTATGAGTGAGGGGAGCAGCTGATGTGTCAATGTATTCGTGAGCATCCAGGGTTCCAAACGCACTCACCAGGTTTGGTATGACCTGTCCTTACCACTTACCATGCACGGTTAGCTCTGACAAGTTTGAAGTGCATGTGAAACCAGGCAGTAACAGGTAAGGAGATCTCAGACACTACAACATTTAGACATCAGAATAATAGCTGTTAAACATGACCTACAATAAGCCTTTGAGGGACGGATAACCACTACTTTACATCAAACAAACGAACTATTACGCGAACTTATTTTTTTATTACAATAATCATCATACATAGTG
This sequence comes from Schistocerca piceifrons, assembly GCF_021461385.2. Lineage (NCBI taxonomy): Eukaryota > Metazoa > Arthropoda > Insecta > Orthoptera > Acrididae > Schistocerca > Schistocerca piceifrons. The sequence continues at coordinate 150,770,665 of NC_060149.1, read as the reverse complement.
GGTTCACGTTGCATATTTGGCAATGAAGGAAAAATTAACCAAGAAAATATTATAGAACGTAACTTTAAGCAAGATAAACACGAAAATTTACCAAACCGTTCTTACACTAACGTGATCTCATGAGAAGAAAATACTAAGGTAATTTCAAGCAAACTGAGCATCAGAAAATTTACCCCAAAAATATTACACTGACAGTGTTATAAAATCACATAATCGATTATACACTGACTACTGTATTGTCCCCCCCACGAACCATGGACATCACCGTTGGTGGGGAGGCTTGCGTGCCTCAGCGATACAGATGGCCGCACCGTAGATGCAACCACAACGGAGGGGTATCTGTTGAGAGGCCAGACAAACGTGTGATTCCTGAAGAGGGGCAGCAGCCTTTTCAGTAGTTGCAGGGGAAACAGTCTGTATGATTGACTGATCTGGCCTTGCAACACTAACCAAAACGGCCTTGCTGTGCTGGTACTGCGAACGGCTGAAAGCAAGGGGAAACTACAGCCGTAATTTTTCCCGAGGGCAAGCAGCTTTACTGTATGTTTAAATGATGATGGCGTCCTCTTGGGTAAAATATTCCGGAGGTAAAATAGTCCCCCATTCGGATCTCCGGGCGGGGACTACTCAGGAGGATGTCGTTATCAGGAGAAAGAAAACTGGCGTTCTACGGATCGGAGCGTGGAATGTCAGATCCCTTAACCGAGCAGGTAGGTTAGAAAATTTAAAAAGGGAAACGGATAGGTTGAAGTTAGATATAGTGGGAATTAGTGAAGTTCGGTGGCAGGAGGAACAAGACTTTTGGTCAGGTGAATACAGGGTTATAAATACAAAATCAAATAGGGGTAATGCAGGAGTAGTTTTAATAATGAATAAAAAAATACGAGTGCGGGTAAGCTACTACCAACAGCATAGTGAACGCATTATTGTGGCCAAGATAGACACGAAGCCCATGCCTACTACGGTAGCACAAGTTTATATGCCAACTACCTCTGCAGATGATGAAGAAATTGATGAAATGTATGATGAGATAAAATAAATTATTCAGGCAGTGAAGGGAGACGAAAATTTAATAGTCATGGGTGACTGGAATGCGACAGTAGGAAAACGGAGAGAAGGAAACATAGTGGGTGAATATGGATTGGGGGAGAGAAATGAAAGAGGAAGCCGTCTGGTAGAATTTTGCACGGAGCAAAACTTAATCGTAGCTAACACTTGGTTCAAGAATCATCAAAGAAGGTTGTATACATGGAAGAATCCTGGAGATACTAGAAGGTATCAGATATATTGTATAATGGTAAGACAGAGATATAGGAACAAGGTTTTAAATTGTAAGATATTTCCAGGGGCAGATGTGGACTCTGACCACAATCAATTGGTTATGAACTGAAGACTAAAACTGAATAAACTGCAAAAAGGTGGGAATTTAAGGAGATGGGACCAGGATAAACTGACTAAACCAGAGGTTGTACAGAGTTTCAGGGAGAGCATAAGGGAACAATTGACAGGAATGGGGGAAAGAAATACAGTAGAAGAAGAATGGGTAGCTTTGAGGGATGAAGTAGTGAGGGCAGCAGAGGATCAAGTAGGAAAAAGACGAGGGCTAGTAGAAATACTTGGGTAACAGAAGAAATATTGAATTTAATTGATTAAAGGTGAAAATATAAAAACGCAGTAAATGAATCAGGCAAAAGGGAACACAAACGTCTCAAAAATGAGATCGACAGGAAGTGCAAAATGGTTAAGCAGGGGTGGCTAGAGGACAAATGTAAGGATGTAGAGGCTTATCTCACGAGGGGTACGATACATACTGCCTACAGGAAAATTAAAGAGACCTTTGTAGAAAAGACAGCCACTTGTATGAACATCAAGAGCTCAGATGGAAACCCAGTTCTAAGCAAAGAAGGGAAAGCAGAAAGGTGGAAGGAGTATATAGAGAGTCTATACAAGGGCGATGTACTTGAGGACAATATTATGGAAATGGAAGAGGATGTAGATGAAGATGAAATGGGAGATACGATACTGCGTGAAGAGTTTGACAGAGCACTGAAAGACCTGAGTCGAAACAATGCCCCGGGAGTAGACAATATTTCATTGGAACTACTGACGGCCTTGGGAGAGCCAGTCCTGACAAAACTCTACCATCTGGTGAGCAAGATGCATGAGACAGGCGAAACACCCTCACACTTCAAGAAGAATATAGTAATTCCAATCCCAAAGAAAGCAGGTGTTGACAGATGTGAAAATTACCGAACTATCAGTTTAATAAGTCACAGCTGCAAAATACTAACGCGAATTCCTTACAGACGAATGAAAAAGTTGGTAGAAGCCGACCTCGGCGAAGATCAGTTTGGATTCCGCAGAAATGTTGGAACACGTGAGGCAATACTGACCCTACGACTTATGTTAGAAAATAGATTAAGGAAAGGCAAACCTACACTTCTAGCATTTGTGGACTTAGAGAAAGCTTTTGACAATGTTGACTAGAATACTCTCTTTCAAATTCTAAAGATGGCAGGGGTAAAATACAGGGAGCGAAAGGCTATTTACAATTTGTACAGAAACCAGATGGCAGTTATAAGAGTCGAGGGGCATGAAAGGGAAGCAGCGGTTGGGAAGGGAGTGGGACAGGGTTGTAGCCTATCCCCGACGTTATTCAATCTGTATATTGAGCAAGCAGTTAAGGAAACAAAAGAAAAATTCGGAGTAGGTATTAAAGTCCATGGAGAAGAAATAAAAACGTTGAGGTTTGCCGATGACATTGTCATTCTGTGAGAGACAGCAAAGGACTTGCAAGAGCAGTTGAACGGAATGGACAGTGTCTTGAAAGGAGGATATAAGATGAACATCAACAAAAGCAAAACGAGAATAATGGAATGTAGTCAAATTAAATCGGGTGATGCTGAGGGAATTAGATTAGGAAATGAGACACTTAAAGTAGCAAAGGAGTTTTGCAATTTCATGAGCAAAATAACTGATGATGCTCGAACTAGAGAGGGTATAAAATGTAGACTGGCAATGGCAAGGAAAGCGTTTCTGAAGAAGAGGAATTTGTTAACATCGAGTTTAGATTTAAGTGTCTGGAAGTCGTTTCTGAACGTATTTGTATGGAGTGTAGCCATGTATGGAAGTGAAACATGGACAATAAATAGTTTGGACAAGAAGAGAATAGAAGCTTTCGAAATGTGGTGCTACATAAGAATGCTGAAGATTAGGTAGGTAGATCACATAACTAATGATGAGGTATTGAATAGAATTGGGGAGAAGAGGAGTTTGTGGCACAACTTGACAAGAAGAAGGGACCGTTTGGTAGGACATGTTCTGAGGCATCAAGGGATCACAAATTTAGCATTGGAGGGCAGCGTGGAGGGTAAAAATCGTAGAGGGAGACCAAGAGATGAATACACTAAGCAGATTCAGAAGGATGTAGGTTGCAGTAAGTACTGGGAGATGAGGAATCTTGCACAGGATAGAGTAGCATGGAGAGCTGCATCAAACCAGTCTCAGGACTGATGACAACAACAACAACAACTGTATTGTAGCTGGATAATGCCGTCTACCTGCCGAATGCCTCCCTCGAATTTAAGCCCGAAGAACACACGCGCAATATGTGCTTGGTAAGGACATGAGGGAATGAGAAAAACTACGTAAATCAATTTCAATCTAGAGGAGGTCTCAAGTGAACACACCCTACTGACTCCGACACTTAGCGCCTGAGCAACGCAGTATTTACCTTGCGGAGACTGTGGCGATAAGGGTGGCTGTGGTTGCCTGTGGCGTGTTCTGGCGGCCGATATGTCGACGTCTTGCTAACCTGAAGGCCTAACAGTTCTACTCAGGCTTTGACTGGATGTACAGTCGCAAACTGCCCACAGTTTTTGTGAGGTGAAAACCTATGTTTTTCCGTGGCTAAATCAGCTCGCTGTGTCCACTCACTAACGCTGAGCGACATGCACACTGTTGCCCTCAAATATTCCGCAGAGCTTAACTAATACAGCTCGTTGCTTGTAATACCCAATCCAGTGATATTACAGGATATCAGAGCATCGTGAACACACACAGGTGTTCACAGCACAATGTCTATTCCGGAGCCATGACAGAGTGGGATGCACTAAGTCCAGCACACGGCCCTTCTAGGAAGAGATTGTCCTCCTACTTACGCATTCGTAATTGCCTATATAGTTGCAGCCTTTCCCCACGGTTTTGTGGGTTCGCCTGCTGCCACAACTAGTGTCGGCCAATGAGCACTTCGGCTGCGGCATTTGTCGTTTCTTTGCCCAGCGGGGTTTCAGAAACGAACTGGAGCCTATGCTAGTTCGCCCAGTCCAATGGCTTTCATCTTGTAATAAGCTCAGCCCAAACACGAGTTATCCACGTGAACATCATGGATCGTCATCACCAATATCAAAACGATTTTGGAATGTTTACCAACATACTAGTTACCCACACTGTTGTCCTTCATTCTGCATCTCAAAAAAGACCTTCCACTGCGTTCCTGAGTCCATTCTTAAGCTGAAAGGCTTGCGCATAGCAGGTGTTGGTCTCATGCCCTATACATGTTACTGTCACTTTCTGTGTTCTTACGTTTCCGCGTAAATGAAAGGGCTGTGTTCTTCTTTGAGACCAACCAAATGGGTCCTGTGCTGCGTTAAAATGTATACTTTAGAACAGGTATGAGTCAGAAGACTCACTCAACTGTGACTCACTGTTGTGCGGTTATCTCTGCTGAAAATGCCGGAAGCGGTCCAGTCCACGTGTGGCATCCTCGATTGATCTTCCGCAGCGACAGTGCGCTGATTTATGACTTTCGCAAGTTGAGTTCCATGTTGCTGTGCCCGGGTCGGCTGTGAGGCGTCGCTTACACTTCAGTCATCTGCTACAGAAATGCTACTTGTCTATCAACATGCAAATTAGGTGAATTTTGTTAGTACCGCGTTCATGTGAGTCAGGTATGAATTAATTACTCTCCTTACTATGCAAATAACGTGATTCCAAGGAAAATAATGGCTTGTTCGGTATCAAATTCATAGGCTTGATGAGTAGAATCGATTTCTTGACATAAAAATTCTGTTAGATGATAAAAATTATCCTGCCATCGTAAATGGTCAATGTTGGGATTACCAGAAGCAGTGAAAATGTCTTGGGCCATCAGGCGAAAAGATTGGCTTCATTTAATTTTTGATAAAGGGGTAAGTAAGATGGTGGAAAGCTTTGTATCAATTGTCTGATCTAGAGGACTGTGTTCTATCGATTTTAGTGCTTGTCTGTCGCCAATTATTGTGTGTTTGGCCTTGAATAAATTATGGATGTCTCTGTAACTGTCGTAAGTACATTAGTATTGTCCAGTCATTGAAGCAGAGGAAGAGCATTAGAGCTGGTGGGTTTTTCTCACTATTTCAAGGGCTCATGAATCCATTGAGAGGATCAGTTGGAGCACATGAGACGAATAATTGTACATGTAACAGCACCTACAATTTTCTTTGACCTGCGTCTGCAACAGTCCCATTATAACACATCAGACATCCCTGGAGTAACAGATGATACTCTTTACAGAAGGACTGACCTCACTGAGAGCTGAAGTTGGTGATGTCATTTTTGTTGTTGTTGTTGTCATGGTATTTAAAAGAGGCTTAATGCAGTTCTCCATGGTAATCTATCCTGCGCAACCCACGTTATCTCTGCGTAACTATTGCAAACTACAGCCACTTATACCTGTTTAACGTAGTCAAACCAGAGATTTACAAATGTTTTATAAAACTGGAGCAGATAAGTTTTGTCTGTTCATGGGAACAAATGAACGATCTACACTGCATAAAATAATTAAAGTGTCACAGTTTTAAAACCCCATAATTGTCTTCCTTTGCGAGGCGGAGGCTGAAATTTGTCTGAAAGTTGCCTACAACCTTACTCTGTAATGGTGCAAAACCATGGTACCCTGGAAAGCCACCCTCGGGCTTCGCGACATTTCAAACAGCAAGCAACTGGAATCACTCAACAGAGGAAAGTCCGCTGGACCTGACCGGATACTAATTCGATTCTACACAGAGTACGCGAAAGAACTTGCCCCCCTTCTAACAGCCGTGTACCGCAAGTCTCTAGAGGAACGGAAGGTTCCAAATAATTGGAAAAGAGCACAGGTAGTCCAGTCTTCAAGAAGGGTCGTCGAGCAGATGCGCAAAACTATAGACCTATATCTCTGACGTCGATCTGTTGTAGAATTTTAGAACATGTTTTTTGCTCGAGTATCATGTCGTTTTTGGAAACCCAGAATCTGCTATGTAGGAATGAACATAGATTCCGGAAACAGCGATCGTGTGAGACCCAACTCGCTTTATTTGTTCATGAGACCCAGAAAATATTGGATACAGGCTCCCAGGTAGATGCTATTTTTCTTGACTTCCGGAAGGCGTTCGATACAGTTCCGCACTGTCGCCTGATAAACAAAGTAAGAGCCTACGGAATATCAGACCAGCTGTGTGGCTGGATTGAAGAGTTTTTAGCAAACAGAACACAGCATGTTGTTATCAATGGAGAGACGTCTACAGATGTTAAAGTAACCTCTGGCGTGCCACAGGGGAGTGTTATGGGACCATTGCTTTTCACAATATATATAAATGACCTAGTAGATAGTGTCGGAAGTCCCATGCGGCTTTTCGCGGATGATGCTGTAGTATACAGAGAAGTTGCAGCATTAGAAAATTGTAGCGAAATGCAGGAAGATCTGCAGCGGATAGGCACTTGGTGCAGGGAGTGGCAACTGACCCTTAACATAGACAAATGTAATGTATTGCGAATACATAGAAAGAAGGATCCTTTACTGTATGATTATATGATAGCGGAACAAACACTGGTAGCAGTTACTTCTGTAAAATATCTGGGAGTATGCGTGCGGAACGATTTGAAGTGGAATGATCATATAAAATCAATTGTTGGTAAGGCGGGTACCAGGTTGAGATTCATTGGGAGAGTCCTTAGAAAATGTAGTCCGTGAACAAAGGAGGTGGCTTACAAAACACTCGTTCGGCCTACACTTGAGTATTGCTCATCAGTGTGGGATCCGTACCAGATCGGGTTGACGGAGGAGATAGAGAAGATCCAAAGAAGAGCGGCGCGTTTCGTCACAGGGTTATTTGGTAACCGTGAAAGCGTTACGGAGATGTTTAACAAACTCAAGTGGCAGACTCTGCAAGAGAGGCGCTCTGCGTCGCGGTGTAGCTTGCTCGCCAGGTTTCGAGAGGGTGCGTTTCTGGATGAGGTATCGAATATATTGCTTCCCCCTACTTATACCTCCCGAGGAGATCACGAATGTAAAATTAGAGAGATTAGAGCGCGCACGGAGGCTTTCAGACAGTCGTTCTTCCCGCGAACCATACGCAACTGGAACAGGAAAGGGAGGTAATGACAGTGGCACGTAAAGTGCCCTCCGCCACACACCATTGGGTGGCTTGCGGAGTATAAATGTAGATGTAGATGTAGATGTAGATGTAGATGAAGGTGAAATGAAATGTCGTGTGGTTAGGAGCTCCCGTCAGTGACGACACATGAGCAAAAACTCCAGAGCTTGTAAGATAATGTAAGGGTTAAGGTGGGTTAATGATATCACATCGGCACCAAATTACACCACAGTTTTGTCCAACGTTAGCGTGTTCCACTCACAAGATGGGAGGTCTCCACACCCCCTTTTATCCACATTTCACCGCTCCCTTTGACGCCTCTTCGATGAAGATCAGAACTGTGATTCGCAGCATTGAAAACGGCAGGTGATTTTACGAGTAGCCGAGGAAACCATTTAGGACACATTGCCACTCTCAATGTCAATGAAACCACCTCTGGTTTTCATAAATTTCTCCGTCTAAAATGACTGTTTGAAATTCGATGATCAACGGAACGATGTTCTTGACAACGTTCGATACTGCTGACTCATACTCCTCTCCCTGGAGATAAACCATTTAGAGTATTGCTCGACTGCAATTTTTTTTTCTGGCACGCAAAGTGGAAGCACTAGGGTCTATTCAAAACTATTCGACGAAATTTGAACGTAATCCAAAGCAGTGATGGGTGTTTATGCTTTTCCAGCCCAGCGCTCCTGTAGAGTCATCCATCTTAGGAGATGGGGGGGGGGGGGGGCTGCACCATTCACACATCCACGAAAAAAACAGCAAAAGATCCCTCTGAGACACCCCAGTTTGGCAACACACTCGGTGCCGCCCACTCACTTTGATTGAGCACTTTAAATCTACCTGTCAGAGACTTCAACACCGATTTTGCTGAATGGCACTCCGATGCTCCTCTAGGCTCAGCTTGGTGGTATGTGGAATGTAAGCGGTGTTGAAAGAGTTGCCTGCCTTCAGGCACCACAGCAGGAACACAGCGCCACTCAGCTGAATGGGTGTAGAAGTCTCTGTTAAGGTACATTTTTAAAGTGCTCAACAAAGGTGCATGGGTGGCAACAAGGGCGTTCCTGAACTGGAGGGTCTTAGAAGGAATGTTTACCATTCTTTTCACTCATGTGTCAATGTGACAAAGTCCCCCTCCGCTCCCCCCCCCCCCCCCAAATCTGTCGTGATCATGCTTCACCCTCTGCTGCTTACGATCACGTACAAATTTCGTCAAATGGCTGTGAATGGTTTCCAGTGGTTCCACTCTATATACCAGAGCAAAAACTGTGGTTGCGCCACGCTCCAAAGGCGTCATATCACGTTCAGTGACGTTGCAGCCACACAGTGTTCTTTGAGAAGGGTTGAATCGTCCAGGGGGGAAGGGGGAAAGATGGTTCAAATGGCTCTGAGCACTATGGGACTTAACATCTGTGGTCATAAGTCCCCTAGAACTTAGAACTACTTAAATCTAACTAACCTAAGGACAGCACAAACATCCATGCCCGAGGCAGGATTCGAACCTGCGACCGTAGCAGTCGCGCGGTTCCGGACTGCGCGCCTAGAACCGCTAGACCACCGCGGCCGGCGGGAGGGGGGAAGTGGGGGTTGTTAGCAGTGTCGCGTACACTGTCAATAGCACCGTCCTGTTCTTCACTGCACTTTGAACTGGGGTTTTGGACCGCGAAATGTGAAGGATTCAGTACCCCAAGGAAAGGAGTGGTATCACTGATGCTCATTATACCACCGCCCGACGTCTTTTCGTGTCGATTCTGAGTGTCGGTGAGTCTGAAATGTTTTCCTTGGCCACCCATAAGAAAACCGTGGGCATTCAACGCTGTGCGTCGTGGTTTTGGCCTCTACATCGACATCTACGTGATTACTCTGCTATTCACAATAAAGTGCCTGGCAGAGGGTTCAATGCACCACCTCCATAGCAGAGGCGACAAAAGAAGGGATGAAATGTGGGTAAGAGGTGGTGTGACGACTTTCCCGTCGTGTAAAACGTCCACGGTAGTGTTGGGTATATTTGTGGCAAAATTTGGTGCCAATGTCACATCATTAACCCACCTTAAAACTCGCATGGACTGAGCTCTGTCCTATTTTCGTATGTGTCGACACACTTTTCACGATTGCAGAGGAAGGTTCTAGGCACCTTACACCCAAATACACTCCTGGAAATGGAAAAAGGAACACATTGACACCGGTGTGTCAGACCCACCATACTTGCTCCGGACACTGCGAGAGGGCTGTACAAGAAATGATCACACGCACGGCACAGCGGACACACCAGGAACCGCGGTGTTGGCCGTCGAATGGCGCTAGCTGCGCAGCATTTGTGCACCGCCGCCGTCAGTGGCAGCCAGTTTGCCGTGGCATACGGAGCTCCATCGCAGTCTTTAACACTGGTAGCATGCCGCGACAGCGTGGACGTGAACCGTATGTGCAGTTGACGGACTTTGAGCGAGGGCGTATAGTGGGCATGCGGGAGGCCGGGTGGACATACCGCCGAATTGCTCAACACGTGGGGCGTGAGGTCTCCACAGTACATCGATGTTGTCGCCAGTGGTCGGCGGAAGGTGCACGTGCCCGTCGACCTGGGACCGGACCGCAGCGACGCACGGATGCACGCCAAGACCGTAGGATCCTACGCAGTGCCGTAGGGGACCGCACCGCCACTTCCCAGCAAATTAAGGACACTGTTGCTCCTGGGGTATCGGCGAGGACCATTCGCAACCGTCTCCATGAAGCTGGGCTACGGTCCCGCACACCGTTAGGCCGTCTTCCGCTCACGCCCCAACATCGTGCAGCCCGCCTCCAGTGGTGTCGCGACAGGCGTGAATGGAGGGACGAATGGAGACGTGTCGTCTTCAGCGATGAGAGTCGCTTCTGCCTTGGTGCCAATGATGGTCGTATGCGTATTTGGCGCCGTGCAGGTGAGCGCCACAATCAGGACTGCATACGACCGAAGCACACAGGGCCAACACCCGGCATCATGGTGTGGGGAGCGATCTCCTACACTGGCCGTACACCACTGGTGATCGTCGAGGGGACACTGAATAGTGCACGGTATATCCAAACCGTCATCGAACCCATCGTTCTACCATTCCTAGACCGGCAAGGGAACTTGCTGTTCCAACAGGACAATGCACGTCCGCATGTATCCCGTGCCACCCAACGTGCTCTAGAAGGTGTAAGTCAACTACCCTGGCCAGCAAGATCTCCAGATCTGTCCCCCATTGAGCATGTTTGGGACTGGATGAAGCGTCGTCTCACGCGGTCTGCACTTCCAGCACGAACGCTGGTCCAACTGAGGCGCCAGGTGGAAATGGCATGGCAAGCCGTTCCACAGGACTACATCCAGCATCTCTACGATCGTCTCCATGAGAGAATAGCAGCCTGCATTGCTGCGAAAGGTGGATATACACTGTACTAGTGCCGACATTGTGCATGCTCTGTTGCCTGTGTCTATGTGCCTGTGGTTCTGTCAGTGTGATCATTTGATGTATCTGACCCCAGGAATGTGTCAATAAAGTTTCCCCTTCCTGGGACAATGAATTCACGGTGTTCTTATTTCAATTTCCAGGAGTGTATAAAACTTTTGCGTTTCAATGGGAGACAATTACGGCGTATCAGAAAAGGAGCCCTTTAATTATGAGGCTCAGTGTACTTTAGTACACACAATCCATCCAAAAAAATTTCAAGACTGATTTAATTCCTGGCGTTGTATAAGCTACGTCAACGCAGTAACTACGGTGATAGACTCAACTAAGAACTGTAAACAATGGACGAGCATTCAACGAGTCAGTTGTGAGCACGCAGTGATCAGCAGTGGGCGTGCTGTCACAATGTGTCGCCGCATTTGTGTCAGAAATCGCAATGGAGCAACATCCCTAATCAAGTGTTCGAGGCGTTCTCTAGAATGTTCTGAGGAAGAGGACAGTGTGTGCAATGTTTGCCCCACACTCCTCGACATCCAAACAAAAACATCGACGCATGGACGACTGCAGCAACTTCATGGACGTGAGAAACGTGGACGGTTCTTTCCTAGGGAAAATCACCACGCGTTGAAAGACGTATTCCAAAATCCACCGCGAACCAAGTGCAGAAATTCACATGAAGGCTCAGCAGTTTGACGAGAAAACAAACATTCAAGCCAAATCCGTCACGGGAGTTGAACAATGTCCCAAAGAAAGACTTTTGTGACAGTTTCACATGGTTGTAGGAACGTTCTGATAGTAGCAATCAAGTGAGGGGGGTGAGGGGTGGCAGACTACGTAGAACACCTGAAGGTTAAAATAACAATCTTAACTATTATCTCCTTTTTTTCTTTTTACTAGCCCAGTATCGAAATGTTTTGGAGTGATGATTATGAAGCGCTTTGAGGTAACGACTTCTGATATTCCTCAGATGTAGTACGGAAGTACATTACTGGTTGTAACCAAGGTCCAGATATATAACTGAAACTTTAAAAATTAAAATGTTCACACGCAGTCTGATAACTGGAAGGTTAAACAGACAACGACAATGATTAAAAACAAGGAACGTGGATTTTTTTTTTTGGAAACTGAAAACTCACTTTAATACCAATTGTTCCAACGCCCCCTTGCTAAGCGCGCTTGGAGTATCTTTCCTAGAAGACAGGAAGAACAATTAAAATTTGAAAAATCATCCGCAAGTAAAGAGCACCGAATGTACTTCCTACACATCGCTGAACAAAATACTATATAGACAACTACCGCGAACAACACCACACTTCAACTACACCGGAGGAGACACTGGTTTCTTGTTGAAGGCAACGATACAGAACAATAGTTACCCTATAATAGAGACAAGAGAGTGACGAACGTAAAAAGTATTATAGGTTACTTAAAGAACGAAGGGAACATCTATGAGGGGTACCCGCACATTACAGTTTGTAGAATAGCCGCCTCATTAGGGTCCAGCAGTATCAATGTATGAATGTTGAAATATCGTGTCCTGACCGCACATGGAAATAACGAATGGACGTATCAGAAGTGTAAGAGACAGAAAACGTGGCAGCTGACCAAGCATTTCAAAACTTTTCCTGCGCAACTGGTGGCGGCAGCACTGTCTTACCTGCTTGGACAGAATTTGACCTTCACAGGTTTAAGGAGAAGAATTAAAGGAATTTCCTTCCATGTGGAGGAGGAGGTCCTCGGCACTAAGTTGCTACAATATTTTGCAATGATTTTGTGATAACCTAGTATCATATGAAGTGCTGCAGATAATACTGAACGCAGCCCTCGATTTGGGACTGAAATCTCCACTAAGCAGTCGTTCAGTAGTGGAGGTAGAGTATGACTTGGCTGGTGGTGGTGGTGGTGGAGGAGGAGGAGAAGCTTCAAGTGAAATAACATTCCGTGGTGTATGCAGAGTCTCACTAGTTTGCTAGAGTAATTCCATATTTTATTACAAGACCACCGCCAACCTTTCTCAACAATTCTTTTGATGAGAGCTCAAACATCTATTATTTTAGTGTAACTGTTAATTGAGTTCAGGAACTGACTCACTGAACGCCCTTGTCGTAAGTGTTGGACGTCATTTTGCTTATGACCTTCCGAACGGTTGTGGGATTCTGTACATATATTCTGCACGTGATTCTTCTAAAAGCAATGCACCTGACCTTATTTGCAGGCCGGCACTTACTCGCTGCAACATTTTACAGTGGATTTTGTTCTGAAGAATTTGGCGTGAATACATTTGCATTATGATGCGATCCAGAAATTTCTGGATGCTGTCCCAATGTTCAAAACGTCATAACCCATATTGCATGCATTTTATTTTTCTGAGCACTCACCTGGGTGGCTTACTTTAGGAAATAACTTGATCTTCTAAATCTTCTATGTGGTATCTTGAGTACGGGTCATCGACGTCTTCCTCTGCGCGACTGCGCCGTCGCTTGTGTGTGTGTGTGTGTGTGTGTGTGTGTGTGTGTGTGTTTGCGGGCACGCGAAAGATGAGAATTATAAGAACAGCGATACTATGCTGAATGTCCAGAAGGCACAGATCTTAAGACACTAAAGGGCTTTTGACAACCCGAGCTAGGGGCATATAATATTGGATTTCTGCAGCACACAACGCGTACTACAATCCCCATGCAAGAGCAACGGGTTAGGGAGCTGTGTGATAAGTTTGTGGAGAACTTCATTGTCTTGAGTGTCATTATGCGGCAGGTGAAGGAAACACACCACACTGGCCGGCGACATTGAGGAGATACAGAGACAGGAACTGTCGATGACATGCATCACTCAGGCCGCCTAAGGGCTACTACTGCAGTGGATAACCGCTATCTACGCATTATGGCTCGGAGAAACCCTGACAGCTACGTCACCATGTGGAAGAATGCTTTTCGTGCAGCCACAGGACGTCGTGTTACGACTAAAACTGTGCGCAATAGGCTGCATGGTGCGCAACTTCACTCCCGACGTCATTGGCGAGGTCCACCTTTGCAACCACGACACCATGCAGCGCGGTACAGACGGGGCCAACAACATGCCGAATCAACCACTCAGGTTTGGCATCACTTTCTCTTCACCGATGAGTGTCGCATATGCCTCCAACCAGACAATCGTCGGAGACATGTTTCGAGGCAACCCGGTCAGGCTAAACGCCTTAGACACACTGTCCAGTGAGTGCAGCAAGATGAAAGTTCCCTGCTGTTTTGGGGTGGCATTATGTGGGGGCGACGTACGCCTCTGGTGCTCATGGAAGGTGTCGTAACGGTTGTACAATACGTGAATGCCATCCTACATCTACATCTACATCTACATTGATACTCCGCAAGCCACCCAACGGTGTGTGGCGGAGGGCACTTTACGTGCCACTGTCATTACCTCCCTTTCCTGTTCCAGTCGCGTATGGTTCGCGGGAAGAACGACTGTCTGAAAGCCTCCGTGCGCGCTCTAATCTCTCTAATTTTACATTCGTGATCTCCTCGGGAAGTATAAGTAGGGGGAAGCAATATATTCGATACCTCATCCAGAAACGCACCCTCTCGAAACCTGGCGAGCAAGCTACACCGCGATGCAGAGCGCCTCTCTTGCAGAGTCTGCCACTTGAGTTTATTAAACATCTCCGTAACGCTATCACGGTTACCAAATAACCCAGTGACGAAACGCGCCGCTCTTCTTTGGATCTTCTCTATCTCCTCCGTCAACCCGACCTGGTACGGATCCCACACTGATGAGCAATACTCAAGTATAGGTCGAACGAGTGTTTTGTAAGCCACCTCCTTTGTTGATGGACTACATTTTCTAAGGACTCTCCCAATGAATCTCAACCTGGTACCCGCCTTACCAACAATTAGTTTTATATGATCATTCCACTTCAAATCGTTCCGTACGCATACTCCCAGATATTTTACAGAAGTAACTGCTACCAGTGTTTGTTCCGCTATCATATAATCACACAATAAAGGATCCTTCTTTCTATGTATTCGCAATACATTACATTTGTCTATGTTAAGGGTCAGTTGCCACTCCCTGCACCAAGTGCCTATCCGCTGCAGATCTTCCTGTATTTCGCTACAATTTTCTAATGCAGCAACTTCTCTGTATACTACTTCTCTGTATACTCCGACCGATAGTGAAACCATATCGGCAGCATATTGGGGAGGCATTCGTCTTCGTGGACGGCAATTCGCGATCCCATCGTGCACACCTTGTGAATGACTTCCTTCAAGATAATGACATTGCTCGACTAGAGTGGCCAGCATGTTCTCCAGACATGAACCCTATCGAACATCCCTGGGATGGATTGAAAAGGGCTTTTTATGGACGACGTGACCCATTAATCACTCTGAGGGATGTACGCCGAATCGCCTTTGAGGAATGGGATAATCTGGACCAACAGTGCCTTGATGAACTTGCGGATAGTATGCCACGACGAATACAGGCATGCATAAATGCAAAAGGACGTGCTATTGGGAATTAGAGGTACCGGTGTGTACATCAATTTGGACCACCACCTCTGAAGGTGTCGCTGAATTGTAGTACAACATGCAGTGTGTGGTTTTCATGAGCAATAAAAGGGGCGGAAATGATGTTTATGTTGACCTCTATTCCAATTTTCTGTACAGATTCCGGAACTCTCGGAACTGGGGTGATGCAAAACTTTTTTTGATGTGTGTATAAGGCTACACTCTCTGTCATTCTGAAAACAGCTCGTCTCTCCCTAGATTCCCCAGCAAATGTCTCCAATATAGTACAACGAACAAAAGCAAAAGGCTGTCTCTCACCAGTAGAGAAGCTAGACTGGAGTTATGTAAGTCGAAGGACATGAAAGGGAAGCAGTAGATGCGATGCGATTGAGACAGGATTGTAGACTCTCCCCCTGATTATTCGGTTATTCAGTCTGCACATTGAGCAAACTGCAAACAATCCATACATATTATAAAAATGGATGTATGAACGTGTGTGTGTGTGTGTGTGAGTGTGTGTGTGTGTGTGTGTGTGTGTGTCCCAAATTTCCTCCTAAATCACTGGATCGATTTCAACCAAACTTGGGACACAAAACCCTTATTGTCAGACAACAATTGCTGTGGGGGTAAGAACTACCTACCTATAACAGATCAGGTGATATGACGTCATAAACAATGAGATGCCTTGTAGACTGCTGCATCACGCATAGTGTCTACATTTATTGCATCATTTCTACTAACTTCACTCGCAACACTTTTTGTGGCCGGTAGTCATATATGTCGCTGAATATGTCCAGAAAATTATAGCAGTATATGACACATAGACGAGGAGATATGATGTCGTAAACACTGAGATGTGCAAAAAGACTGCCGCGTCATGAACGACGTTTAAATTTATAACTTGTTTGCAACTAGCTCTATTCGCAAGATATTTCGTATACAGTTTCCACATATGCCATTGATGTGCGTACGCAAATATGTCACTGCACGACACAAAGCTAAAAAGATATGACGTAATCAACACGGAGATGAGTAAAAAGAAGGTCATATCGTGCATGAAGTTTTAATACATTTATTCTTTACTAAAAAGACATTCGCACAGTCGAGTCGAGTTAAAGAAATCCCTGACACCTTTCTGCGCTTTTGACAGCTTTCAACTGTGAAGCGCAAACGGCTGTAGGCGAAAACAATAGCCGTCTATAGACCTATGAAGTGGCGTTAACATAGAGACGTTTTCAAAACTGCGTTGTAAACACGCGAAGCAGCTGCGGCTAGCGTACAGAATCTGTTCAGAATACTGTACTTATTCATCTGCACATTATGCATATTTCTTTGTATGACTGTTGCATAATTTCAAAGATGTTTTCACGAATAAATGTAAATGAGATGTTTTTGATATTACTCTAGAAATCCAGTTCATCTTTTGTTTTCGTTTCTAACAGAATTGATAAAGCTGTACGGCTTCCATGTATAAGACAAATTCAACATACACACTCACTCACTCATTCACTTATACAGATGATAAAGACAGAAAGCAAATCTGGGAGCACAAAATGTAGATAATGTACATAAGATTAGATATTCATTGGAATAATTGATACTTCAATGTAATTGCGTACCACTGAATGGGGACAAACCAAAAGTACAAAACTAATTTGCATATAACTGAGCGCGACAGCACGAAAGACGAGTTTAATAGTATGGAACGAATTTAACAGAGACGTTTCATAACAACTGATGTCCCGTGAATAAGACTGTGCAGGGAATGTACTTGTCACGGTAGGCATTACCAAGCAGTCTTTCAAAAAAAGAAGAAAAAGAAGGAAGGAAAAAGACGAAGGACATAATAACAGCCCAAAAACTAGACATGATATGAATAAATTAGCTAAACAGGCAATAAACATTAAAAAAGATAAATAGTAATCTGAAGCTAAATTGCGTTTGTTTGCATGGCCACCTTCCGCGGCAGCTGTTAAAATATGTTACTATTGATTATCCGTTTTGAGCTGACTGGAATTTAATTAAAATGAATTATACCGAACTTGTTTCACTTTTATTTATAAAGCATCTTCCATTGGTTATTCTGCAAATTGGACACATACGTTTGTACACTTTTGATTAGTTTAGGTTAAAAACAGCGCTTTGTTTATAAAGTTGGTGTGCAAGACACTTATGGTGCTTCTATACATATTCTGTTCCTTCCCTCCTTGCTAGCAGCGGCTGACGTCGAAAGACTTCGATTCACATTTGCACGTGGCAGTTTTTGACATTCCGCAGTATTTCTTGCTCTGTATTATTTACACGTCAGTTTTGTAAACTGTTTCTCATTCCGCACAGTAACAGTATTTATGTCTGTTCGTGTTTTTCGTTCACATTGTGAGTGTTGAAAACCTGTGAAACTACTGTGTGTGTGTATGTGTGTGTGTGTGTGTGTGTGTGTGTGTGTAAATTTGTGAAATTTTCTTGTGTTAGGCAGAGACGTGAGAGGAGTGTTGGTGGGCTGATAAGTTTCGTTTTTTGGGGAGGGGGGGGGGGGGGGGAGATGGACCTGGGCGGTGATTATAGCACAGAATCTGGGAGGAGATGCTAGTGTTAAGTGGAGCCTGTGGTTATATGTTTATTTTTAGAGTTATATTAAGTGGTCTGTCAGTTTAAGGAGTGTATGGTTGGCAAATTGGTCTGATTATTTATGAGTTGTTTCTTTTCTGTTATGGTTTTTTGGATGTGCTAGTTTTCTTGTAACTTGATGAGATGCTTTTTGTTGTTGTTTACCCTTATGATTTCCACGGCTGTGTCTCTGGTTGTAATTTTATGCTGGTATTGATATAAATGTTCTGCAGAAGTTGAATGATTTGTCCTATACTTTCCTGCTCTTAAATGTTCTTTGTATGTGGTGTCAAATGTACTTTTGGTTTGAAGTATGTGTCCACCATGACATGTATTGCATTTCAGTTGGTATATTCCTGATTTCTGATATAGATCAGTTTTTTCCTATTGGTTTTGGGAAGCATTTCTGAATGGAATTGTTGGTTTGGTGGACTACTTTTATGCCTTGTTTTATGAAAATAATGGATATTCTGTGTGTGTATTTGTGGTTGTATGTCATTGTGTATCATCTTATACTTTCTGTTTCTTTCACACTTTGTGTAGTTCATGTTCTTGTATTTTGTGTACTTGTTTGTGTGTGGTTTTGTTATTGTGTTGATGATAGTTGGGTGTTTGTTATTCTGTTTCTTGGTTTTCTTGTTCAGCTTTGTTACTAAGTTTTCTTTGTATCCATTGTTTGACGGTATTTGTATTTCATTTTTGTAATTGCCTGTATCTAATGGTGCTGTGTTTAGTCTGTGGAGCATGTATCTAAGTGCTGCCTGCTTTTGAGAACTGGTGTGTTGTGATGTCTCATGTATAACTATGTCTGCTGTTGTCGTTTTTCGGCATATTTCAAATGTATATTGGTTGTCCAAGAAATTTCTCTCTTTCTCTATTGTAAAACGTATCTTATCACGAACAGAATTTATGTTTGTGTGTAACTGGTCAATTTTATTCCATGGTTCATCTATCAGGCACAAGATGTCATTCATGTATCTAAACCAGTATATGATGTTGTACCTATCTTGCACTATTTTGTTAAATATAATCCGTTCTGCATGGTTCATAAATATGTTTTCTATGTTTCCAGACGATAGGGATCCCATTGGTAATCCTTCACTTTGTAAACAGAATTCATTATTGAACTGAAAATAGTTCTGTTCTATTATTAGCTCTAGAAGCCTGACTGTTTCTTTGATATATTCATATGGATGTGTACTTTGTGTCTTAACGTTTTGTCCTACAATGTTTATTGTTTCAGTTACTGGTATACTGGAATACATACTCTCTATATCAAATGATAGGGAGTTGGCTGTGTACGTCTTTTATGTACTGAATCAATAGTCTGATGTTTCTTATAGTTCTGTCCTTTTGTAATTTGTAGTTTTCTGATAAGATTTTCATCATGTTTCTTGCAAGTGGGTAAGTGGGAGCGTTTCTTGTGTAGCTTTGGTTGGTATCGGAGGAAAAGTGCACTGGCATTTTTATAGCCATTTTCATTTTTTATTGTTTGCTGTTGTATGTTCAAAGTCTTTCAGAGTGTTTCTCAACTTAGTTTGGAATCTGTTAGTTGGAACTCATTTTAGTTTTGTAATTTTATTTTTTGTGATGAACTCTTGTTTCTCCTTATCCATGAGACCCACCGTGTTTCCTTTATCTGCCCTTGTGATGATGGTCTTGTGTTTCTGTATTTTCTTTCTAAGTTTTGTCAGTGTTCTGGAATCTGTATTGTTTTGGTTTCCTCCGTTTTCCTTCATCTGTGTTATTATGTTTTTGATTTCATTACTGACTGGCTCTCTCATCAGATCAATGTTTATCTCACTTGTTTCGTTTTGTTTTTCTGTGTGAGAATGCTTTCTGATTCAACTAC
The DNA here is from genome assembly GCF_021461385.2 of Schistocerca piceifrons. Classification (NCBI taxonomy): domain Eukaryota; kingdom Metazoa; phylum Arthropoda; class Insecta; order Orthoptera; family Acrididae; genus Schistocerca; species Schistocerca piceifrons. The sequence goes on along the minus strand of NC_060149.1, from coordinate 150,750,888 downwards.
GAGGTTTTCTACATATTTTTCATCTATTTTTGAGCTGACGTTGAGTTTCAGACCTTTTTCGAGAAGTTTTATTTCTGTAAGCAAAACAGTGCCGCATTTTGTTGAAAATGTTTTAAAAAAAGGTTTTTAGCCCTTGACGTAGGGTTTCATATTCCTAGATATGTCTAAATGTCTTCTTCAGAAGGAGCAGGTCTTGTTACATCACATGGTGGTAAATTACGTTAGCTGAAGCCGAGCGGCTCTTGTCTTATATAAACTTGTTATAAAAACCAGAAATGTCACATGCCATGGCTTAAGACAGCAGCCAGATTACAGTTAGCGTACGTCGGAACAAACGCATAAATGTATTCGCCCACTGGTAAAGGCTCTTCTCCACATAAAATTATAACAGGAATCGAAGGATAAAATATTTGCGTAACTTAAGTATACATCATGTCAGAGATATTTCTGTTTTTTTTAACAGTTTTATATGTGACAAGAGCATCACGGCTTCAGCTAATGTAATTTACCACCATGTGATGTAACAAGGCCGACTCCTTCCGAAGAAGATATTTTTAGGAATATCAAGGGCTAACAAACCATTGTTTTGCAACTGGTTGGATAATTTTTTCAACCTCTTCAGATTTATACAGTTGCTGATTCGCTGCCATGTTTAAGAAAAAAAAGGATCAGATAATAAGTACAGTTTAACATATATCTTGGCCTTACCCAAAGTACCAATAAATCGACAAACATGGATAACATATAATTATTTCGATGAAACATTAAATTTGATGTCTATGTCATCATCACTTTTACAGAAAATTTGCACATACGTTTTGATTACGTAACAAGGAAATGATCAATACTTATACACTCTTTGCACTCTTAGTCATCGCACTGAATTGGAGTCCGAAGCAAGAGGATTGTGTCATTTTGGCAGTTCATGAAATATACACTCAGTAGCTGTGTGCGATTTCACAACTTCCGCCGCTTCCGTCATCAATCATGCAACTCGTGGCCGCGTGGGGCGCCACCTCCGTGCGTCGTCAGTGACGTCGAATTGTAGTGCACCTTAGATCGTCTATGGTATCTCTCCGCAACGGAGACATGAACTGGCTCTTCTGTGTGTCGCCCTCGGCAGCACAGACATCGATCGAGGTGCAGCCGCCCATTGACATAAGTCGCCGCTGAGTGGCACGCCCCCTTGGCACAGAGCGAGCCAAATTTGGGTAGTCGTGTCCGCCAGCTGACATCCCCTATCGCGGACACGGGCTAGGCCGTAGGCCTCGGCTCGGCACGTAGCCACGTACCTGAAGTCTGCCGTCATCGTTCGGTACTTGAAGCATTGGTGGGCCAAGCGGCACCCTCGTGCAGGTCTGCTTTTCTCGCCACTGGACGGACCTGTCTACTATTAGCGCACCTGGAATGGAAGGGTCGTCGTACAAATGTTTATCAATGGGTGAATTGTTATCTGGAGCATGATTAGCAAACAGAAAGTGGGGGAAGTTAGTCACTGCGGAAATTGAAGTCTACTCTAAGTTTCCTGTGCCATAAAATTTTACTGGGTCGCCACCTAATTTAATTAAAATTGGGAAAATTTAATATAAGAGCTGAATTAATCACTGAACTGGTAAACATAACTAACGTGTTAATATTAATAGGTGAACATATGGAACGAACATACGGGAACAATTTAAGCTCAAACGATAAATAAAATAATTCAGAGCAAGCAGAATCTTAAGCCTCAACGAAAAAAAAAGAAAAAAAGAACCAGGCAGAAGTCTACAAATATAAGGACTGGCTTTTACGCATCAGATACGCCAGGTGGGATGTATTAAAAATATTCTTACAAAAAGGGATGGGTTTGTCAGATTAACATAGTTTATTAAAATAAAACATCATATTAAAAACTCACAAATTAGTTCTAACCTATGATATGTCATTGCCTGTAACTTAGTTAATTAACTCACTTGTATTATAATATTAAGTGCTGAGGTACATTGCAGTGATAAATGAAAAGGAAATCTTAGGCGCGCATGGAAAAAATTCACACAACATACACGATTCACACACAGAGGTATAGAAATAAAAAGAATTTTGCCCGTCACAATAATTCAAAGGCTCAGAGGTTCATCCCTGTCGCTATGATTGTGTTACTGTGAATACGAATACTATGGAATGCTTTCCCAAAAATGAATTTATCTGCATCACCTGGCACATGAAACTAAGTTATCCTGGCGTGAAACACCCGCAAATGTCATGAATTTTCAAGAACGAAGAAAAATTACTAAGACTCGTAAAAACTTCAAGAACACAAATGTAAACTGTATTGGCACAAACAGCAATAAAATATCACGCGGAATTAAGAACAAAACTTATTCAAGATGGTACTGAAATTACACATGCTTCAATCACCACCACGTGATATGAAAAAAGCTACACACTCTTAAACCTCAAACGAAAGGAAAGATAGAAGAAATAAAAACACACACACATAAGCGCGCTCGCACGCAAAAAAAAGTTCACACATACATTCCATTTAAAAGAGAAGTCAGAAAACTGAATTTTAAACCTATGCTGGCGTAACGAACTTCTTACACTACGTATTCTGCTTACACAAAGCGAGGACTGGAAAAACTTACTACTTACAGAAAAATATACTCGTGACTACGCTCTGAAAAATATAAGAATTCGACTACCGAACTTGAAAATTTACTGGCAGATGAAACACACCATCACATCTTAACACACTCACCATCGCCAAGGCGCTCTTAGAGATACCGTCTTCACTCACCGAAGGTCCAGTCCCGAGTGATGAGAGCACCAGGAAGCCGGAAGAGACCAGATGGTTCCTTTCCACCACCAAATTAATTACTGTCGAATGAGATCCGAAAGGTTACAATTCTCTTTGCCTTGACTGAGATAGCTACGTTGGCTACACTGTTGCTGCCACAACAGACAGCCAGATGCTGTACTTCTTCTATATATAAGACGAATTCAACATACACGCACACTCATTCTTTCATACAGCTGATAAACAAAGGCAGGAAATTTGGAGGGACAAAATGAAGGCAATGTACATAGGGTTAGGTGCTTACAGGAAAAATTGACACCTTAATGAAATTTTGTACCACTGAATGGGAACAATCTCGAAGTACAAAACTAAATTACAAATAACTGAGCGTGACAGTACGAAATACAAGTTAAATGGTATGAAACGAATATAACAGAGACGTTTCAACATAGCTTAGTTACATTCCGTAGATGCTTGGATTTCACTTAATTTTTCATTTGCTTTGTCTTTTACTCTGAGTGCAGTGAAAAGACTTTTTGATGTTTATCTAGATGTTGATGGAATTTCCCCGGGTACTGGGGCAATTCCGCGATACACTTGGAGTAATGACAAAACCTTCAAACCTAGTGAAATATTGGAAAATTTAATAAAACAAAACTTTTAGGAAAAATTAGTTCAATATGGACATTAAATTGTGGTAAAATTTACTGCTTACAACTATTATCAATTATTTCAGTGAAAAAATGTTAAATTGTTTTCTCAAGCGACCTATCAAAAATCATAAAACGTAATTGTCTGAAGAGTCAGCGCCACCTCATTCGGAGAATGCCCATTTTCCCCACCGTTTACAACTGAATCTAAGTTCACCAAATCCGTATTCTCCAGAAACAAGAATTAGCTCATCATCTATAGATCTTATGTAGAAATCATATTTACTATTGTCACATAAGGCTTGTCAGTCCCAATCTATCCATCAGGTTTAATTACGCAGTTGTACCTCCTTGTTTTGTTTGTCTTCGATAGGACAACGCTTTTTGTTTGTTTTTTGTTTTTTGCCACATTTTTCGTTTTAGTATGCTGAGAGAACTTTTTTAAATTCTGTTTTACGTCTATAAGATTTCTTGCTGCTTTTCTGGCAGCTAATTCTTTCTAAATAATTTATCATCTTTTCATTAGATTCACTATCTTAATGAACCGGTTTCATAGGAGTGGAAGTTAGAATAACTGAACGACCACATCTTTTCTTTCTGAAGACATTCCAGAGCAACTAGAAGCTCCAAGTTAGACATCAACGTTGTACAAACCAATCCCTTTAGCTTTCAGTCGACTGTTGTGCGTCTTATAAGCAGGTTCTCAAACGAGAGTTATTTAAGTTAGGATTAAAATCTGCAGATACGTCAACAGAGTTGGAACGACTGAACTTTTCATCATCTAGGTCATCAATCGCCAAGGACTCTGCTGCTTGAGATGGTGCAATGTCACTTTCTTTGAATTTACTTGCATTTACTGGGAAGATTACAGTGCTTTCAAATCCAGAAAGTCCATTTTCAGTAGCTGGCACGTTTATAGATGCAACATCGAAACTGTGAGCAATATTGTATGATGTTATCTTCCTGTAGATATCTCATTACATAAATTTGACACACTCCCTGTTGAAAGCGTTTTACAGAGGACCGAGAAATGTGACATCAAGTGATTGTATTTCGTGGGATGTATTAGGAGAAATATATCATGTGAATCTCTTATCGTTGACAAAACATAAACGAATCTAGAGATATGTCGCTAGCATGAGTGTGGAGTAATTGCAGAATTGACACCTGTTCTGATGGTTTCACGGACTTAGCAAAATGTTTTAAATCAAGAAACTGGTTTTCATCGGATCAGCCATTGTGTGAACATCTAACAGCGCGCCTTATGATCCATCTTTCTCGAGTAAGTGAGTCATCCTGTTCTAGGAAAAATGAACGTCGGCGGTGCACACTGCCCATAAACACTTACAGTGCACAAAGCTGTGATATTGCGGTCTCTTTCCCAGTCCGTTAAATCTCTAACTTGTTTCTGACTTTTAGGCAATAACACACGACTTATCCTCTGGGCTGATGAAATACCAGCTTCAGTCGTACTGAATTATGGATATTTTAGATACATTTTGATCCATCACTGAACTTAGGTTCTTGAAGAAACGGTCGACATCCTTTTCACTGAAGCTAGTCACTCTGCTAATGCTGGTCACAGATGGTTTACATAATGATATTCCGAGATTTTTGTGCCGAAATCCCTATATACAGGGTGTTACAAAAAGGTACGGCCAAACTTTCAGGAAACATTCCTCACACACAAAGAAAGAAAGTATGTTATGTGGACATGTGGCCGGAAACGCTTACTTTCCATGTTAGAGCTCATTTTATTACTTCTCTTCAAATCACATTAATCATGGAATGGAAACACACAGCAACAGAACGTACCAGCGTGACTTCAAACACTTTGTTACAGGAAATGTTCAAAATGTCCTCCGTTAGCGAGGATACATGCATCCACCCTCCGTCGCATGGAATGCCTGATGCGCTGATACAGCCCTGGAGAATGGCGTATTGTATCATCCACAATACGAGCACGAAGAGTCTCTACATTTGGTACCGGGGTTGCGTAGACAAGAGCTTTCAAATGCCCCATAAATAAAAGTCAAGAGGGTTGAGGTCAGGAGAGCGTGGAGGCCATGGAATTGGTCCGCCTCTACCAATCCATCGGTCACCGAACCTGTTGTTGAGAAGCGTACGGACACTTCGACTGAAATGTGCAGGAGCTCCATTGTGCTTGAACCACATGTTGTGTCGTATTTGTAAAGGCACATGTTCTAGCAGCACAGGTAGAGTATCCCGTATGAAATCATGAAAACTTGCTCCATTGAGCGTAGGTGGAAGAACATGGGACCCAATCAAGACATCACCAACAATGCCTGCCCAAACGTTCACAGAAAATCTGTGTTGATGACGTGATTGCACAATTGCGTGCGGGTTCTGTCAGCCCACACATGTTGATTGTGAAAATTTACAATTTGATCACGTTGGAATGAAGCCTCATCCGTAAAGAGAACATTTGCACTGAAATGAGGATTGACACATTGTTGGATGAACCATTCGCAGAAGTGTACCCGTGGAGGCCAATCAGTTGTTGATAGTGCCTGCACACGCTGTACATGGTACGGAAACAACTGGTTCTCCCGTAGCACTCTCCATACAGTGACGTGGTCAACGTTACCTTGTACAGCAGCAACTTCTCTTACGCTGACATTAGGGTTATCGTCAACTGCACGAAGAATTGCCTCGTCCATTGCAGGTGTCCTCGTCGTTATAGGTCTTCCCCAGTCGCGAGTCATAGGCTGGAATGTTCCGTGCTCCCTAAGACGCCGATCAATTTCTTCGAATGTCTTCCTGTCGGGACACCTCCGTTCTGGAAATCTGTCTCGATACAAACGTACCGCGCCACGGCTGCTGCCCCGTGCTAATCCACACATCAAATGGGCATCTGCCAACTCCGCATTGGTAAACATTGCACTGACTGCAAAACCACGTTCGTGATGAACACTAACCTGTTGATGCTACGTACTGATGTGCTTGATGCTAGTACTGTAGAGCAATGAGTCGCATGTAAACACAGGCACCGAGGTCAACATTACCTTCCTTCAATTGGGCCAACTGGCGGTGAATCGAGGAAGTACAGTACATACGGACGAAACTAAAAAGAGCTCTAACATGGAAATTAAGCCTTTCCGGACACATGTCCCCATAACATATTTTCCCTATTTGTGTGTGAGGAATGTTTCCTGAAAGTTTGGCCGTACCTTTTTGTAACACCCTGTAGATTCTTCTCCCCGCATTTCGGTATCTCGATTGAACGAATGCTCCTTGTAGTTCTTTTGCCCAACCGCATGCTAACTTTCTCACATTTTCATTGATAGCGCCTTAACAAATATTAGTCAGCTCAGTGACTCATTTCGTCAGTTATGCTTCCTGTTCTTTGCTAAAAATCGAATATCTACTGTAACAGTCACATCTCTGGTCAGGAGGCCAGTGGGAGTCGAGATTGGAAGGTAAGGGGGTGACGTTACAGTGTGTTGGAGGCCGAACCTTGAGGGCTGGAGAGTGTTTCATTCTTACGCCCGAAGGTGCCAGAAAAACAGCGTTTCTGAAATAAAAGTTTATGAACGTGTTTGCTAAAATGAATATTGTCTTCCTAGTGCTCAGAAAACAGACCGGGCTGCTCGCCCAAGCGTCGCGAGAAGTGTAGAACGCAGAACCGAAACAGCTTGCGCAGTGTGCGGCAGGTCAGGCACCGGTGAAGCAGTGCGGGGGAGGTAGCGGGACTCCGTTTAGCGGCCCACGGGCGCGCCACGATAAACTCGCAGCCCCCAGTGCACTCGGAGAGAGACGCTCGCTTTGACCTGTACCCACTGCGTCTTCCGGATGGTGGTTGCCGTGCAGGCGGAATCCCGAGGGTTCCTCAGCACAAGCGACGTACAGACAGGAAACCCGTACACGTAAAGCCCTGGAGGGGGCACTCAGGTGCCTACCCAGCAGGTAGGAGACCGTAGCTTGCAGTGAGTCAGCTACACCCTTCACTAGAGGAGGGCCCTTAGGTCTGCATCTTCTGTAAGTCACGGCTGTGACCTATGAGGTGTGACGACGAGGAGCCACGAAGTGCACACACAGCCGGCGAGTTGCAGTAGCGTGTCTGAAGTCTGTCATTACGTTGTGGTCGGTGATGCGGAAGGAATAAACAGGCACACTGAGGACGAGCTGTCCGAAACAGAGGTTTTTAAAGCCAGATATAATGTCATTATAATAGGTTAGGCAGCCACTTGCTCTCGTTTAAACAGAGGTGTTATTTATCCTCTCCGCACCGTGGTGTATCAAGCACGGATACTTTTTCTTGCTTCGGCATTTGTCATCAGTACTAGCACATCTTGGTCCGGCGGAACACGAATGTTGGATGTTATTACTCTGTACTATAGAATTTGCTAACAGGAAACAAAGGGTGTCAGTGCAAGGGAATAGAGAATTAAGTCATCAGTCATCATCAGAATGGGAAGGAATTACATGTGGTGTCCCACAAGGATCCATCTTAGGGCCATTGCTTTTTCTTATGTACATTAATGATCTCTCATCAGTTACACTGCCAGAAGCAGAGTTCGTTTTGTTTGCAGATGACACAAGTATTGCAATAAATAGTATGTCGAGTGTAGTTCTAGAAAGATCTGGTAATGATATTTTCATGGATATTAATAAATGGTTTAAAGCCAACTCACTGACATTAAACTTCGAAAAGACTCACTATATGCAATTCAGAACCTGTAAGAGGTTTCCACCCAGTATGAAGAAGAGCAGATAGAAGGGGTTGACAGTCTTAAATTCCTGGGATTACAACTTGATAATAAATTCAGTTGGGAGGAACACACCACAGAACTGCAGAAACGCCTTAACAAATCTGTATTTGCAATTCGAGTGTTAGCTGACATAGGCGACATAAAAATGAAAAAGCTTGCATACTTTGCCTACTTTCATTCCATAATGTCATATGGTATAATATTTTGAGGTAACTCTTCAAGTCAAACAAAAGTTTTCAGAGTCCAAAAGCGTGTAATACGTATTATTTGTGGAATAAATTCACGGACGTCTTGTAGAAACCTCTTCAAAGAACTGGGTGTACTAACTACTGCCTCTCAGTGTATTTACTCCTTATTGAAATTTGTCCTAAATAATATATCTCTTTTTTCCAACAAACAGCTCAGTTCATAAATACAATACCAGGCACAAAAATGATCTGCACAAGGACTTAAAAGCACTTACTTTAGTTCAAAAAGGGGTCCACTACTCAGGAACACTCATCTTCAATAATTTGCCAGCAAACATAAAACATTTAGTTACAAATAAAGATCAGTTTAAAAGGAGTCTGAAAGACTTACTAGTGGCCAACTCCTTCTACTCCATTGACGAATTTTTTAATAGAAACAAATGTTGTATTGTATATATTCATACTATTAGTACTGTTATTTCAGCTTTAAAAAAAATTGACATGTTCCACATCCACGAGGATCTCCTCAGCACGGATCTACGGAACGAAAAACTAACCTAATCTAATCTAATCTGCAGGACGACGTTCTGCGTGCCGTCACACTGCACCGTTTGAGCTCCTTGCTATATCTCTACTTGTTGTGTATCAATGAGATAGGTCACTGCCCGGTTTTTGCAGTACTGCACTCTTCACGTGCTCTAGATTACGGCTGTGACACACGATCTGAATTGGACTGGTTCTTTTACCGTATGTGGCGAGCAGGAGCTTCGAAAATTTATTAGTGCACGCAGAAGCAGGGTTGTTGTGCAACACTGCCAGTATTAGGATTCAAAGTGTTGTTGATCTTCAATCTACCTGAAAGATTAAACCTAGGTATTTTAAATACCAAGGCAACACTTTTACCTGATTCTTCTTCAGCAACCCGTTGTATAGCAACCTGCAGCTCTCCAGTTCGCCTTCTCTATTGTCTCTTTTCGTACACGAGCACCTGAAACTCTATGAAAATTAAAAATTGTAGAAGAATAACGACACTAAGACTTGTGGTTATGCCGCCACTTCTCGACGATGGTAAGGTAACCTCATTTTAGTGGGGCGGCATTACCCTTACTTGCAAACGAAGCGAACAATGGTAACCCACATCGAATAGGAAACAGAACTAATGACATTAACGTGTAGCTAAATAAACCTACTACACATATACCCTCACATGTTTATTATCAAGGCAATATTTATATACTTGTATAGTTTGGACGCAAAAAAATTGAAATCTTCAAGAAAAACTATAACTGATTCCACGGACTAAACCATTTCTTACTCAAGTATGGATGCTACAGAGAGTGCTTTTGGCGTTGTCCTCTAGCTTCCAGCACTTGTCAAGGGAATATCTGACTGAAGACCTGAGCTATAAATCAGACGGAAGAATAACTTCATATGGCGCTATTACTTCGGTCTTCCCTATACTTTTCAGTCCGCCTCGTTTAATGGAATGCGTTTTGCAGTTTGACAAAAGGGTAGACGCTAACTCGAATGAGGACTTGCGGTCCGTATTAGCTTATGACGAAGAAAGAGTGATAAGATTTTGTGTACTATCTGGACTCTTAATAAAGTTTTTAGACTGCAGGTTTTCGTGTGTTGCGCCCCCATTTTTCGAGTAAGGATCATCCCATTCCATGCCTTTGCTCACATACTTTAAGCGTTCCTCTTACCTCGTCACAAGTTATGAAACTTGACCTAGTACATCGTCTAGGACGGACATAAGGACACACACACACACACACACACACACACACACACACACACACACACACAGACGGACACAGATGAGCGAAAACATTATGACCATTGCCCACAGCGATAATGAATGCTCTGGTTGCACTGCAGCTGCGTGACGTATTAAGGAAAATGTATAAGCAGAGCAGAGACGCATGTCAAACAATTTTAGTAACGATGACGCCCGCAAATGGGGAAATACACTGACATAGGAGACTCTGACAAACGGCAGATTGTTATGAACCGTCGTTTGCCAATGAGCATCTCGAAAATAGCGAAGCTGGTTGGCTGTTTTGCACGTTACCCCTGATACGTCTGTGAAAGTACGTAAGCATCCTGTCTGATCACGTTCATCCATTCATGTTCATTGTGCATTCCGACGGACTTGACAATTCCAGCAGGATAACGCGACACCCCACACGTCCAGAATTGCTACGGAGTGCTCCAGGAACACTCTTCTGAGCTTAAACACTTCCGCTGGCCGCCAGACTCCCCGAACACGATCGTTATTGAGCATACATAGGATGCCTTGCAACGTGCTGTTCAGAAGAGATCTCAACACCCTCGTGCTCTTACGGATTTATGAATAGTCCTGCAGGATCCGTGGTGTTGGTTCGCTCCGGCACTACTCCAGCCATTAGTAGAGTCCATGCCACATCGTGTTGCGGCACTTTTGCGTGCTCGCGAGGTTCCTATACGATATTAGGCAGGTGTGCCAGTTTCTTTGGGGGGGTGGCCGAGCGGTTCTAAGCGCTACAGTCTGGAACCGCGCGACAGCTACTGTCGCAGGTTCGAATCCTGCCTCGGGCGTGGATGTGTGTGATGTCCTTAGGTTAGTTAGGTTTAAGTAGTTCTAGGTTCTAGGGGACTGATGACCTTAGAAGTTAAGTGCCATAGTGCTCAGAGCCATTTGATTTGAGTTTCTTTGGCTCTTCACTGTGTTACAATAAGTAATTGATTAGCAAAATATATAGATTCTATTATTAGTATGTAGTATATTTTGTACTTACAATTTGTGAAGAAAGTAATGATGTGAACTACAATGATGATGGTGGTGGTGGTGATGATGATGATGATGATTATGTCCCGCTGGCCGTTGTGGTCAAGCGGTTCTAAGCGCTTCAGTCCGGAACCACGCTGCTGCTACGGTCGCAGGGTCGAATCCTGCCTTGGACATGGATGTGTGTGATGTCCTTAGGTTAGTTAGGTTTAAGTAGTTCTAAGTCTATGGGACTGATAACCACAGATGTTAAGTTCCATAGTGGTTAGAGCCATTTGAACCATTTGATTATGTCCCCGGTGGTGCAATAATAAGTTACTACAGCAAGTATTCTGGCTTTTATAACACTCCACTGTGCCGAGTGGGCATAAAATCATTACCAAGCATTGGTCATCAATTTCTATGTTGTTTCTGATGCACCAACATATTACGGGTTTCACATAATCGCAAGGAACATGAACTTTGAGCAATCCAAGCTCCAAGATACCCGTATAATGAAGAAAACTCAATCTTTGCAGCAAGGAACAGACAAACGTATTCTTCATCCCTGTGCCACAATTTTGGAATAAAAATTTTTTTTCACTCTTTAAGGTGCGAGTAGGAACAATGTAGGTGCGCCTTACACAGCTCAGGACTAGTCGGCAGTTGCCTGTAGCCTCTCTTATAAGATGGCGTTAAGCTGAATTCTGTCTCAAGACACTACTCCCTGTTATGTGTCCAGACGCTGCAGTTAAGTGAACTGTTTCCACACATTTTGCAGCCATCTATTTCAACTGATGCAGTGTTTTCAAATGCAGCTTCAATTGAGCCATTGTTTACTTCAAGCAATAATCGTTGCTTTGCGAAACTCACCCTTCTGAACACGCAGCCTCCTTTACACTGGAGCCAGTGAGCATTTGCTCTCACATCGGCAGTATTGGCTACCATTTACCTGTAAAGCGTTAACGCTACAGGGAATGCAAGAGAACACAAGGTAATGAGCATGACTTACGAACGCTGCAACGCGCACACAACTCGTGTCAAAAACGACAATAGCACCTGTAGAGATAGCAGACAAAAGCTTTTACTGCTACCGCTGAAACAGGTAGGATGTGATTTTCCTTTAATGCTTCGTTGAAGACCGACAGCCGGCAGAACAAAAGCGCATCTGAACCGGACATGGCAGAAGTGTTCACTAACACTCACTTACCATTTACTCCAGAGAGAATTCTCTTTCGCTGATGCTTATACACTTGCGTAAAACAGGCTTTAGAATTCGAACTCTGAGTACTCCTTGCGCTCTGTGCAATATCTGTGTGACTCATTAATATGGAATTCGTGCACTATGTATAGAACGCGTTATCTCTAGCTAATAAATCTCAATGTTTAGGAACCAGTTTGTTCCAGTTTGCCTTCACTATTTTTCCATAAAACAATATTTAATGCACCGTGCCACCTCTGCTCGAGGCTGGGCATAACGAACGACTGGTGGTATCCTTGTTAGCAGCAACTGAGTGTGCTTATGGTGCAAATGGCTCTGAGCACTATGGGACTCAACTGCTGAGGTCATTAGTCCCCTAGAACTTAGAACTAGTTAAACCTAACTAACCTAAGGACATCACAAACATCCATGCCCGAGGCAGGATTCGAACCTGCGACCGTAGCGGTCTTGCGGTTCCAGACTGCAGCGCCTTTAACCGCACGGCCACTTCGGCCGGCTGAGTGTGCTTAAGTCTGGTGTGTTATCACCACACACCTTAAACAGTAGTAGTTAAGTAATTTGTTACTGCAAAACTGTGGCACCGAGGAGCATAGTATGCTTACTTGTTTACTGTTGCTTGAATTATAAAGGAGAAAAGTGATTGAAGAGAAGGATCTCCTTTCGCAACATGTCTGGAACCTCGGCATTTCACACGAGATAAGAATGTCCACGCACAGGCTTCGATTCAGGAGGAACTGACACATGAAATGAGAAACTTTGGGTAATTCCTACCACACAACGTGCTATCTCAGGAGGGATATTCGGAACTACTGGGAGGTATCCGGAAATAATCACCTGGGAGGTTAGCTCATAAAAGCAAAGCTTCAACTCGAGGAAGACACTGATGTTGTATCATCGTAGTCACCAACATCATTTTTCTTCAAGAACTCGTGTGTAACGAAAAAGTGTAAGTCTGACAAATATACATTTTGCTACTAACAGTCTCATATCTATAACTTAGTGATGGCATTTATTGACCGGATATCCCCTTTTGCGTTCGGCCGCCGTATTGCAAGTCTTTTTAGTTGACGCCGCTTCGGCGACTTGCGTGTCAATAATGATGAAAATGATGGACGCACAACACCCAGTCCCCTGCCGGGAATCGAACCTGGGCCCCCTTGCGTGATAGGCGGTAACGCTACCGCTGCGCTACGGAGGCAGACAACTTACTGATTATTTGTGGATGTGTTTTTGAATGTTGCTGTTTCTACAAGCAGCTGGAGGGAGTAGAGTCGTATCCAGGAAAAATGCTTAAAATTCAGCAAGCGCAAAACAAAGAAGAAAATAGTCTGTAGCTGAGATATGTTTCTCATTCAATATTACACAGTCTAGAAGAAGTAATGTATTGAGAAGTGGAGGATAAGATGGCACCTGCACTGTATGATCAAAAGTAACCGGACACCTGTCTAAAAATGACTTACAAGTTCGTGGCGCACTCCATCGGTAATGCTGGAATTCAATATGGTGTTGGCCCACCCTTAGCCTTGATGACAGCTTCCACTCTCGCAGGCACACGTTCAATAAGGTGCTGGACGGTTTCTTGGGGAATGGCAGCCCATTCTCCAAGGAGTACTGCACTGAGGAGAGGCATCTATGTCGGTCGGTGAGGCCTGGCACGAATTCGGCGTTCCAAAACATCCCAGTGGTATTCTATAGGGTTCGGGTTAGGACTCTGAGCAGGTCAGTCCTTTACATGAATGTTATTGTCGTGTAACCACTCCGCCAGACGCCGTTCATTATGAACAGGTGCTTGATTGTATTGAACAATGCAATCGTCATCCCCGAATTGCTCTTCAACAGTGGGAAGCAAGAAGGTGGTTAAAACATCAACGTAGGCCTGTGCTGTGATGGTGCCACGCAAAACAACAAGGAGTGCAAGCCCCCTCCGTGAAAAACACGTCCACACCATAACACCACCGCCTCCAAATTTTCCAAGCTGGCAGATAACGTTCACCGGGCATTCGCCATACCCGCACCCTGCCATCGGATCGCCACATTGTGTATCGTGTATGGTTACTCCACAAAACGTTTTTCCACTGTACAATCGTCGATTGTTTATGCGCTTTACACCAAGGGAGGGGTCGTTTGGCATTTACCGGCGTGATGTGTGGCTTATGAGCAGCCGTTCGACCAGGAAATCCAAGTTTTCTCACCTCCCGCCTAACTGTCATAGTACTTGCAGTGGATCCTGATGCAGCTTGGAATTCCTGTGTGATGGTCTGGATAGATGTCTGCCTATTACACATTACGATGGTCTTCAACTGTCGGCGATCTCTGTCACTCAACAGACGTCGTCGGCCTGTACGCCTTTGTGCTGTACGTGTCCCTCCACGTTTCCACTTCACCATCACATCGGAATCAGTGGACCTAGGGATGTTTAGGAGTGGGAAATTTCACGTACAGTGGTATGACACAAGTGAGACTCAATCGCCTGAGCACGTTCGAAGTCTGCGAGTTACGCGGAGCGTCCCATTCTGCTCTCTCACGACGTCCAGTGACTTCTGAGGTCACTGGTATGGAGTACCTGGCAGTAGGTGGCAGCACAATGCACCTAATATGAAAAAGTATGTATTTTGGGGTGTCCGGATACTTTTGATCACATAGTGTAGTGTCTAGTGCCCCGCCTCATTGAGCAGCAGAGAATCAACAAGTAGTACAGGAGACTCTGTGACCAACAGCAGAGAATCTGCCATGGTTGACTCTGTCGGTAGGCTGGACTTCATCGAATAACCTGTTAATATTGTTTTAATGGGTGAACCGACACCAAAACACACAAAATTAGATGATCTTGATGGGTTTGGTGTCTGGTCTGCATTTAGGATTCGAACAGCTGGAGGTGTGATAGAAAACGGACTTGTTTTTAAGGAGCCTAGACATATATTGGCTGTCTGGTTTCACGTTTTTGAGAACAGACTTTGTATGACTGACCAACCTCCTAAAATACATTCAGCCTGACATTTTCTCTTGCCTAAGTTAGAAAAAACAAATGCATTTCAGTACAAGAAATGCGAGTTTAATGCCACGTGAAATAAATAACAACTGGTAAGCGAGTAGTGTCATTCTCAAGCTGTTAAAGAAATCTGAGACTTTTCGAAGAGAGATAATGGGTGAGCATTGAAGCAAACTGTTAAACTGCATGTCAATATGAATGAAAACGACGGGTATTACACAGGAGTATACACGAAGCTGCTCACAGTGATAGCAAAAAGAAAAGCAGCAATAGACATTAAGTCAAAGAATAATGATTGTTTTAAGTGGTCAGCTCTAGCAGATTTCAATCCCATAAATTAGAATGCACAGTGTGAGTTTAATTATTGGCCACGTTTTAAGAAATTAAACTTTGCCAACACGAAGTTCCATGTAGAGCTGAAACATATTCACATTTTCGAGGAACTAAATGAAAACGGCATCCAATGTTCTGATCATGAATGGAATGTGGTGGATGACAAGAGAGATGAGAAAGAATTCCAACTTAAACCATACATATCATTCAACAGCGTTGTGAGGTACAAACAAGTATATTAATGTTGTGAGTCTGTAATACAGATACATACCATTTTTATGGCATAAAACACCTTTCGATGTTAGCACCTAGAAGCGCTGCTCCTTCTCATAAGTATACTGTAGTATGTGAGCGATGTCTGTGTGATTTTTATTCTAAACGAAGTTACATGCATAGTCAATTGATTGCGCACAGTTTAAACATGTCAACCTTATATTGCCTAGTGGAAAGAACGAGTAAGTAAAATTTACAAACTTCAGCAACAAGCTGAGGCCGCCTATTGTAATTTATGCTGATACGAAATGCATGTTGGAACCAGTTGCTAGATCCAGTCGTAGTAGTACTGGTTCATATTCAGTTCAAGTACATTTTCATAAACCATCTAGCATTGTCTACTACATTCACTGTGGCTATAGTAAGGAATATTCTGATTATATATTCTAAAATTTTTCTCATGTTCATTTTTATAAGGGGGAATGCGCTGGGTACTTTACAAAATAGTTATTGTAATCTTTTATAAATAGAATCGTAAAATAATGAGTTGTCACTTAAAATATATGTCTAATTTGCATATCTGTTAATAATCAAGTGCTGATCCATTTATAAGATTTTATGTAAACTGTGCAGTAACAGTGGGGAAATGCAAGTTTTCGTTGACTCAAGCAGTTTCGTTTTCAAGCATTCTGATTGGTTCTGGGGAGTGAGGAAGGATCTGTGGGCTGCTGGGAAGACACTTTGTGTGGGGAGTCTGGAGAGGAGACATGGTGTAGTGTCTGGCTGAACGATTCAGATGTAGATGAAGTATTGAGTTCTGAGTGGCAATTGATCGTAAATACTTTAACTTTTCCTCATAGTTATAAACTTTCCAAGTGATGCAGGACTTAGTCCGAGAGACTCTGATTTTGGACCAGGGATGTTTAGTTAGCCTATGGGGACTGTGCTACCACTCAATTTATGTACTTACGCCAACTTTACGGCACTTGAGAATCATTAATTTCGTTGCATATTTAAATGAAACTCCGTAGAACCACCATTTTAGCTGTTTCGACGTTTTCTCTGATTGAATAAATCAGTACATACAGCTTAAATCGTTTGTTGTCGCCTACATCAGTTATTAACTTGCATTCTATCCTTTTTCATTTCTTATTATTATTTTCACATGTTTCAAATTGTGTTACTGAATCATTCGAATTACATGCCATGCTTGGGCAATTGGACTGCAGTATCGTGGATAAACTACAAGATAGCAGTAAAATCTACTGCTGGGCATGAAAGCAGATGTGTACAGCTCGCCCCTATGACTACATCGAGCCACATTTGTATTAGAGCCATACATCGCCCAAGTACCATTCACAAAAGGTACGTCGCACAGTGAAGTGACGACGACAGAGAGACAAGTTGGAGCCGTTTTCCTACGAAGAGATGAGCTGCAGTGGACTCAGCCTGATGGATCATTGGACAGAGTCGGTATAGAGTAAAGAGTGTAGAGGGTGCTCAACGGAACAACTCCGACTGATGAACCAGCAGCGACAGTGGCGTAGATCCTAGAGTGTACAGTAGATTCAGCGGAAGAACTCCAACTGGGGAAGCAGTGGGCATGGTCGGTGTAAACCCTGGGGTGTGAAATGCCTGCAGAGTAGCCCAGTGGCGACCAAAAATAATCGTGCAACGGAAAATCACTGACTGAGGCACGTGACTAACGGAAGCAAGGTAATGCAACGATGGCATAGCTGTTTGCAGTGATTTTTATGCTTCTGGTGGCGAGGTTGGCGTCAAATGATACTTGGCGGCTGTAAATTACCCAGTGTATGTGTATGTTGCTGCAGACTGTTTCTGAGCTCCAGAGTAAATTACATTGGTAGGCCACAGTTCTACCAACCCAACGTACACAACTGTATGGTTTGTACTCTAATTTGGCAGACGATCCCGCATCCCTTCCTGTCCAAAGGAAGAGATCTGTTAGCCATCTCGAAGAAGACATGGCCACCAAACGGAGGAGGTGCCCCAGAGTTGGGGAGGCAGACCCTGGAATGGGTGCTCATGCTTGTGACAGTGGAGGCCTGGAGCCAGTGAGTGTTGCCCAAAGATAGGTGGCTTGAATGTGGCCACAGCAGATCCATATTGAGTGCCTACAAAATGACGACTCCTGGAGAGGCGAACAAGCAGGGACAGAGCACTTCCATGTCCTGCAACGCTTGGGGATGCACAGCCTCGCGGTATTCTTCTGCTATTTATTTTTAACAACGAGATACAGTTGGTGAGTGAGGAACCACATCTCTTGTATCTGCAGTGGGTTACTGTGCTCCTAATTCTGACAGTGCCTGTGTAAGATATAGAAAGCGTTCTGCAACTTCGCTGAACGGCTGCAGATCTCTTGCACACAATATTTACGTGCTTCCCCAGGAAAATAGATTTTTCTGACACCGGAAGGTTGCCACTGCTATTGATATGACTATTAGCAGAAGCTTTGCAAGTACTTATGTGTTGCAACTCGGTACCGGTACTGCCATCACGAAAGGCTACTAAATTACGACAGCCACTAGACTGTGCAAAACCTACGGACTTATTCTGCTTATCTACAACCTGTGTAAGATTTTGCCATACCATGCTATCTCCTGATTTCTTTAGACGAGTGTAGGTTCCCTCCTCCAGTTTCAGGGAAACTTCTATTTTTTGTCCTATACCTTTTTTAGTACTTTGACGTTGGAAGTCGTTGCTGTTTGACATGATAATAATGTAGGATAGCACTAAAGGGCTTGGTCACAGTCTGACTGTCTGCATAGTGCTGCACTAGCTCGCCACATACGAAGGGAAGATAAGGACGTGTCACGGATATTACCGACAGGTCCTGAAACACTTGCAATCTTCGCCTGTGCATTAGTGGAGACACGACTTTGAGGCCGTCAGCTTGCGTTGCCCCGTTCGATTCAACTTATTTTATCCGAATTCGGAGATGTAATAATTGCTCTACTAACCGTGTGTGGCAATTGAACTCCCAAATTACGGGAGACAGCCGCGTGCAGCGGATGTTCAGCTATGTGATGCCTGACCACTCTCTTTTTCTGTGGGATTTGGCAATCTATCACACGAATTAGTTTAAATGATAGTAAACAGATATTAACAGCAAATGATCGCAGAGAAAACCTAGTAATTTAATGCTTTTGAGGTGACGATCGTACAGGATGTTAATTCAACGGGGAGCGCTTAAATTCGCTGGATGCCTAATATTAATGTTCCTATATTCGTACAGATATAATTACTTTAAATAGCACAGTACTTTCATCACAATTAACTTAATAAACATTCAATGATTAACCTGCTAAGCATTGAAGATACTTACCTACTGTGGTGGTAAAATATTTAACATTAATATAATAAAAATATTTCAGACAAGGCATAAAAAATTTAGCTCACTTAGCAATATGTGGTTAGAAATTATGTAATGGGTCCCACTTACTACTTATACCTGACTTTAACTAACACAAGCTCATATTCCGTCACACGCCACTGATTTCGATTTGCGAAGTACACAAGCCAACAAAGTTTTCTGAAGAAAAGAAGTACAAGTTTCACTTTACCTTGTGATGTATTCTTATCACTAACAGCGACACACAGCATCCGCTACGAAATTTGAGTGATTTATAATTTACATGTCAAATCTCTGTGTGACACGGCGAACAGTTTGTATTCATATAAATACCACGGTAGGTTTTATCACTGCTAGAATCTTTGGTTTAAAACATTGAAACAATAAGGATGCTGATTTTTAAATACGTAAATAAACAAATCAGATATGCACTTGCTTTATAATGACCACCATCTTATTACTCAGTTTGCCGTTCAAATTATGTCATTGCTTGTACACGTTTTGCTAATATGGCTTCCCTGCTCGAAGTGGACATTACGTTGCAGCACAAAGAAAATAAGACTGTTAGATGTTTAACACAGACCAAATAAAACTGTTGCAGTTGTAGGATGTAAGGTCCGCCAGTTATACAAAACACCGTTTTTCCGAGTTCCCAAACATATTTCGGTACTACTGTGTCATCATTAGTGGGTTTCCGATTTATTTAATCTATAATGTGAAATTTTTACCAGATGATTACAAAATTATGTGGATATTTAGTTCAAACAATAGTTCGCCTCTTTTTGTTAATACCTTTACACTTGGTGCGCATGATTTTTCAGGACCATTTGTGTATTATTAATTACAGGTAGCTTGTTATCTGTAATCAAACGATGTTGATGAGAAATTTTGTTGGGAGTTAACCTATCATCTAAACGTAATTCAGTTTGTCGCGATATTTCGCTCCTATATTCGTTTTTACTTACGTTTTCGTATGGCAAGCCCTTTTATTCTCAGCGTCATGGTGAGGTGTGATACACACGTAAATACAACACGTATTTCCACAAAGGTCGTAAAAGCACTTTGCACGTCACCAAAACACAGTATAATTGTGGTTGTTGTCTGTCCCAGCCCAGTCAGTGTTCACTTGTTCACCAGTGAGTTCGGCGCCAAATTTGAATTTTTTTAACATTCTGTCTTTGTGTGTGTGTGTGTGTGTGTGTGTGTGTGTGTGTGTTTTTCTGTACGCTTCGTAGCTGTCTGTGTTGTTTTTTACATGGTGTTCCTTTTGTGTGTAAGATGGTGAGTCTTTGCAGAGTGTAGTGTATCCATTTTTTGTGCGTTCGTGTGTGTGTGTGTGTGTGTGTGTGTGTGTGTGTGTGTGTGTGTGTGTGTCTTCTGTCTGTCTGTCTGCCTGTGTGGCTAGACTTTATCTGTTTGTGTTGTCTTTTTTGTAAGTTTCTTTTAGTCTGCTGACAAGAGATTTAGTAG
Source organism: Schistocerca piceifrons (assembly GCF_021461385.2). Classification (NCBI taxonomy): domain Eukaryota; kingdom Metazoa; phylum Arthropoda; class Insecta; order Orthoptera; family Acrididae; genus Schistocerca; species Schistocerca piceifrons. The sequence goes on along the minus strand of NC_060149.1, from coordinate 150,730,192 downwards.
CTGCAGAAATAACACAGATAATCAGAAAAAACAAATCCACAATTATTTCTAATCATATAACAACAAAGGAAATCACAACCAACAAGCTAAAACAAAAATTACAATAGAACAATGCCATAGTAACGAGAACAGATAAAGGGAATATTACTGTAATTATGGATGAAAAAGAATACATTGAAAAAAATACTAGATTTTCTCAAAGACAACAACGTCACAAAACTGACCAGTGACCCAACAGCAAGGTATAAGAAAAACATTCAACAGACCTTGAAAAACATCAAAAATACATTCTCACAAGGTTAGGTAAAAAGGATAACACAGATAAAGCCAAAAGCACCCACACTAAATTCCCTAGTAAAGGTTCACAAGGATAATATCCCATTAAGGCCCGTCATCAGCTTCCAAAATGCTCCATCCTACCATGTATCACAACAGACACACACACACACACACACACACACACTGCTAAAAAAGTTGTACACTTTTGATAACGACAGGAAACTGGAAAACTTGACAGAATCAAGAACATACACGTACCAGACACAGCAACCCTCATATCATTTGATGTCACATCAATGTACACTTGTATTCCAATAAATGAAACAATCAACATCATCACACAAAGACTAAAACAACAAGGAAACACACTGGGCACAAACATCAATAAAATAACAACTGTACTCAAGACCATAACATGACAAAAATATTTTGTGTTCAACAAAGAATATTATTCTCAACATGAAGGACTGCCAATGGGATCACCAATTAGTGGCCTCCTAGCCAACGTATTTATAAACAACCTGGAGAGCGTGGTCTTCAGTCGCATAGTATAACCAAAAAACTACAACATTATATACTGATACTGTTATGTCGATGATACAATATGCCTGATTGATAAACCACTTACACTCATAGAACATCTACATAATGAAGTAAACAGCTTACACCCAAAAATTAAATTCACATTAAAAACAGAAACTAACAACTCACTACATTTTCTAGATCTCACCATACATAAAGCAAACAACATACTCAACTTCACAATATCCAGCAAACCGACAACGACAATCACCACCATTCACAACTTATCGAACATTGACACTTAAGCAAGCAAACTTCAGATTCATGCTCCATAGATTACACAGACAACTCATGAACAAACAGAATTACAAACAAGAACTAAACACAATAAAACAAACAGCAGTAGAAGATGGTTATGATACCCATATGGTAGACAAGTTAAATAAAATAATATGTAAACGTAAGTAAAAGCGAATATAGGCCCGAAATATCACAACAAACTAAATTACGTTTAGATGATAGGTTAACTCCCAACAAAATTTCTCAACAACATCGTTTGGTTGCAGATGACAAGTTACCTGTAATAAATAATACACAAGTGGTCCTGAAAAATCATGCACACCAAGTGTAAAGTTATTAACAAACGCAGACGAATTATTGTTTGAACTAAATACCCACATAATTTTGTAATAATTTAGTAGAAATGTTCATATTAGAGATAAAATAAAACGGATGCCCACTGATGATGGCACAGTGGTGCTGAAACATGTTTGGAAACTTGGAAAAACGGTGTTTTGCATAACTGGCGGACCTTACATCCTACAATTTTGACTGCAAACACGGTCAACACAAGGAGCTGCAAATCCAAATGACGAAAACTGTTGCATTTAACATGATGACGAGTCATGTCCAAACCTCTTTACCAAATTCTGCCGAAATGTGAAGTGGTAGCTATTTGTGGCTCAGGATCTTCAGCCAGCAGCATGTCTCTTGTAGCTTGCAAAGTCACATCAGCCACAATACAACTGGCATATTACTCCACAATAAGTCAGTGCAAACGTCTTCTTCTGTAACACTTAGCTTAGCTGCACTTTTTACGAAATAGTAGCATCAGTCAGCAGTCATCCGAGGCTAAATTTACCAGTGCTCGATTATCATTACTGAAACACCATACACGAGCACTGTGCTCACACTCCTACTGACTACTTCGAGAATCTTTGTTCGAGAGCTACCAATTCTCAAAAATGGAAGGATACGCCCCTCACATTAATATGCGAGAATTCCCTTGATAATTATTACTTATTTCTAAAGCCATGACTGTTTACAATATACAAAACATAATTTTACAGTTGATTTAATACTCTAAGCTTTTAGCAAAATAAACAGAATAAAATATATGTAATTATTTCTTAACATAGTTTAGTAAATGTGCAACTCAGGTTGTTTGCCATTTCCGCCACGAGGTGACAGCATGATACTGTGATTCGTAACCCACTTTTTATTTTCCTGCATCAATGCAACCGCTAGATGGCATGAACGTCTACATTAGGCGTGTCAGCCGGCGTTGTGGCCGAGCGGTTCTAGGCGCTTCAGTCCGGAACCGCGCTGCTGCTACGATCGCAGGTTCAAATCCTGTCTCGGACATGGCTGTGTGTGATGTCCTTAGGTAAGTTAGGTTTAAGTAGTTCTAAGCCTAGGGGACTGATGACCTCATAAGTTAAATCCTATAGTGCTCAGAGCCATTTGAACCATTTAGGCGTGTCTCATACAGCGCTTCTATCAGTGCTAGTGAACCACTGCTTTAGAGGTGCCAACTGTTACTTTTCAAAGTTATTACGCATGAAGGCGAACAATTTACCTCATCCAAATTTAGAAACTGTGTTAAAAAAGATATTGTTTAGCGCTGGAATGTAGAGTGTAAGAAGAGATTTGTTATACCCCAGGATAGTATCCCCAGTGTACAGTAAATATTCGTCCTAGTTCTACCTTGGCTACTCCGGGAAGGAGAACCGCCTGTGTCAATGACCAGCAGACTGCCAGCTATGGGGAAATGCAGAGTGAGTTGTGATAAACACGGAAACTGTCGCAGCACAGAGGAATGACCAAGCACCCAAGTCTGCAAGCAAAGCATAATGACGTCATGGAAGCCGAGAGATACCGTCGTTGTAGTGGCAACGCACAGTTTCGTAAGATAAGCTAGCTACAACGCTACTTTAAGTATTCAGATGTCGAGCCAGTAGAAAAGAGCCTCTGAAAGGTGAAGTTCCGGATGTCTGAGGTCACTACGAGAGCCGACAGCAAGGGAAACCGAGGACACATGATGTCATAGCCATCCCCACCGCTACAGAGTGCACTGGAAGCACCAACATAAATATTCCACCCTTCTTTAGAAATGTCATTTCTGACTGCTGAGTGCTGACTGCCGACTGCCCAGTGTGTCGTCTCAGACCTTGTGCCAGTAGCAGCTACCCAGTGAGTGGGGACGCTATGGAGGTCGACCCTCGGCACGCCTACCTGTGTCCGATCGTCTATCGAACCATCGAACCATGAGAGCTGGAAGGACTCTGCTGCTGCCAGCTCCACTGTCAATTGCTGAGGCCACGCTGATGGGTCGCGGAGGCCACCACCACCCTAGAAGTCTGGTGGAGGCTTCATCTGCGCGACCTGGACGATGTCCGTCATCCGCCTTCTAGTGGGTGAGCATCCCAGCTGTCTGTCCCGTTCCTGATGCCGCTGTCTCCTGTCTCCTAAATGGGGACTGAGATCTGACCCCTACTAGAAAGTAAATACTTCAGGTGGACCTTGGTCGGGACTCCAGAGCGCAAAACTTCGACGTCAGTGAGTGCACTTCGGAGATCGACTCATAGAGCTGGATATACTTATATATGGACATGTCCGAAAGAACAGACACTTTTGATGACCTGAAGCCGCCTAGAACGAAATTAGAATTATATATTAATACCTTCAGCTGCTGATGGGCGTTGATATATATCAACGAGGTCAGGTGAAAATGTGTGCCCCGACCGAGACTCGAACCCGTTATCTCCTGCTTACATGGCAGACGCTCTATCCATCTGAGCCACCGAGGGCATGTCCGAAAGAACAGACACCATATTCATATATAAGCATATCGCTCTGGTAATACCGGGCATGACCTCCTCCTTCTGTGCGGATGCACACATGTTACCCGAACTCTTATTGGACTTGGTAAGAATGTCTTCCACGAGTAATGAGTATGTTGGGTATGGACACTACGAATGTAATGTGTGGACATATAAGGTAAGAATGTGGGCCTCGCGGGAGGCGTGCGTCAGATCAACGCCCGTCAGCAGCTGAAGGTATTAATATATAATTCTAATTTCCTAGGGCTGGAGACTGATGGAGTTCGCAGGTAGACGGCCACCCCGTGACGTAACAGCCGCCACCCGACGCTTCGCCATGCGAGTCGCTTGCACGCCGGTATTCCGCTGCTGACGAGGCGCTACTCCGTTGGTCCGGCTCAGGCGCTGCGCTTTGGAAGACAAACCACTGTTACCGCCTAATAAAGGTGTTACTGTCAATGATGTTTCCTTGTCGCTGTCGAGCGTAACTAGGACCTCACCACCGCATCCCGCCCGGCCCTCTCCTGACGACTGTAGAAGTCTGGGGCCGGAACGTTATAGACTGTTGAGACATCTCTAGATAATATTCCAACCGTGGACCAAAGTATAATAAGAACTTAGCTAAAAATTGTGAGAGCAAGTTTCATAAAAGAGTTCAGAAATTTGGAGGCCTTAGAGAGAAGAGGAAAGAGGATAGAATGAATTGTATAAACCAAGTAGCTTAGTGCGAATTGCTTCACTCGCGTAGACTGTATGGTCTGCAGACTTCTTTTTTTTCATTTTTTTATTCAATCTAATTTTGTGCTGTTCACATATTCTAAGCTTTTCACGCTAATTAAGGCCATATAAGCATGATCTTTACAAAATGTACTTCTGACCAAAAAGCAATTCTGATAGCTGGAGTCCAAAGTTTTTATTAATCATGCGTTTTGCGTTGCTGTGGAGATATTTCTTTAGCAACATTCATCTCGTAACAAATATTTCTTTATATCTAACCGAGAAGTGAAATAGCAGTTTTCATAAATTTAGCTTTAAAATTTTTTTAATGTAGCGAAATATTTTCTTAAAAATTATCATCCCCCATTACACTCCCTTAGGGGTTGAATTTCCAGAAACACTGAAACATTTTTTTTAACTTCTAACCGAGAAGTCAAATACCAGTTGACATAGATGTAGCTTTACAAATCTTCAGCAGTTCTTTAGTAATCATTTATTTTCAAAAAAAACTTTCGCCCACTATTTTACCTCCTTGGTGATTGAATTTCGAAAAATGCTGAAATATGTATTTTTTTAAACACCAGTTTTCCTAGTTCTGGCTTCAAAATTTAGTTAATAGCGACATACGATCAATAGCCCTTTCATCTCCTATTTCACCCCCGCAGGAGTGGAATTTTGGACAATCCCTTCATAAACGATGCCTACACACCCTCTCCGAACTTCAAGTTTCTATCCTTAACTGTTTGGGATGTAGTTAGTGATTCGGTCTGACACTATTTCACCCCCTTAGGGGTTGAATTTCCAAAAACAGTGAAACACCTATTTTTTTCATCCCTAACCAAATACCAACTATCTAAGATCGAGCTTTAAAAATGCTTTCGCTATGAAATATTTTCATAAAACGTTTCACCCCATATTCCACTCCCTTACGTATCGAATTTCCAAAACCAGTGACCTGCGTATGTTTCCAATAGGGAAGCCAAATACAAATTTTTATACACTTAGCTTCAAAAACGCTTGCACAATGAAATATTTCTATAAAAACTTTAATTCCCCGTTTCACTCCCTTAAGGGTTGAATTTGCAAAAACAGTGAGACATGTATATTTTTATGTCTGACAGAGAAGCTAAATTTAAATTTCCTAGATTTAGCTTCAAAATGCGTTCACAATAAAATATTTTCATAAAAAATCTCATCCACTATTTCACTCCCTTAAAGCTTCAATTTCCAAAACCACTGAAACACGATTTTTTTTTTCATTTGAAACCGAGAAGTCAGACACCGATGTTCATAGATGTAGCTTTAACAATACTTTAGTAGTCCTTCAGTAATGACCTATTTTCAAATACTAAATAGATGCATGGGACATTCCATTTCGAAAAACGTTAAGGAATTAGATATTCCGAGATTCACAGTGTCAAGAGTGTGCCGAGAATAGCAAATTTCAAGCATTGCATCTCACCACCTACAACGCAGTGGCCAATGGCCGTCATGTACGATGAATGTATCCGCTAAGACAGTGCGGTGAAATTTGTCGCTAATGGGCTATGGCGGTAGGCTATCGACACGAGTCTCTGCTTACAGAACGACATCGGCTGCAGCGCCTCTCCTGGGCACGTGACCATATCGGTTGGACCCTAGACAACTGGAAAACCGAGACTTTATCAGAGCAGTCCCGATTTCAGTTGGTAAAAGCTGCTTGTATGGTTTGAGTGTGGCGCAGACCCCGCGTAGTCGTGGACCCTAGCTGTCAACAAGGCACCATGCGAGCTGTTGGTGGCCTCCCAATGGTGCGGGCTGTGTTTACATGGAATGGACTGGGTCCTCTGGATGTTCGGCTACTTGGAGATCATCTGCAGACATTCATGGACTTCATGTTTCCAAACAACGATGGAATTTTTATGGGAGACAATGCACCAAATCACCGTGCTACAATTGTTCGCGATTCTGGTCAACCCGAGCGAATGATTTGGCCATCCAGATCGCCCGATATGAATCCCATCAAACATTTATGGGACATAATCGAGAGGTCAGGTGCAGCACAAAATCCTGCACCGGCAACAATTTCGTATATATGGACGGCTATAGAACAAGCATGGCTCAGTATTTCTGCAGGGGACTTCCAGCGAGTTTTTGAGTCCGTGTCACGTCTAGCTGTTGCACTGAGCCAGGCAAAAGGAGGTACTGTGGGGCGGCGAGTAAGTTACTTCACTGGTTTAGAGTTTTGATGCCGTCTTCAATCACGTGAGCCTGGCAACTAATTTGGTGGTCAGCCAGAAAGCGAAGGGAAACATACTGACCTTAGTTTCCAGTCTGCACGGCCACATTCCGGTCCAGCCTACTGAAAGAAAAGTGTCTATTTCCCATTTCTTTGCGGGATCAGAACTATGACTTCAGTAAAAGTTTAAAGTTCCAATCAAGATTTAATTTAATTTAAGTTTCTCACAAATAACACTTAAAATGCGTTATGTTCAATTGAAAACAAGTCTTTCTAATCTAACAGCACCTTTAGCAGTATAGAGGCGACCTCTACAAAACTTCCTACCAGATTGTATTTCGCCCTGACTAACATCACTCAATTGAAAGTTCGCAATAAATGTTCAAAATTTAATGCTCGCCATAAAAGTGGAAATAAATTCACCACTTGCCACGCGGAATTGAATTTCACACGGACGGCATACTAACAGTTATTGTACCGAATTCCAAACGATCCAGGGCGGTGTACAGTCCTCGCGAGTTCACTTTCCGTTTTCACTGCCAAATACGCGATTGTCACAGCTCGGCTCTGACGTCATCCGAGGCAGAGCGCGACCAGACGTTTAACTGGCGTGGACCTCACAGTGTGTGAGAGCGATGTGAACCTTCCTACTGCTTCAGGGGCTGTATTTATAAGGTGCCGGTGCTGACTACCGAGAAAACATCTGTTGTCTCTGTCTATTTGCATACAGCGCCAGTCTACAAACGACCGCTATCTCGGGCACATAATCTTTAATAATATAGTTACCAATTACTTCAGAAACTTGTTAATTTTTGCTGGTATGTAGATAAGCAGTTTGAAAGCACGTAGAAAGTTTGAGCTCGCTAGAATGAAAACTTTACTTAATAGAATTTATTTAGTGGAACTAACGTAGATTGTTACCTCTGAACCATAACTTTGCTAAGACTTATATCAGTTGCTATTTATGTTACAAGTCTTAAACTTGGTGTAGTTCTATTATTAGATATATGTGATCATCTGATTTAACCAAAATCCTCTATCATTAAAATTTCAATTACTTAATCTACAACACTTAGGTACATTTTAGTTACAAAATTAGTTTTTATTTAATTACTCAAAAACTATAAGAGGTAGATTAACGTGGACTCTCTGTTATTATTTTTGGGGTGTACTGAAGCATAAAACAAATTTTCAAGTTTCTAAGTCCATTATTTAGCGCCTCTGATTTTTCCGAAAAACGTGGATTCTGGCGTTAATTTTCGTTTTATGGTTTTGGAAACCAACATCACTTATTTATAACTTCTAACTGCACCTTCTGACCAAATTCTGGCTTCCTAGCGTCATTATTTAGCGCCTCTGATTTTTCTCTTAAAATGGCATTTTTCCGTAAACTATTAAGTTTAGAACATCAAAACTTGGTATTTGGTACATTATTACACTAAACTATAATTTAACAAAGTTTTAAACATAAATTTTGATTTTTAATTTCATACAAAATTGTGGTGCAATACTTGTGCGCTACATGCAGACGCGTTAAGGTGACGTGGCGCTACTAGCAGTGAACTGGGGTAAGTCCCTGCGCACTCGCTCGCCTCTGTATCTCGCACATGATACAGTGCTTGGTTTGCTTCAGTACCACGCGATATTAGGAGATATTTCATGACTTTTGTCACTTAATTTTTTTTTACATTAGGAGTTATTTTTCTTTACAAAGGATTAAGAACGCCCTGTTCCTGGTGTATCAAACTATCACGATTCTCAAAGGAGTGCAGCAAATTCGCTAGGGTGTGGCCAGCCTTTTCCGCCTTTCCAGTGCTGTATGTTTCCCTGTTGCACCGAGCCCTGTTGACACCCGGGTACCCAACGAGCCGCGGGCCTCAACAGCGCATCACGTATGGCGCACTCTGTTCCCGGCACAGCTGAGCTCGACTACCGACGGTGCGGGCAACAGAATGGAGCGGTCGGTCGCAGGTGAGCAAATGTAGAGCTATGCACGGTGCAGGCCACGATGGCAGTGCTGTTTGCGGCGATGCTTACGTTTCTCGCTGGGAGGCTGACGCCACACGGTACGTGGCGGGTGGGGAGATTCACTTGTAAACAGTGCAGCGTATTTGTGTTACTGCGAAGCTTTTTTTTTATTTTAAGTTATTGGCATCCGGGAGGTGCCCATTCAGCAGGTTTAACCGTGCAATATCAGTTATGGCGATACGAACGTAAGGATCACACGATACCCAGTCCCCGACCGGAGAAAATCTCCAACCCGGCCAGAAATCGTGCCCGGAATCCTTCGCTTAGCAATCCTCCACGCAGACGGCGCAGCTACTGGGGCAGGCGCGTATTGTTTTCGCTCCAGAGGAATTGTCGTTAATGGCCCGGAACTGCGGCGGTCTACGGCACACAATTGTGTGGTTGGTTACTGTGACGCCACGGGATACAGAAGAGATGGCCTATGAATCAGCGATTTGTTGTCAGTTTCATAAATTCCCCTTTTTTTCAAGATTCAGATGATCACTGAAGTCCAAAGCCGTTGGGCGACAAATTAAGTGCCTCGCGGGATTAGCCGAGCGGTCTCAGGCGCTGCGTTCATGGACTGTGCGGCTGGTCCCGGCGGATGTTAGAGTCCTCCCTCGGGCATGGGTGTGTGTGTTGTCCTTAGGATAATTTAGGTTAAGTAGTGTGTAAGCTTAGGGACTGATGCCCGTAGCAGTTACGTCCCATAAGATTTCACACATGTTTGAACATTTTTTGACAAATTAAGTGGTGGGGGAAATAAATGCTGTGGGACTTTTTTTTTAGTCTAAAAAACATCAATTGGAAGTGTACCACCGCTCTGTTAGTAACTCAGTGACACAAAATAGTATTTAAAACGAGGCACATGGCAAACATTGTCAGTGCTGTTATCTAATTCTGGGACTTGTCTTCAAAATAGGCTGGCTATTTTAATATCCAGGTATTTCTGACTACTATCGCGTCTTTGACACCGACTCTTTTAACATTTTCTGGGAATAATACTGCGTAGGCCCCTTATGTGTGCTGGTAAATCATAGTACTATATGTTTATTAAGAACCTAAATCTCCTTCTGTGTCACACATAATTACAAGCTGTAACGCTGGAACTTGATTTCCTCTTGCAAACAAGACAGTTACCTCAAATTAAGAGCGCGGCCTATAGATAAGTTGTCTGATTTGCTAATCGTCTTTGAAACATAATTATTTACATTAAGAGGATCGAATTTAATTTTATAGCTAATGATATGGTAAACAAATTAGCTATGAAGACACAAATTCCTAAAAACAGAATGATTTTGTGGTAGTACTTGTATGTACACACCGACCCTAACTAAATGTATTTAATGATTCTTGGGACAAAAGATGGGGCCTTTTACGCCCACACGCGCTAGTGGAAACTATAACAAATGTTCTTACTCAGTGAAGTATTCTACCGCATACGATACCACGGAATTCGTATTTGAGTCCAGACCGTATCATTTTCATTTTTACTATCATTAAGTCATTTGCTGTCTAGATACACACAATTAAGGCCGGAGTTAATTCTCGTGAAATCAGTATCGTGCAGTAGTACTTTAATCATAGGTTAAAGGTTGAAGGAATGTAAACGGCGGAAGATTGAAGTTAAACGTCCTGTCGAGTTTGTTAGAGCAAACTCAGATTTGGCGAGAATGAAGAAAGAAATCGGCTGCGTCCTTTTCAAAGAACCATCTCAGTGTTTTCCTTAAAGAGTTATAGAGAAACTATAAGAAAACTAAATCTTGACGATCAGACTTATATATGAACTACTTAAAGTGGGTCAAAAGGATAAAAAAAGAATAATTTTTCACAAGTTAGAAATTTATTTTTTAACGGGTTAAATACTACGATCTAGACAGAAACAAAGCTGTTAAAAGTTACACAAGCAGAGATGGTGCGATTACGTCAGTATTATGACCGGTTTTCAATGGCAGAATGGAAAATACAGTTTCACTGCAATTTTCGTCTCTGTTAAGGCTTATCTCTGCTGAACTGAATAGCACATTAGTATACGCTGAATGCACACGACGTTAACGAGAAATTGATTGCAAGCGTGTCAACTGCAGTACTGATATCGCGTGCCGCTATCGACTACCAGACATGTTTATATATTAGTATTTTTTACGCTCTGCGTGATTCCTGCATTTCACATGGAAAATACATTTTTATCAATATTGAAAAACACGACAGCTAAGGAGAGAGTTTATAGGGAATAGCTTCATCTGCTTGCGAAAAAGGATTCTGTCAAATAAAAACTGAAAATAGTATTCAATCTGTTCCATATGAAACCAGAAATGTTTTTCATTTACTTACTGAACAGATATAAAAAATATTGCTCAAGCATAAAGGAAATAGGTTCATTATTACTAAAATGTTTTTAGCCATCAAGCAACAGAATTAATATTCGAATACAGCTCTATCAGTCAACCACGATGAGGTATTCGGATTAAAGTCTGTTCCCAATAAGTGGAGAAACAGCAGATTTAGACAGATTGCTGGCGTCAGTCAAGGAACAGGGCAAAATGTTTTGTTTCATTTCAGCTGTGTGAATATAGCATAATCTGGTAACATGTACATGTTGCTTCAGCTAAGATGTTCACCTCAACTATTCCCTCAACGATTCAAGACATAATGATTCTGTTTTCGACCTTTTCATGACTATATTAAGTGCAGAGATACTGGTAACAACTTAGCAATTTATAACGGAAATATAATAATTTCTGCTGTTAATGTCATAGTTCTAAAAGAAACAAATTCAACGGCCTTCCACTTTTCAAAATTTGATTGGCAGTTTCTAATGAATTACAGTATCTACATGAGAGGATATATCTTTTTGATCATGAAACCGATGACTGTCTTATGCGGGAATTCGTGTTGTTATACGGAACTGTCGCATTAGGCTGATAAAGAGCTACAGCTTGATTCAGCTAAGAGATTCTACTTGCAAAAGCGGAACTGTGGAGAGAAGTTTAATTTAAATCTGATTATAATCGCACATGGCTACATGTGGTTGGATCAGCACACCAACTGGAAGACATAGGACGTAGTATTATGATTTAACTGCAGTAAAAGTCGTGCACTTGTTTCCGCCAGATTCTTGGAAGGAGATGCACATAAATAATTCAATGGATCTGTAAAATTGGTAATTGAGGTAGAAGCGTGGCTAATAACAACTTCGCATTATTAGTTTAATGTCAATTCATTGCAAAATTACAATATTAACAGGGATAAAAAGAAAATCAGAAAAGCATACTGTCTTATACAAATCCTTAAAATTAAATTTTTGTCATAAACTATTCACTGGAATACGCGTTTACAGTTGCTGGTGCAAGGAATTCTGGACAGAGTGAGGAGATACCTTAGATTCCATTGCACAACTGCAGCAATGCGATGTTTTAAATCCTCTTGGGCTGTCGTAACTTGTGAATCGACTTCATCTTTGAGTTTACCCCAGAGAATAAATTTCAGTGGCTTTGAGTTAGGGAAACATACAAGTACAGGACAACTGATAACGCCTTCACGAAGTCCCATCTAGCGACAGGGAAAGAGCTGTGTAAGTGCTTTCCTAGCCACACGCTAGTAGTGAGCCAGGCAGCTCAGATGGTTCAAATGGCTCTGAGCACTATGAGACTTAACATCTGAGGTCATCAGTCCCCTAGAACTTAGAACTACTTAAACCTAACTAACGTAAGAACATCACACACACCCATGCCCGAGGCAGGATTCGAACCTGCGACGGTAGCAGTCGCGCGGTTCCGGACTGAAGCGCCTAGAACCGCTCGCCAGGCAGCCGTCATGCTGCTACCACATACGAGTACATCTATTTACTAGGGGAGCCGGTAGCATTTCAGTGCCTGTCTTTTACCCGTTAAGGTTTCTTCAATGAAGTATGGTCCACTCACGCAGTCTCCTAACAGTCCTGCTCGAAATGTATTACTCCACTGCCTCTGATGTCCTTCCTGCCTCAGCCATGACGGTTTCTCAGCCCAATGGTATATATTTCATACATTCAACTTTTCACGACTAGTAAAGGTAGCTTCTTCAGCAAAAATTATTCTTTGATGAAGGAACCAATTGTGCTGATGTCGCATCAGAACTGAACGACATAATTCCGTACGTCTTCTGCAGTCCATCTGGTTAATCTGCAAATGAAGTACACATGATACGGATAGGAGCTGTTGGCGCGCAAAATAGGACAATGGTGGGCGACATATCCCTAAGACACTAGTAAGTTTTCTGGAGTTATTAAATGGATTACGAGCAACAGCTGCCAGAACATCTATTTTGTACATTTCGCTCCTTGCAAACTTGCTCCTCACCCTCTGCATAGTAATCCAGTGCCCTTCCAATAACAATTTTCTGTACATTCGCTGAACTGTCATGCTTGTTGGACACCGTCTGTCGGAATCCCTTTGTGGGTAAAACTCAACTGTTCTCTTTGTACTTCTTTTGCATTCTGCGCAAAGAAGCAACGTAATTATTTCTCTTGGTTTGAGAAAGGCATTTATTTTCTCAAACCAACCAAAATTCGAAGCACGAGAACTGCACTGACAGAATGGAAGATACACTTCCTGTGTGCTCCTTTTAAATCAGTATCGCGGCGATTTCCAACTTATCCGCCGTGACGTATTTTCGTAGTAGCTTCATGGCTACAATTTCGATCGCGTAGGCATATATCAGTACATTTCACACATAGTTATCATGTTTCAGGCATATCTGCACATATATGTCATCTGTATGTGTAGCGACCTGCACCTTGCAGCCGGCCGAAGTGGCTGTGCGGTTAAAGGCGCTGCAGTCTGGAACCGCAGGACCGCTACGGTCGCAGGTTCGAATCCTGCCTCGGGCATGGATGTTTGTGATGTCCTTAGGTTAGTTAGGTTTAACTAGTTCTAAGTTCTAGGGGACTAATGACCTCAGCAGTTGAGTCCCATAGTGCTCAGAGCCATTTGAACCATTTTGCACCTTGCAATTTCATCTGAATCCTGAGGAAACTTGTGATTCTACCTGGGTAAGAACTATCCACAAAGACATGAGTCGTATACCGGGTGGTTATAATTACGGTGCACCTACTCACGAACGTCCAGAGTGAGCTTTACTTAGCGCATGGCAGGGAAGCTTAGTAGGTACACTAATGCGTTAATGCGACTGCGATTTACATCGGAAAAAAATGTTTCCAACAGTGGCCATCAGGTGCAAATCTGACGCTCTACACTATTCGTATAAGGGTGAGCCTACTATGCTGTCATTTGACAAGCCACAACGTGAGTAAACAGTATGGTTATTGAGAAGAGAGACCGTGCACTGTTAGAAAAACTGTTTTATGTGAACTACAGCAATTCCAGTGCTGCATTGACAGAGTATCACCGGATGGAGGGTCTGAGTGGAGATCTAATGGTATTCAATGGTTTAAAGAAGATGATAATGAAATTTGAAAACACGGGTGAACTAGGTGTGGCACCTGGAAGACGAACGTGTCCTGTCCTGGTGTAAGTTTGACAAGGTGATTCTTGCTGTAACTGGTCATGCAGTACATGTCTTGGGTAGTGCTACTGCTCGTTCAGCGTCAGAATAGGTGTCCATCCCATGGTCAACAATGCGAAAAGCAACCTTCCACGACCGTGTTATCTCCAGCAAGGTCGCGCAAACCTGTCCAATTTCTGGAGTACCGCCGGCCGCACCCAGCTGTGACTCCTGCAATGTTGGAACGTGTGGACAGTCTCATTCGAGGTGACTGACGGACCGCAGTCAAACGGCTCGCTGTTCAACTGGATGTGTCTCTTGGCAGACACACTCGTTCACCAGTTGGGGTACTCAGAGGTATGTGCCCGCTGGATTCCCCATCGCTCAACAGGAGACCATAAAGAGCAACGAAGGACCATATTTGCGGAATTGCTTGCGCATTATGAGGCTGATCGTGACCATTTTTTGTCGAACGTCGTCACATGCGATGAAACATGGGTTCATCTCTTCGAACCGGAAACAAAACGACAATCGACGGAGCGGCGCCACACCGCCTCTCCTCCGAAGAAAAAGTTCAAAGTGTTACCTTTAGGCGGTAAAGTCACGGCGACGGTCTGCTGGGACTCTGAAGGCGTTATTCTGTTTGATGACCTTCCTCATAGTGCAACGATCAACTATTCATCATCCACTCTACAGCCAGAATCTCTCACCTTCCGACTTGCCATGTGTTTGGCCAAATGAAGGATGCACTCCGCCGAAGCAGTACGTGTTGACGGTGAGGTCATTCATACAGCAAGACGTTGCCTTTGACGTCGTCCAGTAGATTGGTACCATACGGTTACACATGCCCTCCCAGTAAAGTGGCGTAACGCAGTCAAGTTGAACGAAGATTACGTTGAAAAATGGGGTTTTGTAGCCAAAAGTGTGGGGAACAGTACGGTGTATTGTAATTCTGCAACTAACCTGCTTTCAGAAAGAAATGCGTTCTATAATTTTGCGAACGCCCACAGTATATACCAAATGCAGCTGAAATTGCTGTCAACGTTCCGGAGCTATGCTTCAATGTCACCCATCCCCCCCCCTCCCACCCTCCTTCCCCCCACCCTCCCACCCACCCACTTTCCTGGAAGGTAAATTGCACTTTCTTCTTTCCAATCGATTGAGTGATTTAGGAGCTGTGGAACTAAACACATCCATACACATGTACAAATTTTTGTATACGTGATGCAGATTTAGTATGAAAGTACGAATTTCCACACAAAACAGCAATAGTTTAAGTGTTCAAAACAGGTAAGGCCGAAGTCCTAAATAGTGTGATTACTCAGAAACCACTGATCGGATTTTGAAGAGTGAAAAGCCGTTGAATTTGTATCCTTTAAATTACTATAATTCAATTTGAAAAAGCAAAGTTGCTTCCAATACCTCTGTAATTAATATAGCCGTGAAAAGAGATTATACGTCGTTTAGTGGAGAATGTCTCACAATTCGTCTAGGCGACAACAGAATTACGATGTCATAAAACGATGTCATAAAACGTGGAACGGATCAATAATAAGGTTTCTTTTAAAATCTATGATGGCTCTTAAATAGAAACGTCAAGTTACTGAAACTGGGATTACCTCTTACCTTTTAAGGTATGATATCTCGTGCACACAACACTCGTGTTAGATACAAATAATTGACATTAGAATTTAGAACATGTCTGAAATCTTCGGAAACTATGAGACTTGGGTTTGGAGGCTGAGCAGGCCACTCTGTGCACTAAAATCTTTGCCACTGTATCTAATCGTTTATCCCATGTATGGAGCGGCTGTTGTCTTTTAGTACGAAATCATCACATAGTTCACTGTAATAAGAACACATACAAGCATTAATGATGTTGTGTCTATAGAACTGCCCCGTCACAGTTCTGTGATAACTGACACGATGGTTTCTATATGCTTTTGAAGAAGTACCACGTTTGCAATAGCTCACGTGTATACGCATGCGCGCACGTGCACATACGCACACGCACACACACACACACACACACACACACACACACACACACACACACACACACAAACACGATCACGGCTTCTCCCATCTCACCAATTTAAAACATTCCTGGCATAACTGTTCTAGCTAAACCAGGGCTTAATCGTAAAGACGTGTGTCCGGTATGCATGTTCACATGACTTTTGCAATACAGCTAGCAGTAAGTACCATACACAGAGACAGTAACCACAGTACTATATGTATCGCTACCAAGCCTTCCAGGAACGCGTTTTCGACGTAGTGGATAATCCAACCAATATTTTATTTGAGGCAGTGGTTTTAGATAAATCAAGGGTAGCGAAGGAATGGTCGAAACATGAGCTCAATTTTTTGTCGTTGAGACTACAGTGTCTTCTTAAGATACATCCGTTCCGTTAGCAGGCACTTATAACTTCTTTGTTGGTAACCATGTGTTATTTTAGCAAAGCTTCCAAAGAATACTATAGGCTATCACAATGTCTTCTAAGTTAGCCAAGTATTAAAGGGTTTCCCATGACATCTATGAAAACTTTAGTGAAGTTAGGAATCTACGTAATGAAAGCGACAGTTCCGACCAAGAGACAGCACGAGCTACGAAAAGGAATTAATGCATGAAAAGCCGTGCCTGTAAGGCAAAATATAAAAAAAATAAAAATAAAAATAAAATCAATCTGTAAATACAATTATGAGACACTGGCAGACTAGTAGTTTATCAACTGTCAGGAAGTGCCTTGGGAAACATGACTAGGGAAGTCGACTGCAGGGATCTGTACATCGCATTTGGATGTATTGGTGCATTATGTGGAAGCGCAGAGCAAAAGTTAGTTAAGCGTGCACAACAGCCATTATGCTACGTTGTAGAGCTAAGATCTGGAGAAGGTTTTGGTCGAAGAAATGAACTTCGCAGATTTCATTAATCTGGCAAAAAAGGAAAGTAGTGGCGTTTAAAGGTCTGGAACCTTCCACAAATGAAATAGTCATTTACAAGAAAGCAATATAAATGATTAATGTATTTAATTTTTCATGATGCGTGATATCTTTTACAGAAGAAATGTATATTTGAAACTGAATAGATAGAATGAACAAAACCAGTGCAAGATGATGAAGAAAATTGGAAAAAAAGACAGCTACATTAGAAACAGTGGTGAAATTCCGTTAACATGTCTCCGTTAACATGTCACTTTCTACCGCTATGTCAGTGATGTATGGATGTTTACAAAAGGGAAAGAAAGAAGATTGCAGAGGGCAGAAATGAAAATTTAAATAGGAATGGCTAGTAACACAAGAGGAAACAGGAGAGGAAATATGGAAATAAGGCTGGAATTACAAACACAGATTATAAGTCAACGGTTCCACGACTACAGAACAAAATAACTACTCAGCTTAGATTGAATAAATCATATTTGCATTCCGCAAGAAAGCTCACCGGAGAAAATGTTAGTCACCTCCTAAAATGAACACATCGGTCGTTTTGGAGTTCTGTTGATGGGGCAGAACACGTATCAAGTGGTGACGAGCATCTCCGATGTCACTCACGCCAATAAAATGATGAGTATCTACCTGTCCTGTGTGAAATAAGAACGTTAAGATAGGTGGACGTGGAGACTTCACAAGATGAGCTATCGTGTTTGAACGTGTCCATTGGCATACAGTGAACAAAGTTGCCCCAATTCGTTGCGTATCAACGCGGACTGTCCAACGTGTCTGCAAGAAATGGTGGACCACTCTCAGCCACGTGACGCGACATAAGAATGGAGGTCGTAAAATAATAACTGACAGAGATCGAATGACAGTATCACGCGTTCTCATTGTCAATCAGTTTCAAATGCACAGGAATTACTGCTGTCACGTAAACGCAGTTTCATCTAAATCAGTTTTCGAGCGAACATTATGAAGGGAATGGCATGCGACGGACATTTAGAGTCGAGTATCTCTCATAAAGCCATCGTTCACAAAATCACATGCATCTGCACGTTTTCAATGGACCGGGCAACACAAAAACTAAATTGTAACAGACTGGACTATGCAAGGTGTCGAGTGTACCGGTCACCCAATGGGTGTTTAGCCTGCAGTGTATGGAGAGTGTTGTTCAGGCCGGCGGCGATTCTTTGATTTTTTTGGGGGGGGGGGGGGGAGGGAAAGTTTTTCGTATGACGACTTCGGCCTACTCATTTGGGTTACCATATAAACCAGAATTTTTATTTCAACATTTTCTGTTACCAATTTTGCCCTTCCTTCTACATCTTTGTTATGACCGCGATGTAGATACTACTGTCTTCCATGATGACAATAGCAGTGTTCACAGGGCTACGGGCGTACGTCCTGGTTTGACGAACGCTCATCCTCTTAATCGCATAGAAAATGGCTGGTGCTATTTGGCATAGCAGGTGGAAAGTAGATATCAACATCCCCGCGGTTTGCTAGTGTATAATGCATGGCATCCGATGGATGTGACATACTTGAAGAAACTTGTGGGTTCTCTTCCTCACCAAGCTGAGGCAATAATCAAAACTAGAGGTTGCGTCACACTGTATTTGCGTGATGTCTTCCGGAGAGGAAGAGGGGGCTAATTTTTTATCCAATGTGCTTATGTGCCAGCCAGAAGGTCGAAGGCCTCAAGGACGGCCAAGGGAAAGATGGAATGGCCAACACTGTCAATGGGAGCTGTCGACAGACTCAACAATGTAATGAGTCAACAAGAAGAACAATATAATTATTGTTCTTCTCTCTATCATTATTTTAACAGTTCATAATGCCAAAGCGTATGTGCTGGAACCAGATGCTCTAAGAAAATATTTTATTTGCTGACTGTATGGTACTGATGTTGAAGACTGGAATCCCGTGAGTCGTACCTCGCGTGGGCAGCGTGGTCGATGGGAGTAACCGTACTGCTTATGTTAGGGGTAGGAAATGATCATTTTCATAGATATGATCCTCGTGGAACTCTCTCCACGTCACCCAGAGGTTTCATCGCGCCGATAGCTGTTGCAAGTGCATAGCACTGAATGTAGGCCTGTACCATTGGTACCCACCGTAGTCGTTCCCTGGCACTGGACGAACTTTTGGGGGCTGATAATGTGATTAGAAAGAGTTGCCACAACCCGTGCACTTGTACCGCGTGACGACTTTCGTCTGCTTCTGCTTCCCTCAAATCTGTCAATGGCGCTTCCTCATACTCCATTAAGTAAATGAAGTCACAGCGACACTGGACCAATTTGTCTATGCAACACAAATGGTATAGATGGGGGAAGTCTTTTGCAAAGTTTTTTTTTTTTTTTTTTACTTTTCAACATCTGCATCTACTCAACTACTCTGAAACACACACTTAAGTGTTTTTCAGTGAATTCATACGACCACTTTCATACTATTTCTCGATCGTTCCACCCTCGAATTGAATATTGAAAACCCTAATTCATTAGGTGCAAACTCTACCTTCTCTTATTTCATTAGGACCGCTGTCTCACCCTGTATAGGTGGAAGTGAAAGAAATATTTTCGAATTCGGAGGAGAAAGCTGCTAGTTGAAATTTGGTGGCAAGATCCCACCGTAATGAATAGCGCCATTGTTTTAATGATTGGTACTCGAACTCACGACTCATATCCGTGATACTCTTTCCCCTCTTTGGCGATAACATAAAACGAGCTGCCTTCCTGTCAATTTTTTCGGTGTCCCCCGTCAGTCATATCTGCTAAGGATCCCGTATCATGCAGCAATTCGTCTTGCTCTTTTGATGACTTTACTAGAAGGTAAACTACGGCATCGTCTGCAGATAATATAAACGTTTTTTGACTAAATCGTTACGTTTGAATTTAGTGAAACTAAACTTCTAATTGTTGTTGTTTATAGGTCCCCTAACTATGACTTCAGAGAATTCCTGCTCAAGGTAGAGAGGGTTCTTCGTTCACTTTATATGGAGTACCAGAAATTAGTTATATGTGATGGCTTCTATATTAATTTTGCATATGATTCTGCAAGAAAAATGATGTTGGCAAATGTCCTAACTCATATGATCTGATACAGACTGTTTCTTTCCAACTAGGGTGCAAGGGAACTGTAGCACAGTGATAGATAGTATTTTAATTCATTCTTCATTACTAGATGGGCAGTCTGTTAGTAAAAACGGTGAATGGCCTTTCAGACCATGATAAACAAATTTCAACACTAAAAGGATTTTGTACTCAAACAAATTTTACGTATAATTACAAACTATGTAGGAAAGATAATCCAACGGCAATAGAGAGTTTTTTAAACCTCGTTAAGGAACAAAAGTGGCGAGGTGTTTGCATTACCGATAACATAGATGACAAATATAATGCTTTCCTTAACACATTTTTCATGCTCTTAGAGAGTTTCTTTCCATTAGAACGTTTTAAACGAGATACTAGCAGTAAAAGGTACGCGCCTGGTTGGCTGACTAGTGGAATAAGGGTATCACGTAGACAAAGCGGGAATTATTTCAAATGCTAGAAGTAGTCACAATCAAGCTACAGTAGCACATCACAAACAGTACTGTAAGGTGCTTAAATATGTTATTAGGAAGGCAAAGAGTATATGGTACGCAAATAGAATAGTTAATTCACAGGATAAAATTAAAACCATATGGTCAGTTGTCAAAGAAGTGTCTGGTCAGCAGCACAAGGTCGACGGTATAAAGTTAGTTCGTAGTAAAAATATTTCTGTTACGAATACGTCAGATATATGTACAGTATTTAACAATCATTTTCTGAGCATTGCTGGTGAATTGAATAAAAACTTAGTTTCTACAGGGAATGATGTAACTCTCTTGTAAAATGCCTTTCCCGAGACTGATGTCTGAAATACTCCTCTGTGATACTGACCAGGGTGAGATTGAGTCAGTAATTAAATCACTGAAGCGTAAGTACTCTCATGGATATGATGTAGTGTGTAGGAGAATATTAAAGTGCTGTGCTACACATGTTAGCCGTGTATTTAGGCATATTTGTAATTTTTCCTTTTAGAATGATAAGTTTCTTGAACGATTAAAGTACTCATTAGTAAAGCCACTTTATAAAAAGGGAGAAAGGGATAATGTAGATAATTTTAGACCTATTTCTATGCCATCAGTGTTTGCTAAAGTTTTTGAAAAGGCTGTATATGTAAGGATAAGTGATCATTTTATATCACATAATTTGCTATCAAATCTACAGTTCAGCGTTAGTAGTCGTTTGACAACTGAAAATGCTATATTCTCTTTTCTCAGTGAGGTACTGGATGGGTTAAACAAAAGATTTCGAACGCCAGGCATAGTTTCTAATTTAGCTAAGGCGTTTAAATGTGTTATCACAAAATATTGTTCCATAAGTTGAACCATAACGGAATACGGGGAGTAGCTCACAATTGGTTCACCTCTTACTTTAACAACAGACAGCTAAAGGTCATTATTCACAGTGTTGAGAATGGCTGTGATGTGGGGTCTGAGTGGGGTACGGTCAAAACTGGGGTGCCCCAGAGATCAGTGTTGGGGCCACTCCTGTTCCTTATTTATATAAATGATATACCCTCTAGTATTACATGTAACTCTAAAATATTTCTGTTTGCCCGTGACACTACCTTGGTAGTAAAGGAGGCTGTGTGCAACATTGGCTCGGTTTCAAACAGTGCAGTTCAAATTGTTCAAATGGCTCTGAGCACTATGGGACATAAATTCTGAGGTCATCAGTCGCCTAGAACTTAGAAGTAATTAAAGCTAACTAACCTAAGGACATCACACACATCAATGCCCGAGGCAGGATTCGAACCTGCGACCGTAGCGGTCGCTCGGCTCCAGACTGCAGCGTCTAGAACCGCACGGCCACTCCGGCCGGCCAAGTGCAGTTCATGACATAAGTTCATGGTTTATAGAAAATAAACTAACGCTAAATCACAGTAAGACTCAGTTTTGACAGTGTCTAACACACAATTCAACAAACCCCGATTTTTCAGTTTCACAGACTGGGCACATGATTAGTGAAACTGAACAGTTAAAATTTCTACGTGTTCAAATGGGTAGTAAACTGTAGTGGAAAGCCCACGTTCAGGATCTTGTTCAAAGACTTAATGCTGCCATTTTTGCTACTCGAACGGAATCTGAAGTAACTGATCGTTCGACACGAAAATTAGTCTACTTTGCTTATTTTCATTCGCTTATGTCGTATGGTATTATACTTTGGGGTAACTCTTCTCCTTCTAATAGGATATTTTGGGCTCAGAAACGGGCAGTTTGTCAATAAAAGGTGTAATTTCGCGAACTTCTTGTGGACTCCTGTTCACTAGTCTGGGTATTTTGACATTGCCCTCTCAATATATTTGTTCTTTACTGTCGTTTCTTGTTAACAATATCAACTTTTTCCCAAGAATTAGCAGCTTTCATTCAGTTAATACTCGACAGAAATCAAACCTGCATTTGGTTCGGACTTCCTTAACCCTTGTACAGAAGGGTGTGCAGTATACTGCTGCATCCATTTTCAATAGGCTACCACAAGAATTCAAAAATCTTAGCAGTAATCCACGCGCTTTCAAATAGAAACTGAAGAGTTTCCTCTTGGGCCAGTCCTTCTATTCTGTTGAGGAGTTCCTTGCAAAATTAAGCTGATTCTTATGTTATATTGTTGATTGCGTTTACTTAAACTTGTGGCTGGACTTTTTTGGGTTCATAAACATTTTCTTTTATCTATTATTACTTTTATGTTGTAATTTCATGTACTGACACGTTTGCTCCTCAGTTTCGTCCTACGGAACCAGACGTGTAAATAAAAATAAATAAAACAGCGTATTTATTGTATTTGGGGAAACTAAAAGAGGTGTAACGTAATTCGGTTCAGCCATGAATCTCCTTTTTACAGTCCCATGTACGAATCTTATTACTTCGCGAAGACCCCTAGCCATTCTGAACTATTGTACTTTTCCAAATCATTTGATGAAAGTCATTTTTGAGCCTGCCAGGTGTTTCATGCCAACGTATTTTGTTAACATCATTAAAATTTTGTTAACTGCAGCCAAGTTTATATCATCTTTCCTTATAATATTAAAGCTAGTAACTTCATTTTCATAAAATCATTGAAGGCATAAAGTGATGTCTTGCATTTCCCAGCAGCCCAAATTTGGGTGCTTCTCTTACAGTATCCCATTACTTTAGTGTCCCTGTAAGAATCGCTTTCGTGGTATCAGTCTAGGACTGAAATTAGAGATATATATTAAAACAGATGTTTAGTTGCATGAAATGTCACAATCTTTTTGTAAACCGATACGTATTAAACAAAAACGTTCTGAGAGGTGGTGATGCTTTATGCATTAAATATACAGTAACGTTAACGTGTGATGAATAATCTCAAAGATTTTTAAAGTTATACAGACGCAAATACCCTACGGCAGTGAGGCGAAATTTTAAACCCTATTGTACTGCGCGGTCCCCTGTAAAGAACGCGTAGACAGGAGCAGCTCTGATCCTTCAGTTAATAAAATCTGCCAGACCGAATTAGCCTTACGCATCCATTTCTCTAGGAGCATCATGTGTACGCTTAAAGGAAACGTAAGCTATAAAGTGAAGTGCCAAGTTTACAGAACTTAAAATGTGGCACTAAAACTTCGGTAGCGGAGACACAACCAGCTTTTTACTCCTTGCTAAGTGCGTCGTTAAAGTAAGTCCACTTCTGTTAATAGCTGAAGGGATCTTGCGACAGAATGCCCATTAGCTCTTAAAACCTACATAAAGCTAAATCCTGTGCTCGACAGAACGTAAACTCACGTTCAAAAAAACACCTTGAGTGGCTAGAGATATCCACAGGACATGTACATTAGCATGTTCTGCAGTAATAATTAGCATTTCAGTCACCTCGGTTCTGCATGTGTCCTGTTGCCTAGCAGGCACAGGGTCCGCCACGGGCCCTGATAAATCGTTCCCTGCGTAATAGCATCGATACGTATAAGCCGCTAATGGCGTCCTGTGGTATAGCCATCGATGTTGCATTCACCTGGTTCCACTGTTCATATGTGGTGGTTGGCAATGGGTCACAGCGCTGCACTCGCCTTTCTCCATAACCCACACGTTTTCGGTTGCCGGCAAGTCTGGTGATCTGGCTGGCCAATGCGAAAGTCTGACGGCATGTGACACCAAGAAGGCACGTATTCGTGCAGCAACATGTAGTCGTGCATTATCTTGCTGAAAAATGGGGTCCCCTGTGTTGTGCAGAAAGGGTATGGCTACGGGTCGCAGGATGTCATTCACGAAGGTCACACTGGTCACAGGCCCCTGGACACACACAAACTGTGGTTTGTGGTTGTACACAATAGCACCACACACCACAAGGCCTCGATTTTGGCGCTGTATCTATCGCCCGATGCAGACACCGTGATGCCGCTCCCTCTGTCTGCGGCGAATCAAAATGTACGCATCACTTTCAAACAAACAGAACCTGGCTTCGTCCTAAAACACTATCTGACTCCATTCCTGTCCCCAATGACTTCGTTCCATACTCTATTATCGTCTAGCGTGTTTCTGCACATTTGTCAAAGGTAGGCGGAGAAGTGGATGATGCGCACGTAATCCATGCCGTAATAAACGGCGGACTGTCACCCCTGATAGTGTACGATGTGTTATACTGTTCCACATTTGCTCCAGAGCGGAGGAGGACGCAGATCTGTTCTGCAATGCCATTCGATGAGGTGTCGATCTTTTAGAGCAGTGGTCGTCTTGGCGGTGCGTCCTGACCCATCTCGTCGTGGTCTATGGTCTTCCGTGAACCATTCTGCACACACCCCTTGCGCTGCCGTAACACTTCATCCCACACGAGCTACAATGTCCCTGTGGATGAATCACATTCTCCCGAGTAAATAATGCGCCCTCTTCCAAACTCTTTAATTTGACGGTACGTTCGCGCATACGTCTGCGAGGCGTCCTGCACGTCTGCTCAAGTCACACCGATCCATTACAATCAGTTTATAGCGACAACGAAAGCCGCAGGTATATTTTACCGGTATATGGTGTTGCGCCGTGATATTGATGTTGACCTTGAACCCAAGGGCCAACATGGTTCAAATGACAATCATTTCTGCACAACATACTAATGTTCATGTCCTGTGAATATGAACGTCCTATCTCTAGTAATTCAAGTTGTCCTCTTTCTTCTGAACGGAGTGTAGCTTAGATAACAGTACCAACCTTATTTAACCAGGCGAATTACATTTGCAATTCATTGTCTCTGAATCCACGATAGTCTTCTGTCAAATTTTTCAACGTTTATTGTGGTACATTAACATAGGGCTCCTTCGTTGAAAAGAAGCATGTTCATTCTGTACTCAAACATACGTGCCACATCATCTTGTATTACTGAGGGCCGATGTTAGAATTCCAGTCCAGTGATTCGACTCACATCAGGTTGGACAAGCAGGGGGCACCAACTGAATACAAAGAAGGGAGGTATGCGGGCTTTCTTGGTTGACGAGAGAGTATAAAAGAAGAGTTGAAATATTTTAACTGGCAGATATCTCGCAAGAACCTTCTTAGAAAACTTCAAGATTTGTATTTCAGGGCAGAAAGTACGAACCATAACAATTTCCCCTACGTATGTAATTGCATAGATCGTCCACTTCTCTCTCCCTATGCTCCTACCATGAATGAAACGGGAAGAATCTACATCTATATCCATACTCCGCAAGCCACCTGACGGTGTGTGGCAGAGGGAACCTTGAGTACCTCTATCGGTTCTCCCTTCTATTCCAGTCTCGTATTGTTCGTGAAAAGAAAGATAGTCGGTATGCCTCTGTGTGGGCTCTAAGCTCTCTGATTTTATCCTCATGGTCTCTTCGCGAGATATACGTAGGAGGGAGCAATATACGGCTTGACTCCTCGGTGAAGGTATGTTCTTGAAACTTCAACAAAAGCCCGTACCGAGATACTGAGCGTCTCTCCTGCAGAGTCTTTCACAGGATTTTATCTATCATCTCAGTAACGCTTTCGTGATTACTAAATGATCCTGTAACGAAGCGTGCTGCTCTCCGTTGGATCTTCTCTATCTCTTCTATCAACCCTATCTGGTACGGATCCCACGCCGGTGAGCAGTATTCAGGCAGTGGGCGAACAAGTGTACTGTAACCTACTTCCTTTGTTTTCGGATTGCATTTCCTTAGCATTCTTCCAATGAATCTCAGTCTGGCATCTGCTTCACCGACGATTAATTTTATATGGTCATTCCATTTTGAATCACTCCTAATGCCTACTCCCAGATAATTTACGGAATTAACTGCTTCCAGCTGCTGACCTGCTATATTGTAGCTAAATGATAAAGGATCTTTCTTTCTATGTATTCGCAGCACATTACATTTGTCTACATTGAGATTCAATTGTCATTCTCTACACCATGCGTCAATTCATTGCAGATCCTCCTGCATTTCAGTACAATTTTCCATTGTCACAACCTCTCGATATACTACAGCATCAGCCGCAAAAAGCTTCAGTGAACTTCCGATGTTATCCACAAGGTCATTTATGTATATAGTGAATAGCAACGGTCCTACGACACTCCCCTGCGGCACACCAGAAATTACTCTTACTTCGAAAGACTTCTCTCCATTGAGAATGACATGCTGCGTTCTGTTATCTAGGAACTCTTCAATCCAATCACACAATTGGTCTGATAGTCCATATGCTCTTACTTTGTTCATTAAACGATTGTTGGGAACTTTATCAAACGCCTTGCGGAAGTCAAGAAACATGGCATCCACCTGGGAACCGGTGTTTATGGCCCTCTCAATCTCGTGGACGAATAGAGCGAGCTGAGTATCACACGATCGTCTTTTTCGAAACCCATGCTGATTCCTACAGAGTAGATTTCTAGTCTCCAGAAAAGTCATTATACTCGAACATAATACGTGTTCCAAAATTCTACAACTAATCGACGATAGAGATGTAGGTCTATAGTTCTGCACATCTGTTCGACGTCCCTTCTTGAAAACGGGGATGACCTGTGCCCTTTTCCAATCTTTTGGAACGCTACGCTCTTCTTGAGACCTACAGTACACCGCTGCAAGAAGGGGGGCAAGTTCCTTCGCGTACTCTGTGTAAAATGAACTGGTATCCCGTCAGGTCCAGCTGCCTTTCCTCTTTTGAGCGATTTTAATTGTTTTTCTATCCCTCTGTCATCTATTTCGATATCTACCATTTTTTCATCTGTACGACAATCTAGAGAAGGAACTACAGTGCAGTCTTCCTCTGTGAAGCATCTTTGGAAAATGACATTTAGTATTTCGGCCTTTAGTCTGTCATCCTCTGTTTCAGTACCATTTTGGTCACAGAGTGTCTGGACATTTTTTTTATCCACCTACCACTATGACATATGACAAAAATTTCGTAGGATTTTCTGCTAAGTCAATACATAGAACTTTACTTTGGAATTCATTGAACGCCTCTCGCATAGCCCTCCTCACACTACGTTTCGCTTCGTGTAATTTTTGTTTGTCTGCAAGGCTTTGGCTATGTTTATGTTTGCTATGAATTTCCCTTTGCTTCCGCAGCAGTTTTCTAACTCGCTTGTTGTACCATGGTGGCTCTTTTCCATCTCTTACGATCTTGCTTCGCACATACTCATCTAATGCATATTGTACCTTGGTTTTGAACTTTGTCCACCGATCCTCAGCACTATCTGTACTTGAGACAAAACTTTTTTGTTGAGACGTGAAGTACTCTGAAATCTGCTTTTTGTCACTTTTGCTAAACAGAAAAATCTTCCTACCTTTTTTAATGTTTCTATTTGCGGCTGAAATCATCGATGCAGTAACCGCTTTATGATCGCTGATTCCCTGTTCTGTGTTAACTGTTTCAAATAGTTAGGTTCTGTTTGTCACGAGAAGGTCTAATATGTTATCGCCACGAGTCGGTTCTCTGTTTAACTGCTCGAGGTAGTTTTCAGATAATGCACTTAACAATTTCACTGGATTCTTTGTCCCTGCCACCCGTTATAAACGTTTGAGTCTCCCAGTCTATATCTGGCAAATTAAAATCTCCACCCAGAACTATAACATGGTCAGGACAATAACATGTGGTGCAATAATAAAAACCCTCTTGCATGCACTCCATTGATACGCACACTGTAGATACAAATGTAAATAAATTTAGGTTTTCAGTGGTTTCCTTAAATCACTTATGACAAATGCTGTGATTGAAATTGCTCACCTAGCCCATGTCATTTTATTTACTTGTCCAGTTAGGGTTATGTCCCGTCTCTGGCCTCGTTGTCTAATAATCTTTTCTCCTTATTTGTGTCAGACGTTAAAATTGTGCGCTATATTGGCGTAAACACGAAACATCATGTAGCCTAATAAGAATTAATCGTATTATCTGATCTTTGGTGGTCATGGCAGAAACCCGTCTCATCCCACTCACCGTCCTGGTAAAGTTTCATCAAGACCAATTCGCACGTACACCACTGAATCGAACTGATTGGCGTCCTGCTGAAACTGCATGTGTATTGGCACCTGTGCACGCTATGCATATGGTAATGCTGGTCACATCTGTAGCATTCATTAGGCGACACGTGCCCGCCCAATCGTGCCGTATAGTGAGCGCCTCAGGAAACTAGGTCACACATGGAATCAGTCTTTAGCGAACAACCATGCGGGACCTGACATAACACGAAATATATCAGTTGTATCAGATTTCTAAATTGCTGCTGCTATTTTTGGAACATACAAGCATTGTCGTATGAAAACCAAAAATAATTAATTACTATTAGGCAGGGTCTTTCATGGATCACCAACACCCACATAATGATTAGGGCAGCACGGACACGCTTTAGACACGCGCAAGAGAAATAAAACGTTGACTATTGTAACAGGACATAACAATATCGTCTCGGGATGTTTTTTGCGATAAAGAGAGAATGTGGATCTTTTGGAAACATATACCGCACCATCAAACGAATCTTACAACGTCTTGCTATAAAAGTGAAGTCTATTAAAATACTCGTAATTAGAAGCTGTTGGTCAGAACGGCTGCATCCCGCCATGCGACCACTTTTCTGCACATCTCGTAGCGGCAGAAAAACGCCACAGTTTCAGAAAACGGCATCATAAGTTGCGGGCACATGAAAGAGATGGACTCAGTTGAGATGGAAAGGGAATCGGAAGCGGAAAGTGTAACCAAATATGAGTAGGTAGAACGATTATTGGCCGAAGTCCGGCGCATTCATCCAAATTTTTAATTCCTCTTTTCTTCCTGCACATGTAGTGACCGGATTTATTCGACTGTAGTTGAGATCATCTATATCCAACCTACAAAGCGCTATAAATTTCTGAGATATGATCGCCCCACAACAATGTGTAAGGAGAAGGTAACTTGTGGGAAATGCATGAAAGATGCCCATCTGAAAGTGTCATCGTGTTCCACGTCAGTGTAAGTTCTTCGCGCTGCCACCCCATTTGAAGCTCGAAATCAACAGTGTTTTCTTATAGAAAATAAAGTTCAGAAAATGATGTGACCGAAGTAATCTCACATACTGAGACAAAAAAGATAAAAAGTTGGAGCGACCTCTATATTTGACCTCAAACATGAATGATCAAAAATGATAAGGAAGCACACTTTTCCAAGATTGGATGGCTGATTGAAACAGAAAGCGTCATTTCAGTAAACTCTTTCTGAGAAACTTAGTCGAATAGAAGATCTGAAGTCCTTAGATGTAAACAAACTTGCTGGGAAAACTACTGCAAGTATTCAAATTGTAAGACGAGATCACACTCAAGATACTTAACAAGAACAATCCACTTTCAGTCACTACCATTCAGCTCCTCGAAGACAGGAAGACAGTGGACAAGACTACAACATAATATACACTGAAGCGCCAAAGAAACTGGTATAGGCATGCGTATTCCAGTACAGGGATATTTAAAAAGGCAGAATACGGCGCTGCGGTCGGCAACGCCTATATACGACAAGATGTGTCTGGCGCAGTTGGTAGATCGGTTACTGCTGCTACAATGGCAGTTGTCAAGATTTAAGGGAGTTTGTACGTGGTGTTATAGTCGGTGCAGGAGCAATGGGCCGCAGCATCTCCGAGGTAGCGATGAAGTGGGGATTTTCCAGTACGACCAGTTCACGAGTGTACAGGGAATATCATTAATCCAGTAAAACATAAAATATTCGGCAAAAGTGCAAACCTTCCGAAAATTTCTGCAGATTTCAATTCTGGGCCATCAACAATTGTCAGCGTGCGAACCATTCAACAAAACATCAACAATATGGGCTTTCGGCCGACTCGTGTACCCTTGACGACTGCACGACACAAAGCTTTACGCTTCACCTTGGATGTCTGCACCGACACTGGACTCCTGATGACTGGAAACATATTGCCTGGTCGGACGAGACTCATTTCAAATTGTATCGAGTGTATGGATGTGTACGGGTATTGATACAACCTCATGAATCCATGGACCTTGCATGTCAGCATGGGACTGTTCAAGCTGGTGGTGGCTCTGTAATGGTGTGAGGCCATGTGCAGTTGGAGTGATATGGAACCACTGATACGTCTAGGTACGACTCAGACAGATGACACGTACGTAATCATCCTGTCTGATGACCTGTATCTATTCATGTCCATTGTGCATTCCGACGAACTTGGGCAATTACAGCAGGACAATGCGACACCCCACACGTTCAGAATTGCTACAGAGTGGTTCCAGGAACACTCTACTCAGTTTAAATCTTCCACTGGCCACCAAAATCAACAGACATGAACATTATGGAGCATATCCGAGATGCCTTGCAACGTGCTGTTTAGAAGAGATCTCCACCCCCTCGTACTCTTACAGATTTACGGACAGTCCTGCAAGATTCTTGGTGTCAGTTCCCCCCAGCACTACTTTAGACATTAGTCGAGTCCATGAAACGTCGTGTTGCGCCACTTCTACGTGCTCGAGGAGGCTCTACACGATATTAGCCAGGTGTACCAGTTTCTTTGGCCCTTCAGTCTAAAACGCTTACTAAGACTATCGAAAAATAAATATGAGAAGATCTGAGGAAATTTAATAATAATCTGATCATGTAGACGACTGAGAAACGTCGAAAAATGAAACTTTTAAACACTGTCATGTTTGAAGGAAATGATAGTTACAGACTGACATAACGTAACTAAAATCGTTGGAGATTTCACCCAAGAGCTGTCTACTGCGAACACTGACAGATCACGCGACGAATAGCACTGAATGATACATAGGAAGATACAGTGGAAATAAACGCTGCTGAAGTTGAAATTACACTTAAAAAGCTGAGAAAAAGGCCCTTGAGAGGATATGGTAGCAAATGAAATGCTTAAACTAGATGGAAGTAACCCGCTGAAAGATGAGTATAGTAATCAATAAGGGCATTAAGTCTGGAATAATATCAAGAAAATGGAGAAAAGGGCGACCAGGAAAACTTGGAGAACTTACATGCGACCAAACCTGTAACAAACCACCCTTGAAACTGCCAGTATAACTGGAAGGTATAATAAAGCTCCTAAAATACGTTAATGAGCGGGAAGAACGACAATCAAAGCGGATGAAGAGTTTACGCCATTAAATTCCAGTCGGCAAACGAGTGCACCAAGGTGACAGTATCTCTCCAAAATTGTTCGCCCTTGCAAATCACTAGAATGGAATAACAGTGGAATAAAAGTAAGTGCCTTATACCTGAATCATCTGCACTTGCCGATAATGATGTAAGTGAAGATTTAGAAGAACTAAAGAGTATGATCCAAGAACAAAAACCTCACGCTGGAAAGATGGGCTTGAAAACGATCATCAGCAAAATTAAAATAATTACCCTAGACTACCGACAACTTGGTTGGAACCTGTCTGCAGAAGCTGTTGATGAATATATTTACCAAAGCCAGAATATTAAACTAGGGAAAAACAACCAGTATTAAAAAATTCCTCGCAGAATGGGACTGAACTTGTCAGCGTTCCGGAAAGTAAAATTTGTCCTCGCCAACAACGATATCCTAAATAACCCGAAGGCTAAGGTCTGTAATATGTGCATTCTACCAGTTACAACCTACGGTCTGGAAACTATGGATCTTTTTTTTTTTTTTAAATGTGTGAAATCTTATGGGACTTAACTGCTAAGGTCATCAGTCCCTAAGCTTACACATTACGTAACATAAATTATTCTAAGGACAAACACACACATCCATGCCCGAGGGAGGACTCGAACCTCCGCCGGCACCAGCCGCACAGTCCATGACTGCAGCGCCTGAGACCGCTCGGCTAATCTCGCGCGGCAAACTATGGATCTGAGTAAGACAAGTGCACACAATAAGCCACAGAGCGACAGATGCTAGGAGTCAGCTTCAGGGAAAGGATTCTATTAGAGGATATTAGAATGAGAACGAATGTAACAGGCGTCCTAGACAGAATTTCAGAATTGGACACGTAGCTCGACAAGACTGCAGCGAGCTCAGTGGAGACCAAGGGATCACAGGGCTGGCTTTGGAAGACACCAAAAGAGGTGGTTTGATGATGTGAAGCTGGTGACTTGAACACGGTATTACGATGTTGCACAAAAGCGAAGACAACGGAAACAGATCTTTTTTTGTAAGTGTACGCACCGCAATGTCCATGTTAACAGGCGTCGGGTTACTTCCAAGAACGCACAATAAAGATTACTACAGAATTAAAAAGTTTAGCTTCAGCCAAAGAATCCGACGGGTAAAATATTTCAAACACTTCTAAACACTATGTACCATCACAAAAATGGGCAAGAAATAGACTACTTCCACAGAAAGCGAGCAAGAAGCCACCGTTTTGGGGAAAGTTAGATTTAACCGAAGAAGACAACTCCGGAATGGCCCTGGAAATTTTCACTGACACTTGCTATTTTTCTACTTCTTCTCCATAATGTAAGGCTAAAGAAGACACATTGGTGGAAAGAAAATATTTTTTCAACAAATGCCACCTGTTACGCATTTTAATGTGAACAGTTTAAGAAAACTCGTAAAATGACTATGTTTCTTTGAGAAACATTGCAAACCTTCTGATAACGATGTTTTCAAAACCTACACCATTCACAGGTAGGTTGATATAGATGATAAGAGAGTAAAAGATGAGTCGGCCGTATTTCTGCATGAACACGTTCCCTTCTGTGCATATTACACTCACAACAAAGGATCAAAGCAAAAGGACAACGTCCGTTGTTCAAATTTTTCCGTAACAGTGTATTTGGGCTTTGTAGGCCAGTGATTCATAGTCTTTGAGTCGATGTTGTACCTGATGGTAAGACAATGAAGCAGATGAAGAGCCAGTGACTAAAAGATTTTCTCTTTTATTACTAGACTCACTAATAAAATGCGAAGTACCCAGAGAAGATGGTCGGATGACAATGTAATGTCGTACACGTGCACACCATCGGCACGTATGTAAATGATTAGAATGGGAATTCTCTGAAGCAGGTTGGACCACCACCACAGAGCATTAGTGTTGTTCGTGTTTAGTGTTGTTACCAGGCACGTTAGGGTATACAGGGTGTCCCACCTATTTTGTCCACCCAAAATATCTCTGGAACAATAACAGCTATTGGAAAACGACTTTCACCGGTATCAATGTAGGGCTGGAGCCCATGAATGTACATATTCGGAAACATTCTAAAACGAAAGCATATGTGCTTTTTAATACAAACTTATGTTTTTTTAAATGGACCTCCTATATTTTTTCTTCATCAATCCATAGCATGACAAAGCACATACACAATGGCGTTGATTGCATCGCAATATTCCCATTACAACCCGAGATATTAAGACGCGAAGTTCACGCTTGAAGCACCCGACACGCGCTGCTAGCGCACGTCATGAGGCTCAGGCGTGAACTCCATGCTGCCCGTAATCGCGATGTGATTGACATGCGTAATCACACTTCCATACTTATCAAGAGGTCCGCTGCCATCCTGCATTAACGTCGTACATTCCAGCAGGTATTTATCCCAT
This sequence comes from Schistocerca piceifrons, assembly GCF_021461385.2. Classification (NCBI taxonomy): domain Eukaryota; kingdom Metazoa; phylum Arthropoda; class Insecta; order Orthoptera; family Acrididae; genus Schistocerca; species Schistocerca piceifrons. Next base: position 150,695,906 of record NC_060149.1, on the reverse strand, counting down.
AGGCTAGGGGTGATGTGGTTCTGTAACATATCTGTGTACCGCAACGTTAGTCACAAAGTTAACTTCGCTTATCGTTAATCCGTTACTAAAAAGGTAATGCCGTTCAACGTTAAAACTTTACTTTACTGTAGATCTAGCGCAAGTGACAGTTAATCATTCACTCGTAATAGTAAAATTCATGTTAATGGTTTTAGTGAAACGAGCAAGTGGACTAAAAGTTTTAGCGTTGTTTAGGTAAAAATGTTTTGATTTGGGAAGTTCAGGTAGGACATAGAAGATGAATGTAAACATGTTTAACCAATTAGTTTTATTATCACATAATTATCAATGTTATGTTTATCTAATGCGTTAAATAACAAATTGTTGCAAACAAATGTTTCTTAACATCACTGGGTAAAATGGCCCTTTGTAGAAACTTCCACTGTGATACCAGCACTACATACTAAACATAGCGTTGGCATCTCATGCTCAAAGTGATGCCCATTGGCTTGCATACATAGGGTCACTTTGCGGATGAAGGATGCCCTACTTCATGCTACTGTTTCCTCTTTGATGGCTGTACAAGCATCAATAATGCGTTGCTTCATGTCCTCTGGTGTTGTTGGTTCATGTTGGTAAACAGCATCCTTCACTGCTCCCCAAAGAAAATAATCCAGCGGTGTAAGGTCCGGAGATCGGGCAGGCCATCTAACTGGGCCACATCGTCCAATCCACCTACCAGGGAACTTACGGTTCAGAAGTCGTCGTGCTCGTAAGGCGTTATGTGCAGGGCATCCGTCATGCTGATACCACATGACCATTCTCCGGTTCATAGGTACGGTGCCCAAGAGAACAGGAAGATTGTGTCGTATAAATCTGGAGTATTGTCTGCCATTTTGGATGCCATTTATAAAGAAAGTTCCGATAATGGTATCTCCAATAATCGCACACCAAACATTAACTTTCCACGGACGTTGATGCTCTACCTGACGGAGCCATTTTGCATTGTCTGCGGGCCAATAATGCATATTCCTCATATTGACAATACCTTTGTTGGAGAATGATGCCTCGTTGGTAAAAAGAACATCTGCAAAAAAATTTGGATTAGTCAGAAGTTTTTGCTGAGCCCACCGACAAAATGTTACCCTATTGCGGAAGTCATTTCCATGAAGATCCTGGTGTAAAAGAACATGGTAAGGATGAAATTTATGACGTTTAAGAATACGCTGTGCACTTGATTTCGACACACCAACTTCACGTTCAATTTGACGTGTGCTGATTTGAGGATTCACAGCTATGGTAGCGAGCACCGCAACTTCAGCACGTTCATCTGTGCGTGTTCTAGGACGATGTCGAGGTCTTGGATTTAAGCTTCCCGTTTCACGTAGGCGAGATGTGAGACGACCAAACATTCGGGGCGAAGGCGATGGCTTGTCAGGGAATCGTCTTTTGTACAGTCGTTCTACCTGAACAGCATTTCGTCCACCTACAACAGGGTACAGTACAGGTATGTAGACTAGGGTAGAAAACACACATATTAACTTAATAATCATAATGTTCGCTAACAGTACTATCAACAAACAAGCAATGTCATAACGTATTTCCCGTCAACGTACATTCTCCATAGATCAGCAGCATTTCTACCATATCTTCATGTGTGTACATTATACTGTACAGTATAAGTTCCACAACACAGCGTTTATTCACAATGTGTACTACCTCCGTGCCGTCACTAGATTACTCTGATGCACGACTACACTGGCAAGCGGTGTACTGCACGCCAAAGCAACAACAAATGGGATGCTCGGAGGGTGGTGGAGTACAGGAGTTTGCATGGGTCGCAAATCATAAACAAGGCGAAGTGGTAACTGTGGCAGTAGTTCAAATGGTTCAAATGGCTGTGAGCACTATGGGACTCAACTGCTGTGGTCATCAGTCCCCTAGAACTTAGAACTAATTAAACCTAACTAACCTAAGGACATCATACACACCCATGCCCGAGGCAGGATTCGAACCTGCGACCGTAGCAGCAGCGCGGCTCCGGACTGGAGTGCCTAGAACCGCACGGCCACCGCGGCCGGCTGTGGCAGTAGTGGGAACTACGTTGGACACTTGACTAGGTAGAGCCAGGCCCTGCGCGACAGGCACAATAGATCATATAACGCATTAGATAAACCTTATTTTGGGTGTGCTGGATAAATAAGACAACCTGACGGGTGTACACCGATCGGTACTGGTTCATATTGTGTACTTAGATACGTAAAAAGTGCAAGAAGGAAACCATTATGTGCTTATGAGAGTTGATGGCAGCAGACCGTATTATTCGTTTCGGACCTCTTGATAAGTATGGAGGTGTGATTACACATGTCAATCACATCGCGATTACGGGCAGCTTGGGGTTCACGCCTGAGCCTCAGGACGTGCGCTAGCAGCGCATGTCGGGTGTTTCAAGTGTCAACTTCGCGTCTCAATATCTCGGGTTGTAATGGGAATATTGCGATGCAATCAACGCCATTGTTTATGTGCTTTGTCATGCTATGGATTGCTGAATAAAAAAATATAGGAGGTCCATTTAAAAAAAACATAAGTTTGTGTTAAAAAGCACATATGCTTTCGTTTTAGAATGTTTCCAAATATGTACATTCATGGGCCCCAGCCCTACATTGATACCGGTGAAAGTCGTTTTCCAATAGCTGTTATTGTTCCAGAGATATTTTGGGTGGACAAGATAGCTGGGACACCCTGTATAAGGTATGTGAATAACTTAGGACGTTAGGTGACCACTGTGAAGGAAACGGAGATGCAGCGAACTCGCGTGAGACAGTGTTACCAGCACCTGACATAGTTTGAAAGTGTCCTCATGGTGAGTCTCCATTGGTCTGGCTATTCGAGTCGTATAGTATCCAGATTTCTGGTGAAACTGGATATGACAGTGGCCCCATGTTGGACTGTATAGGGACATGAGGTCAGGCAAATTCGTCGTCAAGGTTGCGGTTGGCCACGTCAGAACACTACAAGGGAAGACTGGGGTACTGTGCACCAAGCACATCGAAAACCCTTAATATCTGCGTCTGACATCCAAGGACAAGTAATGGATTCCCAGTAACAATTTATGTCATAGTGTACTATTGTTCGAATGCTAGCAGCAACAGGACTAGGGGATTACTGCCCCTGCATAGGCTGTCGTTAACACCACAACACATACGGCTGACTGTTGAGTGGTACCGTGACAGGGAAGCACTGACTGCTGATGAATGGTGTCGGATTGTGTTTAGTGAAGAATGGCACTATGCCGCTAGACCCTATTACCATCGTCAGCGATTACGGTGGCGACCAGGTAGAGGTCATTTCTTCCAATATTTTAATGGGGCACATTGGTGTTAATCCTGGCCTCATTGTGTAGAGAGCTATCGGGTATGACTTCATGTCACAGGGGGCTCTGACGGCATAATGTTACGTCACGGGAATCCTGCCTCCTCCTTTGTTACCCGTCATACGTCGGTATCGTGGTGCCATTGTCCAGCAGGACAATGCTCGTCCACACATGGCACATATCTCTAAGAACTGTCTGCGTGATGTTGAAGTACTCCTGTAATCAGCAAGATTCCAGGATCTGTCCCCAAAGAAGAGCTCACATGTCAATTCCATCCTGTTGACAGTATCAAGAATGTCAAGGACCAGTTACAACAGTTGTCGACCATCTTGCCTCTGGAGACGATACATCTACTTTGACACTCTTCCCAACAGTCTCAGTGCATGAAACGTCGCAATGATACGTGTGCTAATAATGCCAAGTTCTTCGTAAATCTGACTCGATTTTGTAATCGGTGTAACAAAATCGCATTTCCTTCTCAACCCGTTAAGTTTCATTTCGTCTTCTCGTCCTCATCTGGAAAATTCACCGTTTTTGTGAGGCAGTTTTTTTGTAAAATGACCTCAGTAAACAAAAAGGCACAGAATATACAAAATACGACTATGATGCTCTGAGGACAATGTTTTTCTATTAGTTGCCAGGTCACATGGGACTGAGGGACATTAGTAAGCTGACATTATAGCAAGAAATGCTTACAGTGTAAACAGTGTACGATCACGGGCTGTCGCAGTGGATGCTGTTACCTCGATTTAAGGAGACGATTAGTATACACAAAAAATAAGTATTTGGAGGTAAAAACAACAAAAACCGATTAATACAGTCTGTCTGCTACGGTGGACATTCCTTGAGTCGTATAGATGAGAAGGAGTGGTTTTATCACAATTAGGAATAGTTCAATGCTTTCTGATACACTTGCATTTCCTCTGGCAGGAGGCTCTGTTAATGAGCAGTGCTTCTGTCATATCTGTTCTGCTGCGATATATTTTTACTGAATAAATTTCGTATTTTGAAATTCGTGGAAAAGTATTTCAGAAGTTGTGAGTGATCCAGATTCTTGCAAGATACTTCATTGTATGCCAGGATAGCTGGATCACCCACTTTCAGTCAATGATTAACCAGCCACGTGTACCTGAAACACAGAGCTATTACTCAATTTTTTTTCCCTACGTTAACGAGTTCTAGAACTGTGAGTGCTTTCATCTACGCCATGCACGGCCAAGATTTGCGATCCTGTAGCGCGCTCGCGCTTTGCGAGTGCAACCAAGCCTATTGAGTGCTCCGGCGTCCCGCACCACTGCACTATTCTGAGCAGATGCGTGAGTGAGAGATGTGTTTGCAACATAGTACGACAATTTTCTACGAGGCGAATACCGCAGCATACTTTTATGCTGTCTGCTATTTGTTAGTCTTCATATTCCACTTGTTATTTTTCTGCCAGAGCAATAAACATTATTATTTGATCTGATTTGATCCATTATAAATGGTTTTTGAAAGCCTGCGACTGTAGATACAATAGGTTTGTTTATAAATAAATAAATCTTCTGCTACCAGTCACGATTTTCTTTATTTTACTATTTGCACGACGCGTTTCGAGAAATAATTCCCATTTTCAAGTGCGTTTTTATGATGTGTGTTAAGCCATTTCTTTTGATGTTGTCAGTGTGTGTGAGTCTGCTTCGTTTTGTTGACTTTTACTGTAATACGTAAGAAACGCGATTTTTTAGTTGGGTATCAATATTTTCTGTGAGGTTAGTGGCTAAGGTTTGAGAACAATTTGTACTTACAATTTTCTAATGGTCCATTTGTGTAGAGAGTCACACACACTTAACATCACACACAACTTGTACATTTTACACATCGAAAATATCTTATATAAACAAAACATTTACAAAGATCTTCTTATAGGTAGTTCACAGAGACAACATTATAGGTCTTCCACAGATTATGATATGCTTTTGTACAGAGGTTAATTTATCTTTACAATTTGGCTGACGAATTACTTATACTGATTTTACAATTGTGCTTATTTCTATGTTTTACTATTTTTATTTAAGTATATTATCGAAACATCTGAAGAAATTCACTGATTCACTTTCAAGTTTTTCATTTAATATTTTATCTTCATATTTTCTGTAATGTGAATATATCTCCAGTTCTTCAAGCAAATCCATTTTATGTCCTTTATCTAATCGGTGGAGTACTTTGACATTTTGCTCTATTTTTCCAAATGGGTGTCCTGTATTATGTATGTGTGTTGCTATTGCTGATGTAGCGTGTTTGTTGTGGGTGTATGCTCTAATGTGCTCTGTGTACCTGGTGTTGATATTTCGGCCTGTTTGTCCTATGTAGAACTTGGAGCATTCCTGGCATGTTACCTTGTATATCCCAGAGTCTGAATATGGATCATGATTACACTTTATATTATTATTATTATTATTATTATTATTAGCGAATGTCCCCATGGGAGAACGATAAGCAGGTGATTAACATTTCTTAATGTTCTTCTTATTTCCCCAGTATTTCTTCATTGCCTCCCCAAAGGCCTTCTTCCTTTCTTCGGTCCACTTTGGTCGGAAAGGTTTAGATGCCGTCTCTGGAGTAAACTTCCACTTGTCGATTTTTCTTCTGAATGTATCCCGGTCTGATGTGTTTGTTATGTCAATTTTTGCCTTTTTCAAATCCTTCTTAACTTCAGTTACCCAGGGTATTGTTGCCTTAAGTGATGTCATATAGTCCAATAGACGTTTAGTTAACCTGTTTCCAGGTAATCTGTCTATATGTCCATAAAACTTCATCCGCCTCTTCCTGATATCTGCCTCGATGTTTGATATTTTTTCGGTTGTCTCGGTAGTCTGCAGCCTGTATCCATCTTGTGTGTATCGTGGTCCTAGGATTTTTCTAATAATTTTTCTCTCTACTTTCTTAATTTCGTGTAAATCTAATTTTCTATTCAGGGAGAGTGTTTCACTTGCATATGTGACTGTTGGTTTGATGACTGTGTTGTAGTGTCTGATTTTAGTGCCTTTTGATAGACATTTCTTGTTATATATATTTTGAATAAGTCCGAATACTTTCTTGATTTTCTGTAATCGGTTTTTTTGTGCTATTTTCTCAAGTCCTGTTGGTTCAATAACTTCACCGAGATACTTAAAGTGCTTGACTCTAGTTATTTCACCATACTTTGTTTTTAGTTTCGAAATATCTAATTTTGAGCAGATGAATTCTGTCTTCTCAAAGGAGATTTGCAGGCCAACCTTCTCAGCACATTCTTTAAGTGTCTCAATTTGTTTTACTGCTGTTTCTTCACTGTCAGTTAGAATTGCCAAGTCATCTGCAAACGCTAAATAAGGGATGTTCAATTTTCCTTTACCTCTTCCTAGTTCAATTGGCTTCCAAAAGCTTTGTTTCCTTAGTGTTACTTCCCACTCTTTCATAACTTTGTCCAAAACTATATTGAATAATAGTGGTGAGATCCCATCTCCTTGTCTTACTCCTGTTTTAATTGAGAATGGTTCCGAAATTTCCCCTCTGAATTTAATTTTTGATTTGGTTTCTGTTAGTGTTTGTTCAATTAGTTTTCGGGTTTTAGTGTCTAGGCCTCGTTCTTCGAGAATGTGACATAGAGACTGTCTGTCTATGGAATCGTATGCCTTTTTGAAATCAACGAATGTGCAGATTATTGGTTTTGACCTGATTGCTTTAATCTTTAAAATAGTTTTAAGGTTGAATATCTGTTCCGGGCATGATCTATTAGGACGAAAGCCTGCTTGGTAGTCTGAAATTGTATGTTCTAGTTGTTCTTGTGCCCTCTTTAGGAGACATGCAGATAGAATTTTGTAGGTAACTGGTAAAAGTGAAATGCCTCTGTAGTTGTTTACGTCTGATCTCTCTCCCTTTTTGTGCAATGGGTGAATTAGTGCACACTTCCACTCCTCTGGGATATTTTCTGTCTGCCAAATTTCTTGGATGATGCTAGTGATCTCTTTTAACGAATTTGGACCAAGGTTTTTCACACTTTATATTATGTATTAGTTTTTGGTGTAGTTTATTGGATGTAGAAAACCCAATTTTTACTCTGTGATTTTTGAAAATATTTGCAATCTTCTGTGATACATTGCCTATGTATGGAATGCTAGATATATATTTGTTTTTCTCTTTTTCTTCTGTGGTGCAGTTTGTACCTGGGTTTCTCTTCATTTTGTCTAAGATTGTGTCAACCATGGAAGCATTGTAACCATTGGCAACTGCAATCTTCTTCACTGTGTTTATTTCTTGTTGTATATTTTCTTGGTTCAATGGTATTTTTGTTGCCCTATGCAGCATTGACCTGTAAGCTGCCTGTTTATGAATATTTGGGTGACATGAGGTTGCAGGTATTGTGGTGTCAGTCATTGTGTTTTTCCTATAAATTTTGAATGTGCATGTGTTGTTGTGTCTTGTAATATTTAGGTCCAGAAAGTTGATACTTTTATTTTGCTCATGTTCCACTGTAAATTTGATTTTCTCATTTAGATTATTGAAATGATTAAGAATGTCTGTGATGTCTTTGGTATCTCCTTTCACTAACAGTAGTGTGTCATCTACATATCTCCTATAAAATTCTATTTTCCTTAGGCAGGGTTCCTGCCTGTCAAATAATTTTTGTTCTAAGTGATTTATGTATATGTCAGCTATGGTACCGGATATACACGATCCCATTGCTAGGCCATCTGGTTGCTTATAAATGTTGTCATTAAAGGTAAAGTAGTTGTAATTTAGGGTTAGCTGAAGGAGTTCCATAAATTCGACAAGAAACTTTCATACACAGAGATTGTCGAATTTATGGAGTTCCATAAATTCGACAAGAAACTTTCATACACAGAGATTGTCGAATTTATGGAACTCCTTCAGCTAACCCTAAGTTACAACTACTTTACCTTTAATGACAACATTTATATGCAACCAGATGGCCTAGCAATGGGATCGTGTATATCTGGTACCATAGCTGACATATACATAAATCACTTAGAACAAAAATTATTTGACAGGCAGGAACCCTGCCTAAGGAAAATAGAATTTTATAGGAGATATGTAGATGACACACTACTGTTAGTGAAAGGAGATACCAAAGACATCACAGACATTCTTAATCATTTCAATAATCTAAATGAGAAAATCAAATTTACAGTGGAACATGAGCAAAATAAAAGTATCAACTTTCTGGACCTAAATATTACAAGACACAACAACACATGCACATTCAAAATTTATAGGAAAAACACAATGACTGACACCACAATCCCTGAAACCTCATGTCACCCAAATATTCATAAACAGGCAGCTTACAGGTCAATGCTGCATAGGGCAACAAAAATACCATTGAACCAAGAAAATATACAACAAGAAATAAACACAGTGAAGAAGATTGCAGTTGCCAATGGTTACAATGCTTCCATGGTTGACACAATCTTAGACAAAATGAAGAGAAACCCAGGTACAAACTGCACCACAGAAGAAAAAGAGAAAAACAAATATATATCTAGCATTCCATACATAGGCAATGTATCACAGAAGATTGCAAATATTTTCAAAAATCACAGAGTAAAAATTGGGTTTTCTACATCCAATAAACTACACCAAAAACTAATACATAATATAAAGTGTAATCATGATCCATATTCAGACTCTGGAATATACAAGGTAACATGCCAGGAATGCTCCAAGTTCTACATAGGACAAACAGGCCGAAATATCAACACCAGGTACACAGAGCACATTAGAGCATACACCCACAACAAACACGCTACATCAGCAATAGCAACACACATACATAATACAGGACACCCATTTGGAAAAATAGAGCAAAATGTCAAAGTACTCCACCGACTAGATAAAGGACATAAAATGGATTTGCTTGAAGAACTGGAGATATATTCACATTACAGAAAATATGGAGATAAAATATTAAATGAAAAACTTGAAAGTGAATCAGTGAATTTCTTCAGATGTTTCGATAATATACTTAAATAAAAATAGTAAAACATAGAAATAAGCACAATTGTAAAATCAGTATAAGTAATTCGTGAGCCAAATTGTAAAGATAAATTAACCTCTGTACAAAAGCATATCATAATCTGTGGAAGACCTATAATGTTGTCTCTGTGAACTACCTATAAGAAGATCTTTGTAACTGTTTTGTTTATATAAGATATTTTCGATGTGTAAAATGTACAAGTTGTGTGTGATGTTAAGTGTGTGTGACTCTCTACACAAATGGACCATTAGAAAATTGTAAGTACAAATTGTTCTCAAACCTTAGCCACCAACCTCACAGAAAATATTGATACCCAACTAAAAAATCGCGTTTCTTAAGTATTACAGTAAAAGTCAACAAAACGAAGCAGACTCACACACACTGACAACATCAAAAGAAATGGCTTAACACACATCATAAAAACGCACTTGAAAATGGGAATTATTTCTCGAAACGCGTCGTGCAAATAGTAAAATAAAGAAAATCGTGACTGGTAGCAGAAGATTTATTTATTTATAAACAAACCTATTATTATTTGAGTAAACAAGTCGATTGATAGTTGAGCATAACTACAAAAAGCTTTACACAGAGGCATTTAGCACTACATTGAGATGTTTATAAATTTGTACAAATTTCGGTTTTTAGAATATGTAATATGTCTAGAACTATGATTTGTGATAGTCAAGACACGTGGAGTTCTGCGGATTAAAATCTGTTAAATGCGAACGTTGAAGGATCTTTGTCAGTTTCGAAACAGAAAAAGAATTCAGGCAAGTGTTGAAAGCTAAAACTGAAAGTAATGAGAAACGTAAGTAGCAAAAAGCGAGAACGGAATGACCAATAAACCTTTAGTCATGCAGTGTCTTGGAATCTTTTTGGGAACTGAAACTCAATCAGACATGTCTGGTCCACAAATAACTGCCATGGGGTACGGTAAATGTTCCATATCATTAACTTGAAGCTGATTTTTGCGTAGGATTTCTTTTTGTTTGGTAGCATCGATCTTGTCCTCCATGTCTTTTACCAAAGGATTTTCGCCTTGCTTTAAGATAATTAAATAACTAATGACTACCATAATAGGTTTCGTCAGCACTCTATTAACCCCTAATTCAGTTTTTTCCCTAGTGAACGCCTTCGGTTCAGGCAGTATTCACTGTCGTTCGTCAGAAGATAAGTCCATCAAATTTGTTTCTGGCTGGCGTTGTAATGACGTTCCAGTCAGCGATTTTCCATCTCATAAGCCTTCGATGGTATATTAAGCACTTTACATGGCCTTTAAACAATACGAAAAGTAAGGGCATTGAACAATATGGCTTCTCAATTTTTCTTTTTTGGACAAGTGTATAGACGCCGTAGTGTTCCTTGTGCACAACGTAAATCTAATTTAACGCAAGTGGTTTTCGAAGCAAACTGCTTGGTGTTTGACAAGGCTACTGCACTGCTGTAGCGGCGTCGGGCTGCAGGCTTCATTTTCCTTTCCTCCTCGTCCCTCAGAACCAATTGCAGCTGAGAGTGTTCGGCAGGAGCATGGCCAGAGCGCTCACGCTCGCGAAGTGCTGTTTGGCCAGGCCTGCTCCAGACGGTCTTTTACTGAACTATCTATAAATATTCCATTTATTTTAAACATATTATTCTGATGCTGCTCAAGGAGGAGGCACAGTGATTAAGAAACTGGATTCAAATTCTAGAGGAAGGGGTTCAAATCCTCGTTTGAATATCTAGATTTAGATTTTACGTGGTCTCCCTGAATAGGTTAAGGTTATTGTCAATTTGCAAAACTCCACATGTGCGTAAGTGAATTGTACTGAATCAGAATTAATCTTGATACAGACACACCCTTGAGTACTCATTCTGAATTACAGCACGCAAACGGATTGATTGACGTTATGAAATACTTTGGCCCTAGAAATGAATCTTAAGGTGGAAAATTTGCATATTATCATGAAAAATATTCAATATGATAATGAAAACAATACTTGAACGGCCGGCCGTGGTGGCCAAGCGGTGAAAGGCGCTACAGTCTGGAACCGCGCGACCGCTACGGTTGCAGGTTCGAATCCTGCCTCGGGCATGGATGTGTGTGATGTCTTTAGGTTAGTTAGGTTTAAGTAGTTCTAGGTTCTAGAGGACTGATGACCTTAGAAGTTCAGTCCCATAGTGCTCAGAGCCATTTGAATACTTGAACGAACTCCTTAGTTTATTACAAAATAAAGCACTTAAATGGAAACGCATCTGAATCAATCTTGAAATCACCAAAAGTACAAACATAGAATTAACCGTGAGATTTAGAAAAATGTAGCTATCAGTTGGCAAAGTTACTCGAAGGGTTCGCATCCGACTTCATGTAATGTATCTTAACTTCTATACTCATCGATTACAGTGTCTGTGACTTAATAGAAAACCAAAGAAGCCCCTGTCTGTAATGATGAACGGATGAAAAGTGGACAGTAGACATTATCACGAATCTGAACTACGAATTGGAGATTGTCCTAACATGCCGAAGCTGCTAGTCATGGTCACCATTATCTTCAGCGTAAAACGAGCAGAGTAGTGGATCCCATGAAGTACGACACTAGAGCAGTTCTTCTGAGGATTAGGGCATTGGGCCGGCTTCGGTGGCCGAGCGGTTCTAGGCGCTTCAGTCCGGAACCGCGCGACTACTAAGGTCCCAGGTTTGAATCCTGCCTCGGGCATGGATGTGTGTGATATCCTTAGGTTAGTTAGGTTTAAGTAGTTCTAAGTTCTAGGGGACTGATGACCTCAGATGTTAAGTCCCATACTGCTCAGACCCATTTGAACCATTTGATTAGGGCATTGGAACCCAGTCAACTCTTCCAGTTGAAGGCGCAGCCTGTGGAAAGTCAATGAGTTCAGCACCAAGCCGCTCAACGAAGTCCCTTCTAAGTCAGTAAGGAATTGACTGCTCCTTCCTTTCCCCCAAGATAAACTCGACCTCCAATCCTCCTAAAAGTTATTTCTGTTCGGCAATGGCGAAATTGTTTCATTGACAAAATATCCCGCCAAGAAGAGGTGAAACATTAAAGGACCAATGGACTCAGTTTCCTCCCCTCTTTTCTACAAAATTCCCGCTACGAGTTACGTCCTCATGGCGTCACACGAATTTCACCAATCAGTTTCCTCTCACCCAGCAGCCAGCTTCACATCATAGGTCTTGGGAAAAGCTAAAAAACCTGTGCTCGGAGCTAGCCGCCAACATTGCAACATTGCGGAAGCTTCTGAAACTGTAGTATGTCAGAGTTGTTTTTCCAAGTTTTTGGGAAACTGATGAATACACTTTTCTTAACGTGGTCCCTACACCAGCCTCCTCCTGACAGTGTTCCATCATCCGGAACGAATTTTTTCAGTTCAGCTGTCCAGGGTGGATGACGCTCACCGAGGTGACTTTCATCCCGACAATGCGAGACCCGCTGTACCCGAAGCGTCACCTTTTCGCAGAAACTGTTACCAAATCTACGATCTGTCACGTGAAAACTACGGTAATATCGTAATAATCGTTCACTTCTACAATATATCTCAGAATAATTAAACTTATCGTCAGTTTTTTAATTCTACTGTGTTTTTAATTCAACTATCGTTTATGAGTAGAGAGAAATTAATTACCAGACTTTTATTATTGTGACTTAACAGTATTACCGCACATCAAGATGTACTTCTATGAGTATGTATGCATAATTCTTGCCTGCTTAGAACCAAACTCAAAATTTCACGAGCTTAATCTGCTACTGTTAAAATTCTTCTTCTTTCCCTTTTGTCTTTACTATTTTCTCTACGTAGTTACCACTGTTATACATCTGTTTTTTGATTGTTGCTGGAATTTCGTGGCCGGATGACCTTGTCGATGACACCACTCCATCCAGAAAGGATTTTGTGTACTCCATCTGCTTGTGTGTAGTGTAGAACTCATATTCAAACGAGATAACATTTTGGTAAGTGTTTGCATAGTATGTATCTTAGGTGAGACGTGAGTACCAACCCGCCGGTTACCTGGCTGGATGAGGTAAACCGCCTAAAAGTCGCATCCACCCAGCTCATTAGCCCTTGTCGCTAATCTGCAAGGCGGATTCGATCCGTGGCTGGCTCACCTTTCCGTGTCCCAGCAGCGGGCGTGTTAAATTTTGCATCACCACAAAACAGGAAAAAATAGATTCAGCATATGCATACAGATACTACAGTAAAACATCGCATTTGAAAATCAGTGTCTGCATTTTGAAAACTGAATCCCTTTGAGAATGGCACTTTAGTTAGATATTTACCAAATTTCAATCACGCGAACATCTAAGAAAATGAAATTATACTTTTAGCTTTAGAAGAGTCTATAGCATAAAACTCGGTTCACTTTGGGAAAGGACAATGTATCTTAATCCGGTTCTTGTACTTTGGACTAAGTAAAGTTTTCCACACAATAAGTATTTAGTAATCATATTGACACAGGTTAATAATTTCACTGTTCCATGTCCAATTATATTACTAATAGCAACTCACACATTACCTTACTACGGCAGTGGGCTGAAAGAGATTGTGAAGTAGCAGTAGGAATGTAGTCCTTTTGCCCCATCGCAGAAACCGCTCACACCTACACTAATGAGCGAAACCAATATGTCCACTGCGTACCGAGGGACTGAATGCCGCCTCATGGCAAACTTATGTCGAGGAACGGGAGGTATAAGGGACAGTCAAATGAAAATGAGGCGGGGGGGGGAAAAGTAAGTAATCTGTTCATTTTCTAAGCAATTGTATTTCCCACACTGTGAAAAAAGACGGCCGATACCTTCATGGAAAAATGTTTATGGTGGCCTACGGGACCATGATCGTACTCAGGTGTGTATCTCTTCATGTGAAGTAAATGGATGGATACGAATGTCTTTCTTCAGGGCTCCAAAAACATGAAAATCACGTGAGGTGAAATCGAGAATGTGTTGTGGATGTGTAGGGCGTTCCAGCGAAACTTCTGCAGCGAAGTCAAAACAATTGCCCAACGAAATGCCCGTCCACATGTTGGCAAATTTGTTTCGAGTATAATGCAGAAGTTTCGTTGGGAAGCCCTTACAAATCCTCCATACAGTCCCGACGTCTCCCGATGCGATTTCCGTATTTTTGGAGCCATAAAGAAAGACATTTGTGGCCGTCAATTTTCTTTTGATGAAGAGGTGCAAGAACAGGTACATTCATGGTGCGTAGGCAACCGCAAACATTTTTCCATGAAGGCACTGACCTCTTTGTCTCACAATGGGATAAATGTATTAACAGTTATTGCAATTACTTATGAAATAATGAATAGTTTGCTAACTTTTTTCCATCTGTCTCCCTTATACTCCTTATATACAAGCGGAACTGAGGCGAATGGGGAAACATTCTAGCGACCCAAATGGGCAAATATGCTATACATAGGCGACTTCGACAAAGAGCAGATTTTTGTGGCCCAGCACTTAGGAAGCAGCGTCTTGGAGACAGCGCAGCTGGTCGACTGTACGAATGTTACTGTCTTGAGCATTTATGGAAAGTGGTTGAAGGACGATGGAACCAAGATTAGGTGACGAGGTGTTGAATGTAAACTTCTCAACACAGACCATGGAGGTTGCACGCTTTCCCACTTTGTGAACTAGGAGAGGTGGCAATCTGTTGCAGGTTTGACGTCAGGGTATGATGATGATGTAGGCACAGTCGTTTCAGAGGACATTGTTCACAGAACATTCTTAAACGTGAGGCTGCACAACTAACAAAACCTATATGAATACTAGGGTAAAGGGGATTCTGGGGAGTTTTGTTAGTGTGGATTGTGTACATTAGGAGAAAGCACACATTCAACTGCAAACTCGATTAATTGATGACCACCTGGAGATAATCAGTTCTTCTGAGAAAATGCTACCCCTCCCCTTTCCCCCCCCCCCCTTAAACGTTTGATATTCTGCTTGATTTATGACCACTTGGGGTAATCCATTCCTTCCAAGAAACCCATATTTCTTCCCATCTCCCCTTAATCCATTGTTATATTAATTGATTTATGTCCAATGGGATAATCCATCCTTCTGATAAACCCCAACCCCATCCAATTCCCCCTTCTCCTCCCTCACCATTCTGGGAAATCCCCAACCGCACCCTCCTTCCCTTCAACAACACAGCCACACTTATGATATCAGATTAACTATTTGATTAAATCGATAAATTAATTAACTCCTCCCCCTCTGGGAAATCCCCAGCCCTCCTCCCCTCCCCCACTTCCCCTCCCCTCTTCCACCTGCAAATTGTCGGGAAAAAGACTCACTCTGTACTAAGATGCTGCATAGGAAGGACATAGGGTAGCTTATTTTCTTTATTTTTGGTGCTGCACTGTTGGATATAGGTGGGAAAAGCTCAAACCCTCCCCTCCTTTCCCCTTCCCCCTCCTGGAGGAAGAGCAGTAAACGCTCAGTCTGTGCTGAGCTGTTGGACTGGAAGGTGCAAGTATTACTTTGTCCTAACTATGTAATTATATTGCTGCAGATTGATGGTGTTGGATTGTTGGAAATTTTCTTCTGTGTGCTCACCATGATGTGTAGGGACCGACTGAGCTTGTGCACAATGCCACTACCAGAGGACGTCCCACCCTCTAACCCTCGACTCCTCCCACCCCACCTGTACCAGAAAGAACTGGCTCGAAAAATCGCTCAGTTCGTGCTGAGATGGTGGACTGGAAGGATACCATGACCGGAAATTCAGCTACACTGCAGAGACCATAATAATACATTGTTTATTTATAAAATCTAGTTTGCATACCAATTCACAGTGGTTGACTCTCTTTATTTGCCGTCATTGGAAGTAGCAACAGCATCATGCAGCCAAAGTGAAGTGTTTCGATTCCAATAAACACAATCTTGGGGATTCTTGACCATATAACACTATTTACACTTTCACTGGGGTTTTGAGTTTTTTCATGAACACACTTTTACAACAGTTTAGGTGCTGCCAAGTCTCTGAAAATAGGTTTTATCAACTGCATCACCGCATCAGGCAAATTATGTTTAAGAGTGTACACTTTGCCAGTTAGCAATCCCTTGTTGTACTTACACCAACTGATTTCTTGTTTGGGACACATGTAATGATGGTGACTTTCATCGGTTGAAAAAGTATGAAAAAAGAAGAGCCCAAACAACCTTCTTCATTTCATCGGCACTGTGTATGTTTCCATTCCATAATAGTACTGTATTTTGTCAATTACACTGTCAGTTAACATTCCCTTCCCATCCAACCCTTTGCCATCATTGAGCTTTTGTTTTTTTGTACGAAGCTTTTAGTCGCCGAAGTCTTGGTCCCATTCCTTACTGTACGTGTTCAATGCACTCAAAATTTCTGCACTACGACGTCATCGTCAAATGGCTTCCCTTCTTGAATGTGTTTGAAACTTTTAGGATCACCGTCACCAGGGTAATTCACATATAGCACTTTATCATACGCAACAGAACGTTGAAGTATACTAGCAACACCAGCCTCCACTACTGCCACTATGGTTAGCTGTGCAATTACACACATCAAAAAAAGTTTTGCATCACACCGGTTCCCAGAACTCCTGAAGATAGACGTTGACTGTGGATATTGTATTACAGACACAGTCCCTTTCACTGTTCAGATATGTCACTAAACCCACCCGAAGATGTAAACAACCGCGCTTGAGCAGCGCCTATTAGACGGAGGGGGTCCGACAGCAGATCAGTTCCAGTCATTCCACCAGGAAGGAGGTACACAGCTCGTGTTGTCTGTAGTTCAACCATACCTATACGGTCAATACAGCGGTTCGTGTCCGCATTGTTACTTTGTGCCAGGGAGGTCTCTCAACAAGGGAAGTCTCCAGGCGTCTCGGAGTGAACCAAAGAAATGTTGTTCGTACATGGAGGAGATACAGAGAGACAGAAATTATCGATGACATGCCTCACTCGGGCCGCCCAAGGGCTACTATTGCAGTGGATGATCGATACCTATGGATTATGGCTCGAAGGAACCTTGACAGCAATTCCGCCATGTTGAATAATACTTTTTGTGCAGGCACACGACGACGTGTTACGACTGAAACTGTGCGCAATAGGCTGCACGATGTGTAACTTCACTGCCGACGTCCATGGCGATGTCCATCTTTGCAACCACGACACCATACAGCGCAGTACAGATAGGCCCAACAACATGCCGAATGGACCGCTCAGGATTGGCACCATGTTCTCTTCACCGATGAGTGTCGCATATGCCTTCAACCAGACAATCGTCGGAGACGTGTTTGGAGGCAATCTGGCCAGGCTAAACGCCTTAGACACACTGTCCAGCGAGTGCAGCAAGGTGGAGGTTCCCTGCTGTTTTGGCATGGCATTATGTGGGGCCAACGTAACGGCTGTACAATACGTGAATGCCATCCTACGACCGATAGGGCAACCATGTCGGCAGCACTCTGGCGAGGCATTCGTCTTCATGGACGAAAATTCGCGCCCTCATAGTGCACATCTTGTGAATGACTTCCTTCAGGATAACGACATCGATCGACTAGGGCGGCCTGCATGTTCTCCAGACATGAACCCTATCGACCATGCCTGTGATAGATTCAAATGGGCTTCTTATGGACGACGTGACCCACCAACCACTCCGAGTGATCTATGCCGAATCGCCGTTGAGGAGTGGGACAATCTGGACCAAAAGTGCCTTGATGAACTTGTGGAAAGTACGCCACGACCAATACAGGCATGCATCAATGCAAGACGACGAGCAACTGAGTGTTAGAGGTACAGGTGTGTACAGCAAACTGGAGCACCACCTCTGAAGGTCTCGCTGTATGGTGGTACAACATGCAATGTGTGGTATTCATGAGCAATAAAAAGGGCAGAAATGATGTTTATGTTGATCTCTATTCCAGTTTTCTGTACAGGTTCTGGAACTCTCGGAACCGAGGTGATGCACAACTTTTTTTGATGTGTGTATTTTCATGGGTACTTTTATTTTTTGTGAACACCTACAATATTTATATATTACTGCTACATCTAAAATTTTCCCTGGATACATACTGGTGGCAGATACTACACCCAGTTTATGCCAGGTAGCATCGTATGCTGCCGTCGAGTGTCTATTACCACTGTTTTCTATTATTGCCTCTTCCACGCTTTCTTCATAGATTCTATATGGATATCTTCTACTTTAGACCCTATGAATCTATTATATTTGGTAAACTTGGTTAGGTGGTCATGTATGAACACTTACCACACTTCAGTTCCATTTCACTGGCATGTCCTGTGTTATTTTTCATGAAGAGTTCCAGATCGACTTCACTACATTGAATACATCTTACACTGTTTGCAAAAATTCCGTCCAGAACTAACACAAAATGGCTCTGAGCACTATGGGATTTAACATCTGAGGTGATTATTCCCCTAGAACTTAGAACTACTTAAACCTAACTAACCTAAGTACATGACACACACCCATGACCGAGGCACGATTCGAACCTGCGACCGTAGCAGTCGCGCGGTTCCGGACTGAAGCGCCTAGAAACGCTCGGCTAGCGCGGCCGGCGAACTAACACATCAAATATTTCATTCGCATATGATTCGTCCATAAAACACACATACTTTTCACTAACTGAAGCAAACTTTAACTTTTTTTTTTGGGTAGTCCGCAGCTCGTGGTCTCGCGGTTGCGCTCTCGCTTCCCGAGCAGGGCGTCCCGCTTTCGATTCCCGGGGGTGGGTCAGGGATTTTCACCTGCCTCGACAGGACTGTATATTTGTGTTGTCTTCATCATCATTCCTGAAAGTGGCGAGATTGGCCTGAGCAATGGTTGGGAATTTGTACGGGGCGTTAATAACCGCGCAGTTGAGCGCCCCACAAACCAAACATGATCAACATGTTTTTGGGTGGGATCCGCCTTAAGCATAAGACAATATTCAACAAACATTCCCTGTCAACGTGTACAACAGGTTCAAGAAAATACATCTGAGACTCCATACGACGATACAGCATATAAAATTCAACAAAACATGCAAAAAGAACGATTTAATTCCAAGTTACATTAATGTAAAGGTTAAAAACTGTTCTACAGTGGCACAAAAGTCGAAATCATTTGCAGAACGATATTGGTTACTACATGAAATTAAGATGCTCTATTCGAAAAAACAGCACCTAAACATGATGCTCTATGAGACTCATCTAGAATTGGCAAAAAAACGTAGGAAACGCCGCAGTTTTCATGGCACTAGTAGAAAAAACTAAACACAACACATACACAGAAATGAAACATTTACAAACCAAACATAAACAGACGCAAAAACACATTTACACATGAACACCAACACACATTCCACCCACTCTTAGTTAACCTAACAGAGACAGAACTACACGAAAACGAAAAAATGCTCTTGGAAAAAGGTTTGAAACACTGCACCAATAGCAAAGTGAACAATCAATACGTAGAAAACCTCATAGTAGAAACCGAACACATCCTTACACGTGAAGAACAACAAAATAATTGTGAAATAAACATAGGACTGACAAGAGAACTAGTAAAAGAAGGAATAAAAGGCATAATAAAACAAACACAGCAGACACACAATAAGAACAACCAAACAGAAGCAGCTACTATGAAAAGGTTAAAACAAAAGTTAACAGACAATAACGTATTAATAACAAGAGCAGACAAGGGAAATGTAACAGTACTCATGGATAAAGAGCAATACATCACAAAAACCAAGGAATACATAAACACCAACGCCATACAAAAACTGAAGTCAGATCCAACTACACGATTCCAGGCAAATGTGAAACGAACACTGAAAAACATTGAACACACACTCACAGACAAACAGAAATACTACTTAACACAGAAAAACCCACAAGCACCGACACTCCGCAGTCAACCGAAAGTACATAAAGACGGAATGCCAATGAGAGCTGTTATCAACTTCAAGAAAGCCCCAACGTACCACATAGCCAAACACCTCCGAAAGTTAGTTACAAAACACTATAAAGTAGAAAACAACAGAACAGTGACAAACACAGGAAACCTAATAGAAAACATACAGAACATACAGGTACCACACACAGCATCACTGATTTCATTCGATATAGAAAATATGTATACCTCCATCTCTATCACAGAAACAATAGAAATCATAGAAAAAAGTCTCTCATCCCACAGAAACCTCACCACAGATGCAATAAAAGAAATAACAGATATGCTCAGACTGACAACTGAACAAAACTACTTTCAGTTTGAGAAAGAATATTATCTACAAACTGATGGACTGCCCATGGGATCCCCAATATCAGGAACACTAGCAAACATTTTCATCAGTCACCTAGAAAATCAGATATTTGATAAGATAACCACAAATGAAAGTTTCAAAATCATATATTGGTACAGATACATGGATGACATTATTTGTCTGGTAGATGAGCCAAGTGAAAAAATAGATGAACCCCATTCAGAAATAAACAAAGCTCATCAGAACATAAAATTCACACTTGAAAAAGAAAATCAAATAAATTTTCTTGACATTACAATTAAAAAAGAAAATGGTAAACATACATTTAACATCTTTAGAAAACCAACAGCCACAGACACAATAATACATTCCACATCCAACCACCCCCACAGCCAGAAACTTGCAGCACTAATACACATGTTACATAGATTAAACAGAATCCCACTCAGCAAGAGAAACTATGAACAAGAAATGAGTACACTCATACAAATAGCTAGGAACAACGGGTATGACACACATGTGGTACATAAGCTCAATCAAAAAATAAAAACACAAATAAAAAACAAACACAACAGTTCCACAATACAAAAGAACTCACAAGCTGAAAACTTACAAACACACTCAACAAACACACACAATGACAACACCACACAGAAAAGAACCAGATGGTGCACCATGACCTACACACACAAACTAACACACAGAGTTGCAAACATCCTAAAGAGACAGGGCTTCAAAATAGCATATAAGCCTGGGCAAACCCTTCAATCACACCTAAGCCAGCCAGCTACCAAGAGAGACAAATTCCAACAATCAGGAATATATAAACTTGAATGTCAAAGTTGTGATGCAGTATACATAGGCATGACATGCAGGAATTTTCAAACAAGATACAAAGAACATATCAGATGTTGGAAGTATAAAACAAGCCATTCCACATTTGCAGAGCATTTAAAACACTACAACCATCATCCTACAAACATGGAACAAGAAATGAAAACAATGAGAATAAGCAACCATGACAAACATCTTATACAAATGCAAGAAAACTTCCACATCCAGAAAGCCATAGCAGAAAACAAACATGTGATAAATGAACAAACACACATCAGCACAGGCTCCCTACTACACTTAGTAAAGGAAATGATAACATAAAACAAAAAATAATAAAAAAAAGAAAACTCTTCCCCCCATCATCTGGAGACACACACACACACACACACACACACACACACACACACACGCACAGCACAAAAAATATATATCACACTAAAAAACACATACACACACACACACACACACACACACACACACACACACACATACACACACACAAATGCATACACGAACAGACCACAGATACTTCAATAGTTACACTCATAAGTTTGGCAATAACATTCGATCTTTGGCAAAAACATTTGACAGTCGGCAACAGAAACCAAAACATTGCTTTAAAACAAGCGTTCAGTGCATAGTGTTGTGGAATGGGGGAAAAAACAGCAAATTGGCGTTCATAAGAAAAAGAACAACACCAAAAATGCAACAGGAGCGTAATATGTAGGAAATTGTCCACGCAACCTGTAAGTACAGTTCAAAACATTACTACTTAATAGGAAATACCAACCATCATAACTGTTTATAACCTATAGGCACAGTGACAAAAATGTAAATAAAATAGCTAACGTATGTACATATTCCAGGCCACTGACGATGCCTTGCAGAAAATAAAGGCGAAACGCGTATGGCACTAAAATTGTGTTTTATTCAGTTGCTGTCAGACGGTCCATAAGTAAAAATTATTAATATACCGTAATAAGACAATTTTGTTTGCTGTCACAGACAAAAGAGCTTCAACCTCAAGATAAACCAAACTTCCTCTGCGAAGGACTTTCCTCCTCACTTTCACTGCAATGGGCAGGTGTACCAGCAAGGTTGGGATCACACACTCGGCTATCGTCTTCATTGTTTACAGTAATAACACCTACCTTTGGCTTTCCGACATTTCTCCTTTTCTTAAAAGTCTTCAGAGTATTTCTAGTCACTTTACGTTTACTCATGATTATCCTCCAATAAAACAGAAACGTCAGTGAACAGAATTCATTACGAATATTTTCAGGATTACGAAAGAGTAAATAAACACGAAACACACAACAGTCAAGCGAGCGATATATAACGAACTATCATAGGTTAGCCACAACACTTATTTTGTAACACTCACTTTCTCTCACATCATTAAAATGCACATGATGAGCATGTAGATTCAAGAGCATAACATTTGACAGCAGTTTAATAGCTCCACAATGAAGCACTTCCATGCAGAACATATTTCAAAAATATTTTAAAAATAGTTCTATTCTAGTCTTCGAAACTGAATAAATTATATATCAATTGGAAGGGGAAACTCTTTCGATTTTTAAAATGCAAAAAATTAAATATTGAACATTTCGTGATTTTGAACCTATTCGGAGCTCCTTAAGCAATGGACATCCTGTGTCCTCGTGGGTTATCCTTCATGCAGCAGTATCTAGGGGCCATTTTCAACAGGACAACGCTTGATCACACGTGGAATATGTCTCTATGAACTGTCTGCTGGATTTTTATGTACTCCCGTGGCCAGCAAGATCCAGGGTTATCAAATATCATACAATGAAAATAGCGCAACGTTCTCACAAAAAGGCCAGAAATAGCTAAATTTTAATTTATATGTTCAATACACAAAAATTAAAACGTGAAAAAACACTCACCTAGCAAAGATAAGTCTCATACTCCTCAACCTCATTTCCTTTGCTGGTACTACATCTTTCCCTGCTCTCCCTCGTGTGTGCAGCATTTGTATGAACAAGCTTCAATATTTCTTCTGGGAATTCGTATGAAAAACAACATTTATGGTGGCGTCTTGATCTGTACCTTACACTCAGAATAGCACAGAGTGTATTGGTTTTATGTCTGCTTTTGAGTTTGTTTCTCTTCAAAAATTTTCTCGACTTCCGCATTGGAGTGTGGTATGTTTAACACTGAAAATGTGAGAGTAGCTTCGTAAAAGGATTTACGCCTCCAGCATCACTGTTCTTACTATCATTTTTCCAGAATCCAGAAGTGAATGTTTGGTTTATACATCTTATGTAACTAATGTTTCGCCCCTGGTTTTCAATTTTGTCGCCATTTTTCTCAAAATCCATAGCTAACGCCAAACCATTAACAGATTTTTCACGGCTTCTTTGACATTTGAGGGGCTTAATGTTAAGAGTGGGATTTATTATTCTGCATCTTGCGGACCGAATTAAATTGGCCTAACTATCTAATAGCTTGGTGGGATCCACAGTCTTGGATTTAAAAAGTTTTATCGTAGTTAAATCAGAATATTATGAATGTAGTATAGGTACACCTTATTGGCTGGAATCTTGTACATATTGTATAAAAGTTCTCCAGTAAAGCAATGAGCCTAGTGGCGGACTAATTCTAAATTTGATGTTAATTCTGCATACTGTTCTAAAATTCTGTTGACAGCAGGATGAATGGAAGTCAAGTGAGTGTTGGAAATTTCTGGAATGTTTCGTGGATCACGTTCATCTTCTTCACTATTAATTGTGTTGTACGTGTGCCTATAATCCAAGCGGCACTGAGAAGAATACGAAAACCATGGGTTTCACAAATAAGAAATTCAGTATTTCTGGGCAGAGTTTTCTCTTTAGCATGGGAAATTGAAAGCTGCAGTGAATGATGGGCGCAATGCATGAGAGCAATAGAATTGCTTGCAAACTATTTTTTCATCCGAACATCTAATCCAGTGCTAACACCGCACATCACACTGGCTTGGTCTGTTCCGAGCCCCTGCACTTCTTTAGGGTTGAAACGTCCCCTTTGAACATTTCTACATGACTGTGCTTAAACTGACACACAATATTTTGTTAGCGCAACGCAATCTGACTTTCAAAATTCCCTACAAAAGAATGGCCCTGACTAACATTAAACTATACCTTTCACAAATCACTTACCTCACAAAAATCTTCGCTGCTCAAGCTACTGCAATACAGCGAGCGCCACTACTGCCAGCTAAATAAAAGATTCAAACTATGGAAGGCACTAACTACTGATAGGGATAGTTAGCAAATGAAAGATATTAATAGAGAACGAACAATGTATTTACCTTGATATCATCACAAGTCATAATATATATATCAGTTCATGACACATTACAAACCTCTGCCATCTCTCTCCCCACATCCACCACTGCTGGCGGCTCACCTCCAACTGCGCAACGCTACGCGCTGTTCACAGCCAGCTGCCTAACACTACAATGGCGAGTATTACAACAATGCAAAGCAGCCACAGACTGCACACAGCACAGCCAGTGATTTTCATACAGAGGTGGCGTTACCATAAAAAAACATAAACAGCCTACTTACATAGAGAAAACATAAACAGCCTACTTACATAGAGAAAACATAAACAGCCTACTTACATAGAGAAAACATAAACAGCCTACTTACATAGAGAAAACATAAACAGCCTACTTACATAGCCCCCATGCTCCCCACAAAAATTTTTACAAATGGTGTTGGGCACTGGCCAATACAGATTTGACAAAAATTTTTCACAATTACAGTAACAAAGATATAAAATGCACACACTTATTAATATTATGTTGGTCAAAAGATCAAAATTTCTCACAGTCCATAAAGACAGTCCACATTGTTCATCACAGTAAAAATGCAGAGTTTTTCTCAAAGTCCAAGCAGTAAAAGAAAATGCACATAGAAGTAGTGGATTTCCATGCAGTCTTGAAGAAGTAGTGTTGACCTTCCAACGGAAAGACAGTGCTGACTCTCGACATGCAGACAGGTAATGGGCCACAACAGAGCAAACCCACAGCAGAGTCATTCGAAGTTTGGAAGAATATTGGTAGGTAGGTCATCACAGAGCAGACCCACTGGAGTCCTGGTAGAGATTGTGGTATTGGTGGGCCACCAGAGGTGCAGACCCACTGCAGTCCTTGTAGAAATAATGGCGTTGGTAGGTCATCATAGATGCAGACCCACTGTAGTCCTTGTAGAGATAATGGTATTGGTGGGCCACCAGAGGTGCAGACCCACTGTAGTCCTGGTAGAGACGGCCAGCAGCCATCCGTTGCGACTGTGCAGGTGCACAATCACCATCGAAGATTCTTGCAGAGAATATAGCAAGTCCATAAACCACCCCTTGTCCACTCACAAAAAATTTGTTTGACATGTCCTTAGAACCAGCAATGCTGTTATCCAGTCCCTTGCGGAATTATTAACACATGTGCAAACACTAACAGTCCCAACTTCTCACATATTGTCCATATACCATGACCAACAGAAACGTGTGCAGTGAAATGTAACTTACAAGTTAATAATATCATGAACTGGTGACAATTACAATTTTATAACAGAAGAATACAATAACAAAGGTACAAAATACATCATTAAAGAACATAACAATACAGATAACATTTGTAGTAATAGGGGCTTTACAAAAGAATAGAAATAGACATATACGTCAGTGTTACAGGAATTATGACATGAGTACATACATAAAAGATCAGAATAACTTGCAAAACATCAACTTCACACATGAGCATTTAAACAGAATGAAGAATGTCTAATACCTTTACAAAGTAAATAACATATTATTAATGCCAATTATATTCGAGGATAACAGTATTCCTCATCATAGTGAATGTAGCTTAATATTAAAAGAAAAAAATTCTATGAAACTACACAGAGACAGGAAGAAAACAAATACACAAGGGTACACAAACACATAGTGGGATAACACCAATAGGAAAGGACAGGGTTCGTTTTCAGTGTAACATTTGGTACTGCAGTCCAACCCAAAACTTCATATATCTTTCCTCTTATTTCATCCTTTGTTTCCACCAAAAAAATTCTAACTAAGCATGCTTTCTGTGTTTATATGTTCACACGTTTCTTACCTCATTTTTATTTTCCATTATCTTACCTCATCATTTATTTCCAAGAAAATCCTACCTAAACCTGTTTTCTCAATGCATTTCTTCCAATTCATCGCAACTCATTCTCTTAGAGGCTACCCCCTCTTAAGCTAACTTAAATCTACTGAGCTCAGATGCTAAACCAAGGGACGAGGCAATGCAGCAGCACAAAATAAGTAACACAAACAGCAATGACCAAAAAATTGGAAAATTGCAAAGCAAGCTACAGTAAATCTAAATTAACAGATAAAATGCAAAATTACAACTAATATGAGCCAATGAGCAGCAACAAAAAAAATCAGTTGTAAAACTGGCTTAACAGAGTAATGTAATGTGAAATTTAGTAGCACTATGCCTGGCAAACAGCAACAGCAAATGCAATAACTTATATCTAAACATGACATAGCTCAAGCAGAAAAAATAATACAGTAAAAACAACAATGCAGATAAGGGAAATGTATATTCACATCTTAATATCTATGTAATTAAAGTGGTGCACCACAACAACTTATTGTAAAAAAAATATTACCATGTACTTGAAAAGAAAATTATGTGTCCAGTTACTGTTACTAGTCCCTTCTTATTGTTCTTTCCTTTCCAAGTGCTCCTTTTTTTAAAGAATGTGGATTACAAAATTATTATTTAATAGATCTGTTGACAGAAAGTGTTCACATTAGCAAATGCATTTTATTTTATAAAAGCAATGCTGCAACACAGCTGGAAACCAGATATCAAGTGAAATAAGCAATTACGCAAACCAAAGCATAAAAACATCATTCAATAGTCATGTGGCATTTCGTAAGTCAGTAGCTCTCAACTCTCATAGAAAGACACTTGTCATAATCAGGTGTGCAGATGTACGAATATTTCCCATCAATTCATAAGCATTTCAGCAATTAGCACAAAGTGCGAGTAATCATATGTTTTCAAGTAACGAGGGTGTCGCATTAGCGATGAAAGGCACACCCTAATGGCTTGTTCTCCAGGTGTTTTCCTGTGCTCTGAAAGGCACGCGCTAATGGCTTTTTCTCCAGGCGTCTGACACAGCTGGGTGCCCACGACGCATTATGTGTAGGTGGTCCGTTAACTTTCTTACGGAAATATTTACGACAGCAGTTTCCGCTACAGAGACAGTCGCATATAAAAATATTTCACAGGTCAAGAATTTGCGTTACAAATCTGTAGAAACAAAATGCTATTGATATAATAGTGTCCAAAAAAAATTTTCGTCTGCATTGTAATACATTCACGAATATACACACACATTTCATAACTCTTAAAGTACGTTTCTTGGTTTCCAACATCCTTTTCATAAATCAGAGTCCCTAAACACTACTCATTATTCCTTACCTCATTATACATATACATATTCGTCGACACTTCTTCAATATTTCATCATGAGAAATACGTAGCATAATAAACATTCCTCAACAACATAATACACATCGTCGTCGTAATAATAACATCATAACACCTCAGTCAAATCTCAAAATCGTCGTAACTTCCTCCAATAATTTCTAAGCCTAAAAAAATTCTCTGCTCATGTCAAAAGTGTCAGCTGCCTCAAACGTACTTTAAAAATCATGATCTCATACCAAATACATCATTCAAAGCTCTCATAGTATCACAATGATTCCGAAAAAATATGAACAGTTTACAAAGTACAGACAAAATACAGTTTCATAAGTGTGAAGTTATCCAACTGTATAATTGCGTAAACATGTGTCACTGATGTAGTAAAATAAATGTTTGTCTCTCTCAGTTAAATAATCAGATAGCTGTGTAATTTGTGTGTTAGAGAAATATGGTACCGATGTGTAAAGCTGTATAAGCAAATACCATATTAGCTAGGGTTCCTTGTGGTTGCCACACACATGGTACACAAAGTAAGCGTGTACCCCCCTGAGGATTAATGTAATTATACCCTCAGGTGTTACAGATTACAGCAATGGAATGAAATGTATCACGGAAAACTTTCTTTGTAATTCAAAAATCTTTAAAAATAAATGTTTTAAGTATAAAATTGATCACTCAAATGCGTGTCCTGTAGCGCTAAATGTGCGTCTTGCTGTAAGATAATCTCTGGGAAGTGTCGTAGTTATTGTCCTCCGAAAGCTAAGTTCTGCAGAAGTCAATGTACTTACCTCATGATAAACAAAGTGAAATGCTTTGCGTATAGATATCATACTTATTACGCTTATTGCCGTGATGAAGAAAGTACTGTCCTGTAACGTATTGTTGTGCTACAGAAAAGGCTGTTTCCTTGTAGCTATACCACAAAAGTTACTAATAAAACATGTTTTGCTTTCCAGAAGAATTCCGAAAAACTGTGCAGATATAAAACAAATACACCGCAAAAGCAACAATGTAAATTATGTCACACATTAGTAGTGTCGTAATATAACCGTGTAGCTGTCAAAGAAACCAAATACTAAGTCATCTTTAATCTCACAGAAAGTACTTTAAATCCCAAATGTATTTTCAAGTAAAGCAAAATGTTGCATGAAAATCTCATTAGCAGTGCTGGTATGTTCTAAGTATGTGAGCCTTATAATCGTTACATAATCGTGCAACTAACAAGCAAGAATGTACAAATACAACACTGTGTCGTCTGTTCACTATAACAATGCATTCGTAATTTCTGTTTAAATAAGTTCTCTTGGTTCTTGACTGGATATTTCACTTCAAACATTGTTACATGTTAACAGATTCTAAATCTGACAAGCATACTAGTAATGTAAAGTGAAAAGTTTTATGGCAATGAAAAAGTTAAAAAGCAGATTATCTTTCAATAAACGGTTTTACATGAGAAACGTGGTGCAGTCCTTTACTCTTCAAAGTACTCAGAATTTCAGCTTGAACGCAATTATCATGCAGTATACGTCGGTAAAGAATACTGAAATTTTTCACAAGGTTAGCGTCAATGTTATTTTTCTCTGAGCCAGCCGGCGCACGTGGGTGCCTGCGGCGCGAGTCATTGTCTGTCTCTTTGTTGGCGCGCGTTGTTATTGGGATTAGGAGACCTAACTTCTACAAATTCACGTTGCCCAGATGGCCCAGCTCTGTTAGAAACCCGCCAGTTCTGATGAAATTCACGTCTGTCGTTTTGTCGGTAGTTTACATAGTTTCTTTCCTGTCTGTCACGTGGTGGAGAATTTCTCCCTGAGTCGTAACTGCGTGCTGGACCGTTGCGTCTAAAGTTATTCTGTCTCCCTTGATAATAATTGTTTTGGTTCCCATATTGTCTGTTTCTCTGATTGTCTCTGTGATAGTCATTATTGCGGAGAGGTGATCTTTCCCTGTAATTATTACTACTCTGCCAACGGTTGTCATACGGGTGGTGTCTGTTTTGGTCACGATTTGTGTTGTGAGAATAGCCTTGTCGTGTCCAGTTATTACTTCTTTCATCGCGGAATTGCGACGGATGTGACCTGTAATTGTTGTGTTCCTGGTTTCGCGTTCCGCGATTGTCAGTGTCACTTTCCAGTTCTTGTAACAGTCCCTGAAAAGCTTCAATGTCGTCTTTGCAACGTCCTGCCAAAATAATATGTCGTAAATGTTCAGGCAGTTTGATTAAGCAAATGCGGATAAGTTCTGACGGGCTGTATGGGTTTGACAGGTATTGATTCTTGTGCAACATGTCTTCAAAATATTTCACAAGACTGGAAAATTCAGATTGTTCGAAATGTTTCATCATTATGATGCTATGTTTTACGCGGTCTTGTGTGGCTTGAGACCTATATGCTGAGAGGAAGGCATGGTAAAATTCTCCTTCACTGTGGCAGTCGTGAATGACCGATCGCATTCTTACAGCTGGTTCATTCTCTAAGTAGCCACACATAAATTCTAATCTGTGCTCCAATGACCAGTTGGGAGGAAAACAATGAGAGAATTGATGGAGCCATGCTTGTGGATGAATGTCGTTGCCAGAATTCTTAAATGTTTTGAATTTACGTGTAGTAATGAACAGCTTATAGTCAAAATCATCATGTCGGCGAGTCGCATATCGGTCATTGTTAGGTCGTGTCGGCCGTTCCATCTCGAAATTCGGTGCACATTGCCAGTTTCTTTCATAACTTCCGAAATGCCCTGTGTTATTATTTTGCAGCTTTTCCGTGTTTCTAAGTCCCTCTTCCCGTGTTGGAGCGCGAGTGTCCTCTGAAATACGTAATTCTTGTATTACCTGTGTCAGCTGATCTTGTACTTCCCGGATTTCTCTTTGGTGTTGTGTATTAATTTGATTCTGATTTTGTTTGAATTTTCTTATTTGTTCATACTCTTCTGTGTCAGTGAAGGCTACGGGTCTTGTGTCATTCAGATCATCATCTACCTTTGTAGATAAGTTAGTGAATTGATCCGAAAGTTCGGCTACTTCCTCCGATAGTGTACTTATTTCCTCAGCGTGTTTTTCTGAACCAAATTTCAGAGTATCTACTTTGTCCTTTAAGTTTTCCTGAGCTTTTGCAAGTTGCGTAACCGAATCGGTAGATGCAACTGAGTCAAATTTAGCCCACAAGGTCTCATGATTTTCATGAACAATGGTTTGCAGCTCTTTTATGGCTGCTTTGTGATTCTGTAATGCATTTTCATGCCGCGAAAAAATAGGTTGAAAATGCTCACAAATTTGTGTTTTTACGTCATTACAGACTTTTTGACATTTCGATTCAATATTATGTAACTCAGTAGTTAAATCTTCACGCGTTTGTTCAAGAGTTTGTTCCAATGAGTCTAACTTTTGAAGCTGTTGCTGTGTTTGTCTCTGGTGTTGTTCCATTGTGTCTAACTTTTTAAGATTTTGTTCCACTGTGTCTAACTTTTTAAGATTTTGTCCCATTTGTTTCTGATTTTGTTCAAGTATTGTGTCTAACTTTTGTAGCTTTTGTCCCATTTGTTGCATTAACTGTAATAACAATGCACTGGTGTCTGAAACATGTTCCTCAGTGCTTTTCGGCAGTGAATTTGCACCGGCAACATTGACATTTTGACATGCAGAAAATGTGTCTTGACTTATTTGAGAAAACGGCAAGAACCCAAAACCTGAGTCTACAGTATTCGCAAAATTGTGTCCTGACATTCCCGATTCCTGAGGCAAGCTGTTGCCGACCGATCGATCGATAATGCGTCCCTCTTCACTAATTGTTTCACTGTCCACGCCATTGTTTGCCGCCTGCTCCATTTCCCTATGAACAGTTACCAAATTACTACTTTGAACATCAGCTAATTCATTACTCGGTGGCGCTAACACACTGCTTTCATTTTCACTGTCATTTCTCAGTTTACTTTGGAGCCTAGTATTACGTTTTTCACACGCCATTATTGTCACAGTATTTCACACGACAACACAGAAAAACACAATTTGAAGATCAAAAATAAGAGAACACATTAACATAGCACTGAAAATAATATCTAGTTAATTGCAAGCGCAGCTGCGAAATACTTGGTGCAAATCTACATGCATGCCACAACTGTTTTACTGTACAACAATGAAAAACTACAACTACAAAGGAAATTCTCTCTATGATTACGCGCTACCAATAAACAATAGCTACACCAATTACACAAACTACAAGAAAAAATCAGAAGATTCCAGTGAGGTATCCTCGGCTAAGGGTCGACATATGAAACTTCCCTTTGAACAATTTATATATGGCTGTGCTTAACCTGACACACAATATTTTGTTAGCGCAACGCAATCTGACTTTCAAAATTCCCTACAAAAGAATGGCCCTGACTAACATTAAACTATACCTTTCACAAATCACTTACCTCACAAAAATCTTCGCTGCTCAAGCTACTGCAATACAGCGAGCGCCACTACTGCCAGCTAAATAAAAGATTCAAACTATGGAAGGCACTAACTACTGATAGGGATAGTTAGCAAATGAAAGATATTAATAGAGAACGAACAATGTATTTACCTTGATATCATCACAAGTCATAATATATATATCAGTTCATGACACATTACAAACCTCCGCCATCTCTCTCCCCACATCCACCACTGCTGGCGGCTCACCTCCAACTGCGCAACGCTACGCGCTGTTCACAGCCAGCTGCCTAACACTACAATGGCGAGTATTACAACAATGCAAAGCAGCCACAGACTGCACACAGCACAGCCAGTGATTTTCATACAGAGGTGGCGTTACCATAAAAAAACATAAACAGCCTACTTACATAGAGAAAACATAAACAGCCTACTTACATAGAGAAAACATAAACAGCCTACTTACATAGAGAAAACATAAACAGCCTACTTACATAGAGAAAACATAAACAGCCTACTTACAGGGTCAAGTTTCAAAATCAGCAAAAGCGGATTTATTCCTAAAAGTATAGATGCAGCACCACATTTTTCTAACTCAACAACATCCAAAAATGTGGATAGTATTTCGTTCATTTGTGTGCTGCAATGTTCTACCGTAACTGTTTATTATCTCGATACTGATATGTCAGTCGATTCATCTATAATAAAGCTGATCATTAATAGATAAGTGAGGTGTGGGAGGCGAGTATATTCACAATTATTGCCTTCAAATTTGTCCTATGCAGACAAAGATCGACTGTGTTACTCTCACTCGAATAAAATGTGCAATTGCGAAATTGTGACAGATGATCAATACTCATTATCACGGAATATATTGCAATGTACACTGCTAATCTAGCTTCAGCCTTTTTGCTACCAGTGATATCATCAACTGTGATTAAATGTGATTTTAGTTTGACGTTTACTACTAATCGGAACATCTGCTGAAATGTGTTTCTTAGAACTTAAGTGATGTATTATATCATATAATTTTGCCCTTATTTCTGCTTTCCAAAACCTACAAACTGCTTTAGTTGTGTCTGATACAACTGGTTGTATCCCGTCCTTAAGGGTCATCATATTCTCCCACTTCTTTCTGGAAGTTTGTATATATTGCGGTTTCGGCATGATCTGATAATTAACTATCGCAGTTAAGAAGTACACAGCATTCTTCGTTATGAACGAGAAAGTTCACAGAACACTGTTGTCACTCGTATTGCATTTCAAAGCAATTGAAACAGTATTACCGGAAGCTCCTAGCTCTTTTGCTGATAGCTCTGGTTTCCGGCTTCCTACAGGCAGGGAAATCGCGAAGTTAGATGTCCAATGATGCAGGAGACAAGATGTTGTATATTATCGTGCCATTGTATGGGCATGCGCGTGCAGCGAATTCCAGTGTTACACGATCCATGCGTGGTATGTATTGTATCATGGAGGAAATCGAACTTTATGAGAAATAAAAATACTTTCATAATAAAATGCAAAGATGTTTTATTTTGCTTTTTTATTGTGAATATGATCGAATGATAAAAGCTGCTATTTCATATCACAAAAATGACTAGGAATGTCAGCAGCAGCTTTTCTCAAAAACAGTGGCTGATTGCCACTTCAAAAAGGCTAGATCTAGCTACGCTGGCATGATCAGCAGATCTGTCCCCAATAGAGAATGTGCGTACCACCTCGGACATCAACTTGGTCCTAGTGCCAGCCTCTAGGATATGAAGAAGACTTCAACAGTTATGGGCTAGCTTGCGTCAGGAAATGATACAACGGCATTATGACGCCATTGCCAACCGAATCAGTGCATGCATGAATGCCAAAGGGAGTGTAACGTTGTACCGATAAGTGGGTTAAAACTGCTGTGTTTTTTCTATTTGTGACTGCCATTACGTCGTATACCCTCTCAAACTTCTAAGCTTCATTTCTTTTTCTCGTCCGCATATGGACGATTCGTATCTTTTGTCAGTCAGTGCTGTCCATTTAATAGTTTGTCACAACTATATCATGAAACGCGTCGAGTCCTGAACGTTTGGTTGGGAGACCGGAGAACGGAATTGTCTAATTGACAGCTAAGTAATGCTGTTTAGAACTATTTTTTTCGTCTATTTTCGAGATACTTAAGCACTATTTAAACTTAAGAGAAACTATATTGTTCTGAGAGATCTCTGACCTTTTTGTGGATGAAAACCTAATTCTTCAGTCAGTTCTGACGATCCTTGAAGCATCAAAAAATAAGCCGCCTTGAATACTTCCCACGCAGAGGCATAGGAAGCCTCTGCCGCCCAGCAGCGGAGATACCCTCTCAGTGAAGAACGTGACCACGCCTTCTGCCTCCGAGAAGAGTATTTAAATAACTCCGTCGCTATACTCTGGGATACAACGCGCCATTCGAATCTCCCAATATCTGGACCCACTGTCCCGTGAAATCGGTACAATTTCTATGTCAAAGACCGCAGTTGTCCGTCGTGGCCATCCCATATGTGGAAAATGTCAATATCTGTGTGGCGCTTCGGACGCAGGTCACGGAGCGAGTGTGCAGTGAACAAAAGCCACAGTCTCGCTGGCGCCACCCCTTACCGCTCTGCTGCACCCCCAACTCCAGATCGCGCTATAGAACAAAACTTTTCTCGCAAAAATACCGTATTTTCAGATAACTTGTTCAGCTGTTTAGAGGGAAACTACAAACGGAAGAGTTTTTCGTTTAACGCGTTTGAACCGTTAGCCACTGATGGAATGAACGGGACGTAACACGTACTGCAGCTGTCCCCTGTGATATGCAACGAACGGTTTATGTCTTCATCGTGCGTATATCACTGAAAGGCACATGTTCAGATAAGAAAAGTCTGACATTAATAGATTTAAAACATAATTCTTCAATACAATGATCAGTGCACTGCCGTCTCTTCGACAGAGCTTTTCTGAGTTCTAAATGATTAATTTTGTATACGAAATACGTTGTTGAAATAATAACAGTAATTAATATAAAGTCCTCTAACCTTTAAGTGTTTCGTTCTGAATAGGAAACTCACTAAGAGGACATGGCCGATTGTCTTCCACATTCTTGCCACGTATCAGTATTCACTCCGTCTCAAACAACCTTTAACTCAGCTGAAAGTTTAACCATATTTTCCCCGTGTTTTTAACTTTCACAATATACATGAATGTTTCTGCTTAAATAACTACACTGGTGAATTTGTCAACAACAAGGAAGTTTCGTTGCACTAGACTGTAAATTTTGTCTCAATACGGGTGCTTCACTTGAGAGTGGCCTATAAAAATTTGTCAGATCTGGTCTACAACGGCAATGCACAAACCACGAAGGCGACATTTTTTCCACTGAGCTGTATATTTATTTAGATTTTTTTTATTTAAAAATGAACAGTTGAAATCGCAATAATATTTCTTTATTAACCGGTTTCGGCTGATCTGCAAGCCACCTGCAGTATTTTTTTGGCCCCTATGGCTGGCGCTGGCGGCTCCACGATCGTGGTATCATGAAAAATCCGAGAATACAGCCGTAGGGGGCCAAAAAATTCTGAAGACGGCTTGTAGATAAGCCGAAACCGGTTAATAAAAAAATATTGCTGCGATCTCGACTGTACATTTTTAAATATAGAATCGGGTCGTTGCTCTCCGTGGACTACGTTGTAAAATTTATGGGTATTTCCTAAGACCTCCTCTTACCACACAACAAGTTTCACCTTAATAAACCATTTTAGAGTGTTTACCCAGAGCAACACACATGAAAATGACAGCGAACTTCCACAATCTCTTACCGTTCTTGATGGTTTAAAAATTATATTGCTCTTGACGATTTGATTGTATAATTTGTATACAGTCACTAACGCTAGTACACCGTGTGTGTTCACTGCCATTTTCATGTCTATGGGACGTTACTCTGGGCAAACACTCGAAAATGACTTTTCAGTCCGAAAATAGTTGTATAAATAAGAAAATTTGTTAATAAATATAAAGCATAAGTGAAAAAATGTCGCATCCGTGCAACAAATGTATGTTTGTGTTTGTGGCAATGGCTATGAAGAAAATAGGTGTTATTCAGATACTTAGTACATAACGTGATCGATATAGGTCCCTCCAAAACCTCCATCAAGCATCACTCAAGTGCAATTCTAATTCGGTGGTATTTCGCCAAAGTGCAAGATATTTGTCACGTGTCGATGAGTGGTGAACACATATTGGGAAGAGGAATTGTGAATAGCATTACTACTGTGGAACGATAAGGCTGAGAGCTGGGATCGGACAGCAAAGTTGCCAGCAAGTTATAAGTAACGTTCATCACGTAGCCGACAAAATGTAAGCTATCGTGGATACTTATCAGAATGAAGTAAACCTTTCACGAAGCTGTGAAATACAGCCACCATGCGTCCAAATATCCGTCATCAGAGTTATTACTATCTGAGACATCGCCGGAAGCCAGTGTCAGATGTCATACAGGCGTTGTTTTATATGACAGATTGACACTGACCATCCTGCAATTTGCATCTGTGATTATCATTGTAAGTATGGTTGCACTCACAATCAATGTGTTAGTCCTGTGTTTCAGTGGTACAGTTCATTTGTGTGTTTTTTTTCTATTTTTACCTTCCTGTGAGACTCATTTGATAAATCTAATACGCGTATCATTAGCGTGTTATAAGGAGGTGGCGTAAGCAGGCCGTGATATAGCAGTGGAGAGGAAAAGAGGAAGAAATTGGGTTCAACTAGGTAGATGACTACTGTAGGACCCGGTTAGTCGTTCATTCTTCCACAAATGGTAACATTTTGTAAGCACACTATCGTTACCCAGATTCTGTTTACAAAAGTAGAAAAAGTAGACTAAACGTCAACGCAAATACTCAGTTCAACATTTATACCTTGTATCATGAGTTAGTCTATAGTTTCCTATGATTTCCTTGTGTCTTTTCAACTGAACTCGAGCATTTTTTTTTTCAACTTAGAGGTATTAATTCCGTCTCTGGTCCTTTCCTACTGATCTAATGCATCATACCCAATTATTTCGGTGTCGATGAGACTTAAATTCTGCTTCACCTCTTGCAGTATCTCAGAATTCCTACCATGGGAAATGTCCTCTCTAAGCCGTGCGGGATTAGCCGAGCGGTCTAAGGCGTTGCAGTCGTGAACTGTGCGGCTGGGCCCAGCGGAGGTTCGAGTCCTCCCTCGGTCATGGGTGTGTGTGTTTGTCCTTAGGATAATTTAAGTTAAGTAGTGTGTGTAATCTTAGGGACTGATGACCTTATCAGTTAAGTCCCATAAGATTTAACACATTTGAACATTTTTTTTTGTCCTCTCTAATTGTGATGGATTATTTATGACGAATTTCATTGGCGAGTATATGTACTCTCACAGTGCAGTTAAGATGCTTAATTCCTTGAAGAGGTCCGTGAAAACTACATATCATTCTTACTGATCGCTTTGTGCAATCATTACTTCCTTCCTAAGTGATGAGTTGCCCTAGAAACTATCCCACAAGACATTATTGAGTGGAAATGTGCAAAATATGTCAGGAGCGTGATTCTTTTGTTTCCAAGACTAGCAACTATACGCAGATCAAAAGTAGCTCAGTGGGTAGACGTCGTCCTGTTGGGTACATACAAATATCCAGGAAAATCAAATTGCAGATGAGCTAAATATTCCTGCATGGAAAAAATGTGCTACCTCCACCTACCCACCTTCCCCCGCCACACCACTTCAATGTATTTATCTCATTGTCGATAGTGAATTAGGTGGAGGAAGATTAGATAAGATTACTGAAGTCAGTTATTAAGCAATGCTGTTGCTCCTAGCAGCCAGTGAGGCGAGATGAAATAAAGCTAATACATTTCACGTTTAACTTGAGTTTCTTTTAGAGGCCGTTGCTTTTAATACCCTTATTTCTGTATGTTACATTTTAACAGACTGTGTATGGGAACAGCGCAAGGGTGCAAATTATACGTTTTCAATCAACATTAGTAATATATCGTAACTGCAGCCCCCTACATAGGATCCGAACAGAAGTTATTGTTGAAATCTGAAAACAAATAGGAAAAACCGCTACCATTTCTAACTCCCATCCTGTGAACGTACGAGAAAATGGTGCTCAAAAATTAATTCTTCGCCAGTAATCCTGGAAAGATAAATTCAGGAGTTTGGTAGCTACCTACCTGAGGAAATACCATTGCTTTAAAAATATGTACTGTATTCCGAACACTCTTTTGTCACAAAGCAAACCAACCTTTTCATATCGTACGACTGAAACCAAGTTATCGTAAAAGAGCTCTTCAATCAATTTATGTTCCAGAATGAATCAGTTTCAATCCTACATCGCTGACGAAAAACCAAGAGTAATGTTGCTGTCGAAGAGCTCAGATTATGCAAGCCAAAAGTAGATTCGAACAGTAACAAATACTCTTCTCTATCTTTAGCATCTATACTAAAATACACTGTCCTCGCAGCAATTTACGCAGACGGCAAGCTGATAACGCATAAAATGCCTATAGCTTTCTGGGAGACAACCTAACATTTTAGAGTAAAACTAGCCTACAATTTCGCAAACGTCCAAAACGCCTTTTTTAAGTTCAGTAAGTTAAAAACGTCGTACTGGACACCCGCCCCCAACTTTTGATGAGTTCCACACAGTTCAAAGTTGACAGAGAGAGAGAGTGCGGCGCGACACTCGCCTGGCACACTGCTCTCCCCTGCCGGATTCATCACTCGTATAACAAGTATGTGGGTTGTGCAACACTAAGTTTAGTAACTGGGTAATTGCATCACATCTCGTGATACGCCCCGGGGTACAAGTTGGCGCGGGGAATTCCCTGTCCAGCGACAGAGGAAGTTCATGCTTGCTTCCCCATAAATCTAAGTTGATGAGTTTAAGACTTTGACGTGTTTACAGAGTGGCTGGCTCATTTCATCTCGTAGACGAGACAACCACAGTCTCCTATTAAAGAACTTTCACTGTTGTATTCTTAATGTACTTTAACGTCAGCAATATATTTTTCAAAGCAGTTAGTGATGGAGTTTTATGTGTCAGACACTTTTATGTGATTGTGCTTTAAAGTACGTAGAAATTTCAGAAAGTGGCCATATTTCTGATTGGGATTTTACCTATTGGAGCCCTGTTTATAATCAGAGATTATTGAAATGCATATACAAAATCCAAAATACCAATATTTATTTGGCATTTTGAATATTTTTTTCAAGAAGCTATTGTATTTGATTTGAAATACTTAAAACATAGATTTTCCTGTATTTGTAAAATGCAAAATGCTCAACCTTATTTTTTTTTAAATTTCATACTTCGTAGTTTTCATTCATTTAATGAGCCCTTTGTTTAAACAAAAGTAGTTCCACCTGTAAAGTAAATAGGACCATGGCACTAATTATTAGAAAAGGCAGTAAGACTTCAGTACACTTCATATGTTTACGGTAATATCACTATCACGCGTTCCTAAAGTATTCAAATATGAATAGGTACTGAAGCTGTTCCATTCATTTCAGTGAGTGGTACTCAAATAAACACAGTGAAGTAAACTTAGTGTATTCCTGAAGGATACAAAAGGACTTTGCCTAGAAGAAAACCCTCAGCTTGAGCTGCAAATTTAATAATTGGCGGTAACAGGCTTTATGTGTCGTGAAGGCTTACTGAAAATGTTTGTAGATGTATAAAAATCCTCAGCTTATTAGACTGAGGCCCGAAGAAAAGTAAAGGTAGCTGGATCCAGTACCTATAGGCTTTTTATGTGGTTTCCATGAGAGCTTACCACCCACCCTGGTGTATTATTTCATTAATCGTGCAACCACTTAAAGAGAGAGGAATGCCATCGCGAACTGAATTGTGTGCAGGAAAGTGAACGTTTCGTGTTTTAATGCAGTACGGAGTCAACGAAGTGGCTACGACGAATTGCTTCTCTCCAGAACATAATTTCTTATAT
Source organism: Schistocerca piceifrons (assembly GCF_021461385.2). Lineage (NCBI taxonomy): Eukaryota > Metazoa > Arthropoda > Insecta > Orthoptera > Acrididae > Schistocerca > Schistocerca piceifrons. The sequence continues at coordinate 150,655,597 of NC_060149.1, read as the reverse complement.
TTTTCGGTTTCAACAATTGTATTTTTTTTCAATCAAAAACATGTACGGTATACAGTTAGTAATTCAACGTTTAAGTACGCAAATGTCGGCCGCCTAAGCACGTGTACAAAGCGTTAATCTTTGGAGGCGGCGGACTTTCAAGCGCGTGTGTTGGCAAGCCTTTTACCCACAAATGGATGTCAGAGTGCATGGTGTAAGTTTTGTGAGCACGTTTTTCGTCGCAGTTTTCATTCATTTAATGAGCCCTTTGTTTAAACAAAAGTAGTTCCACCTGTAAAGTAAATAGGACCATGGCGCTAATTATTAGAAAAGGCATTCAGACTTGAGTACACTTCATATGTTTACCATGATTGTTTTTTAATGTAAAACGTACCGAAATCATCTTACAACGCCAAATGAACTGAATAGAGACGTCAGCGAGATTTCACACATTACAGTTAATGGCATCGAAAGATATACGTGGTGCGACAATGAAGTAATGAGACTGATGTGAAAAAAAAAAATGTTGCTTACGGTTTTAGCCAAGTTTAGTGTTTTCTCCTTCAAAGTAGTTCCATTCTGACTGCACACACATTTTCCAGCGCTTCTGCCATTGATGGTAACATTTCTAGAACTCATCTTCTGTAATATCCTCCAAGACCCCCGTCACAGCTTTTTGGACATCTTCTGTTGTTTGAAAAGGGCATCCCTTGACCGCCGTTTTGACGCTTGGAAATAGAAAAAAGTCGCACGGAGCGATATCTGGTGAATTAGGTGGCTGTGGTAGTACTGAAATTTGTTTTGAGGTTACAAATTGCTGTACTGACAGAGTGGTATGCGATGGTGCATTATAGTAATGCAGAATCTAATTATCAGCAATGTTGGCACGGCACGAAGAACTCTTTTACGAAGTCTTTACTGTTTTTCCAGGAGGCACCCACTCTTTATGAACAATTCCCTTCTTGTAATCAAAGAATCACACAAGCATGCATTTCACTTTTGACATTGACATGTGAGCTTTTGTTAGTCTGGGTGATCCCTTTGAGCATCATTGCGAATTCTGGTATTTTGTCTCTGGATCATACTGAAAAAAAAACAATTTATCACCAGTGATAACACTGCTCAACAGTTCTGGATTGATATCCGTTTGCTCTAACAGATAGACTGCCACATTTTTCCGTGTTTCTCGCTATTGTGATGTGAGATTTTTGGGGACCATTTTTGCACAAATCTTTCTCATACCAAGATCTTCAATTATTCTTAGACGAACCGTTTATCGATAGATCTCGAGTTCTTCTGCAATTATTTTCACAGATTATCTTTGATCAGATAGTACGAGCTCACGCACCATGGCCAAGTTGACTGCCGTCTGTGAGGTTGATGGTCGTCCACTGCGGTCTTCATCTTCAACATCCGTTCTGCCTTCACTAAAAATTTTATCTCAACGAAAAACTTGAGCTCTTGCATTAACCTCAAAAGCCTTCTGAAGCTTGCTGTAAGTTGTCGTCGCGTTTTCACACAATTTAATGCAAAAAGAAGTGGCATACCGTTGCACACTATTATGCGGTTCCATTTCCGTGACGAGAGACACAAACACGTGTTAACTTACTACAGCACAACTCATGACTGAGCAGTTGCATCGATGTGTCACTTGGACTAAAAGCAGCTTATAGACCAAGGTCAAAGATATTGTGCCAACCCAAGCCTGCAGGGTTGCCACATCTTGCAAAGAAAATCAGTCTCATTACTTTATTGTCGCACCTCGAATATTTGTAAGGCCAGATCGCAAAGTAAGTAATGATAGAGCCACATCAGAATGTCAGACAATCTGGAATCTGTCTTGAAGGTCTCCTAAAGCTTGTGAAACCTGTTTAGAATCAACTGGAAAAATCCGCTATTTATCCTGTCCAAGATGATGGAATTCATACTACAATTCTATTCAAAATCTGCTCACTGTCAAGGATACTCTGAAGTAATCTTTAAGGAAACTTGGATTAGCAACTTTAAAGAAAGCTACATACTGTGGTCTGCTGATAGAATTTATTACTGAAAGTCTTCATAGGCCTTTTGAGAGGTTCTATAAATTAGATGAACCAAAATCAAAGGATGGCATATTAGCATCCATATCTTATCCTTTTTTCAGAATAAAAATGGGTACTGAAGACTAGCAGGGAATAGGTTAAGGAATTGTTTATTTCAGAAATGTGGTAGATGAAATCAGAAGAAGATGATAGAAGGACCTTGCCACATTCTGATGACAAGAAAGACAAGAAAGGTTGACTCTTATTGTGTGTTTGTTGAAGACTCTGATTCTTCTGTAGTCAGTAACATTGCTTTAGATCTGGAAATACCACGATATTCAAAAGATAAGGACAATTGTTTAGATTCCTTGAACAGATATCCAATTGTACTAAATGTTTTCCTTAAATATAATACTTGTGTACCAAGTTCTGCTCCTGTTGAACGACTATTTTCCTTTGGTAGAATAATAACGAGACCACATAGGAGGAACATGAAAGATGAAGTATTTTAACATTGTTGGTGGTAAAATCAGTGAAACGAAAGGCATGTAAAATGTTCACTAACTAGAGGTATTTTATTTGAATAAAGGTGTTCTGAAAATATGTATTTTGTATTTAAATACTTCTATTTAAAATCACTTTGTATTTACATTTGAAATAGAAAAAATAACCAAGTATTTGTATTTTTAATTTAAGTACTTTTAATAACCTATTTTGCACATTCTGTTTATAGCTTGTTAATCACATTTCTCTCAATATTTTAATCAGGATATTAATGACCAGTACGTTGAGCACCGTAGTCACACAGTACGCCATATTTAAAGGCATGTTTCACTGCAGTGATTGTCTAGTGTCATTCAACCACACTACGCTAAATCAATAACCCCTAAAGGGATCTAACTACGGTTTAGTTCCTTGCCCGTCTCTGCCTGATAGTATGAAACATTTGTGTGCACATACCAGGCCCATGGGTAATTTGAAATATAAATATTATAACCTTCAACATACTAGTTTATTCTTGACAAGAAGAAAACTGCAACCAGCCACTGTGAATAATGTTATTTATTTAAGCAAATAGCGCCGTTGCCGTTTTCAAATAGATAGGATCATCTCCAGATTGCTGCTCAAGTCCATTTATTACATTGTAATCCAGTTTTCAGGAATCAACTTGAATTTTGTACACTGCCACGGTATGAAACTGTCAGGTTTAGATAAAATAGTAACAATCCTCAAACATCCTGTCTTATGGCTAAATAATTGACCCTTAAACACCAGTAATGTCAAAAGCATTGAATGCAATTTTTGTTTCCAGGAACTGTGAAGGTGACGGCGGATCGATGTCACTGGTGCGGTTCAGTCCAGTAACCAAATTAGGTAAGTGCGGTATAAAGATCACTGAGGGGGCATAATCATTCTTATTTATTATTGTCAGTAATGATTAATCGGCAGTCATATAATTTAATGCACTAAGACGAATTCTCAACAATCACCAGCAGTTGGTCGACCCCATGCAACATAAATTGCCAGGCACCTGCTATGAATTTTTTAAAAATGCAACCGTTTCTCTATTTACATGGCCATACAGATACAACTTTTTCCCTAAACTGTAACGTTTCGTCAGACAGTATACTGAACCTTTCAAATTTTCTCTTTAACATTAGTAATAAAATGGTTCAAATGGCTCTGAGCACTATACGACTTAACTTCTGAGGTCATCAGTCGCCTAGAACTTAGAACTAATTAAACCTAACCAACCTAAGGACATCACACACACCCATGCCCGAGGCAGAATTCGAACCTGCGACCGTAGCGGTCGCTCGGTTCCAGACTGTAGCGCCTAGAACCACATGGCCACTCAGGCCGGCGCATTAGTAATTGATATGGTCATTAGTATATGATAGTACAAGAGCGTGTCTTAACAAAATTGTGCCAAGATGCTTATTAAGTTTCTGTTGAATATGAGTAATGACTGCTTTACATATGAACTCGCATCTGGAGAAGAAGTTGACCGGAAGAGCGTGAAAAAATAGGGTAAGGTTAGCAGATGAGATGGAGAAAAAGGAAAACAGAAATAAAATGGAATGACCAATTTCCTATTGAAGTTAATGGATAAGAAACAGCTTTTCGGTTCCTTTCCAGACTCGTATAGCGAAAATGGAGAAGCTGATATCGAAATTATACCGTTATGCATAGGTACAACCATGATCTCGTGGACTGTTGAATCATTTTACTCTCTGCCTCGAATATTGGCTTCTTTTATGTTGAACATATGTGTTTCGCAATTACTTTTCGTCGTTCTTCCAAAGACTTTAATGTTAGGTTACAAAGTACCTCTGTTAAATTTTTGTACTCATAATCATACTTTTCACAAATTTAGTAGAATGCCTCTGCATTCCTTCGACTCCATCCAATTAAACTAATCAATGAGGTTTCCAGCTGCCAAGGATTATTCGGATATGGGTTGCCCCATCTTCATAATTACACTATGTTTCGTGGAATCTTTCCCAAATTTTCAAGTCATCTGTTTAACGTTGCTAATACCGGTTTCATATTACTATCACTTCTTTTTGTTTCAAATCATCACACATAAATACATAAATAATTTCATTATACCCACTTGTGTATCACTAATACTGTACTTTAAAAAAATAATTAAATAAAACAATACAAGTACTGGATTTTTCCCTTTTGCGCATTAATCAGCAACTATCTATATCTAATGGAAGCTGCAACTAACCACACTAATCGGATAATTAACTAAGTTTGCCTAACATTTCATACAGTTACCCAAATATTAGCATTCCTATAAGTATTAGGGCAAGGCAGTTCTGCCCCAGGTGGTTTCTGCCCCAGGTGGGTACAGCCCCAAAGTACCATTATCCAAGATGGCGGCGATGACGTCACCCAACCCCAAGGGGGTTTCTGCCCCAAACTGAAATCAGTTGATGACTTCATCCAAGATGGAACATCATCTGATGATGCAGGTACGATTATCCAAGATGGCGGGAAAGTGCCATGCCCCCTAGCCCTCCCCTCCCCTCCCCTATAAAAATATAAGGAAGCTCAAATTCCAACAGGATAATGCATCACACCACAGTTATCTCTACTAACATAAGAAAATCGCGGGAAGATAGGTCACTTGGGCTGGTGGGAAGTTCAAATTCCATCAGGACAATGTAACCTCTACTAACCTAAGAAAATTGCAGGAAAGAAAGATCTCTTGGGCTACCTCCACTAACCTATGTCAACCGACAGCCACCTCATCCTATGAACTGGCGCCAAGTTTGAATTTTGGTGGGAAGATAGGTCAACAGGGCTATCTCTACTAACCTAAGATAATGGTGGGAAGTATGACTTTCGGCAGGAAGATAGGTAAATTGGGCTCCCTCCACTAACCTAACACCCCTCCCCTTCCCCATCAATATAGTAGGAAGTTCAAATTCCAACAGGATAATGCAATAGACCACAGTTATCTCTACTAACCTAAGGAAATCACAGGAAGATAGGTCACTTGGGGTTCCTCCACAAACCTAAGTCATCTGACCACCACCTTGTCCTAGGAACTGGGGCCAAGTTTGAATTTTGGCGGGAAGATAGATCAATTGGTGTATCACTACTAACATAAGTAAATGGTGGGAAAGAAAAGTCACCTCCACTAACCTAAATCACCAGGCCACCACCATCTCCTAGGGATTTGCAGGAAAAGAACTCGATCTGTGCTGGACATAATCCTTTATTATTTTGCATGCACTATTTATTTAAACAATATGATGCAGTACACCCATCCAGTGTGTTCATCATGAGGTCCAGACTCCAACTGACATAGTAGACAGTACTGACACCAGAGGGCACTGTCCTCCATTCTGTGACGTAATCCAAGACAGTGGGGGAAAATGGCAGGAAACAGTTTAGTCACAATAAGGTACAGAGCTAGTACACACTGCTATCACCAGAGTTCGCTGTCGTCCATTCTGTGACATAACCCAAGATGATTGTCTGGAGGGGAAAATGACTCAGCCCGCACTAGGCTCCTGGAGAGAGTAAGGAGTGTACTATATTTATTTTGGAACAACTTATTTAGGGATGGATTTGAGATAGTATATTTATCACACTTATACAAAACACACACTCTGACATGCTTGGAGTCCCGCCACACAGCACACAGACTTGTAAACTACTCCTAAACAATGCTCTGCAGACATGCAAACCACTCCTGAATTACTGCAATAATTTCAATACAGACATGCAAACTGCTCCTAAATAATGCAGTACACTGATGAGCAGACGCGAAATCAACTCGCCAACTGTCCAAATAACGTATAGCACAGCCTACAGACCCATGTACAAAATAGTGCAACAGACACGCACAATCACCGCCAGACGCGCCCCGTCCACTGGACCACACAGGAGGCCACCGGCAGCCCCCACAAAGGGAAGCTGCCATCAACTGCCAATACCATGCACAGATGCTCATTCGGTCCCTCAAGCATGAGGAGGCTGCACCCCTTTCATTCTTGATACCTGAGAAATTCCTCTTGAAATATGTGATCACCTAGGCGCCATTGATGACGCGACTGGGGAGGAGCGAAGACCTATTTACAAAGCGCAGATACTCCAAGGTGGGATGCACGTGTGTGTGTTCGCCACTGCTGGTGTGAACCCTCCCTCTACCTGTGGCCTGGCGAAGAGATAGTTGCTGAGTGACGCTGCAGAGAGCCGTTGCCGAGTAGCACAAGCTGCTTTCACCTTAGCGATTCTAACGGATCATTGTGACATGAGGGTGATGCACCGCTGTGCGTAGCTACATACCATCACACGTGCATCTAGCAACATTCCCAATGTTATACTGAAGCCACATGGCTATCTAATATAATAACCAAGTCGACCTCTTGAAAATTATATAGTGTCCCAAAATAGTTAACACTCGCTTTCTTTATGTCTCAGCTTGTATACCCGGAAACTCTTGCCCTGACAGAACCTGTTTACGAAAATAGCGCAGAATAACATGCCTTCCTAGCGACCCTAACGCAGCATCCCGACCACCATGTCTTATCCTTCCTGCTTTCAACACATACATAAACGTTGCCACTACTATGTAGAGACTCCTATATACCAGGATAAAAGAATGTCATGTGAATGAATCGAGCAACATGATTGGCTCATACTGAATTTACCAGCATAATTACTGATATCTCTGGTATTGTAGCACTGTCCGCCTTTTCTTCCTTCTGCAGATGAGACTTTCAGCAGCAAAAACTTTTGTATATTGGTCGCCATATTGCACAGGCAATTAAACCCAGAAAAGTGCCCCTACATATCGCCAAATACAGAAACATGCTTGCTCAATTACACTGATCAACCATCGAGGACAGGAGCTTGAATATTAGAACGTGAAACCAATCTCTGACCCATCAGTATATCACCGCGAACCGTATTGATCTAGGAAACATGCAATTCGTATCCTGTGCCATACAAAAATCACCCCTTTTACATCATTCGTACATATACCATGAACACAGACAGCACAGTACATATACTCACAGCACAAGATATTTCTCTGCAAGGTCAGTGGGCATCCACTCCCGACAGGTGACCAGAGCGCCCTCAGTGGGACGAAGTCACTCTCACAACTGTTCTACAAAGTCGGCCTCGTTTCCGCCTCAATACAAACGTGTTACCACTTCTGGTCCAGACCTGCTTCCTGCTTGCTTTCTTCTACACCCATCTCCAGAGTCAGGGATTACAAGAACAAATATATTTTCGCATGGTTTACACACAGCAGTACCCTACCGATCGCCCACGCAACATAATTCCAAATATATGGACTGGGAATTATTTCTAATCAAACCCCAAACTTTAGCTAGGTGGAGCGTGCTCTAGATTATTGAATAACTAGGAACTTATCCGAAATTAGAATTATATTAATACCTGCAGCTGCTGACGGGCGTTGATGTATTTCAACAGGAAAGGTGAAAATGTGTGCCCTGACCAGGACTCGAACCCAGGATCTCCTGCTTACATGGCAGATGCTCTATCCATCTGAGCCACCAAGGACATGGAGGGCATGGAGGATAGTAAGACTGCAGGGACTATCTCATGCACGCCTCCTGCGAGACCAACATTCTTACCTTGTACGTCCATACACAACTTTCGTAATGTCCCACACCAACACACTTGTTACTCGTGGAAGACATTCTTATCAAGTCCCATAAGAGTTCAGGGAATATGTGTGCATCCACACAAAAGAAGAAGGTCATGGCTCGTATTGCCAGAACTATACACTTACATGGCTATGGTGTCTGTTCTTTTGGACATGTCCGTAAGAACAGACAACAGAACTATACACTTATATGGATATGGTGTCTGTTCTTTCGGACACATTTTCACCTGTCCCCGTTGAAATATATCAACGCCTGACAGCAGCTGAAGGTATTAATATAATTCTAATTTCGTTCTAGATGGCTGCAGGTCATCAATGGTGTCTGTCCTTTCAGACATGTCCAAAAGAACATATCCATATAAGTACAGAGTTCTGACAATACCGGCCATGACCGTCTTCTTCTGTGTGGATGCACACATATTCCCCAAATTCTTACTGGACTTGGTAAGCATGTCTTCCACGAGTAACGAGTGTGTTGGGGTGGGACACTACGAATGTAGTGTGTGGACATACAAGGTGAAAATGTGGGTATCGCGGGAGGCATGTGAGATATAGTCCCTGCACTCGCACTATCCTCTGTGCCCTTGGGTGCTCAGACGGATAGAGCTTCTGCCATGTAAGCAGGAGATATCGGATTCGAGTCCCGGTCGGGGCACACATTTTCACCTGTCCCCGTTGAAATATATAGACGCCCGACAGCAGCTGAAGGTATTAATATAATTCTAGTTTCGTTCTAGAGGGCTGCAGGTCATCAATGGTGTCTGTTCTTTCGGACATGTCCAAAAGAGCGGACACCATATCCATATAAGTATATAGAAAAATCCCGTCTGCGAAGACCTTTGCATGAGAACTCGAAACAAATCGAGGAAATAGGTATTTCCACTCACGAATACCGATGCCGGTGATTTAATAGATCCCAAATCATCCCTACAATTTACAAACTCAACTGAAGTGTTTCTAATGTCTAGAGAACCGACAAACGTGTCTTCCACACACTAGATGCACAAACCAATATCGATCTTCTCTCAACTAAATAAAGGCGCGAAATGTGCAGAAGCAGTCAACCAAAAATTTACATGGGATGGAATAAAGATCCAGCGCAAACACACCTCCATATTCAATATTCTCACATTTACACGCTTTCACGAAAGCTATCCAACACATACTACGTATTTGTTCGCTATTCGGTTGTCTAGAGGACAACATGGTTAATTCATCTACATTCCTACACTCCAACAGACCTCTCCAGTCTGACACCTACCATTAATCAGAAACGTGAATCACCCTGTACAGATCACCGGCACTGCGGGCCGAGCATGCACAGGTAGAATGTTTATCCTAAGAACTCGGTCACATATATATTTTATCCCTGTACTTACAACTAAATGTTACAATCGTGGTCTCAGGTGAACAGTATTCGACAATGAGCAAAGTATTGGAGATACACTCTATTGACAGGTGTGGTTCTTTAAACAGAAATATCAGTACCATTTTTATGACTTGACATACTCTTCCCTTTGCATATTTAGGAACACAAACATACTTTATAAGCCTGATGCTCAGGGTGAACCTATTACGCAGCCCCTACTACTACTAAATATAATACTTTGTCAATAACTGATTGCTTACGATACGAAATAATACTGATAGAAAATCAGGCTTTGGGTGGACATGTCCCATAACTTTTTCTTGCGAGTGCTACCACTGCGTCTCAGAAAGAAATACGTAATCGTCCAAATGTTAAAAAACGCGATCACAACAACTACTGTATGTTACTGTCACAAGTAGTTGTAGTTCTACAGGTGCACGCAAGTATCCATGTTGAAAGCTTTACTGGCTTTATAAATCGAAGTACGACATTACCTCTGAACGAGATGGTATTTTCTGGACAAATACCGAGACTGTGATCATAGGAGTGTATAGTATCAGACCAGCACTCCGGTTACACGTAGCCCGTGATGCAACCTCATGATAAAATTACCGCATTTTGAAAGTGATTCAGCTAAGGATCGCGGTATGTAAGCGGTATTTGCGACTTCCTCACACTGAAACAGCTAGATATTTCTATAGTGTTTGTAACGCTTTCTGTCTCGATGCAATGTCAGAGGGTTGGTGATACATCCACTGGGCTATAGGCAATGGTTGATTGAGAAGGATCACAAACACTAATAGATGGTGTGATGATTGAGGTCGTAAGAAAAGTACACATGCTTTTCAGATCTGTAATGCCACGCTATTCGCTAGAAATGCTGCCTGGGATTTGGAATCAAGTCTGTCCATTCAAGCACATACCTGCGTTAGATCCTATGGAGAGGTCCATTAATGATTACAGCCACTAGTGAATCATATTTCTGGCACCCTCATATCTCGAAACGAGGCACTTTTCTCGAATTTATCTGCTACAGTAAAACTATTGCCTCGTTTTGGGTAGCCCCTATTCATCCTGCAAACGCCTCCTCAGACTCTACGCAACCATATCTGTACCTCTGCGCACGTGATCGTTCCAGTGGAAGTCGGAACTAAGTAGGGGTCAGAGGAAATTACATCTGCCACCTCCTGCAATCCATGCAGAAACAGGCAAAGCTGAGTTACTGCGACAGAACTGTGTTTTAACCATTCAACGGAAACGAAGCCTGCCCCTCCAACACGAAGTAGTATAAGAGACAGTACGGAAACTGGGGGAAGGATGTGGATATTGCTACTGCATTGTGGTGCTTCTCTAAACTACATACACATACTACCAATCCATGCCCGTTCAACTCTATCTCCCCAACATGCTATCTTCGTTATTCTGTACCATCCATCAGAGAAAAATTACGACCTATAAAAGCTCAACTAACTCCATCCGGTAGATAACTAGATAAGATTTTTACTGCATCTCCCTCCTCCCATATACCGAAAACAAATACCACATGCATGCAGGCATCGAGCACATGTGAAGATCCTATTAAATATACAAGTATTGATCATCTGCACACCTGTACTGTAGGAGAATGGCCGTATCCCACAGACCATACTGTAAGTCGCAAGAGACGATCCCTGTGACTATGTCTTGTTGTTTGAAACATTTTTTTTTTCAGCTCTAATACCCTTTGTACACTGCCAAATATTTTGTTTTGCTGCCATGACTTCGAGGTCTTTGACAGGTTCTAAATTGACACTAAGGCGCTCTGATCTACAGCGTCTCGTTGGCAACAAGGACATCACCCCAAAGTATAATTATCCAAGACGTCGCAGGGTGACGCTATTCACGTCATTCAAGATGACTGCCATGACGTCGGCTGATGACGGGTATACTGCTACCCAAGGTGGCTGGAAAGTGCCACACTTACCCTGCCAAGCCCCCCAAGGCGGGAAATTTGAGCTTTGGAGGGAAGATAGGCCAATTGGGCTACCGCTAGACATCGCACTGTGTAAACCATATTATTACTGCTGTCACAATAACACATCACACACACAGGATGATTTTAAATGAAACTCATTTACAATATCAGAAAATTGGAAGAGGTTTAAGGCTTTGGCGTGGGCTTCCAAACTACATTTAAACTAATCTGTCACATTGACCGAGTAGCTGATGGCTCTGCATTCCGTTTCAACTGATTCCTCCTATTGCAGTCATGTATGCGATCACTGATTCGATGATACCCATCCTCGAAAGGTGTCACCGCCCCAAAAAACTCCTTCTACAACTCAAACAAGTGCTGTCAATCATTATATCGTAACCAACAGCATGCCAGTAAACAAATAACACACCATCAATGTACTCTAGTAATAAGCATCACAGTTGATAATGTGAACAATTTTAACAATTTTACAGTAATTTCAACATCGACCAATGATGCTACAGCATGTTTTCCAATTTCAGTATCATAGCTAAACCACCCCTTCTCCACTTTGCGAATAGCATTGCGAACGTGGATAGATGACTGTGCAGTACGTCCATTCATTGTAAATTTTCGAGCACATACACAATCAAAGTATATCAGACAGTGCTCTACATATTTCTAACACATCGAGCATAGTGATTAATTTACGATCTATCTCCCTGAATATGGGAGTCACAGAGAATTCTCGCTGTCTTAGGGTAAAATTAGAAAGATCCTTCTCACACTGTCATTGACCAACCCGCCCTGCAGCACCGAGGTGTGTTTGCGCTGGACCTTTATTCCATTCCATGTAAATTTTTGGTTGGCTGCTTCTGCACATTTCGCGCCTTTATTTAGTTGAGAGAAGATCAATTGTGGTGTGTGCATCTAGTGTGTGGAAGACACGTTTGTCGGTTCTCTAGACATTAGAAACACTTTAGTTGAGTTTGTAAATTATAGAGATGATTTGGAAACCATTACATCACTGATTTCGATATTCGTGAGTGGAAATATGTATTTTTTCTATTTGTTTCAAGTTCTCATGTAAAGGTCTTCACTGACAGGATAATATAATTTGGGTAAGTTTCGAGTTGCTCAGTTGTGTTTGCGCTGGACCTTTATTCCAGTCCATGTAAATTTTTGGTTGGCTGCTTCTGCACATTTCGCCCCATTATTTAGTTGAGAGAAGATCAATTGTGGTGTGTGCATCTAGTGTGTGGAAGACACGTTTGTCGGTTCTCTAGACATTAGAAACACTTTAGTTGAGTTTGTAAATTATAGAGATGATTTGGAATCTATTACATCACTGACATCGATATTCGTGAGTGGAAATATCTATTCAAAAAATGGCTCTGAGCACTATGGGACTTAACATCTGTGATCATCAGTCCCCTAGAACTTAGAACTACTTAAACCTAACTAACCTAAGGACATCACACACATCCATGCCTGCGGCAGGATTCGAACCTGCGACCGTAGCAGTCGCGCGGTTCCGGACTGCGCGCCTAGAACCGCTAGACCACCGCAGCCGGCAAATATCTATTTCTTCTATTTGTTTCAAGTTCTCATGTAAAGGTCTTCACTGACAGGATAATATAATTTTGGATAAGTTTCGAGTTGCTCAGTTGTCTGGAGCACACTCCACCTAGTTCAAGTTTTGGGTTTGTTTAGTAATAACTCCCAGTCCACATCTTCGGAAGTATGTTGCGTGAGCGATCGGTAGGATATTGCTGTGTGTAAACCATGCGAAAATATATTTGTTATTGTAATCCCAGAGTCTGTAGAATGGTGAAAAAAAAAGCAAGCAGGGAGCAGGTTCGGACCAGAAACATTTATGCGTTTGTATCAAGACGGAAACAAGGCCTGATCTGTAGAACAGTTCTGAGAGTGACTTTGTCCTACTGAGGGTGCTCTGGTCACCTGTCGGGAGTGGATGTCTGCCTACCTCACATGGAAATATTTTGTGCTGTGAGTATATGTACTATGCTCTTTGTCTTCATTGTATACGTACAAATGATGTAAAAGGGGTGACTTTTGTATGACGCAGGATACGAATTGCTTGTTTCCTAGATCAATATGGTACACGGTGATATACTGATGGGTTGGAGATCGGTTTCACGTTCTAATGTTCAAGCTCCTGTCCTCAGTGGGACAGCAGTGTAATTGAGTAAGAGTCTTTCCGTATTTGACGATATATAGGGGCACTTTTCAGGGTTTAATTGTCAGTGTGATATGACAGCCAGTGTACAATAGTTTGTTGCCACTGAAAGGCTGGTCTGCAGAAGGAAGCAAATGCAGATAACGCTTTGATACTGGAGGCATCAGTAATTCGGCAGGTAAATGTGATAAGAGCCAATCATAATGCTACATTCATTCACATGATATTCTTTTATCCAGTGATAGAAGAGTCTCTACATAGTGGTGGGAACTTATATGTATGTGTTGAAAGCATGAAGGTTCAAATGTTTCAAATGGCTCGGAGCACTATGCGACTTAGCTTCTGAGGTCATCAGTCGCCTAGAACTTAGAACTAATTAAACCTAACTAACCTAAGGACATCACACAGACCCATGCCCGAGGCAGGATTCGAACCTGCGACCGTAGCGGTCGCCCAGTTCCAGACTGTAGCGCCTAGAACTGCACGGCCACTCTGGCCAGTGAAAGAAGGAACGGTAAGATGTGATGGATGGAATGCCACGTTAGGGCCACTAGGAAGACCACGTTCTATTTTATTTTGCGCTATTTTCGTAAACAGGTTCTGTTAGGGCAAGAATTTCTGTGCATACATGCTGAGAGATCAAGAAAGCGAGCTTTAACTATTTTTGGGACACTAGACAATTTTCAAGAAGTCGACTTTGTTATTATTTTGGATATCCATGTGGCTTCAGTATAACATTGGGAACATTGCCAGATGCACATGGGATGGTATGTTGCTACGCATGGCGATGCTTCAGCCACACATTAGAATCGCACTTTGCTGGGGCTGCCAATAGCCTCCTGTGTGGTCCAGTGGACAGGAGGCAGCTGGTGGTGTCTGCACATGTCTGTTGCATTATGTTGTGAGTGGGTCTGTAGGCTGTGCTATGCGTTATTTGGACAGTTTGCGAGTTGATTTCGTATCTGCACATCAGTGCACTGCATTGTTTAAATGCAGTTTTCATGTCTGTACTGAAATTATTTCAGTAATTTAGGAGTTGTTTGTGTGTCTGCAGAGCGTTATTTAGTTGTAGTTTACAGGTTTGTGTGCTGTGTGGCGTGACTCCAAGTATGTCAGAGCATGTGTTTTGTATCAGTGTGATAAGTATACTATCTCAAATCCATCCCTAAATAAGTTGTTCCAAAATAAAGTGCACACCTACCTCTCTCCAGCAGCGCAGCACAGGCTGAGTTATTTTCTCCTCCAGACAGTCATCTTGGGTTACGTCACGGAGTGGACGACAACACACTCTCGTGATAGTAGTGTGTACTAGCTCCATACTTCTTGGTGACCCCACTGTTTCCTGCCACTTTCCCCCACTTTCTTGGATTACGTCATGTAATGCACCATAGTGCTCTCTTTTGTCAGTACTGTGTACTAGGCATGAACCTCATGGTGAACGCACCGTTTCCCCCCCTCTCGTGTGATCTGCTGACGTGACATCCATCTTGGATGACAACACCCTGTGGTGGCAGTACTGTGTGCTAACTCGGTTGGAGTCCAGACCTCATTTTGAACACACTGAATGGGTGTACTGCATCATATTATTTAAATAAATAGTGCATGCAAAATAATATACATATATACAGCACAGATCGACTCCATCTCCCGCGAATCCCTAGGAGGAGGCAGTGGTCGGGTGACAGGTTAGTGGAGGTGACCTTTCTTTCCCACCATTTCCTTAGGTTAGTAGAGATACACCAATTGGTCTATCTTCCAGCCAAAATTCAAACTTTGCGCCAGTTCCTAGGATGAGGTTTCAGTCAGATGACTTAGGTTAGTGGAGGTAGCCCAAGTGACCTTTTTTCCCGCAATTTTCTTAGGTTAGTAGAGGTTGCATTGTCCTGATAGAATTTGAACTTCCCACTTTCCCGCCATTTTGGATAACGTTATTTGTGTCATCAGCTGACATCACAGCTGCAATCTTAGATGACATCATCAACTGACATCAGTTTGGGGCAGAAACCACCTTGGGGTTGGGTGACGTCATAACTGCCATCTTGGATAACAGTTCTCGCCAGGGGGTGTGGCATTCTGCCCTCCAAGTACGGCATTTTTTCTTCACCCTGTATATTTGTATATAAAAACATATAGCATACGTCCATCCGAATGCTGATTACAGTATGGTATAAAAAGTAAGTGAAACAAGTTTTCGAGATATTTGGTAACCACATTTCCCCTTCATGTATTACGTACGTATTTATGTATTGTATGTATTAAAATATATAGCTTATGTCCACCTGTATGTTCATTAGATTGAATTACAAATATCTGCCGAAACACAAGAGAAAATGCTCCTGACGGTTGTTAGTAGAGACACCCTATATGGCTTGGTCTTAGGTCCCGAAGAACGTTCACAAAATTATTCTTTCCCTGCAGTGCTCATTCGTACGACCTGGTTAACACAATGAACTGCGCGCGCTGCGACCCTCAAAGGCGCCATCCCGATAAGAATGTTTTTCGTCACCTGGAGCAACGCCTGACATTTCAAGAGTGCATGTGTAACTTACTAAGCTTTTTGATAGTTGGTCAACATCTCGTCATGTTGCATTTTACATTTCCCCATTGCCACATTTGGTACATGAAAGGATCTAGTGTAAGAAATATGCATTTGTAAACCAACAAATGTTATAATTTTTTCTTCCGGCTGATGATGGTTGAAACAGCAGAAACCGGTCGAACAAATGCTATTTATTCAGCCGATTGGCAAATAAAAATACTTTTCTATCCATGTAATGTGACATGGAGCTGACACTAGTTTCTAGTATCATGCTTTATCTTCTACATTCACTTACTGCATCGTGCACCATTACTCTCGATGGACTTGAAGAGTATCCCCAGATGCTGTACTTGGTTTACGTGACATTGGCGAAGCTGAGTACTTTATAAGACTTTGGTTAGGATAGGCGAGGCGCAGATCGAGGTGTATACCGTTATGTATTTACATAAATGTGAAAACGCTCTGATATCTCATCACTATTTTCCGCTATTACATGGCTACACTGTAACCCCTCCGTGACCAGAACTTATCGCTACTGTTCCCAGATCCATCGGGCGGGATTCAAATACTTCTCTGGTCTTCCTGAATTATGTTTTCTATGGTTTGTCAACGGTAATTAAAGTGAACACCGATTCGATCACCTTGGGAGGGACTCAGTCGATTTTCTCCTCCATCCTTAATTAATGGGAAGCTATGCTCCACCACTTGTAACTCGTCATCGACAGGACGTTGACTTTGATCTTTCTTGTTCTAGGTCTAGTCATAGTAAGTATGACACCACATTTAGCGTGCCAGCCGTTGGCTTTGTGTGAGATCGAAGTAAGTGGCTTGTAGCCGAGGATACAGAGCAACTCTTTGAAGTAGGCGATACACTATCGCGGCAGATGCGTAACTCTGAAGTTGCCTCGAAGTTTCAAGGCAGGATCGGTGCTTCAGGTAAGGGAACGCTCTTGGCTCCGGAGCGTAGGACGTGTTCGACCTTCGCCATACTGCCGCTGGATGTTTCTCCTGCACCTGGAATCATCTTCACAGCCGTAAAATGACGCTTCTGGCGATATCAATTTTGCGAGGCGTTTCGCGTTCGCTGTGGCTCGCCGCTAATAGACTAATGATACGGCTACGTGTCATGTAATTAAAATTAGCTCGCTGTGCCGCTGCGTTACCATACAACTCGAATTCCGTCTGCGAAAAGTGCATAACATGCAGTGAGTCGCAATACCCATGACCTCCGCCCACTGGGACTGTTGCAGACACTGTAAGCAGTCTCCAGCTGTTGTAGCTGGCGGGTGTAGGATTTTGCGAGTCGTATCGCCTCGGTTGAGTCGGCTCGGTGTCGTCAAGACTTAAGTAAGTTTTGTTGTGAATCCTGGAAAACTCTGAATTTAGGGAGTCAACTGTATCACAAGTCTACTGCTAAGCTAAAATTGTACACTGCTGGCCATTAAAATTGCTACACCAAGAAGATGACGTGCTACAGGCGCGAAACTTAACCAACAGAAAGAGGTTCCTGTGATATGCAAATGATTAGTTTTTCAGAGCATTCACACAAGGTTTGCGCCGGTGGCGACATCTACAACGTGCTGACATGAGGAACGTTTCCAACCGATTTCTCATACACAAACAGCAGTTGACCGACTTTGCCTGGTGAAACGTTGTTGTGATGCCTCGTGCAAGGAGGAGAAATGCGTACCGTCACGTTTCTGACTTTGATAAATGTCGGATTCTAGCCTATCGCAATTGCGAGATCCAGTGACTGTTAGCAGAATATGGAATCGGTGTGTTCAGGAGGGTAATACGGAACGCCGTGCTGGATCCCAACGGCCTCGTATCACTAGCAGTCGAGATGACAGGCATCTTACCCGCATGGCTGTAACCGGTCGTGCAGCCACGTCTCGATCCCTGAGTCAACAGATGGGGACCGTTTGCAGCAGAATGGACTATCAGCTCGGAGACCATGGCTGCGGTTACCCTTGACGCTGCATCACAGACAGGAGCGACGGCCGCGGTGGCCGTGCGGTTCTAGGCGCTCCAGTCCGGAGCCGCGCTGTTGCTACGGTCGCAGGTTCGAATCCTGCCTCGGGCATGGGTGTATGTGATGTCCTTAGGTTAGTTAGGTTTAAGTAGTTCTAAGTGCTAGGGGACTGATGACCACAGCAGTTGAGTCCCATAGTGCTCAGAGCCATTTGAACCATTTTGAACAGACAGGAGCGCCTGCGATGTTATACTCAGCGACGAACCTGGGTGCACGAATGGCAAAACGTCATTTTTTCGGATGAATCCAGGTTCTGTTTACAGCATCATGATGGTCGCATCCGTGTTTGGCGACATCACGGTGAACGCACATTGGAAGCGTGTGTTCGTCATCGCCATACTGACGAATCACCCGGCGTGATGGTATGGGGTGCCATTGGTTACACGTCTCGGTCACCTCTTGTTCGCATTGACGGCACTTTGAACAGTGGACGTTACATTTCAGATGTGTTACGACCCGTGTCTCTACCCTTCATTCGATCCCTGCGAAACCCTACATTTCAGCAGGATAATGCACGACCGCATGTTGCAGGTCCTGTACGGGCCTTTCTGGATACA
This sequence comes from Schistocerca piceifrons, assembly GCF_021461385.2. Classification (NCBI taxonomy): domain Eukaryota; kingdom Metazoa; phylum Arthropoda; class Insecta; order Orthoptera; family Acrididae; genus Schistocerca; species Schistocerca piceifrons. Next base: position 150,636,786 of record NC_060149.1, on the reverse strand, counting down.
GAAAATGTTCGACTGCTGCCCTGGCCAGCGCATTCTCCAGATCTCTCGCCAACTGAAAACGTCTGGTCAATGGTGATCGACCAACTGGCTCGTCACAATACGCCAGTCACTACTCATGTTGAACTGTGGTATCGTGTTGAAGCTGCACGGGCAGCTGTACCTGTACACGCCATCCAAGCTCTGTTTCACTCAATGCCCAGGCGTATCAAGCCCGTTATTACGACCAGAGGAGGTTGTTCTGGGTACTGATTTCTCAGGATCTATGCACCAAAATTGCATATTTGTCCAATGAATACCCGTTTATCGTCTGCATTTCTTCTTGGTGTAGCAATTTTAGTGGCCAGTAGTGTATGTACATCGTAGGATTTCATTTTTGTTTCCGCAATACTTTAAAAATAAAAAAAAGTTAAGCAGCGAATATGCCTTTAGCACAGTATATAATTGGAATTTTATTCACACTGAGCTGCAAATAATTATCGAGTCGCATTTCGATAAAAAATACAAAAGAGTAAACAATTAGTTATAAATCAACTTCCATTTGGTCAGCGAACGTCAGCAGACTCATGCAATCGGTTCTGAGATCGACCAGGCTGCGAGCGGAGTCATGCCTGCGGGAGGACAAGCAGAGCGCAGCTGCCGCCTGCACGCCGGCGTGACTGACACGTTAATTCCCTTAAAGCGATGTCCTCCGTGCAAGAGCGCTCCCGGATGCACTTGCCGCTTGTTCCCTCTTGCCCCACTGGCGGTTCCAATCTAGATTTCCCATGCGAGCTCTGAAAGGCTTCGCAATTAACGTACTTCAGCGAATGTTCTCGCGGTTCTTGTTTAAAATATCGATGACATTTCGTAGTCCAACGTTTCGATATGTGGGCGCCTTCTTTTTCGCAAGAAGGTCACAATAAATTACTTCCGCCGTTCGTTTATCAAAGTGATACTAGTGAGATGATGTTTGGTTTATGGGACGCTCAACTGTGCGGTCATCAGCGCCCGTGCAAAGTCCCAATCTTTACTCAGTCCATTGTTTTTCACAGTTCAATCTAGCCACTGTCACTAATGATGATGACCATGATGAAATGATGAAGACAAAACTAACACCCAGTCCCCGGCCGGAGAAAATCTCCAACCCGGCCGGGAATCGCACCCGGAACCCCGTGATCCAGAGGCAGCAACGCTAGTTACTAGACCACGAGCTACGGACTGGTACTACGGAGACTCGAAAATGTGAATTGCACGCTTCGCGACTATTCACCACGGTCCAGTGTACTTCACGGCAGTTAACGGCAGGCGTGTGGATGATGTTGAGGTATCAGAGCGTTTCTACCTCTTCTAAACACGTAGCTAGATTTTCCTCGATCTTCGTCTCACTTACCAAACCCAAAGTCTTGCAAAATACTCACATTTACTAATGTGACAGTCACAAAGTACTGCATCTACGGAACTCCTCCAAGTCCTTCGAGAGTAATGGTGGCCAATAGACAGCATAGCTCCCACCCATCTCGCGCCCATGTCATGCAACTACATTTGCATTACTGACGTCCAAAGACACGCTTCAGGACTGGCCCTCCTGTCCTCACATTGGAAAGTTTGATTTGTAGCTACGTATCATTCGCCATGAAATATTAGAACGAATAGATAGCATATTTCTATATAAATAATTAAAAACCAACTCTGGCCCGAAAAATATAAATTACAAAATAGGAATTCGTCTTTTTTTAACATGATTTTTAATTTAAATGCTAAATGGTTCAAATAGCTCTGAGCACTATTGGGCTTAACATCTGAGGTCATCAGTCCCCTAGAACTCAGAAGTACTAAAACCTAACTAACCTAAGGACATCACATACATCCATGCCCGAGGCAGGATTCGAACCTGTGACCGCAGCGGTCGCGCGGTTCCAGACTGTAGCGCCTAGAACCTCACGGCAAAAGCGGCCGGCTGAAAAACTACTATGTTTACGTTAATGCTTGAAGTTAATACATGATAAACACTGTTTGATACCATAATATCGCAAAAAAGTCGGCAAGGCACGAGTTAATGTCCACATTTACACATATTCTCCAAATTAGGGCCCAAAATTCTGAAGTATGTGTCCCAAAGGTAGATTTAATTAGCTGACGTTTTGTAAGTTAGGCTTAAAGGTTCCATGCAATATAGCTACCCTGACCAGGCCTCTAACTACAGAAAAATAGGTGTTAACTAAGCAGGTATATGCAACTACTCACAGCCCAGAACGGAAATATATATCTCATCATTTTTAGACAGTTCTCGAGCACCATTTTGTGAGGGGCCAGAGATAATGTATCGTGTTACTTTCTCCATTGCTATAAATGCTAAACAAATGCTACAACACGTACCAAAGTGATGCTATTCTCTATAACGTACAGATATGTAGATGCGAAAGTCGTTGTGTTCTAAAAAACTAGTGGCTCACAACAGGTAATCACATTAGAGATACTTCCAACCCATGATGCTACCTCAGCTAGAATCTGTGCTTCATATCAAACCCTCAACCACATCGCTCGTGTTAGGACTCCCAATAATCAAAGCTAAAAAAGAGGCTATAAATATTATGAGCTATGGTGCCTCAACATTGCTGTGTAATACCATGACAGTGCTGGTTTGAAAAAACGAAGATATCGACGACGTAATACGCGGAAAATAATGTGATTACAGCGGCGCGGAATTACCAATAATTGCTGAAGCGATATAATTATATTCCACAAGAGAGTAGCTGAAAAGTCATGAAGTACATACATAAACAACTTTTCACAGGGATCAACACACGATCCATTATGCAATGGCCTCCAGCCAGGTAATATAATGTTGAACGACGTGTCTGGTCACTTTATAAAACCTACAAGGTTGTTACCAATATTGTTGCCCGCTACCGGGCTTGAGGTTTGACATATATAATACAGAACATAATTTTTGCCCTACACTTGGATATCATCCACATCAAAAAGTTAACCCTAACTGTATTATTGTGTAGTATAATGATAGGAGTCGTATATGCGAGATGTTCCGTCCAGCTGAACATTACGCTTTAGCCTGGAAAAATTTTATAGAACTACCAAAGCAGACTGGTTCCATTAATTTGGATTCATAGTTTAGTTTCGTGAGGTAGAATACGTGCTCTGTGTATAATCAATCAAAGCATGTTCTAAAAAAAAGAAAGACCTGGCAATGGGATAATTTAATGATAAATATCGCGATTTGTCTGACAGACATACTGACTGTACTGCCGATGGTATTGTGGAACATACAAGTGTACTTCTACACATTGCCCGAATACAATGAATGGAACTTGCTGTAACTGAATGAAGATAAATGGTCACCTGTCGTCCAGTTCTCATGTGCTGTAAACAGTTCGACTGCAGCAGGAAGCGGTGCTCTGCAGCAGTGTTTGTGATCAACAAACCGATACTGCTGACAAGTGATATCAAACCACATCATTCTACGTATAAAGTATCATAACGTTCGCATACATAGGCCTTTAGAAAGCCTACCGGCTTACATGACAACAGTAGCATAAATCGGTGGTGACGTAAATACGGCTTGCTAATGCGGATTTCCAAATACGATTTCTACCTCATAGTGTGAGCATTGCTGTATGTGATTCAGATTGAACTGCAAAATTTAAAAGCATGCAAAGAAAACTGTTTGCTGATACTGCCTGTTGGATGTAGGTGCTATAGACACCATGCAAATACTACAGACACCCAACAAGCAAGACACGAGGAAATGGATAGTGCAAATTTAACACATGCAGCATTACACTGAAGAGACAAAACATTACGATCACCTGCTTAACAGCTTGTTTGTCCGTCTCTGGAACGAAAGTCATCACCGATTTTGCGTATCCGGCACTTTGTTGCTACGTTTGTGGAGGCATGTGGCATTAGACGTCTACGCACAGGTCACGTAATTCGCTTAAATAACGGGTCGCTGATTTGCGAAAGTAGTGGTGGCGCCCGATAGCTACCCAGATAGATATCATAGGACTTACATTAGGTTAATTTGGTCGCCGAGACGTCGACATGAGTTCACTATAATTTTCCTCAAATCACTGTAGCATGGTTCCGGCTCAGAGACATGGACAATTACCGCGTAATACATCAAGCATGAAGGGATGCAGGTGATTCGCAGATTTCAGTATGTCTTTTATTACTAACACAGGTAGCACAGGGGAATGTCTCCCATAGCATAATACTGCTCCAGCAGCCAGCATCCATGGCTCATGCACGTTTCGAGCCACTGTTCACCTCGATGAAGGCATTTATGGAGACGACCATCGACCTAGTGTAGCAAAAAGAAGATTCACACGAAGAGCCAACACGTTTCCGTTTATCAACGGTCGAATCTCGATTGTGCTGTGCCCACTGCAATCGCAGTTGACGGTGTCGTTGGCTCAACACGAGAACACACAGGGTAACGTGCTGCGGAGTTCCATGTTCAACAATATACGATGAACGGTGTGCTCCGAATCTGCTTTGGCAGAGATGCCAAAGATCACCATCTATCCTACTTTACAGAGGAGACAAGCCTCTGAGTCGTTGGCGTCGAACCATTTAGCGCCTAGTGGCAGTTTCACTGTCTTTCTACCTCTTTGTAGATGCTCACGATAGTGTTCTTGTTATTGTTGTTGTTGTGGTGGTGGTGGTGGTGTTCAGTGCAGAGACTGGTTAGATGCAGCTCTCCATGCTACTCTATCCTGTGCAAGCTTCTTCATCTCCCAGTATCTACTGCAACCTACATCCTTCTGAATCTGTTAAGTGTATTCATCTCTTGGTCTCCCTCTACGATTTTTACCCTCCAATTCTAAATTGGTGACCCCTGATGCCTCAGAACATGTCCTACCAACCAATCCCTTCTTCTAGTCAAGTTGTGCCACAAATTTCAGTTCTCCCCAATTCTATTCAATACCTCCTCATTAGTTATGTGACCTACCCATCTAATCTTCAGCATTCTTCTGTAGCACCACATTTCGAAAGCTTCTATTCTCTTCTTGTCTAAACTATTAATCGTCCATGTTTCACTTTCATACATGGCTACACTCCATACAAATACTTTCAGAAACCACTTCCTGACACTTAAATCTATACTCGATGTTAACAAATTTCTCTTCTTCAGAAGCGATTTTCTTGCCATTGCCAGTCTAGATTTTATATCCTCTCTACTTCGACCATCATCAATTATTTTGATCCCCAAATAGCAAAACTCATTTACTACTTTAAGTGTCTCATTTCTCTCTAACTCCCTTAGCGTCACCAGACTTAATTCGACTACACTGCATTATCTTCACGATAGCAGCAGGTGAATATTCGAACAGCTTCGCCCTTTTCGAGATACTCGTTCAAAAATGGCTCTGAGCACTATGGGGCTTAACATCTGAGGTCATCAGTCCCCTAGAACTTAGAACTAATTAAACCTAACTAACCTAAGGACATCACACACATCCATGCCCGAGGCAGGATTCGAAACTGCGACGTAGCGGTCGCCCCTAAAGCGTCTAGAACCGCTCGTTCACACCGGCCGGCAGATACTCGTTCACAGGCTCTGCTCAGTAATAATCTTCCCCTTTTGGAAGTCGCTTATTTCAATGTATTTCCCACTTGCAAGCCATATCTTTGCTAGGATGATCAACCGTCTGTGTCTGCCCCACTTTTATACCAGGCGTCGCGTGGATAGTGGTCAGAATGTTTTGGCTTATCAGTGTACGTCCACATGGACGGAACACTGCACCCATCTCTTCCTGCAAACAAATTTAATACAGACGAATATCCTCAACCACATCTGTTCAGATGACACAGCTGTGTTTAGAATATGTGCCTCAAATTTAATATTTAGCTCATCGTTTGCTATAATTATCACATTTATCGTTAGACAGATATTATCCGCAAAGTCAGTGCTCCTTACACGAAAGAGAAGCATACATTTGGCGAACAACAGAGCGTGTGCTGTCCGCGTCCGTGAACCATCATTTTCATGCCAATGCTTCAAACCATTACCACAATGAAAATACGCTGTTTCATCAGTATTATCAGCATAAAAATATCCGATTCTCTTAGCTCATCTAGTCACTACTTACAAGGGAACCTCCCCATCGCACCCCCCTCAGATTTAATTATAAGTTGGCACAGTGGATAGGCCTTGAAAAACTGAACACAGATCAATCGAGAAAACAGGAAGAAGTTGTGTGGAATTATGAAAAAAAAGCAAAATATACAAACTGAGTAGTCCATGGCAAGATACGCAACATCATGGATAGTGTGAGGTCAGGAGCGCCGTGGTCCCGTGGTTAGCGTGAGCAGCTGCGGAACGAGAGGTCCTTGGTTCAAGTCTTCCCTCGAGTGAAAAGTTAATTTTTTATTTTCAGACAATTGTTATCTGACGACCTCTTGTCTTTTTATCACTTTTTGGGAGTGATTATCACATCCACAAGAAAAGCTAAATCGGACAAAGTAGAAGAATCTTTTTACCCATTCGCCAAGTGTACGAGTTAGGTGGGTCGACAACATATTCCTGTCTTGTGACGCACATGCCGTCACCAATGTCGTATAGAATATATCAGATGGTTCAAATGGCTCTGAGCACTATGGGACTTAACATCTATGGTCATCAGTCCCCTAGAACTTAGAACTACTTAAACCTAACTAACCTAAGGACATCACACAACACCCAGTCATCATGAGGCAGAGAAAATCCCTGACCCCGCCGGGAATCGAACCCGGAAACCCGGGCGTGGGAAGCGAGAACGCTACCACACGACCACGAGCTGCGGACAGAATATATCAGAGGTGTTTACCTGTGTAGGAATCGGTTTTGACCTATGACCTTGCGATCAAGTGTTTTCGGTTCCCATTGGAGAGGCACGTCCTTTCGTCTACTAATCGCACGGTTTTGCGGTGCGGTCGCAATACACAGACACTAAAAGTATTACAGTGAACAGAGACGTCAATGAACGAACGGACAGATCATAACTTTGCCAAAATAAAAAAAAGTAAAATTTTCACTCGAGGGAAGACTTGAACCATGGACCTCTCAATCCGCAGGTGCTCACGCTAACCACGGGACCACGGCGCTCCTGAGCTCTCATTTTTCGTGATGTTGCTTATCTTGCACAGGGACTACTCAGTTTGTATATTTTGCTTATTTTTTTCATAGTTCCACACAACTTCTTCCTGTTTTATCGATTGATCCGTGTTCAGTTTTTCATGGCCTATCCACTGTGCCAGCTTAGAACTAAATCTGAGGGGGGTGCGATGGGGAGGTTCCCTTGTTAGTAGCAGGAGGCCACTTATCAAATGTTGCTAATCTCGCCTCCTGCTTTATATACTAGAGCCACACTGGTCCCAGTCTGAATCCAGCTGAAACATACTGAGGAATTGTTTCTGGAAATAAATTTGAACGTATTTCCAATCTTCGCAGGTCTGCCCCCTACAACTATGTAAGTAACCAGGATGGTTATATGACAATTATCGATATGCAACTGCCATGAACTCAAATCACAACGCACACTGCTGTGTCACGTGCAGCTGCAGTGTAGTCGGAAAATCGACGACTCAGCGCAGCAATCCTATGTCTGCTGCAATCTGCTGGTGCTACCTCAGAGACAGGTCAGTTCCGCAAGGGTCTTCTTTGTATTAGCCAATGGGCGACTTGGTACCGTGTCTGTTGGGACCTGCTGGTGCAATTGGATAAAAGAAGAAGCAGTCCTTCGACTTGGAAACAACAACTATGCTTCACCGGCTGGAGGCCTGAACGCCAGAAAGCGAGTTCACTTTCTGGACCCTGTGTGCGTATCAACTTACGTATTGGACGATTTGGATTTTGCAATATGCAGAGGAGCTCGCGAGGCACCCTGGATCCCAGTAGCAATCTATTACTGGCACTTTGATCGTCGCCTTGACGACATATCTAAAATTACTCCTCCGTTCTTCATGTGGAGCACAGACGATGTATATTAAATACTACGTCAAGCCTGTAAATGAGGAGGTGGACGACGGGAAGTGAATAAATAAATTGTTTGTTTACAAAATATGTATTTATTGGTGGACATGTAATTGATACTGCCACTATCACGAACAAGATTGTCCATGTTCTCCAGCAATAACCAAAACCAAAGTGTCGCCAATTGGCATGTTCTTCTTCACTAATAACTAAGGGATGTTTAGCATATTGTTAACACTTTCCACTACCACGGAAGCCTCCTTTCACATCCTAAAGATGAGAGATGGCGCTTCTTCTGATCACGTGATCTTCCGCTCATTCCTTCTAAATTTGATTTTACTTGCTGTCAAATTGTAAACTCCTGGCTCAATGCACTGTCGTATGTGCACTCGCATGTCAGTATCTCACAGGGCTCTCAGAGATCGTTCATCATGCATCAGGTGTCATGTGTCGAATGTCATCAGTCGGACGTCATGCACCGGATGTCATTCATCAGGTGTCAGGCGTCAGGTAACTAGCACACCTAACGCACACCGGCACACCATGACGCATGATGACTGACGCATGACGTCCGATACCTGACAACCCTGCAAGTAACTGACCCACGCACAGACACACGATGGTCCAACTGAGCTTGGAATTTACAATTAGACTGAAAGTACAAGCCAATGTAGAAGGAATGTGCATTGTGCTAAACATCTCTCGGCTATGAGAAAGGAAAAAGGGACCAACTGCCGAACGCTTTGGTTTGTGGTAATTGCTGGAGAACATGAAAAATCTTGTTAGTGATATTGGTAGTATAAATTACGTGTCCAACAATCACTAAAAATAAAACTTTGTATTTATTTATTCACTTCCTATTGTCCACCTCCCCATTTACAGGCTTGGCATAAGTATTTAACGTATGTCGCCTGTGCTTCACTTGAAGAACAGGGGAAATAGTTTTGGAGACATCAGAGCGTCAGCAGATGATTGCTACTAGTATCCAGGGTCCCTAGCGAACTTCTCTGTATATTGTAAAATCCCAGTCGTCCAATACGTAAACTGATGTGCACACTGGGTCTGGAAAATGAACTCGCTTCCTGGCGTTCATGCCTCCAGCAGGCGCAGCCCAGTTGTTGTTTGTAAGTGAAAGACCCGCTTCCCCTCTTCTCTAATTGCAGCAGCAGGTCCCAAAAGACAGGGTGTCAAGTCATCGATTCTCAGGTTCTCAACCTTGGGTAATACCAAGAAGAGCCTTGCGGATCTGACATATCTCTCAGGTTGCACCGGCAGCTTCCAGCAGACATGGTATTGCTGTGCTGAGTCGTCGTTCTCCGAATCCACTGCAGGTGCACGTGACGCAGCAGTGTGCATTGTGATTTCGAGATCACTGCACTTGCATATCGATACTTTATATAACCATCCTGGGTATTTGTATAGGTGTAGAAAGGAGACCTGCACAAAATAAAAACACTTCCAATTTCCTTTCCAGAAACAACTCCTCAATATAGTTCAGCTGAAGCCATGTGGGGACCAGTGTGGCCTAAATACAGCGCGGGAGAGGCTAGATTAGCAAAATATGGTAAGTGGCCACTTGCTAGTAAGTAGCGATCAGATGAGCTAAGTGAAACGGGGTATCTTTACACCGGCATTGGCGACGAAACAATCGTTTTCATTGTGGTGATAGTTTGAAGCATTGGCGTGAGAAGGATGAGACATGGACAGTACACACTCTGTGTTTCTCCAAATGTATGTTTCTGTTTCATGTAAAGGGCACTGACTTTGTGGATAGTATCTGTCGAACGAAAAATGCTATCATTACAGCAAACTATGTGTTATACATTAAATTTGAGGCAGATATTCTGAACAAAGCAGTGTCACGTGAGCAACAGGTGGCTGAGGGTACTCGTCTGTGTAATATATGCTCCCAGAACGAGATGAGTGCAATGTTCTATTCACGTGGACTCATTACTACCTGTGTTAAATATGCACTATCCATTTTCCCGTATCTTGCGTGTTGGGTGCCTACAGAATCTACAGTTACAGTATTCATTCAACGTACTTAAGACAGTATCAGCAAACAGTGTATTTTTTTGGCCTTTACGACATTTTGAACTGCGCAGTTCACAAGTTAATGTCTCTCTGTTTTAAAGCACAATAGATATCTTTATTTGTAAGCAAGTTCACATATGCTGTTCATAAGCCTATCTACGAACTTTATACATTACTGGTCATTAAAATTGCAACACCAAGAAGAAATGCAGATGATAGACGGGTATTCATTGGACAAATATATTATACTAGAACTGACATGTGATTACATTTTCACGCCATTTGGGTGTATAGATCCTGAGAAATCAGTACCCAGAACAACCACTTCTGGCCGTAATAACCGCCTTGATACAGAGCTTGGATGGAGTGTACAGGTACAGCTGCCCATGTAACTTCAACACAATACCACGGTTCATCAAGAGTAGTGACTGGGGTATTGCGACGAGCCAGTTGCTCGGCCACCATTGACCAGACGTTTTCAGTTGGTGAGAGATCTGGAGAATGTGCTGGCCAGGGCAGCAGTCGAACATTTTCTGTATCCAGAAAGGCACATACAGGACCTGCAACATGCGGTCGTGCATTATCTAGCTGAAATATAGGGTTTCGCAGGGATCGAATGAAGGGTAGAGCCACGGGTCGTAACACATCTGAAATGTAACGTCCACTGTTCAAAGTGCCGTCAATGCGAACAAGAGGTGACCGAGACGTGTAACCAATGGCACCCTATACCATCACGCCGGTGATACGCCAGTATGGCGATGACGAATACACGCTTCCAATGTGAGTTCACCGCGATGTCGCTAAACACGGGTGCGACCATCATGATGCTGTAAACAGAACCTGGATTCATCCCTAAAAATGACGTTTTGCCATTCGTGCACCCAGGTTCGTCGTTGAGTACACCATCGCAGGCGCTCCTGTCTGTGATGCAGCTTCAAGGGTAACCGCAGCCATGGTCTCCGAGCTGATAGTCCATGCTGCTGGAAACGTCGTCGAACTGTTCGTGCAGATGGTTGTTGTCTTGCAAACGTCCCCATCTGTTGACTCTGGGATCGAGACGTGGCTGCACGATCCGTTACAGCCATGCGGATAAGATGCCTGTCATCTCGACTGCTAGTGAACCGAAGCCGTTGGGATCCAGCACGGCGTTCCGTATTACCCTCCTGAACCCACCGATTCCATATTTCGCTAACAATCATTGGGTCTCGACCAACGCGAGCAGCGATGTCGCGATACGATAAACCGCAATCGCGATAGGCTACAATCCGACCTTTATTTCTCACATACGTCGGAAACGTGACGGTACGCAATTCTCCCCCTTACACGAGGCATCACAACAACGTTTCACCAGGCAACGCCGGCCAACTGCTGTTTGTGTGTGAGAAATCGGTTGGAAACTTTCCTCATGTCGGCACGTTGTAGGTGTCTCCACCGGCGCCAACCTTGTGTGAATGCTCTAAACAGCTATAATCCTTTGCACATCACAGCATCTTCATCCCGTCGGTTAAATTTCTCGTCTGTCGCACGTCATCTTCGTGGTGTAGCAATTTTAATGGCCGATAGTGTATATTCGTATATATCAGTGCTGCAAGGAGTGTATTAATCAAATACAACTCTCAGACTACAAGGTAGAGAAAGTTTTTGGAAATCCACATTAGCAATCATTATTTGCATCACCAGCGGTATTTGCTACTATTGTTACGTAAGCTGGTTGTCTTCCTAAAGTGAGGGGGGGGCTTCTTCACGCAAAATTTGCAGAAGCGCACGGAGCAGGGACGGTGCGGGGATGTCAGCGAAGCATGACATGCATGCGAACTACAGTCGTGTCTTGCTCCGATAAATGCAGGGGAGCGGCGGCGGCGCTTGTGGTGTGGTGTGCTTCATGCAAAATTTGCAGAAGTGCAGTGGGTGTGGGGAGTTCAAAAATGGTTCAAATGGCTCTGAGCACTATGGGATTTAACATCTATGGTCATCAGTCCCCTAGAACTTAGAACTACTTAAACCTAACTAACCTAAGGACATCACACAACACCCAGTCATCACGACGAGTGTGGGGAGGTCCTCCCCTTCTTTATTCTGGCACTTGAAAGGGTGTCATGATTTCTGGAATGATGATGGTGATAAGGAAGTGCTAATACTGACATCAGCAAAATGTGATACCGCAGTTGTCTCAGGTGTCAGTTGACACCACTGATAAAATAGCGCTGATGCTAATGTCAGCACTTTTTCTACGTGGAACCTGCAATGCCCTACTGTTGGCGTTTACTTGATAAGAAACGTATTTTTCAACGTTCATCTGACAACTGGAGATCTCTGTTTGCAGATATCATCGTAATGGACGTAAACGGAAACCTGAATTATCAGTGCATTTCAGTAGAATGCCATGTGTCTCCTATAGTGAATGGGACATTCTAACCTGTGTAAGCTGTTCAGTCAGATAATATGTCCTGAACGACCATTTGAAATTCAGAACATGTTCACATTGTCACTTTACGGCAAGAAGGGTTGTCAGCACTGGTTTGTTGCCCGCCGAGCAGGCGTAAATCACAGTAATGTCTTTCGCACATTCAAACAGCTATCATGACATACTAAACGGTGATGATCTGTCTCGTTGTGGTCGCCTGTAGACGACATCAGCTGATGATCACGACCTACAATCTACGGTTTGTGAGTATCTAGAGAAGACCACAGCAGTGCAAATGCGATTATACCTGGCGTATACATCATCGTTGGAGGTATGTGGCACGTTTGTACCATATGCTTACCTCCACAGGATGGCGCACAACTCACCTACAGCTATTGGCACCACCAGGGAAGAGTTCCAAAGATACGAGGGACTGGAAGAAGAGGAATGTACAGAAGTAATACAGAGGCTACAGGAGTGAATAAAGATAACATTCCATATACTGTATCAGACCCAGAATGGGATTTACGCCTATATTCAGCGCCAGGATTTGTACACAGAGGTTTTTGGACCATCTACTTTGAGCGTACACCCAGCGGTGGCTTCTGTAGTTGACGGCGTTACGCAATTGGTCGATCTATAAAAGCAACTAGGAGGCACGTGTTCATCACGACAGTATGCAACCGTCAAAACAAGATCAGTTTGGTATACAGCCGTCCATTACAAACAACAGCACAACCCTCTGCCCGCCCCCCTGCACCCCCCCTTCTCCCGTCTTCTCACCGCGTGTAGCAAAACGTGAAGACTTTTGATACTGGAATGATTTGAATTGATCTAGGTCAATGGTGTTGAAGAGCATGCAGGTGGCTAGGTACTATTGCGTATTTCAGGCATGCAGTCCTACTGTTTCAGCAAGGAGGAGAGTCAGTAACCATGCGAGCCTTTATCAGATCAGATGTCGGACTGTGCTATACTCGGCAAAGCAGAGGGTGACTGATCAGGATCTTCTACTCTATTGTCCCTTTTGGCATTTCGAGAACGAGTTTGTCTTGCAAAGTGTTAATACATGGGCACGATGCGCTAACCTCGAAAACACATTATTCTGGAGCGAGGTCAGCAATAAACCGAATGGAATAGCATTCAGTATCTTCTGACATGAATCCAACTGAACATGACAGGAACAAGTTGACATCAGAAGAGGCGCCATCCAAGAGTGGCACAGGCTTCAGCACCATCTTTGATCCATGGTGTGGATAGCATGCCAAGGGGGATCGGAGCATTTTATCGTGCACTGGCTGGAGCAGCACAGTACTGATTGTTATCCAACAGCAGATTTTATTTGGCTCAAAATGGCTCTGAGCACTATGGGACTCAACGTCTGACGTCATTAGTCCCCTGGAACTAGTTAAACCTAACTAACCTAAGGACATCACACACATCCATGCGCGAGGCAGGATTCGAACCTGTGACCGTAGCGGTCTCGTGGTTCCAGACTGCAGCGCCTAGAACCGCACGGCCACTTCGGCCGGCCAGATTTTTATTTCACAGCTAAGTAAATATGTACACTTTCCATGAACTGCCTGTATTTTGCATATTGTTTCGATTTTATTTCACAGTGAAGATAATACTTTTATTTTCTTTGACTTCCTCTTGCATTCCACACTCGCCTTCGGTCTAAGCCTACACGTGTGTGCAGACAATACAAAACTATTCTTGAGCAAATTACTCTACTGGCCATTAAAATTGCTGCACCAAGTAGAAATGCAGATGATAAACGGGTATTCATTGGACAAATATATTATACTAGAACTGACATGTGATTGCATTTTCACGCAGTTTGGGTGCATAGATCATGAGAAATCAGTACCCAGAACAACCACCACTGGCCGTAATAACGGCCTTGATACGCCTGGGCATTGAGTCAAACAGAGCTTGGATGGCGTGTACAGGTACAGCTGCCCATGCAGCTTCAACACGATACCACAGTTCATCAAGAGTAGTGACTGGCGTATTGTGACGAGCCAGTTGCTCGGCCACCATTGACCAGACGTTTTCAATTGGTGAGAGATCTGGAGAATGTGCTGGCCAGGGCAGCAGTCGAACATTTTCTGCATCCAGAAAGGCCCGTACAGCACCTGCAACATGCGGTCGTGCATTATCCTGCTGGAATGTATGGTTTCGCAGCGATCGAATGAAGGGTAGCGCCACGGGTCGTAACACATCTGAAATGTAACGTCCACTGTTCAAAGTGCCGTCAGTGCGAACAAGAGGTGACCGAGACGTGTAACCAATGGCACCCCATACCATCACGCCGGGTGATACGCCAGTATGGCGATGACGAACACACGCTTCCAATGTGCGATCACCGCGATGTCGCCAAACATGGATGCGACCATCATGATGCTGTAAACAGAACCTGGATTCATCCGAAAAAATGACGTTTTGCCATTCGTGCACCCAGGTTCGTCGTTGAGTACACCATCGCAGGCGCCCCTGTCTTTGATGGTACGCATTTCTCCTCCTTGCACGAGGCATCACAACAACGTTTCACCAGGCAATGCCGGTCAACTGCTGTTTGTGTATGAGAAATCGGTTGGAAACTTTCCTCATGTCAGCACGTTGTAGGTGTCGCCACCGGCGCCAACCTTGTGTGAATGCTCTGAAAAGCTAATCATTTGCACATCATAGCATCTTCTTCCTGTCGGTTAAATTTGGCGTCTGTAGCACGTCATCTTCGTGGTGTACCAATTTTAATGGGCAGTAGTGTCTATGTTCAATTATCTATCGCTCCTCCATAAAAGTTTTTACTACTGCCACTACCGAGTCACTACATTCTCCCAAATTTTATGCAGCTTGCATATGAAACTTAGAATTTAATTTCATTATCGCTCTCTTACAACTGAAATGAAAGTGGATGTATGAACACATTTTTCATTAAAGTCTAAATAAACTAGGAAGTTTCAAACTTCTTCACTGTTCCAAAATCTTCCTTACTTGTCTTTACAAGAGAGCGCACAGTCTCCTGGGTCAAGATTCAATCCTGCTTCATTTTCTGTGTCTTGATCAGTATTACCCAGCCACGTGATGCGCCTCGCAAACAGATCAAGTCAGTTTAGGTGGTCACAGACAACAGCTGACCTTTCTAATAAGACAGAGTCCTTTAGTTGGTCCATCCACAAGGGGATAGTGGAATATTTGAAAATATCTTACGAATAAAATATACGCCGTGTATCTCACTGTCATTTAGTGAATGTAGTTTCAGGTGATAATCCTCGTCACATAGCATCGAACAGCGCCAAAGCTTCCTAATAGATAGTGGTTAACGACAAGGGAATATTTTGTTCACCTAAAAGCTGTACTGTGGTTTGTTTTGAATTTTTTTGTTCAGTAGTTTAAATGATTGTTTGATTCTAAATTCGACAATTATGGGACTACAATTTTTCTTCGAAGATTCTGCTCAGAGTACCAAAACATTTTGCAATGAATATTCTTGAAGAATTAGAAATCTATATGTACACGACAAAATGCCCACAAGAAATATTAGACACAAGTACTACCTCAAAAACTTTATTGAACTCTTAGAACACGAAAATGGATAAATCGGAAGTAACATATGCAACAACCAAAGACAATCCTAACAAATTTAAGTTAATAAAATAATTTCGCTGTTTATCTGCACAATCTTTTAAAGATTGAAACTGTCAAATTAACGTCACATCGTAATTAACGTTTTATTTTCAAACTCTTGACATCATTTAACATTTTATTAAAACAGTGGCAGTTAGAAGACAGCCCACTAACGGCGTAATGTGGACGTCACATCAATCCAGATGAGAGTACAATACAGATACTTTAATACAAATGACATTAACATCCATACCTGTTCTCACCAAAATTGTTAGTCGCAGGAATTTGAAAATGGCAATAAAGCCGAAACAGTTTGTCGTAAATAGGCCGGCCGGAGTGGCCGAGCGGTTCTAGGCGCTTCAGTCTGGAACCGCGCGACCACTACGGTTGCATGTTCGAATCCTGCCTCGGGCATGGATGCGTGTGATGTCCTTAGGTTAGTTAGGTTTCAGTAGTTCTAAGTTCTAGGGGACTAATGACCTCAGCTGTTGAGTCCCATAGTGCTCACAGCCATGTGAACCATTTGAATTTTGTCGTAAATAAAGATTACTTATTATAAGCAGTTATTTGGTGCATCTGCTCTAGTAATCATATTGTTATGGAAGTGCCTAATGTGTCGTTAGAGAGTACCGTTATAAATACATTTCACTGTCGGCATAAAATTAGCAGCAGTAAGTAATGTCTTTGGTTCTAGTTTCTGCATAGGTAGCACGCAATTGAACACAGAGAAGCAGGTATATTAGCCTACCTTATGAATTTTCAATATTACAATCTAGTGACAGAAATTCGTAGAAAAAGTGCAAGTGCTAACCTCTAAATAAGATATGATAACATCCCTCATGGTAACAGCATACTCTGTATATTTTAAAACGTTTAATGCAGCAGTCGCAGATCTAAGTGGCGAATTTGGACTACAAGTACTGTTGGCGGATTAACAATGCAAAAGGACGCCTTAACCCACTGGAACGTGAAGAGCAGGTTAAACATCAAATGACAAACACGGCTGCGCTAAAACGTGCAGTGTGCGCGCTAATCTGCCTTCTGTGCGTGGCTGCAACAGGTCGGTCGGTAGTTATTCAGCCTTGTGGGCCGCCCTCTGAGAATATCCATTGTCCGTCTGGGCAGGCGCTTTCAGAGCGACCACGTTTTGCGTTCATTGCACCACTTTGTGTTCCCAAATTTCGTTTTATTAAGCCATTCGCCTTTGATTAAGCAATGTAGAACCTATCGGACAAGCACACTTCAGTTACAATTAACATGTTGGCTTTCTAAAAAGTCTTATGTTCCTAGTAATAAAGAAAATTACCTAAATCTACATATAACACGATATCGGACATCCGATTAATGTTACAGCAAATTGTGTCTGATGGAATTCTGAGAATTTCAACGGCGTTTGTTGGCTAGGGTTACCATACGACTCGGTGTACCTGTCAGTAAAGATTAATCAAATGCCAGTCTAGATCGCAGATTTTGGGATGGCGACCCTTACCGTTAAATATGCACCCTTGTAATAAAATTAATTGTTTGGTAATATGCCAAGAGGTCAATGGAACGATATGCGATCACTCTGCTAATTCGGGCTCATTGAATAACTCCACCACAAAGTGTTCCTGAAACTGTTTCTTTGCAGATGTCACGGTTCCAATTTAAAATTATAGAAACCAGCTTATGTTTGAATATACACACGTAGAATAAATGGTCAATACAGCGTTTTATTCAGTTAACAGAAAGCAAAACAGTAAACTGATACTGGTGAATGCTTAATGTTAGGCTTAGCGGTTATTAATTACTAGTTCGATAGCGTGAAAACAAATTAGCAGTCCTCTCGAACTTGGTGCTACAATTCACAATTTCCAAGTCAGTGTTCAACATGCTTAAATCTTAAATTGATGCAGCGCTAGTAATCCCATATGCAAAGTTACTGATATAATTTTAAGACAAAAGGAGCACCACATATTTCAAATTCAAAGTCTAGAGGTATGCGACACTATGAGTATGCTGACGTCCCGATCACAAGGATACTAATTACATAATTCTTATTATAAAAATGTTTCAAATGGCTCTAAGCGCTATGGGACTTAACATCTGAGGTCATCAGAACTACTTAAACCTAACTAACCAAAGGACATCACACACATCCATGCCCGAGGCAGGATTCGTACCTGCGACCGTAGCAGCAGCGCGGTTACGGACTGAAGCACCTAGAACCGCTCCGCCATAGCGGCCGGCTTCTTATTATTAAAAGGTGTTCTAGTAGACAGTTAATTTCTATTACTGACTTTTTCAATCAGCAAAAGAATGTTGTTTGACAGGAATACAATATGGTATTTGGGACGAATTTTTCATAGCCTTTCTTGTGGTATGATCAGTAATTAACTATGTGCATTATTTACTTGTAGTTGAGGTAATCGGTATCATAACGATTCCAGTCAGTAATTATATCGACAACATACAGGCATGGAAGGTGTTTAAACAAGAAGTGACCCATATTAGTATAGAAAATAGTCTTGTATGCTAAACTTAAGGACGAAAGTAACTTTCAGATTATGTGTCTCTGCCACGTAATATAGCTCGATGGAACTTGGACTACACATAGAAAGAACTTTTACAGAATACCACAGAAGGTAACTGAAAGAAATACCCAGTGAGACGAACAGAAATATCACTATTACTCGAGAGCAATACTTATAGTGAAGTCACACAGATTTGTGATTGTCCCCTGAATATTACAGAAGACGGAACATGGTTCTTAATAGGGTGTGTGATCAACATGGACAGCAATGCACGTTCTGAAAGGTGCTTCCATACTAGCCACAAGGTTGGTACGAAGTTCTTTAGGGAGGACGTTCCATTCCTCCAACAATGCCGTTGACAACTGCTAGATGGTTGCTGATGAATACGTACGTGATGCAATATGTCTCCCCAACGCATCCAACACGTGCTCCATGGTATTCAAGTTGGGGGAACGAGCAGGACACTCAATATGCCGAAAAGCGTCTCTTTACATGAGCTCCTCCACAAGCCTAGTTCGATGCGGTCGTGCATTGTCATCCACAAAAATGAAGTCAGGGCCGAATGCACCCCTGAAAAGACGCACATGGGGAAGGAGTATAATGTCACAATGACACTGACAATGAGTGTACCGTGTTGAAAAAATTTGGAGGCCAGTATGTCTGTGCAACATTATGCCTCCCGACACCATAACAACTGAATCGACGAAACGATCATGTTTGATCATACTGGTTGTACCCTTGTATGGCGACAGATGAGAAAATTTAATGCACCAGGGAACATTGTCGAACATGATCGATTTGGTGGTCCAGGTATTGTGATGTGGGAAGGCGTTGTGTTACATGGACGTAGTGCCTCTATATCTTTGAACACAGTACACTCACCGATCAACGTTGTTTGACACTGCAACCCTTTCCAATGTGCGTGTTTCCTCTCAGGGATGCATGCGGCCCTGACATCATTCGTATGGATGACAGTTTAGTTTCTTACTAGTTGTACTACTGCGACATTAATGAAAAATGTTAATTAAATATATACGAGGTGCGACAATAAAGTAATGAGACTGATCTGAAAAAATATGTTGCTTACCGTTTTAGTCCAGTTTAGTGTTGTCTCCTTCAAAATAGTTCCCTTCTGATTGCACAGACTTTTTCCAGCGCTTCTGCCATTGATGGTAACATTTCTGGAACTCATCTTTTGTAATATCCTCCAAGACCCTTGTCACAGCTTTCTGGACATCTTGTGTTGTTTGAAAATGGTGTCCCTTGACTGCTGTTTTGACTCTCGGAAATAGAAAAAAGCCGCACGGAGAGATATCTGGTAAATAAGATGGCTGTGGGAGTACTGAAATTTGTTTTGATGTTAAAAATTGCTATACTGACAGAGCAGTATCGGATGGCGCATTATCGTGATGCAGAATACCAAAATCTTCAGTTATTATTAGACAAACCATTTCTCGATTGATGTTCAGTTCTTCTGCAATCATTTTCATGGATAATCTTCGATCTGATCGTTCGAGTTCACGCATCCTGTCCAAGTTGACATCCGTCTATGAGTTTGATGGTCGTCCACTGCAGTCTTCATCTTCAACACTCGTTCTGCCTTCACTAAACATTTTATGCCAACGGAAAACTTGAGCTCTTGACATAACCTCCTCTCCAAAAGCCTTCTGAAGCTTACCGTAAGTTTTCGTCGCGTTTTCACCTAATTTAACGCAAAAAGAAATGGCATACCGTTGCACACTATTATGTGGTTCCATTTCCATGACGAGAGATTCAAACATGTGTTAACTTATTACAGCACAACTCACGACCGAGCAGTTGCATCGATGTGCTGCTTGGACTAGGAGCAGCTTATAGACCAAGGTCAAAGATATTGTGCCAATGCAAGCAAGCAGGGTTGCCACATCTTGCAAAGAAGATCAGTCTCATTATTTAATTGTTGCACCTTGTATGTTCAAAAAAACAAGTTATAGCAATAACAGAGATATTTAAACAAAACTTAATTGAGGCAGTTAAGTCTATTGTTTCAAATTATGCTGGTCATAATTCTAAGTAGAGAAAAAGCCACTAGTTTGTGATGATTTCGTAGAAGTGGATTGAGTGACATGACGCCAGGCAGCTCTGTACCTGCTCAGATATCGCTCCTCGCTAAATTCTACGGAATAAAATTTGCAGTGGTGTGCATAGTTATTAACTTACTGTGGCTTCAGGAGATAACAACTCATGAATTCAAATATTTTTTGTCAGTGATGAACTCTTAGCAAACAGGTTAGCTTACGTAAATGTAATTCTGAACCATTGAAGCAGCATTAAGATCTGTTAATAAAAACGTCCTCCTATCACGAATATACAGGGATAATTTTACGATACTGTAACTGTCCCTTGTGTCTAGGAATCCTGCATACTCGGTTCGCTAGACAAACAATCAAACAACTCTTTATTAATGAGTTTTATTGCAACACGTCAATACAAATACTTACTTTTATAGATGTGACGCAAGCAGAGGGCGACTACAAAATAACGTCTTCTTCGAAAAAGACAAACGCAGGTCTGTGCTACGTAGAGATTTCTACTGAGAGGCTACGATGTATCGGCTAACGAAGTGGCTAACATTGAAGCTGCTATCGAAGTGGGCTCCAACCAGTCGGGCATGGCGCTTATGTCCTCTTCATATATTGCTTGCAGCACAGCTGAATTAAAATATTAATGGACAAAAAGGGCATTTGCACTACCTCTACTAACCTAAGAAAGTGGCGGAAAAATTGGTCACTTTGGCTAACTCCACTAACCTAAGTCATCCGATCACCACATCTTTCTTGTAATTGGTGGAGGACTCAGCCTGTGCTGGGCCGCTGGATAGGATGGACGTAAGTCCTTATTTTGCATGCAGTGTTTATTTGAACAATTTGAGTTGTCACAGGCAGTAGCTCCATCTACTGTGTTCACCATGAGGTCTGGAGTCCAACTGACCTAGTACACAGTGCTGCCACCAGAGGGTGCTGTTGCCCATCGCAGCCTGGGGGAAAAATGGCAGGAAAAGGACTCAGTCTCTGCCCAGCTGCTGGAGAGAGGAAGGAGTGTACTGTTTTTATTATCAGTGGGAAGTTCGAACAATTTATTTAGAAACGGATTTTACATAGTTTATTTACTACACTGATACAAAAGCCTCGCCCTGGCGTGCTGGGGGTTATAGTAAATATCTTACAGACCTGCGAAGTACTCCTACATCACCGAAATAATGCAGTACACTGATCTACAGGCATGCAAACAACTAATAATTAGCCGGCCGCGGTCGTCGTGCGGTTCTAGGAGCTCCAGTCCGGTGCCGCGCTGCTGCTACGGTCGCAGGTTCGAATCCTGCCTCGGACATGGATGTGTGTGATGTCCTTAGGTTAGTTAGGTTTAATTAGTTCTAAGTTCTAGGGGACTGATGACCACAGCAGTTGAGTCCCATAGTGCTCAGAGCCATTTTTTTTGAACTAATAATTGTCAAAATAATCAATGTATAATGCTCTGCAAATATGCTCACTAATTGTAAACTGTTGAAATAATGCATTGTAGATCCTTCACACCTGCAAAATACTCGTAAATTACCGAAATAATGCAGTACACTGATTTACAGACACGGAAACAACTCTTAAAATTATCAAAAATAATGCATGTAAAACACTCCGCAAATGCGCTCACAGATTGTAGAAAAAATGCATTGCACAGCCTACAGACCTGTTCACAAAATAATCCAACCGACTCGTTCACTCCCATAAAATAGGCGAAATAATGCATGTATAAAACTCTGCAAACACACACACAACATTTAAACAGCTGAAATAATGCAGTGCACAAACACTCATTGCAAGGAAAAACGCCTTCGGACTATCTCTACCGTGAGATATCAGAGAACTGTTCCCTACAGAGGTCCCAAGGCGCATACGCCGTGGCGGCGAAAGTACATCGCTCCAGCCTGCAAGATGACTCCAGCCGCCACTTGTTCACCTAACAACCATTGCTGGAACAATGATGAATAGCCTTTGTACCTGCGGTCCAGCAAAAACCTAATTTCCCAGCGACTCACCATCGCAAGTGCATCTAAAAGATTATCTATGTTATACTGACGTCACATGTTTATGTAAATAAGAGCCAAGCCTCTCATTGGATGCGCTATAGAAATCTTTTGGAATGCTTCCCAGAAAAGAACAGGATGCAATAGCAATCCTAATGGGACAAAGTTCCCACATGTGAGACACATCAGTTGCACACACATGTTTACATGCCCAGTATGCCTGAAACATAGACCCGAGACGTTTGTGCAGCATGGCTGGAATTTTTGGTGTCCTGCAGCTACAGATCTGGAGATATACTAATGCCACAATGGCATATGAGGGACAGCATCATGCCAGAGATGGATGGTTTGCTTCAACTTGTCTTTGAACACTTCAACAAAGAACACATCACCTTACTTTCTGAACATTCCGTAGACACCATGCCCACATCTCGTTCAAACCAGACTGTAGAAGCTGCTCTGTCCCAGCAGAAAGGATGTCTTGTGAATGAATGGAGCATTCTGATTGGCTCTTACTGAATGTATCCGACAAAATGCTGCTGCTGCTGGTGTGAAAGCGCTGTCTGGCATTTTTTACTGCAGACGAGACTTCCCGCAGCAAAACTATTTTGTACAGATCGCCATATTGCACTGACACTTAAACCTTGAAAAAGTGGTCTACAGATAGTCAAATACAAAAAGACACTTCCTCAATTACACTGCCCTGACACTGACGAAGGAAGCTTGTATATTTCAGATTGAAACTGATCTCCACATACCATATCACTGTAGTAAACACATACAATTTGCATACAAAATCACCACTTCTGCATCCTAGATATAGCTATCGACTGTCAGTCACTCATGCATATACCCCAAAGACAGACTGCATAAGCATCTGCAACGTACATACTCCTCACAGCACTAGATATCACCCTCGAGGAAGAGCAGTCATCCACCGTAGCCGATCGTCACAAGTCATCCGCCGCCACTCACACACTGGCCCGACGCATAACCACAGTGCCCTCAGCAGACCGAGGTCACTCTTCAAACTGAAACTGCCTGGCAGATTAAAACTGTGTGCCGGACCGCGACTCGAACTCGAGACCTTCGCCTTTCACAGGCAATTGCCCGGCCCCAAGTTCGAGTCTCGATCCGGCACACAGTTTTAATCTGCCAGGTAGTTTCATATCAGCACACAGTCCACTGCAGAGTGAAAATCTCACTCCTGAAACTGTTGTACAAAGACAGGATCGGTTCCCCTCAGCACATAGGCGTTACTGTTTCTAGCCCCTACCTGCTCGCTTGCTTGCTTTCGACACCAATCTAGAGACTCTAAGATTACAAGAACATACGTGTTTTCATGTGGTTTGCCAGAATATCAAACCATTTTCTCGATACTTCTCGATATCAAGCACTTAACAGTATGCTAAGACATCCAGTCGCCTCCACCCACATATTCTAAATTTGCAGTGCGTTTGCTCTGTTTTCTGTATGTCTCTGTATGTGCATGTGTTGCAGATGGCTTCCAAGACCCACAGTAGTCCAGGGTTAGAGTTCTGGTGTGGATCTGCTGCATGTTATATCTGGAGCAATATTGGGATGCAAATCCTAAATATTAGGGTATGAAGGTGGATCTGCCATGCACAATGTCCAGATCGATGTTGAGATGCAGATCCCCAATATACCACACCCAAGTTAGTGTTCGAGTGTGCATCTGCGGCGGTGAGCCACTCGGAAATTAGGTTTTCCCTGGACCACAGGTACAAAGGCTCTGCATCATCGTGCCGGTAACGGTTGTTAGGTGAATACATGCACAGCTGGAGGCATCTTGCAGGATGGAGTGACATTCTTGCGCCACCCCGCCATGCGCACCTTGGGACTTCTGTAGGGAACCGACTCGTGGAAATAACATCTTGGACCTACTGATAACAAACAGACCCGAACTTTTCGACTCTGTATGTACAGAACAGGGAATCAGTGATCATAAGGCCGTTGCAGCATCCCTGAATATGGAAGTTAATAGGAATATAAAAAAAGGGAGGAAGGTTTATCTGTTTTGCAAGAGTAATAGAAGGCAGATTTCAGACTACCTAACAGATCAAAACGAAAATTTCTGTTCCGACACTGACAATGTTGAGTGTTTATGGAAAAAGTTCAAGGCAATCGTAAAATGCGTTTTAGACAGGTACGTGCCGAGTAAAACTGTGAGGGACGGTAAAAACCCACTTTGGTACAACTACAAAGTTAGGAAACTACTGCGAAAGCAAAGAGAGCTTCACTCCAAGTTTAAACGCAGCCAAAACCTCTCAGACAAACAGAAGCTAAACGATGTCAAAGTTAGCGTAAGGAGGGCTATGCGTGAAGCGTTCATTGAATTCGAAAGTAAAATTCTATGTGCCGACTTGACAGAAAATCCTAGGAAGTTCTGGTCTTACGTTAAATCAGTAAGTGGCTCGAAACAGCATATCCAGACACTACGGGATGATGATGGCATTGAAACAGAGGATGACTCGCGTAAAGCTGAAATACTAAACACCTTTTTCCAAAGCTGTTTCACAGAGGAAGACCGCACTGCAGTTCCTTCTCTAAATCCTCGCACAAACGAAAAAATGGCTGACATCGAAATAAGTGTCCAAGGAATAGAAAAGCAACTGGAATCACTCAATAGAGGAAAGTCCACTGGACCTGACGGGATACCAATTCGATTCTACACAGAGTACGCGAAAGAACTTGCCCCCCTTCTAACAGCCGTGTACCGCAAGTCTCTAGAGGAACGGAGGGTTCCAAACGATTGGAAAAGAGCGCAAATAGTCCCAGTCTTCAAGAAGGGTCGTCGAGCAGATGCGCAAAACTATATACCTATATCTCTTACGTCGATCTCTTGTAGAATTTTAGAACATGTTTTTTGCTCGCGTATCATGTCATTTCTGGAAACCCAGAATCTACTATGTAGGAATCAACATGGATTCCGGAAACAGCGATCGTGTGAGACCCAACTCGCCTTATTTGTTCATGAGACCCAGAAAATATTAGATACAGGCTCCCAGGTAGATGCTATTTTTCTTGCCTTCCGGAAGGCGTTCGATACAGTTCCGCACTGTCGCCTGATAAACAAAGTAAGAGCCTACGGAATATCAGACCAGCTGTGTGGCTGGATTGAAGAGTTTTTAGCAAACAGAACACAGCATGTTGTTATCAATGGAGAGACGTCTACAGACGTTAAAGTAACCTCTGGCGTGCCACAGGGGAGTGTTATGGGACCATTGCTTTTCACAATATATATAAATGACTTAGTAGATAGTGTCGGAAGTTCCATGCGGCTTTTCGCGGATGATGCTGTAGTATACAGAGAAGTTGCAGCATTAGAAAATTGTAGCGAAATGCAGGAAGATCTGCAGCGGATAGGCACTTGGTGCAGGGAGTGGCAACTGACCCTTAACATAGACAAATGTAATGTATTGCGAATACATAGAAAGAAGGATCCTTTATTGTATGATTATATGATAGCGGAACAAACACTGGTAGCAGTTACTTCTGTAAAATATCTGGGAGTATGCGTGCGGAACGATTTGAAGTGGAATGATCATATAAAATTAATTGTTGGTAAGGCGGGTACCAGGTTGAGATTAATTGGGAGAGTGCTTAGAAAATGTAGTCCATCAACAAAGGAGGTGGCTTACAAAACACTCGTTCGACCTATACTTGAGTATTGCTCATCAGTGTGGGATCCGTACCAGATCGGTCTGACGGAGGACATAGAGAAGATCCAAAGAAGAGCGGCGCGTTTCGTCACAGGGTTATTTGGTAACCGTGATAGCGTTACGGAGATGTTTAATAAACTCAAGTGGCAGACTCTGCAAGAGAGGCGCTCTGCATCGCGGTGTAGCTTGCTCGCCAGGTTTCGAAAGGGTGCGTTTCTGGATGAGGTATCGAATATATTGCTTCCCCCTACTTATACCTCCCGAGGAGATCACGAATGTAAAATTAGAGAGATTAGAGCACGCACGGAAGCTTTCAGACAGTCGTTTTTCCCGCGAACCATACGCGACTGGAACAGGAAAGGGAGGTAATGACAGTGGCACGTAAAGTGCCCTCCGCCACACACCATTGGGTGGCTTGCGGAGTATCAATGTAGATGTAGATGTAGATCAGTTTGCCAATACCTTGTGGCAGAGATAGCTTGAAGGTGTCTTTACATGCAATGAGTGTTCGTGCACTGCACTATTTAGGCTTTTTAAGCGTTGCGAGTGTGTTTTCAGAGTGTTATACATGCATTATATCGCCTTTTTATGGGATGAACATGTCTGTTGCATTATTTTGTGAACAGGTCTGTGGGATGTGCAGTGCATTAATTCTACAGTTTACAATTTGTGAGCATGTTTGCAGAGCGTTTTATATTCATCATTTTTTATAATTTTACAAGTTGTTTGCATGTCTGTATATCTGTGTACTTCATTATTTCTGTGATTTATGAGTACTTTGTTTTTTTTTTCTTCCTTGATTGAGTTTCGATTCCCCCCAAAGGGGGTGGGATGGTAGCAGCTTAGTATGCTGTTCTTCATCCTACAGAATTTTTAAAACAGGAGAAGAAGGTAATAAATAATAAAAGCATGTGATAGAAATGGTGACTTAAATTGTAAAATGGTGGAAAACTGTGGAAGGTAAAACATAAAACAAAGTGGCAATGCTAATAAAATACACAGGAAGCAGACAGGTAAAATGCTAGACAGACAATTAAAAACACAGTGACAGACTGGTTTCTGTTCGCAAAAAATATAAAAATCACACCCAGCGACAGTATGATTTCTGTTCACAACACTTCGGAAAAGACACACAACACTGAACACTCACTTAAAACACTGCCCTACAAAGTTGGCATGAAGATGTCACACCACAGCCAGGGGCAGATGGGGGGGGGGGGGGACGACCTGTATAGATGAGGGTAAAGGAAAAAAGGGGAAAGGAGAGGAAAAGCGAAGTAGGGGGGGAGGAGCTGACAGAGGGAGTGGACTCATAAGGGGAGGGAGGCAGGGCAGATATGAGAGGGAGTGGGGAAAGGCAGAGGAGCCTGTAGGCTATTTACTGTGACCCCCAGCCTACCAGGGCGAGTGTTTTGTATCAGTGTAATAAATAAACTATGTAACATCAAGCCCAAAATAAATTCTTGAAACTTACCACTGAAAATAACTAAAGTACAGTCCTTCCTCTCTCCAGCAGCTGGACAGAGACTGAGTCCTTTACCTACCATTTTCCCCCAGACCACTATGGGACGACAGTGTTCTCTGGTGGCAGTACTATGTACTAGGTCAGTTGGACTCCTGACCTCATGGTGAACACGTTGGATGGAGCTACGGCCTGTGACAACTCAAATTGTGTAAATAAACACTGCATGCAAAACAAGAACTTACGTCCCTCTTACCCAGCAGCCCAGCACAGGCTGAGTCCTTTTGCCACCACTTCTAAGGAAGAGATGGTGAACAGATGACTTAGGTTAGTGGAGGTAGCCCAAGTGACCTATTTTCCTGCCAGTTTCTTAGGTTTGTCGAAGTAGTCCAAGTGCCCTTTCTTCCACTAAATTTGAACTTCCCACTATTTTCTAGGGGAGGGTGGAAGGGAAGAGGGGAGGGGAGGGAGTTAGGTAAGTGGAGGAAGTCCAATTGACCTATTTTCTCACCAAAATTTTAACTTCCTGGCATGACATCACTGCGATATTGCCACACCTATCGCCGCCATCTTGAATCCGCTATCTTGAATAAATTTGGCAACCATGCAGACTGGGGCCATGCCCGCCTTATTCCACTACTTCCATCCTCACAGCTTTCCTTACAACATTACATCCCCTACTTTCCAAGCATTACTTCCCTTGGGTAGCTGAGTCGGTAGAGCATTTCCCAGCGAAGGGCTAAGGTTTGAGTCTCGGTGTGGTACACTCTAGATTTGTATGGTTGTTTTTGAGGTTGCATTCAGCAACAGCAGATTTGTCAAAATCGCCATATTTAGTGTGGTGTGTATACTCTGTGCAGCATTCTGACGTCATTCGCATACGCTAAACTATATAACTGCATTCACAAAGAATTTTATAAATTCCAAGAACACTGAGACCAAAGCCATATATTACTGGGCGCAATATCTCTCTAATTGTTTGAATGGTCGGTATATGGAATTAACATCATGTTCCCCAGGATTCTGCGTATTTCATTTGATGTAGCTATGAAGAACGGTAGAAATACTACAAGGTGATCACCTTGTGATAGAATATCCCCCTGTTTTAGTTCCTTAGAGATGCCAAACTTAATATTCCTCCGTTATTCCGGAACACCGTTTGCAGACATCTGATCCTGGAGTTGAAGTGATCATTGAGAGAAACAGTTGTATTCCAACGTAACAGCGTGTTTAAATTTGATCTCTTTTGAGCTCGACGATGAATTCTTTTGGCCCTGAACCATTGGTCAGTGCCTATTTGCTTGCGGCAAACAGAAAGGCCGAGCCGCTGGACTTGATGCTTGTTTGCATATTATTCATGTTGTCAATAAACAGATGAAGGGCTTCGATCCCATGTGACCAGTTTGGATCAGTTCGGATGTGTATAATTAGGCCAAAGAACATTTGGGTTTTTTTAATATAATGTTTACAGTGACGAACTATTGGATCTAGTAATTTGTTTGTGTATGTCGCTGGACATTATGTCGGTGAGTATGTGTTGTTAACGGTCGATCGTAACTGAATGTCATCTTTGTGGATGAGAAGACCACGTTCACTGATTCTCTGTCACATTGTATGACAGATCAAAATTCTTGGGTCGCTTCGCCGATTTTCTGTAGGATCGCATTTCACAGGTTTACAATTATGAAGTATCGTCCCGAAGTAGCGACACTTTATGCTGTGGCATTAAGAAAGAGCTTGGCATTTTCACTGGCAGCGAGCAACGCTGTTAAATCTTCGTCTCACTGCAACGGACAAAATATTGCTCTCTCTCTTCTTCTAATGCCTGATGTTGGAGGCTTGGTTGTTCTTAATACGTGACTTGTAGCGAGCCTTACATCATCAGACACGTAGGCCTACTGTGAGAGATGCCACACTGTTTGTTCCATTCGACTGATGACATCAGAAATAGATAGTATGAGTGGAGTACAAGCAACATTCAAACCCCTATTTAGAGTATCTTCTTCGAGATTCTTGTTCGATAAGGTGGTAACCGTGTATGCTACCTCACTAGGTAACACCCATCCTTGTGTTGCGCAAAGAATTGAAATTTGTTTCTCCGTTTCGCCGTCTTTTTGCTGAGATCAGCGCTTTCATGGTCTGCCGTGGTCATATCAATTAATTCTCAATCCAAATGTGAAAGAAGTGTAGAAGGAAAAAGATGCCAATTATACACCATCCAGAGACATTAATGTGAAAAAAAGCAAATGCTAAGATGACGATGTGAAAAAGACGGTCCAGCTCATTAATATGAGCACCGCCTATGTTCGACATCAACGTGCAATAGGTATTCAATGACGGCCGGTGGCAGCACTAGCGGTGGAGGGAATAAAAAAAAATAGCTAGGTGACGCGGAAAACAGTGCAGTCGCTGTTATGTGGAAACGGAGCGATTTATCTAAAGTCCAATAGGGTATGTTCATTGACTTTCGGGCCAAGGGTGGAAGCATTTCCGAAGCGGCTGAATCTGTTACGTGTTCGCGTGTCGCCGTTGTTGAATTATACCGTGAATGGCAAAATGGTCCTATCCGGAAACTGTGCTGCACCACGCACCATAGACAGCAGGAGTGTTGGCCAGAAAGTCTTAAATCCAATCACGTAACTGTACCGATAATTTGTATGTCTGTGTTATCGTTACTAGGGCTTTTTGGAAATCAAGATACGCAAATCAACGTGTTACCTCACTTTTCTTGCACAGGCAACCGCCTGAAGCAACCATGGCAGTACCGAAAGAATATTTCAGTTTTTTTATTGTAATTGTATTACCCCTATCGATGACGGACTGGCACAATTACTGGTGGTGATCTTCACTCACATACGTATTTAAAATACTTGCTCACGAGGGTTATGAGATGAATTTTTTGACTTGTTGACACTGGGGGTGAAAATTGATGAAATGAGGTTATTAATGTTGAAACTTCCGGGCAGATTAAAACTGTGTGGCGGACCGAGACTCGAACTCGGGACCTTTGCCTTTCGCTGGAAAGTGCTCTAACAACTGAGCTACCCAAGCACAACTCACGCCCCATCCTCACAGCCTTAATTCCGCCAGTACCTCGTCTCCTACCTTCCAAACCTCACAGAAGCTCTTCTGCGAACCTTACAGCAATGTCCTCACATATGCGAACCTTACAGGAGAGCTTCTGTGAGGTTTGGAAGGTAGGAGACGAGGTACTGGCTGAATTGAGGCTGTGAGGACGGGGCGTGAGTCATGCTTGGGTAGCTCAGTTGGTAGAGCACTTTCCAGCGAAAGGCAAAGGTCCCGAGTTCGAGCCTCGGTCCGCCACACAGTTTTAATCTGCCAGGAAGTTTCATATCAGCGCACACTCCGCTGTAGAGTGAAAATTTCATTCTAGTTATTAATGTTATTAAGAATCTATTGATGATGAAGATGATGACAATGACGACGACGACTATGATGATATGTAAATGATAATGATGATGATATATCTGATTTAGGTGTTGTGGGTGATAGTTTTGAAGGTGCTGCTGCAGTGTACCTAAGTGATGCGATTGCGCAAGAGGCATCATAGACTGCAGATGAGCAGCTTCTGATGGTCACGGATAAATAAAATAGGAGCAGCTCCCGGAGAGACTATAAGTGTGCGGCGAAAGGATCTATATGTTGTAAGGTGTTGGATCTCTAGGGATTTCTATGAAAGGACTGGAGTATTGGAGTGACATGCATATGTTTCGCTAAGGATGGACACGGAGGGACTTACGATGAGGTGCTAAGTCAGCGGAACATATCATGAGAATTGAGATTTAAATGGAGTCGGCTGTAGGATTTATTCGGGATAGGGTATGACGCTTGTAAATGGAATTTATGTTCAGAAAGGTAATAGTTATGAAACTCGCTCCTGCAGCCATCGATGGATGGCAGAGGGAGTTGGTTGAATGGAGTGCAACAGCGACTACCTGGATGGATACAATGATTTTGGATTCATTTCGGCAGGTTTTGATTCACATTTGTGAGAGACGGTAGAGCAATGTCCTCACGTCTGGCAGGTACTGGGATTGGAAGAAGGTAGGGAATGAAGTTAGGTCATTGCCTGTGGAAATGCGGTTCATATGAAGCTACTCTCTAAGACTCGACCCTACGCATGTGATGATACATAAATGTGCCATCTTAAATAAGATAGTCACTAGTGCTTGATGAGCCTCTAAGCATCATGACTTGATGTTGTAGCTGCATAATTGCTATGTATGTAACCGACTTTACTTATTTGAAGACCTGGGTCTACTTTGAGTTCATTTTCTCTTTCTTCGTTAGTGATTTCAAGTTAAATCTCCTTGATGACGGTCGTTTATATATGAGGCTGTCGTGGTGGTTAGTGTTATCAGGGAGGATTTGGGAGGTAGATTTAAGGAAGCCCTGAGAAAGGTAATAAGTATTTTGATAGAAGACAAGAATGGTTGTCAGAAGCCAGGTTTTGTTAAGATTTGAGCCTTTATGAGGAATTACACACATTTTCGGAAAAACACAGAACACCTTGAACTACTAGAGGTAGGGCGTTCACATTCATAAGACATGTACATTAGTATGTTCTGCAGAAATGATTGGTATTTGAACCATGTCGCCCTACGACTTCAAGGTCAAAATCGATATCGCGGCGCAACACCACCTACCGATAAAATATGCCTGCGGCTCTCGTTGTCGCTATAAACCGAAGGTAAGGGATCAGTGCGACTTGAGCAGATGTGTAGGGAGCCTCACAGACGCATGCGCGAACAGTACCGTCAAATCCGCGAGTTTGGAAGAGGTCGCATTATTGGCATGAGAGAATATGATGCATCCATCCGAGAAATTGCTGCTCGCGTAGGACCAAGTATTTCGGTAGTGCAACGGGTGTGTGCAGACTGGTTCACGGAAAGACGTAGAACACAACGAGATCGGTCAGGTCGCACCACTCAGACCACACCCCGAGAAGATCGACACCTCAGCCTAATTGCATTGCAGGACAGATCTACGTCCTCCTCGGCTCTGGCACAACAGTGGAACAGTGTAACACATCGTACACTATAAGGGGTGACAGTCCGTCACCTTTATTACGGCAAGGATTACGTGGGAGTCGTCCACTTCTCCGGCTACCTTTGACGAATGTGTAGAAACATGCTAGACGCCAATGATGTCTGGAACGATGCAACTGTGGACAGGAATGGCATAAAATACTGTTTCCTGACGAATCTAGGTTCAGTTTGTATGAAAATGATGGCCGCATTTTGGCTGGCTGTAGACAGGGAGAGCGGCATCACAGTGACTGCATTCGCACAACACATACGGCGCCAACTCGAGGCCTTATTGTGCGGGGTGCCATTGAGTACAACTATAAATGACAGATGGCGCGCTTCCAGGGCACTGCGACCAGTCTGAACCACGTGAATGACATCCTGCGACCCGTAGCCATACCCTTTCTGCGGAACAACCCAGACGCCACTTTTCAGCAAGACAATTCACGACGACGCGTTTCTGCACGAGCACACGCCTTTTTGGTGTCACAGGATGTCAGCCGTTTGCCCGGGCCTACCAGATCACCAGACTTGTCGTCAATCGTAAATGTACGGGATATGGTGAAACGAGGGGTGCAGCGCTGTGACCCAATGCCAATCACCACAGATGAACTTTGGAACCAGGTGAACGCAGTATGGATGGCTATACCACAGGACGCCATTCGCGCCTTATACGTTTCGGTGCCATCAGGTATGGAACAAATTATCAGGGCCCATGGCGGACCCTGTGCCTACTAGGTAGCAGGACACATGGGACACATGCTGAACCGAGGTCACTGACATGCTAATCATTTCTGCAGAACATACTAATGTACATGTCCTGTGAATACGAATGTCCTATCTCTAGCCGTTAAAGGTGTTCTGTTTTTTCTGAACGTGAGAGTATTTTGGAGTTGTGGATATTTGGGGTTTCAAGGGGAAAACAAATTAGAATGCATGAATTATCGTTCAGAGGGTGATACAACGGTGGAAGGCAGTTGTGGTACCATGAATTGAACTGTTGAAGCTGCCTAACTGCTTACAGGTTAAGACTCCATGATCCTACCACTGGCGTGGAATCTTTCACCTTTAAGAGTTCAATAGCCCGCCTCGGAAGTCGCGCAGACAGCGCGTCCACGCTGGACTCGCATTCGGAAGGACGACGGTTCAATCCCGCGTCCGGCCATCCTGATTTAGGTTTTCCGTGATTTCCCTATATCACTTCAGGCAAATGCCGGGATGGTTCCTTTGAAAGGGCACGGCCGATTTCCTTCCCCATCCTTCCCCAACCCGGGCTTGTGCTCCGTCTCTAATGACCTCGTTGTCGATGGGACGTTAAACACTAATCTCCTCCTCCACAGCGCGTCCGATTGCTAACAGGAAAGAGCTCAATACACCGCATTCAACTAGTTACTAGCAACTCCCGCAGATAATCACCACTACAAGAAACAAAATAGGAACACAGTTAAAAATTAATACGGAAAGGGTCATACAAAAACATCACTCTCAAACTTGCACGGAAAATAATTAAGTTTATTGACACAAATTACCCCTAGTCAAGTATGTCTCGTCTTGTCAAACACTGCCACCTAGCTAGTACTGGCAATTCGCTTTTCTCTGAGGTCTCTCTTTTCACAAAACTAGTCCCCGTTCACTAAATCACAACACTTGCTGAGAAAAAACAGGAAACTGGCAAAGCCAAATTCGACACACTTTCGAAAGCTTTGTATGCTTCCGTACCGGAGAAGTAATCTCGTTGCTCACGGATGATCACTAACTTGAGAAGTCTGCGATAACTACATTAAAACACAGCCCAGAGCGTCAACAATTTGCCAGCCAAGCCTAGACGAGCTGGTGGCCAACCTCTCGATTTCACGAACTCCAAACCGCTCAACAATATTATTTAACGTTCAGGTTATACAGCCAACATGAATCAGGAACAGAAATGTAGGAATTCTCTTAGGACACTTTCTGCTCCTTCTTACAGCGCTCTTGTAAGCTGCTGCCTTCTGGCGGGAGTTCAAGAACTTTTTCTGAAATGTGTGTTGGAAACATCCGCTGGCATGAGGAAAATGATCACTTGCTAAGCCCGCCAAGTCATTTAGTAGGACTAATGGGAAACCCGGCCCAACAGCTACAGGCTGAAGCAAACCTTCTTCCCCCAAAACACAATCATATCGTAGATAATATGCTGTGTCCGGACAAGATACAACCAGGACAAAAGTACCACACGGGCAAAGATGCGAGCTGATGCGAGTGCCACAGAGACTCGCCACTTGCGCGAGTTCCACCAGCGCCACGGGCGACGCTGAGGATGAAGATATCGACTTCGGCTCGACCAATTGCCGGCGGAGTACAATCCGCCAATGAGCTGACGATAACGGACAGAAGCCTACTCTGAAGACAGAAGAGCAGCTCTCTTCCACTTGGTTACAAATCATTGTCCAGGGCCGACTTAGACAGGGAACATCTTGCAGTGAACTCTTAGAAGTGAACAGACAGTTGTTGTAAATTGCATTTGCAATGTACTGTGAAGTTTACGTACTGTTATTTGGAATTTGCCATTGAGGGCCTTTTTTGTGTTATATTACATGCAGTTTTGCAGACTTCATATTTCAACTAGTCACAACGATAAGTAGACCTTTTAACTCATTTGTGTGACTTTGTTACTAATTTGTTGGAGTGTTATAGAACCTTCGTTCTCCTCTCCTATTACCTGACCCTGGGCCAAGCTGTGTAATAGTGGCAGGGAGAAATTGTCTTACCGGTATACTGCACCAGAAACCGTTTCACGAACGCACAAGCTCGGCCTGCAATAAGAACAGTGGCAACTCGGCCTCCACAGCAGTAGCAAAGAGGCCTTTACAAAACTGGTGACGAGGGTTTAAAAACATTGGCTAAAGGGAGGGCACAAAGGCACGGCCAGGGAAATCATATATTACACAGCCTCCAATTTCACGACGATGGATGAAATTCCTCTCACTCAGAATAGTGAGAATATGGAGCTGAAAAATTTATGTACGATGTTGGAGCCATTGATCGGTGGTTAGTGTTTATAGAGACCAAATATATACCCTCTCTACTGTTGTTCGAAAACGGAAGCTTGGCATTCATTTTTACATTACACATACATATACACTATTTCCATGACATCAGTACATAATTTACGATTTATGATTCACAAGACAAGTATAATTTACAAGGATTCAGAAAACCATCGTCTGTAAATGCAAAAAAAGAAAAAAGAAACTAGAGACAAATCGGTTGAGTGCACGTGGCCTCTATTCTGCTATTGCTTTCATAATCAAAAACTTTGCTGATAATAAAAACGAGGAAATCCTAAAAAATCTTCCATTTGAAGTTAAAAGGAATCTAAAGTGGCAGTATTGTAGAAGAGTCCCAAAACTCATTAATAAACTAAATAGCTTCGTAAAGCATCTGTCAATGCTGAAAAACAAGGGACTTTGAAGATAAAAATATTAATCAACGAACACATACCAATATATCGAAGTAAACAACTTGAATGAACATGTTTTAAAACTGATAGAAAAGAAGATAAATTGTCATGTAAAATATAAATTAAAATGAGCAATAACTCACCAGAGCACAAAATTTCAGTCTTCCTGTGTTAGCAAATACTGAAATAAGCATGTGAAAGTCCAATTAAAACCTCGTTCCTAATTTAAATAAAATTATTGTAATAATTATTTATTCGATAAAGTCACAACTCAAGAGAGGAAAATTTTGGCGTATCAGTGCAATAAAGCAAATTAAAATTATTCTCACTAATGAATATTATTCACCAAGCCCGTCATCAGCATGAAACCGTAGACAGCAGTACGATACGAAAATCGTGGACAAGACATAGGATTTAGATGAACATTAAGTCACCCTTGTAATTTCACGTTCCGACCTACAGAACGTTTGTTTATGTATACTTATCCCTGACACTGTTTACATATTTATCTATTTTCTGTCACCTCTGCATATTCGATGAACACTTAACCATTTAGTAGAATTACTGAAGGGGTTCTTCTTTAGTCTTTTTCTATATTTTTGGAATTCATGCTGTCTACACATTTCAGAACATCATGGTTTTATTGGATATAGGTTCCGCCTTTTATGCAAAACACTGTTTTTTTCTTGTTACCTAAACATGTTTCGGCACCTCTGTGCCACCATCGGCGGGTTTTGTATACTGAAAAACTGAAAAAAGTGAACATATTTTAGATTGTAACTCATGTAACAAGTCAGAAGTCCAATTACGTTTTACACGCTGATCATGTTGTGCCGCCAATAGACTTAGTCATAATTAAAACTGACAATTGTAAAAACTGTCTTCTGGCTTTTTGATACATAAAATAATACACATATTAAATGGGGCATGCGAGGCCAGTAACGGCTAACCATGCAACATGCGCTCTAACAAAATGAGGCCTAAAGACAATTTTTGTTCGTTTTTGTTCTTACCTTGATTTTACGTTATATGGCTTTGCAGGACCATCTGTATGGTTTCCTGCTCTGATAACGTGTCATCTGCAAAGAAAACGAAATAAATGTGAATTTTATCAGCGAGTTAACACATCCATTGATTTTTAAAAGCATGATTTTGGTGTGGCAAAATGTTTTGCGTACATATTTGTTACCAGCTGGGGTATCCGACTTCTCTCAGAAAATTGATATTAGATTGTGTGGTAGTTGGAATAAAACGATAAACTTTATATTCGTGTAAGACCCTCTGTACATCTCGGACTACTTCTCGTCTCAGTTCACTTGTATCTGTGCGTTGATGATCAGTTTCTGTTTCTTCATTTCCGATGAAATATACCTGCAGAAATTCATGGTCTTCGTTCGATAGAGGTAGTAATGATCCCATGTTGTGATAGATGTATCCTTGGATTAAAAAACGGAATCGATTTCATCTCTGTTAGTGTTGCTCGAAGTGACACCGAAAGAAGTCGTTTGGAAGCACGTCTTGTATCCTTTTATATTTTGAGGAAAGTGTTTTGATACTGGGGGTTCTCAGGTCATGTTATGTAAAAATTACTGCGGAGGTGCTTCCAGTAGTGGTAATCGAATTTTTTCCATTCAGGCAACAGTATCCAGGTGTTTCTCTACTAATTTCTTTCACGCAGCAGAATTGGCAGATCTGATCCATTTTTCCGATTACGACGTGTATGTGTTTGTTATACTATTTCGTCTGGTCTAATGGAGTGCTTTATTTGTTAGGTTGTACTGTTTGCTTGTCCATGCTTCTCGTAGGACGAGATTTTCATGGCTGGCTTGAGTTTGCAGTCTTTTATTATAAGGCTGTGTTGCAATTCTTCATTCTTCAATGCGTTCACTCCGTTGTTCTTCGGTTTCTCTGCTTCTCACGGTGCTCATTCTCGTTCGTTGGCTACTTAAACGTGCTCCGAGCTCTTCGTTTGTTTCGTTTTTTCGCTGTTCATTTTTTTCGCCGTTTTGCTTCAGAGGTGGCAAGATCTCCTCTTACGTGCGAGCATTGTTTAAATTACAAATTAAATCAATTTTTTTAACAAATAAACTAAGTACACTTTACACACTTTTCACACTTTATTTTCGATTTGTATTCGGTCACTCTATCACTCTGACTACTCACATTCCACTGCTTATTTTTATTCCCTCACTGCACTACCCTTTCGGTTCCTCTCTTCGTCACTGATAAGAAACTGACGTTCGAACCCACAACGGGTCTTGCTTTATATACCACTGCCAATGGGTAGCCCAACCAGTAACCAATTTCAGAACATAACAAAAAGCTTTCGAATGGTCCACAATATTCCAGAACACTCCATAACACTCGAGAGTGTTCTGGAATGTTCCACAATGATCTGTGATATTCC
Organism: Schistocerca piceifrons; assembly: GCF_021461385.2. NCBI lineage: Eukaryota > Metazoa > Arthropoda > Insecta > Orthoptera > Acrididae > Schistocerca > Schistocerca piceifrons. The sequence goes on along the minus strand of NC_060149.1, from coordinate 150,598,161 downwards.
TGAATGTTCTAGAACATTTTAGGACCTTCCCGAATGTTCCAGACTATTCCCGAACATTCCAGAACATCCCGGATCATTGTGGAACACTCTGGAACACTCTAGAACGTAATGGAATGCTCTCGAATACTCTAGAATGTTCTTGGATGTTCTAGAAATTTCTAAAGGGCCAAACGTCCCAGCCCTTATATATTCAAAAGCATGCCCTTGAGGTATAATGGCAGCCTTCTTCATGAATGGGAGATAGAGGGATACCGCACCATATAACTAACTTGTTCGTACCGGAACCCGTTTCTTGACTTTGAGCGGCCCGCACGTTGTACACTTGCTTTGATAACATATATTGATTACTCCTTTGTCTTTCGCTTTCTGAAAGCACTGCATAGACATATTGAATGTACTTTGTGTAATTTTCGTTTATCAAACGCCTTTTCACTTTGCAAAACGCGGTGCAGGAACGTATGCCTTCCCATTGGCCATTTCCTGCGCCTTCTTACAGCGCTCCTGAAATGTGCTGCCTCATGTCAGAAATTAAACAACTTCTTCTGCTATGGACGTTGGAAACACCCACCGAACTGGGGAAGATGTTCACCCGGCATGTCCGCCAAGTAAGCTCCTAACTACACACTTAGTACGATTAGTGGAAATCCTGGCCTGTCAGCTTCTGGATGAAACATGCCTCCTTCCCCAGGAACATAACCATGTCCAAAGAGAGGGCATGCAGAGACAGCCAGTTAATAGGATGTTACCAGATATTTCATGTAGACCTTCCAGTCTCAAAGATGTAACCAGCTATCAAAGGCTTGAATAACCACCTGTTGCAGAGCGGACTGTAGCAAGACATACTTGAAGAGAGTCAATGAGGTTCTGGATACTACCGCTACGGGTGTGGAGCCATGCCGACTCCTGGCCAGCTGCGCTCGGTTTCTTGGTCGGGGATCCATGGCACGAACAGCTCCATAGAGTTGGTCCCTCAGATTCTCGATTGGGTTTAAATCCAGCAAATTTGATGGCCGATAAACTCATCCAGAGATTCCGTGGGCTGAGTGACACGTTGCATTGTTCTGCCGGTAGATGCCATAGCGCCGAGGAATAACAAACTGCATGTAGGAGTGGACATGGTCCCCGAGGATAAATGCATACATGTGTTGAACCATTGTGGCTTCCAGAATGACGAGATGACGAGGAAAATGCCATCCCTAGACCATAACTCTCCCTCCTTCGGCATGGGCCCTTCCGACGACTACGGCAAGGTGTTTGCTTTCAGGCGTTTCACTCCGTACACGCATAAATCGTGGTTCATTTCAAAAGGCCACCAGTTAACATTCATTGGACGTCCAGTTGTGGTACTGGCGTGCACTTTCCAGCCTTCGTTGCAGTTGAACAGCAGTCATCGTTAGTGCATGAAGCTCACGCCTGTTGCGAAGGCCCATACGCAGCGACGTTCGCTGAACAGTCATTGAGAAGACACTGTTGGTAGCCCATTGGTTATTCTGAGCTGTGAGCTGTTCAACAGTTACACGTCTATTCGCCCGTACAAGTCTCCGCTGCCGTCGTTCACCCTGTCATCTTTGCCCCGTTGTGTGCCACAGTTACCTCGGCGCCAGTTATACACTATGTGATCAAAAGTATCCAGACACCTGGCTGAAAATGACTTACAAGTTCATGTCACCCTCCACCGGTAATGTTGGAATTCAGTATGGTGTTGGGCCACCCTTATCCTTGATGACAGCTTCCGATCTCGCAGGCCTACGTTCAGTCAGGTGCTGGAAGGTTTCTTGGGGAATGGCAACCCATTCTTCACGGAGTGCTGAACTGAGGAGAGGTATCGACGTCGGTCGGTGAGACCTGGCACCAATTCGGCGTTCCAAAACATCCCAAAGGAGTTCTATAGGATCCAGGTAAGGACTTTGTGCACGCCAGTCTATTACAGGGATGTTATTGCCGTGTAACCACTCCGCCACAGGCCGTGCATTATGAACAGGTGCTCGATCGTGTTGAAAGATGCAATCGCCATCCCCGAATTGCTCTTCAACAGTGGGAAGCGAGAAGGTGCTTCAAACATCAATGTAGGCCTGCGCTGCGATAGTGCCACGTATAACAACAAGGGGTGCAAGCCCCCTCCGTGAAAAACACGACCACACCATAACACCACTGCCTCCGAATTTTACTGTTGGCACTACACACGCTGGTAGATGACGTTCACCGGGCATTCGCCATAACCACACCCTGCCATCGGATCGCCACATCGTGTTCCGTGATTCGTCACTCCACACAAAGTTTTTGCACTGTTAAATTGTCAAATGTTTACGCTCCTTACACCAAGCGACGCGTCGTTTAGCTTTTACCAGTGTGATGTGTGGCAAATGTCCCTTCAAGTTTCCACTTTAGTATCACATCGGAAACAGTGGACCAAGGGATGTTTAGGAGAGTGGAAATCTCGCGTACAGACGTATGACACAAGTGACGTCCAATCAGCTGACCACGTTCGAAGTCCGTGAGTTCCGCGGAGCTTCACATTCTGCTCTCTCACGATGTCTAATGACTACTGAGGTCACCGATATGGAGTACCTGCCAGTGGGTGGCGGCACGATGCACCTGACATGAAAAAAGTATGTTTTCGCGGGTGTTCGGATACTTTTGATCACATAGTGTAGATAGCGCTATTCTGCTATGCATGATATACTTTAACCACGGTAGCTCGCGAACAGTTTACGAACTTAGCCGTTTCGTAAATACTTCCATCCTTCGCCTGACAGCCAGAGATCATGTCCTTTTGAACGTCAGTTAAAGCTGTCCGTTTCCGCTTTACGACATATACTGCGCTGTTTTCTGCGTCCTCCCGAGACGCTTTATGTATCATCGACTGCTCATTCTACCAGCAACCGTCTGTGGTGGTCATTGCACTTTGACATCGAACATAGGCGGTGGTCACGTTAATGTGTTGGACCGTGTTTTCATATCATCAACTTATCATTTGCTTTTTCTGGATTGTGAGTTGTAACGGTGTCTCTGATATGTCGTTCCTTTTTTTGTTCTGGTATTTTGCATAGCATTTGCAGAATAATGGAAGGTAGCTGATGTTAGGTTTGTGAGCCGTTGCATTTGGTATAGCAACGATCAGGTAGCACTGACGGAAGTTAGGTGCGCGGATTCTGTAGGCTCTCCAGTAGTCACAGGCACGTGTCCTGGTCTGCTGGTGTTGCTCCTAGGGGTGTAGGTGGTTGGTTTGGGTCTTCATCACTGTCAGTTTGATGTGCAGAGTAGAGACTGGTTCTGATGTTTGAGTATAGTCATAGTGGGTGGAGACGAGAAGGATGCTGCTATTTGTGAGTACGGTCAAAGGGAAAATGGTAGTGCAACTATTGTGCACTCTGGTATTACAGTAATGAGAAGGGAAATTATGCATTGATTGAAATATGGAAGTGATAATCACACAAACGGGTTAGGTTGGAAAATGGTGATCAGTAGATCAGGATAAGAAACAGAGTTTAAAAGTGTAAGTTGCTTTAGGACTGACGAAGTTAGATGTAGACTACTGTTAATGTGCCAGTCTCTCGGAACGGCGACGATTAGTAGTGGTGAAAATATCGAGTAATGATAGGTAATTATGTTGACAATGCCAATAGATAAGGTGGAGACGACTCGCTAAAAATTATAAGCTAAGGGCAATGAAAGTGATGATGACGCTCAGGCGCCCTAGGCTGTAAACGATCTTCACCGACAACAAACGAGATGACAACACAGGCGATGCAGGTATCCGTGAACCAAACGACAACTCAGACGATGATGTAGATAGTGTTTCCATGGTGGTACATGTGCTGATTCTTGCAGGAAAATGGCGAGCGCAGAAACTTTTTTTTTTAAAACACGGCAATGACACAGAGAGAGGCATAGGCATACAACTCAGTGAGTGAATGAACGTTCGAGAAGCCTGAGGAAATACCTCAAATGCGTGTACGAGCATTGACTGAATACCGTGAAGATAGCGGAACGAAAAATATTATGCACAGTAGGTAAAAATTCTCGTCTCTGACTTATCGACTTCTTTCACTCATAATATTCTATTAGAGAGGATGACTTTTGTGGGAAACATAGCTCAGCACATGCCTAGCTTAGTTCTTATTTTACAAAATGATTTCAGAAGGTTACTCTAGGCTTTTCGAGTAACATAAAGACAGGCAAAACATTATCAGCGTAGGGAGCTATTATAATGGGAATCCCATAGCGTTCGATAATTGGCCCGCTACTGCTCTTTATTTCTGTTAATGAGCTGCCATGTCATGTAAATGAGGAGGCAGAACTAGTACTGTTTGTGGTTGATGCAGGCTTTGTGGTGGGACCGGGGGAAGAACCATTAACAGATAAAATCGTAAATGATGTTTTTGTGAAAGTTACTGATTAGTCTTAAACAAATGGGTTAGCTTTAAACTTCGAGAGAACACAGCTCATTCAGTTTTGTGGTGTCAAAAATATACCACCTCCACTTAGTCTAGCGTACCAAAAAGCAATAATGAACAAACTAGAAAATTCTAATTCCTTAGCTGTACATTATGGTGAAATTTATGGAAAAACTGTGTAGTGGGTCTGCTAAAACATTTAGGTCCGGCTTTATTTCGTAAGAATAACCGCCAGCTTTGGGGTATAGAAGTCTTTAGTGTATTCTGAATATTTTCATTCATTGATGTCTTAGGCGATAATGTTTTCTGCGGCAACTCCTCATTAGGCCAAAAGCATTCACTGCCAAAAGAATGTAATAAGAAGTATGTGTGAGGTTCACAGACGCACATCTAGCAGGCATCTGTTTAAATAGCTGGGAATAGTAACCAGTCTCACTGTACATTTGTTCACTTAGGAAATTATTATCAACAATCCATCTGAGTTTGAGATTAACAAAGATATTCAAAACTTCAACACTAGAAGGAAAAATTCTCTACATTGCCATCTAATTGAGCCGACTTTAGAACAGAAAGGGTTGAAATATGCAACTACAAAAGTGAGTCATTTTTACTGAAAAATAGGCTTGCAAATAGGCAGTAAGTAGCCATATAATTACTTTCTTCAATACATATATCCAGGAGTAATGGTCAATATACAAGAAAATGAGGGGAAGCCCATATTTACCAGGCTCTTCTTCTTCGTGTGATCGTTCGTGTCATATCCCTGAATATCGACTATTCCTACTGGGATACCGTGTACATTTTCTTTGTTTGTTCTGCTGACACGTTCCACGTCATAACGTGTGCTGTAAACATGAGATATGGAACAAGTATAACTAACTAACTAATTACATTTTGTCCCATAAGGGAAGCGTGCCATGCGCAAACACTTGAACAAGTTGAAGATGACTGTAAATATTTACATTGGAGTACGGCACAGATGACAGTATTGCTGATGCAGAGACACCTATGAAACTAGAAGCAGGCTCTCGCCAGAGTTCAGAGGAGCGGCGAACGTATCGCAGCCACTAATTTCACGGTACACAACGTGTCATGTAGCCCTAGCGTGTAGTTCAGAGCCGTCTGTTAAAGCTGGGCCCGCAGTCCTTTGTGTTTGCTCTCCATCTGCTGCTATCCACTGTGTACATTTACGATGACTTCAGCACTGCCCCTGTGATTGCTTGGAGAAGTTGTGTGCTAACGTTGTTTGTGGACCTGGCTCAGAATGGATTACGCTCAGGAGCGACTTTCACGTTACTGCTGACAACTGCAGTCTGTTGGTTATTGTTCGCACACTGTGACTTTGTTCTTCGTTATTCGCTTCAACGAATTTCGGTATAGGGCCTTAGGAACATGAATCTAAGGGGGTAGTCTACTATTAAAGTTTCCACTCTACGTGAAATGAATCGAACGTCTGTTCATTGGCAGAAATAAAGTTCAATACTCGTATAGTTGTCAACAATCATTTCGTGTTCACTACATGATGAAATTAGATATTGCTATAGTAATAGAGATGCTCTGGTGGTTTTAAATAGTTCGGTAAAATTGGTTTAAAATCAGAAGCTTGTTTCATAGCAACTTTATGTGATATAATTGAATGTATTGCGGAAAGAACAATGTTTGCAGAACTTAAAGAATGAAAGCAGATTTCGCATGATGTGTCACAGTCAAATAACATATCTCGACGAAACTTGAACCATACAGAGAAAGAACTGCTACGGTGTAGTACAGATGGTTATTGAACGAAATAAGCAATGAGAGGAACGGGACTTTGTGTGAAATAGAGGATGGGGAAAGAAAGGGACGGGATGAGTGGGAATTCGTGGCTTCTAGCCACACAGGGCATTGTGGTAATGCAATGGCGAAAGTTCAAAATTTGTGACCGTCCGGGACTGGAACCCGGATTTACCGCTTCTCATGAGCGGTTAGCTTAGCCGATTATTCCCCTTAACCATAATTTTTTTTATTTTTACCACCTAGCGGGGCTTGAACTTCATTTAAAAAAAATTCTTAACAAGTACTGTAGTCTGCTTCAGGCCGGTGGATACAGGTTGGGCAGGGGTCGAAACCTGAGACCTGGCCGCTATTGCTCCCCCTTCTCGTCCGTGAATCATCCACTCCGATTTTTATTTTTATTTTATTTTATTTATTTACTTACTTGTTTTTTGAGTAGGAAGAAGGTTAAACAAAATATTTTTATTCGTGCAATTGTGCCCTTCTAGGGGTAAAGAAAGTATTTAAACAACAAAACAAAATTGAAGTATAAATATAACGTAAAAGCCTCCCTTTCGACGAAACCACAATTAGACACTACGCTCGCAGCTACTAGCGACAGCATGTCCGCGGATCCTTCTAACCCACCACTGAGGCCGGGCACGTCTTTACAAAGAAAGGGTCAATGTTGTTCTGTCACTTGTTCCGATCAGTAAAACTAACATGCACGTAAAGTTAATTTCTCATACCCATCACACCTCAACTGCACGGAGGCACCAAGAAGACCCTACCCAGATAGTTAGCGAAGTATCTGTGGTAGCGCAGGTGGCATCGGAGACGAGGGAATCGTTTCAATAGGAAGGCTAAAAAATTGAGAAAGTGCTTGTCATCATCCTGGTAAAGACACAGTATGGTCAAAGCCCTGATCCGTATCACTGCATACATCTTAGTACGCGGATAAAACACATATCCTGGAAAAGAAAAAATGTCGCAGTCACTGCAGTTGGGTTCGTGTGCTGAATGAGGGCCAACATTAGTGGTGTTCATCCATAACAGGTAGACGGCACTGGAGTCATAACGAAGAATCTGCCGAACGTGTGATATGGTTTATGGGGAGTCATATGTTTGTGGTTGACCACCAAACATCGGGCCGCTCTAGAGTCGGAATCGAAGAGAGTGCGGCGCACTGAACGCCAGACCACCAGCCAAGTAATCAAGGGTAGACGGAGATGGTCTCGCGTCATCTGGCAATCAACATCGCAGACCTTCTGCAGCCGATCACTCGTCAGGAAGCTTTTGACTTAACTGAAGTCCACAAAAAACTCCTAAAGGTGACAGAGTGTCAAGAAAATATGCGCCACTGCTATTGGTAGCTCGCGAAAGGCGGGGACCAGTTCTTCAATCAGACTTCCCGTGAAGCAGCACTGGCGGCGAGTCTGTATCTTCATAATCGTGGCGACATATAAATCAGTTGGTCTAAAATGTCCATTGACCATTCCGAGACCGTCCTTTGGGGTAAGGATGGTAAGCATATCGTATCGCATTTTTATGATTATTCCCTCACTGGCGAAGTAGCCAAGACAGCCTGTCATCAGGAAGGCTGTAGCTAGATGGGGTATCCTGGACACCAGATAGACGCTGACATAAGCCACTTGCTTTGCCATATTCGAAGATGGCAGCAAGTAGCTACGAACATCCGTATCAATTTCTTTTAGGAGACGAGTATAGGAAAGGTGCGTCCACCATTGACTGTCGCGTATAAGGATGACACCGAAACATTTGTTTGTATCCCCGAGTGGGTATGGGGCCAAGCTCCATTCCAGAATTGAGTCTCTGGTGAGAGGCCACAGCGAAGTCGGCGCCTAGGATGATGTGATCGTAGAACCCCTAAAATAATGGCACAACCTCCTCCACACAAAACCTCAAATGATTTTTCCTCTGGTCCATACTAGACGGGGCCCACACGTTTATGATCATGGCCCATGATTTGTGATAGCAAGTGCTCGTGCTGATGGATGGTAGGTCACACCATCGATCACAATGCCTTCCTTCACAAGTATGTTCATACTGCTGATGTTGTTCGTTCATGGCACCTGGTAAACGTCATATCCATAAATAGATTGGAAATTGTCGAGGCGCACATTCCGTAGGCGCGCTATGTCAAGATACGGCGCTCGCAATATGTCACGAAACATCTGCAGCATGACCTTGGCACTGGTGATTTTGGGGCCAGGCATGACGAGGCAGTATCGTTGGTGCCCGTTGAGGGGGGTGGAAATGGGAGACCTGAAGAAGGGCCCTCTGTCAAAAATGTGTCCCTATCCGCCGGCATTTAACTGTCGTGATGTGAAACAACTGCAACCGATTTAGCTGCGGCAGTAGACGCCACGTCCTTGAAATCGTCGGCCCACGTAGGCAGGCTTGTGCAGTGGTGATCCTTCGGAATTAACTGGGCAGCTGAATGTTGCAGAACGTCCGTGATGAGGGTGGAGACTGCATCAGTCTGCTATCTATCATTCAGAAGCATGGCATTTTGGAGGGTCTCCTACGAATCCGCTGCCGATTGAATCCCGTCAGGGAACCGAGGATCTTGTCTTCCTGCTGTAGATGGTAGCCAATGTCGAGATCTTCATCCTATATAGACATCGTCACGCAGGTAGCCAATCGGCATTTCTTCTGACACTTCAGAGCCCATTTTTTTTCGGATATGAGTGTGTGTGTGTGTGAGTTCCTGAGGGACCAAACTGCTGAGGTCATCCGTCCCTAGACTTACACACTACTTAAACTAACTTATGCTATGAACAAAACACACACCCATGCCCGAGGGAGCATTCGAACCTCCGGTGGGAGGGACCGTGCAATCCGTGACATGGCGCCTTAACCGCGGGGCAACTCCGCACGGCTACAGCATTAGTAGTGTCCTGTTTGACACTGTCTCGTCTTTTAAATATCTGGGTGTAACGTTGCGAAGCGATATGAAATGGAACGAGCATGTGAGAATTGTTGTAGGGAAGTCGAATGGTCGACTTCGGTTTGTTCGGAGAATTTTAGGAAAGTGTGGATCATCTGTAAGGGAGACAGCATATAGGACGCTAATACGACGTATTCTCGAGTACTGCTCGAGTGTTTGGGATCTGTAGCAGGTCAGATCGAAAGAAAACATCAAAGTAATTGAGAGGTGAGCTGCTAGATTTGTTACTGGTAGGATTAATCAGCATGCAGGTATTACGTGTATGCTTTGGGAACTCAAGTGGGAATCCATAGAGAAAAGAAGTCATTCATTTCGAAGAACACTGCTGATAAAGTTTAGGGAACCGGCATTTGAAGCTGACTACAGAACGATCCTACTGCCACCAACGTACATTTCGCGTATGGACCAGGAAGAAAAGATACAAGAAATTAGGGCTCATCCGGAAGCGTATAAATAGTCGTTTTTTCCTCGCTCTATCTGTGAGTGGAACAGGAAAGGAAACTACTAGGTTTGGTACAGGGTACCCTCGGCCAAGCAGCGTACAGTGGCTTACGGAGTACGTATGTAGATGTAGATTTTGATCTGAGATGTCCCTCTTGCACACATCTCGAACAGATCTTTGGCTAACGGTCATCAATTACGATGCCATGGCATCCGCCTATGTTCATATAGGATGGGACATGTTTAGTAAGGTCGATGCGCACCTGGCGCATCCCATTCAAAACTCAGTATGTGGTTAAGTGTGCCCATTTTACCGTCGTAAGGCTTATCGCACTGCCAAAGGGTCTCAATGCTGTGCTCAACATCTGTGCTGGTACCTCAAATTGCAGCTCGAACACACAGACCAACCTCTGACTGAGACCTGCATATTCCGCTCTCACGGGGCCAATGAGTCCATCCACACGTCTTAACTAAAGGTTTCTTATCTTACTGAGGATCTTTTGACAAGCCGTGTCATCCACTATTTTCATGTAGACCAAGTATGTGAGTACAGCACGATGGTCAGCCAGCCCATTATGGATGTGATATGGTGCAAGTACTGAACATCAGATTACCTGGAAATGGCTGGAGTGCCATGCTCCACAGGAATGGCCCAGATGGTCGCCCAATTTAACACCAGTAGATTACCTGAAGAATCGTGTTTATGTCACTGACCCCACAATCCCACATGACTTCAAATAGTGAATTAAGGAAGCACGTCACTCCGTGACACAGGCAACATTACATCACGTCTGCGACTCGTTTAGAAGACGCATTGCGTCGTTGATTCAGGAACATGGGCACACATCTGAACACCTCACTTTCTTCAACATTCCTCCACCAGAACATTTATTTGCGCACAGCCAAATATTATGTACAGCATTTTACATCCACTCCTAACGCTTTGAAGGTTTCTAGCTCCGAAACTATACGTGATAGAAATGTGATTTAAACTGATCTGTACACAGCTTGTTTAAATACATCGCTACTTGATGTAAAAAAACTAATGTTCTGTTTATAAATTGTATCTCGTTGCTTTAACTCTCAGGAAATAACTCAATAATCTATGTTCATAACCCCCCGGAAAGTGTAGCATTTCTTATGTGGGCCTATCTCAATAAATATTCCTGGCACGTATTATTTTGTAAGTTATAGAAGCATGCACTTTATCCTAAACGCCCTTTATTTGAGTAGTGTCTGTTCGACAGAACAGTCACCACTCAAATACGGGATGTTCAAGTCTCTCCGCAGTGCCGTGTAATTGTTAGCCGCGGCCGGCATCAGTGACTGATCGGTTCTAGGCGCTTCAGTCTGGAACCGCGCGACCGCTACGATCGCGGGTTCGAATCCTGCTTCGGGAATGGATGTGTGTGATGTCCTTAGGTTAGTTAGGTTTAAGTAGTTCTAAGTTCTAGGGGACTGATGACCTCAGATGTTAAGTCCCGCAGTGAATATACCGAAATGAATCTCTGTGAAATACAATTTATTAATTTACTGAATATCCATTTTTACTTACAAATTTTCACATTAAATGTTGAAAGTGTCCTCCATCTTGTGGAATACACAATTCAATTCGTCTAATCATGTTTCCAAACACAACCTGTAACATTTCTTCTGTAACAGAAGCAGTGAAAGTGGATATTGCAGTTTTCAATTCATCGATGGATTTTGGACGGTTTTTATAGACAGTTGCTTTCTCTGCACCCCAGAAGAAAAAGTCGGGTGGTGTTAGGTCAGGCGCTCGTGGAGGCCAAAATCCCTGTGAAATTATGCGATCACCAGAAACATCAGCAAGCAGTGACATTGAAACGCGAGCTGTATGCGTGGTTGCACCATCTTGTTGAAAATAACCATTCAGTGTTTCGCTTAACACATTTCTTACTGACTTGTTCCGACTCATGGACATTTAATCGGAAATGTCGAGTAGTTTATCCTCAGACAAAACGCTAGGACGACCACTTCTCGGTGCATCTGTCACTGAACCCGTACTTCGAAATTTGTTAATCAAAGCTCGCACAGTATCGCGATGTGGGAGTGTTGTCTCAAAGAAAACTGAATTAAATGTTTGACGAACTGAAACTGTGTATTTACCGCCAGCTTTGTACACTTGTTCGACTAAAAGCACACGTTCTTCAATGGTTATCATTTTAACAGTGAGAAAAACGAAACAAACGAACAAAGGAACTAAACTTAAACGTTCACGTCAACACGTAACGACACACACCAACGATACTACTGACGCTGGCTGAGATAAACGAAACAGAGGAATTTTTGGAGAGTCCATTTGAAGGGAAGTAACCCAGGCAGGCGAACAACCATACGGCACGCGCGGCTAACCATCACACGGCACTGCGGAGAGACTTTCTGAACACCACGTATATACGATGAGGAATAACACTGTTATTCAAAGACAATTAGTACACAGAGGTGACAGCGATTGATGATGATCCCCTGACATTAGAAACGGAGGGCCATGCTTCTTAATAGAGTGTACGCGTTTGACAACTTCTGGATGGAAGCTGGTGCATGTGGTCGTGCTGCAGCACGTGTCCACAACGCATTACACACGTGCTGATTGAGTTTTAAGTCGGAAGAACTGGCAGGGCAGTCCATTCGCCGAATATCCTCTCGTTCCAAGAGCTCTTCTACCTGCATCGTTCGATGCGCTCACATAATGTCATCCATGAAAGTAAGTCAGAGCCGAATGCATCCCTTATTAGACGCGTAAGTGGAAGCAAACAGTGAAACAATAACGCTGACCAGTGAGTGCACCGTATTGTAAGATTTGGAGGTCGGTACACCCATGCAACATTATGCCTCCTCACACCATAACACCTGGACCACCAAAACGGCCATGATCGACAATGCTAGATGTACCCTAATATGGCGAGTGGTGGGAAGATGTAATGCACCCAGTAACATTGTCGAACATGACCATTTTGGTGGTCCCGGTGTTATCATCTGGGGAGGCATAGTGTTGCATGGGCGTCCTGACCGCCAAATCTTTCAACACGGTACATTTCCTTGTGACACTGTACTCTTTCCCCATATGCGTCTTTTCAGGGATGCATTCGGCCCTAACTTCAGTTTCATGGACGACAATGTGGGACCGCAACGAAATGCAACATATTGGTTGGATAGTCTCAACGTGAAATATATACAGGATGGTCCATTGATAGTGACCGGGCCAAATATCTCACTAAATAAGCATCAAACGAAAAAACTACAAAGAACTAAACTCATCTAGCTTGTAGGGGGAAACCAGGTGGTGCTATGGGTGGCGCTGCCATAGGTCAAACGGATATCAACTGCGTTTTTTTTTTTTTTTAAATAGGAACCCCCATTTTTATTACATATGTGGTGTCACCGCCAGACACCACACTTGCTAGGTGGTAGCCTTTAAATCGGCCGCGGTCCGGTAGTATACGTCGGACCCGCGTGTCGCCACTATCAGTGATTGCAGACCGAGCGCCGCCACACGGCAGGTCTAGAGAGACTTCCTAGCACTCGCCCCAGTTGTACAACCGACTTTGCTAGCGTTGGTTCACTGACAAAATACGCTCTCATTTGCCGAGACGATAGTTAGCATAGCCTTCAGCTACGTCATTTGCTACGACCCAGCAAGGCGCCATTATCAGTTGCTATTGATATCGTAAATAATGTACAGACAAGAGCTACGTTCAACATTAATGGGTTAAAGTTAAGTATTCCACCATCTGCGTCCGTTTTTCTAAGTTCTAATTTCCTTGTCCTGTTCCAGACCTCACGCCAGCCTGCGTGAGCTTAAACGCGTGGCTTTCGGCTTCCTCCCTTCATACGGGTTGGCTCTCCTGCCAATCCACAACAACATATTCGTGTAGTACGTAAAGAAATATGAATGTTTTAGTTGGACCACTTTTTTCACTTTGTGATAGATGGCGTTGTAATAGTAACAACGTATAAGTACGTGGTATCACGTAACATTCCGCCAGTGCGGACGGTTTACCAATTGCGGAAGAGGTCGATATCGTGTTGATGTATGGCTATAGTGATCAAAATGCCCAACGGACGTGTGCTATGTATGCTGCTCGGTATCCTGGACGACGTCATCCAGGTGTCCGAACCGTTCACCGGATAGTTACATTATTTAAGGAAACGGGAAGTGTTCAGCCACATGTGAAATGATGATGCCCAAGTAGGTGTTGTAGCTGCTGTCACGGCACATCAGTAGCAGACAAACTGCCGCGGGAATCTCAAAAACGTCGCTGTTGAGAACGCTACATCAACATCGATTGCACCCGTACCATATCTCTATGCACCAGGAATTGCATGGCGACGACTTTGAACGTCGTGTACAGTTCTGCCACTGGGCACAAGAGAAATTACGGGACGATGACAGATTTTTTGCATGCGTTCTATTTAGCGACGAAGGGTCATTCACCAACAGCGGTAACGTAAACCGGCATTGGGCAACGGAAAATCCACGATGACTGCGACAAGTGGAACATCAGCGACCTTGGTGGGTTAATGTATGGTGCGGCATTATGGGAGGAAGGATAATTGGCCTTCATTTTATTGATGGCAATCTAAATGATGCAATGTTTGCTAATTTCCTACGTAATGTTCTACCGATGTTACTACAAGATGTTTCGCTGCATGACAGAATGACGATGTACTTCCAACATGATGGATGTCCGGCACATAGCTAGCGTGCGGTTGAAGCGGTATTGAATATCATATTTCATGACAGGTGGATTGGTCGTTGAAGCGTTCACCGGATCTGACGTCCCCGGATTTCTTTCTGTGAGGAAGTTGAAGGATATATGCTATCGTGATCCACCGACAACGCCTGACAACATGCGTCAGCGCGTTGTCAATGCATGTGCGAACATTACGGAAGGCGAACTACTCGCTGTTGAGAGAAATGTCGTTGCACGTATTGCCAAATGCATTGAGGTTGACGGACATAATTTTGAGCATTTATTGCGTTAATGTGGTAATCACGCTGTAACAGCATGCGTTCTCAGAAATGATGAGTTCACAAAGTACATGTATCACATTGGAACAACCGAAATAAAATGTTCAAACGTATATAAGTTCTGTATTTTAATTTAAATAACCTACCTGTTACCAACTGTTCGTCTCAAATTTTGAGCCATATATTTGCGACTATTACAGCTCCATCTATCACAAAGCGAAAAAAGTAGTCCAACTAAAACATTCATATTTCTTTACGTACTACACGAATATGTAATAAACAATGGGGGTTCCTATTTGAAAAAACGCAGCTGATATCCGTTTGACCTATGGCAGCGCCATCTAGCGGGCCAACCATAGCACCATCTGGTTTCCCTCTTCAAGCTAGACAAGTTTCGTTCTTTGTAGCTTTTTCGTTTGACGCTTATTTCGTGAGATATTTGGCCCGGTCACGATCAATGGACCACCCTGTATATTTCGGGCTCCGTATTGAAAAAAATCTCTACCAATATTTGGTCGCCAAAGAGAGGATAGGTGGTGGAGTAAATGTCTTGGTACCAGTCTGTGCCAGTGTCCTGGATTAAATTCCAAGCCGCTTCGTAGTGTCTCGTGAAATGAGGGTATGTGACGCTGTTGATGGTGATCTGTCCATCGGATGGAGCTGCTAAGATTGGCGGTCCCCTTGGCGCTATTCGAGAGAAGTAGGCTCTGTGCTGATACAGGATTTCACCCTCTCCCTAGCCTTCATTCAAGACAACACACACCCAACACTACACCGTACAGGCACTCATCACAATCATCCACACAACCCAGCCACACACGTGACACTTAATAACAGGCCTGAGGAAGGCAATGGCAAACCACTTCCACTAGGATCTTGGCTAGAACGGCGAACCAGGATTCCTGCATCTGCTCCCCTACGCCCATTCCCTGAGTATAATAACTTTGCCTCTGATTCAAAATTACACTCCTGGAAATGGAAAAAAGAACACATTGACACCGGTGTGTCAGACCCACCATACTTGCTCCGGACACTGCGAGAGGGCTGTACAAGCAATGATCACACGCACGGCACAGCGGACACACCAGGAACCGCGGTGTTGGCCGTCGAATGGCGCTAGCTGCGCAGCATTTGTGCACCGCCGCCGTCAGTGTCAGCCAGTTTGCCGTGGCATACGGAGCTCCATCGCAGTCTTTAACACTGGTAGCATGCCGCGACAGCGGGGACGTGAACCGTATGTGCAGTTGACAGACTTTGAGCGAGGGCGGATAGTGGGCATGCGGGAGGCCGGGTGGACGTACCGCCGAATTGCTCAACACGTGGGGCGTGAGGTCTCCACAGTACATCGATGTTGTCGCCAGTGGTCGGCGGAAGGTGCACGTGCCCGTCGACCTGGGACCGGACCGCAGCGACGCACGGATGCACGCCAAGACCGTAGGATCCTACGCAGTGCCGTAGGGGACCGCACCGCCACTTCCCAGCAAATTAGGGACACTGTTGCTCCTGGGGTATCGGCGAGGACCATTCGCAACCGTCTCCATGAAGCTGGGCTACGGTCCCGCACACCGTTAGGCCGTCTTCCGCTCACGCCCCAACATCGTGCAGCCCGCCTCCAGTAGTGTCGCGACAGGCGTGAATGGAGGGACGAATGGAGACGTGTCGTCTTCAGCGATGAGAGTCGCTTCTGCTTTGGTGCCAATGATGGTCGTATGCGTGTTTGGCGCCGTGCAGGTGAGCGCCACAATCAGGACTGCATACGACCGAGGCACACAGGGCCAACACCCGGCATCATGGTGTGGGGAGCGATCTCCTACACTGGCCGTACACCACTGGTGATCGTCGAGGCGACACTGAATAGTGCACGGTACATCCAAACCGTCATCGAACCCATCGTTCTACCATTCCTAGACCGGCAAGGGAACTTGCTGTTCCAACAGGACAATGCACGTCCGCATGTATCCCGTGCCACCCAACGTGCTCTAGAAGGTGTAAGTCAACTACCCTGGCCAGCAAGATCTCCGGATCTGTCCCCCATTGAGCATGTTTGGGACTGGATGAAGCGTCGTCTCACGCGGTCTGCACGTCCAGCACGAACGCTGGTCCAACTGAGGCGCCAGGTGGAAATGGCATGGCAAGCCGTTCCACAGGACTACATCCAGCATCTCTACGATCGTCTCCATGGGAGAATAGCAGCCTGCATTGCTGCGAAAGGTGGATATACACTGTACTAGTGCCGACATTGTGCATGCTCTGTTGCCTGTGTCTATGTGCCTGTGGTTCTGTCAGTGTGATCATGTGATGTATCTGACCCCAGGAATGTGTCAATAAAGTTTCCCCTTCCTGGGACAATGAATTCACGGCGTTCTTATTTCAATTTCCAGGAGTGTATTATGCAACGTAATTATTTTAACTTCTCTAGTATTATTAAAATGATTTCCATTGTTCCAGGAAACGATTTTACACACGAAATGGACATAGTTTCAGGAAACAAAAGATAATAGTCTCTCCTCAGTGCTTGAACACGGAGGGTACTTTATGGTTCAAATGGCTCTGAGCACTATGGGACTTAACATCTGAGGTCATCAGTCCCCTAGAACTTAGAACTACTTAAACCTAACTAACCTAAGAACATCACACACACTCATGCCCGAGGCAGGATTCGAACCTGCGACCGTAGCGGTCACGCGGTTCCAGACTGAAGCGCCTAGAACCGCTCGGCCACAACGGCCGGTTGACGAAAAGGTCTCCCACTTAGGCAGTTAAAGTTCTTTATTGAAAGGTCACGACCAGTTTCATGTTCTTAAATCGCGTCACCAGAAGCTATTAACTTTTAAATCATTATAGTGCCCAGGGAAAATAGTTTGGGCCAAGTCCCATCATTCATCGCCAAATCAGTAAAAATAAGTAACTCGCTATAAGGCGGTGGTCCAAGTTAAGCAGTCTACGGATTAGGCGGTTTTTCGGGGGCATTATTTTAACTTGGACCTGAGTGGAGGACTTTTACTCCACATGCAGAATTTCGACTGGGGTTGCCCTCATTTTGAAGATACCTGATCGATTACAATTATATCGGAGGTTCCATTGCAATGTTATCAGTTTTTCTGTGTTTACTGAAGCCAAACTGTTTCAGCTTTTATATGAATCCGATCGCTGTTTTCGTTGATACATTTAAAATCTGGGCGCCAAAGTAAATGTAGGTTGCTTAGTGCACTGTTCTGATCACCAGATAGATGAAGACACATCGTTTTCAACAGACAAGATATTTCGAAGTAAAAGAGACATCAGTTTTAAATCCTGCCAGATGAGCCAGAATAATTCCTGATTCAAAACGAAGCAATTTGGTTACTGTAAAAGAGTAAATCCAAGCAAAAGACTACACAGTTAACGCTCAGTATTTCTTACTTCTACATCTACGTCTCCATGCACATATATACACCGTACTGAGTACTTCGTATTGGTACAACCGATTTTCTGTCGTGTTTCACTGAGCCAGGAAGAAATGACTGCATATATGCTTATCTTATTCACATAGTCCCCATGAGAGATATACAACGGTGGCAGCATTATGATCGCAAAGTCTTCTTCGAACATAGGTTTTCTAAGCTCGTTAAACAGGGTTTTGCGGGGACTACGTTGTCTTTCTTCCAAGAATTCCTGCTCAATTTCCCCGAGAATTTCAGTTACAGTTTCGCATGGACTATACCGACTTGTTACGATTCTGCCAGCCGTCTCTGAATTCGCTCGATAGGCTGGGTCCAAAGGGTTTCCAGCGGAGTGGAACGTTTCGCATGTAAACGCTTTCCTACTTTCACGGCTGACTTTATAGCTGATTGCTCTTCTGCAGAAAACACTTTACTTTCCTTCAACCCTGCCTCTACGGTTGCTGAAATGGCAGTAAAATTCTCTCGGTCTTCTAAATAAAATTAAAAAAAAGGTAATGCTTCTGTTCGCCTTATAGCGCCAGACGTAGGTTTCAGTAACCACAAAGCTTCTTCAAGTTGCATACCATAGCATGGTGGTCTTCAAGACCTATTAGATCAGCATATTCGGTCAAACTATTGTTTCCAGTATAGCTTATCTGTTCTTTAACAAGCTATTAAAACGCACTACTACCGAGTTGGACGTGGAGGTTTGACAGCGGCGGAGGATGTGTTCTATATTCCTTTCATTATCTCCTGTAATACTGCATTGGGAACAAGGGTACTCTTCAAAGACTTAATTATGTACTTGTTTCTATGCTTAAAATCAAGAAGTATTTCTAAAGACCTAACGTCTTTTGTGATTAGGTTCACGACGTGTACTGGGAAGTCCATACTGACTATATTCGGATACCATTGGTGTATATTATTCTCATTATTATGCTGCCAGCACTTTTCTGGTATTGTCAATTCTAACTGCGATGAACATTTCATTACCTATCTTTTCAGTAACGATGGTGATAGTATCGGCACAATATAGAGTAGTTAGCTCTCCGGGGCGAATCCTCTCACAAAAAACTGGACTAAGTGTGTTTATATCAAATTAACCTTACTATGGGCCATAATAGCCGTCCAGCCATCGACAACTAATGCGAACAGATATTACATCTATGTGTTTTGTACAACACTTCCTGTACACCTAGGTGTTCAGCGTCTAGAAGTCCTCCACATGATTAAGACAGATCATCGGGAAGCCATCTCGCTAATGTTTGGATTCTAACAGTGGAAGACTCTCTGTTTCTGTCTTGTAGTAGGCTATGACGAAACCTTCTGTTTAATACACTATTGAGATACCTGAACCACAAAATGTTGACACAGTCGTCACACCAGTGAATAGCGATACATCTACTGTAAATACAATGTTGTTCAAAATTAAAGTAACAAACTGCAATTTCCCCGCCGTGTAACTAATTAGCGATATAATCATACAAACCGTCAACAGATGTCCGTATGACCGTGTTCTGCACGGAAGATGGCATTTCAGTCAACGGGCAGACACACAAACGATAACGTCAGGGCACCTATCAAACGTAGTGGTGTTTGCCGGTTGTCCCACATTCACAGTCGCTGCAGACACAGTCACAGACGGTGCAGTATGGTACAGAGAAGACGCCTACCACACTCTCAGCAGCGTAGGGCCATAGCCGGCCAGAGTGGCCGAGCGGTTCTAGGCGCTTCAGTCTGGATTCCTGCCTCGGGCATGGATCTGTGTGATGTCCTTAGGTTAGTTACGTTTAAGTAATTCTAAGATCTAGGGGGCTTGTCTCCCCACGTTAAGCTTATCAGAACTTTATCACTCGTGGAGAACGTACGCTGCCTTAGCAAATATCTCCTCTTGATTGAGGTCAGTCTTCATTTATGACATATCTTAGAGACACTAGTTTGCGTTTAATTTGCGTATTTATAACACCAGATTACCACTATTATTCTGTCCGGCTAACAATGTTTTTATGGGAACTGTCAATAAACCTCTCTTTGGATCGCAAACTTCGAAGGTACTCTGTAGCTGGAAGGCTTCCGTGGACCCCTGCCCCTTAATGAACTTACTACACTACTGGCCATCGAAATTGCTACCCCAAGAAGAAATGCAGATGATAAACGGGTATTCATTGGACAAATATATTATACTGACATGTAATTACATTTTCACAGCGGCTGGGGTGGCCGAGTGGTTCTAGGCGCTACAGTCTGCAACCGCGCGACCGCTACAGTCGCAGGTTCGAATCCTGCCTCGGGCATGGGTGTGTGTGATGTCCTTAGGTTACTTATGTTCAAGTAGTTCTAAGTTCCAGGGGACTGATGACCTCAGAAGTTAAGTCCCATAGTGCTCAGGCCATTTGAACCATTTTTTTGAACATTTCCGCGCAATTTGGGTGCATAGATCCTGAGAAATCAGTACCCAGAACAACCACCTCTGGCCGAAATAACTGCCTTGATACGCCTGGCTATTGAGTCAAACAGAGCTTGGATGGCGTGTACAGGTACAGCTACCCATGCAGCTTCAACACGATACCACAGTTCATCAAGAGTAGTGACTGGCGTATTGTGACGAGCCAGTTGCTCTGCCACCATTGACCAGACGTTTTCAATTGGTGAGAGATCTGGAGAATGTGCTGGCCAGGGAAGCAATCGAACATTTTCTGTATCCAGAAAGGCCCGTACAGGACTTGCAACATGCGGTCGTGCATTATCCTGCTGAAATGTAGGGTCTCACAGGGATCGAATGAGGGGTAGAGCCACGGGTCGTAACACATCTGAGATGTAACGTCCACTGTTCAAAGTGCCGTCAATGCGAACAAGAGGCGACCGAGATGTGTAACCAATGGCACCCCATACCATCACGCCGGGTGATATGACACTATGGCGATGACGAATACACGATTCAAATGTGCGTTCACCGCGATGTCGTCAAACACGGATGCGACCATCATGATGCTGTAAACAGAACCTGGATTCATCCGAAAAAATGACGTTTTGCCATTCGTGCACCCAGGTTCGTCGTTGAGTACACCATCGCAGGCGCTCCTGTCTGTGACGCAGCGTCAAGGGTAACCGCAGCCATGGTCTCCGAGCTGATAGTTCATGCTGCTGCAAACGTCGTCGAACTGTTCGTGCAGATGGTTGTTGTCTTGCAAACGTCCCCATCTGTTGACTCAGGGATCGAGACGTGGCTGCACGATCCGTTATAGCCATGTGGATAAGATGCCTGTCATCTCGACTGCTAGTGATACGAGGCCGTTGGGATCCAGCACGGCGTTCCGTATTACCCTCCTGAACCCACCGATTCCATATTCTGCTAACAGTCATTGGATCTCGACCAACGCGAGCAGCAATGTCGCGATACGATAAACCGCAATCGCGATAGGCTACAATCCGACCTTTATCAAAGTCGGAAACGTGATGGTACGCATTTCTCCTCCTTACACGAGGCATCGCAACACCGTTTTACCAGGCAACGCCGGTCAACTGCTGTTTGTGTATGAGAAATAGGTAGGCAACTTTCCTCACGTCAGCACATTGTAGGTGTCACCACCGGCGCCAACCTTGTGCACATCACAGCATCTTCTTCCTGTCGGTTAAATTTCGCGCCTGTAGCACGTCATCTTCGTGGTGTAGCAATTTTAATGGCCAGTAGTGTACTTTGACAACATATGTACTATATCAAAGTGTCATACATCAAAATACACCTTGATGCAAAGCAGCCTCACTATTTTTTCCGTGTTATGAAACTGGATAAGTATTTCAACATGCAGTTGTCACCTTCTAAAGTGCCGCAAGGTAGTAAGAGTATATCGTAAGTTAGAGATACTGGTACGCTGTTTCGTCCCATCACAGTATGCATATTGTAGCGCCTTTAGAATGGCGATTAGCTCCACAGTCACAATTGTGATATCAGATGAGAGATTACGATTATCTAAATATCTGCCACTCTGCCTTACAGTGTCTTAGAATAATTTTTTTGTCTATCGCAATTTGAGGGATACTCTACAAGAGTAAATTGTGGATGACCTTCAAGTCCGTCTATCTACGAGGCTGTGGTTAGGTCGCTTGAGTGAAAGCAGCAAAATCTCTCAGCTGATTGACTGCTCAATTGTTGGTGCTACATGTGTTTACGTACATATATTCGTTGTGAATACTAGTAAGTTTCCGTTAGGCCGTAACGTAGCAATGACAATGGCGTTTTATTCATTTCCACCACTAGAACATTCGTTAGATTGGAGACGATGACTCGCAGACGGATTCAAAGAGCCTAATGTGAGTATCTGCCACATCACCGGAGAGAACATTTGGATATTGGGCTGTAGCAGAACCAAATATACTCGAAGTTGGACGAGACTAATGATCAGTAGATCATTAAGTCACTGTTTTATTCGGCAGCTTAGGTAGTTCCCTTCACTGCATGCAAGATAACTCATTTACACTGTTTGATAAATTTATCAATATGTCCATTCTAGATACTTGTTTCATCGATTTGTAGTCCCAAGTAGCTGACAGCAATTTTAATAAGCAGTTCATATAAGCACAGTTTCAAATAATGCGTGACAGGAACTCGCTGCCTATAAAGATCACTGCCGAGGATTTCGATCAAATATGGAGAACCCACTCGTGTCCAAACACTTACATATTTACGTAGATAGTATGTGAATGACTTGGCCTGCTTTTTGCAGTCTCTCTGTCATTTGGGCATTTTTTGCATACATACATATTTCATCCGTGTATTGTAGCATTTTTGCAAGGGTGCCTATTTCTACGTTTAGGTATGCTACATGGATGGCGAATAAGAGATACATCATAATGGGTCCTTGTAGCAGACCCTTACTTGTTCTTGTGAGACCTGCATCATTATAGAGCGATTAACTGTTTGTATTCTACTCATACATAAAAAGGCAACACTAAAATGTGTGGCGCAAGCCCATGTCCGAGTTATGGGTCTGACTTCAAGTAAGTGCAGCAGATATTCGCAGTGGAACTAGAACGGTAACGATGGAAAATCGCCTCAGCCGCCGTTTATCAACTGCAGAAGTTCCCAGTACTCATATCATAGCACGTTGAGTGGAACTGAAACCGTCTTGGAGAGACCGGAACGAGGAAAAATCCCATACGCTATACACGATTGACCCTCTACCTGGAGGTCCGAAGCCTAGCGCTCTATTCGCTAGAGTACGAAAGCCCCACTCTACGGAGCTATATGTGAAACAAGGTTTTATAAAGTAATTTGGTAAATTGTGCTTTTCCATTCCTGACCTTGTAATCGCAGCTTGATGTTGCGATATACGTTGACAACACCCATCAACACAGTTGCAAGATAACAGATCGTACCAAATGTGAGTTGGACATCAAAGATTGGTTGTATCAACGTTTCATTTGGTAGTGACATGGTTCCGTCTGGCGAAGCGGACGGCTCTTGTGACCGACTCACCAAAACAACGTCATTATGTGGGGTCACAAACCACCTTCCTAACTAAGTGCACTGACGCGAGAAAATGTTTCTAGTAAGCTGCCATTGCAGCTAACATTGCATAAGACGCTGCCAGAGCATCTGAAAGGAGGGATTGCTACACATTACAGCACTGAAGGGGTTTCTGGAGATGTTAACATAGTGGGAAGGCTCTGGCAAATGATGACACGGTTGCCCAAAGATTACGACCAGTGCCTCTGGTCTGTTATAGCTTAGTGGCCAGGAGTGCTGCCGTTTTAGAAATACTAGCAGACCAGACTTTCATATATACTGCTTTTTCCAGTCATCGTCAGTCGCTAGCCAAAAGGGAAGGTCCCCACCAGTCTTTGAGCTAAGATGAGTCGGCAAGCTGCCACCGCTAGGCATCCTCTTCCCTAGGAACATGTCGTTGCATAAGCCAATTTGGATGCTAGTGACTCCGTGCCTTCCCACCAGCTGACCACCTCCTGGATGATCGTCATCTACTACCCTGATGGACTGTAGTTCGAGCCTGGGCCAGCTACCTTTCCCGCTGTGGTCCCCAAGTGGCCAAATCGTGCCGTTGTTCATCACCCTATCAGGCACAACTGTCACGGTTCACCATCGCCTTCTATGAGAACACACTACCGCCATTATCCCTGCTGTGGGCCATACACCCATGCTGATCCTGTTTGCCCAGTAGCCATGTGCTGTCGGACGTACACCACTCCGATCTGTTCCAGAATCAGCAGTACAGCCGCCGTGCTGACGGCATGACCTAATCGGCTACCACCGTCGCCTCGAGGAAGACACCATGAGCTGTCTGTCCGCAGGGCCGCTGCTGACATCAGCATGTTTCGTCGGCCTATGCATTGGCGGCCTTCCCAGTACTGTCTTCACTGCTGTAGCTTGCTATGAATTAGCCAATACCTTTTCCAGAACGGAACCGCCTATCACCTGCCACCACATTAATGCAGCCACGCCCATGATGGTGAACTGCAGTCATCCGGACCTGTTGTAGCCAGCCTCTCCACCCACCATAGTGGTCACTCACGCTGGCCACTACAATTCGCATCACAGCCTATCTGGAATCCCAAGGGCATCCAAGGGAGCAGGTATGATGGTTACACCATCACCTAAGACTACACTTTAGTACTCTTTCCAAGTTTTGAGTAAACAAATTAGTAATCTTATTGTTTTATAAGCTGCCAGACCAACGAAAAGTTTTCCTTGTCTCTTGATTGGAACGATTCTCACTATCTTTCACTCAAAGAGGGCTACATTACTTCCTCATTTTTCGATAGGTATTTGGTGTAGAACAGGTTTTATTCTTGTTGTGACAGATGCATCAACACGGCATAGCACATACTATTGATCCCTGGGTCAGTACTCTTTTCCCTCGTAAATACACTCCTGGAAATGGAAAAAAGAACACATTGACACCAGTGTGTCAGACCCACCATACTTGCTCCGGACACTGCGAGAGGGCTGTACAAGCAATGATCACACGCACGGCACAGCGGACACACCAGGCCCCGCGGTGTTGGCCGTCGAATGGCGTTAGCTGCGCAGCATTTGTGCACCGCCGCCGTCAGTGTCAGCCAGTTTGCCGTGGCATACGGAGCTCCATCGCAGTCTTTAACACTGGTAGCGTGCCGCGACAACGTGGACGTGAACCGTATGTGCAGTTGACGGACTTTGAGCGAGGGCGTATAGTGGGCATGCGGGAGGCCGGGTGGACGTACCGCCGAATTGCTCAACACGTGGGGCGTGAGGTCTCCACAGTACATCGATGTTGTCGCCAGTGGTCGGCGGAATGTGCACGTGCCCGTCGACCTGGGACCGGACCGCAGCGACGCACGGATGCACGCCAAGACCGTAGGATCCTACGCAGTGCCGTAGGGGACCGCACCGCCACTTCCCAGCAAATTAGGGACACTGTTGCTCCTGGGGTATCGGCGAGGACCATTCGCAATCGTCTCTATGAAGCTGGGTACAGTCCCGTACACCGTTAGGCCGTCTTCCGCTCACGCCCCAACATCGTGCAGCCCGCCTCCAGTGGTGTCGCGACAGGCGTGAATGGAGGGACGAATGGAGACGTGTCGTCTTCAGCGATGAGAGTCGCTTCTGCCTTGGTGCCAATGATGGTCGTATGCGTGTTTGGCGCCGTGCAGATGAGCGCCACAATCAGGACTGCATACGACCGAGGCACACAGGGCCAACACCCGGCATCATGGTGTGGGGAGCGATCTCCTACACTGGCCGTACACCACTGGTGATCGTCGAGGGGACACTGAATAGTGCACGGTACATCCAAACCGTCATCGAACCCATCGTTCTACCATTCCTAGACCGGCAAGGGAACTTGCTGTTCCAACAGGACAATGCACGTCCGCATGTATCCCGTGCCACTCAACGTGCTCTAGAAGGTGTAAGTCAACTACCCTGGCCAGCAAGATCTCCGGATCTGTCCCCCATTGAGCATGTTTGGGACTGGATGAAGCGTCGTCTCACGCGGTCTGCACGTCCAGCACGAACGCTGGTCCAACTGAGGCGCCAGGTGGAAATGGCATGGCAAGCCGTTCCACAGGACTACATCCAGCATCTCTACGATCGTCTCCATGGGAGAATAGCAGCCTGCATTGCTGCGAAAGGTGGATATACACTGTACTAGTGCCGACATTGTGCATGCTCTGTTGCCTGTGTCTATGTGCCTGTGGTTCTGTCAGTGTGATCATGTGATGTATCTGACCCCAGGAATGTGTCAATAAAGTTTCCCCTTCCTGGGACAATGAATTCACGGTGTTCTTATTTCAATTTCCAGGAGTGTACTTTATTAAGTTAAAATTCAGAGAAATGTTCGTTTATAAGATGGAAAGCAGGTTCACTTTAATGTCTCATCAATGACGAGATCATTAGAGACGGGTCACAAGCTCGGTTTGGGGAAGTATACGATAGGAAATCACCCGTGCCCATTTTCAAACGAACCATGCCGCGGGTTGCTTTTCATAATTTAGGGAATCCATTGGATATCTGAATCTTGTCTCTCTCTCTCTATTGAGACTTTTCAGCACGCCCTGGTTTTATGATGAGAAGATGGAGGTAGTGAATCCTGGTGACGGCATATAGACTTCTCCTTTCGATGGTACCAAGGAGGCCTCCTGACAGCTGGGCTAAAAGGAAACCGATTTCTTGAACAATGTTGTCTGGATCACGATGTAGAGCGTCCAAGAGCTTTAGATGGAGAGTCATATTAGCTCTTGAGCAACATTTGTGTGGGCTTATGTCATGTATCATGTTTTCTGCCTCTTCAAAGCTCCAATTCTTGGACAGTATTAACTGTCTGATACTTCTTTGAGTGCATACAGCTCCTGTAATTTGACGTGTGTCACTCTCGACAGCGTACACTAATCGGCGGTGTTTGTTTTCCGCGCTAATTAAAGTCGTGTGGTCTAGGGAATTACGGTCAACGTTTGTGGCTGTGGCATTACCCGCTAGATTGGCTACAGTGTAAGCAATTGCAGCACTGCAGGACTAGTCGTACGTGCGGCTCAACGGGACTTCGCACGCCGGCACGCCAGCTGCTACTGTGGCTTGAATGTTACCAAGTGCATGAGCAGTAGCATTACTTTAACCTGCTCACCTACGTTGGATTTACACACAAAATTTTTAAAAGATATTACGCCATTACACTGAGGTGGATAAAGTCATGGCATACCTCCTAATGTCGTGTTGGACCACCTTTCGTTCGGCATAGTGCAGCAACTCGACGTGGCATGGAATCAACAAGTCGCCGGAGGTTCCCTGCAGAAATATTGAGCCACGCTGCCTTTATAGCCATCCACAATTACGGAAGAGTTGCCCGTACAAGATTTGTGCTCTAAATGACTTCTCGATTATGTTCCATAAATATTCGATCGGAGTCATGTAGGGCAATCTGAGTGGCCAAATCATTCGCTCGAACTGTCCAGAATGTTCTTCAAACCAATCGCGATCAGCTGTAGCCCCCTGACATGGCGCATTGTCTACCATAAGAATTGGCTGCAAAAAGTCTCCAGATAGCCGAACATAACCAATTCCTATCAATGATCGGTTCATTTGGACCAAAGAACTCAGTCCATTCAATGTAAACACATCCCACGCCATTATGGAGCCACCACCAGCTTGCACAGTGCCTTGTTGACAACCTGCTGTTTGTGCCATACTCGAACCATACCGTCAGCGCTTATCAACTGAAATCGGGGCTCATCTGACCAGACTACGGTTTTCTAGTAGTCTAGACTCCAACCGATGTGGTCACGAGTCCAGAAGAGGTGCTACAGGCGATGTCGTGCTGTTAGAAAGGCATCAGCGTCAGCCGTATGCTGCCATAGCCCATTAACGCCAAATTTCACACCTTTGTTCTAACTGATACTTTCGTCGTGCCCCTAGCATTGATTTCTGCCCTTATTTAACGCACTCTTGCTTGTCTGTTAGCACTGACCACGCTACGAAAACGCCGCTGCTATCGGTCATTAAGTGAAGGCCGTCGGCCTCTGTGTTGCCATTGGTGAGAGGTAACGCCTAAAATTTGGTATCCTTGGCACACTGTTAACACAGTGGATCTCGCAACATTGAATTCTCTAACAACTTCCGAAAAGAAATGTTCCATGCTTCTAGCGCCTACTACCATTCCGCCTTCAAAGTCTGTTAATTATTGTTGTGCGGCCATAACCACGTCGGAAATCTTTCCACATGAATCACCGGAGTACAAATGACAGCTCCACCAATGCACTGCCCTTTTATACCTTGTGTACTTGCGACTACCGTCATATTTATATGTGTATATCGCTATCCCCTGACTTCCGTCACCTCAGTGCAGTCCCACTGTATTACTACTAGTATACCGTCTTCGGGCAAATCTCTTCCTGAGTATAGGCTATACAATGTTGGAATCTGTTCACCAGAACCATTTCCCATAAAAATGGCATTCTTGACCTTTAACGTCTTTAGCGAAAATGGAATATCTTATGGTGTCATTCCTTGTTTTTCAGTTCAGCTTTGGAATTTTAGTAGTGTTTTCACCTTCGTCATGCTTCGCTTTAGTGACGCGCTTGCTCTTAAAGAAACAGTGAAAGAATTTTCCATTTCTCCAGCGGAACTGTATCGCTTCGTGCTAGAGTTGAGTTTATAGAGCACTCCGTCTTCAGGCCACAAGTGGCCCATCGGGACCATCCGACCGCCGTGTCATCCTCACTAAGGATGTTGATAGGAGGGGCGTGTGGTCAGCACACCACTCTCCCGGTCGTTACAATGGTTTTCTGTGACCGGAGCCGCTACTATTCGGCCGAGTAGCTCCTCAGTTGGCATCACGAGGCTGAGTGCACCCCGAAAAACGGCAACAGTGCATGGTAGCCTGGATGGTCAACCATCCAAGTGCCGGCCACGCCCGACAGCGCTTAACTTCGGTGATCTGACGGGAATCGGTGTATCCACTGCGGCAAGGCCGTCGACGAGCTTATAGAGGGTGTATCATAATTAATGACATAATCGCATATAGTGAAAAGTACACGATAATGGAAGCAACGAAGTCTTAGTAAACATTGGTCCGCAAACTAACGTTTTGCGAAATAATTGGGACTTTGTGGCTACCAACCACCACTGACTCCATTCTGTGTAAACACCGCATGCCAGTCCGCAGTGCGGCCTTTGCTTATATTTTCGAGGCTTGGAGTTGTAAACAAAATGGATATGACAGTACATTACACACTCAGAGTGTCACTCAGGCCAATTTTTTGCGGAGCGTCAGTTGTGTTGCACGAGTGTTAGTGGTAACATAAAACTCTACAGTAACGAGGAGTATGTCGGTATTTACTTCTTGTATGGTAGAGCCAACGTCAGTGCACGGGAGACCGCGTGTTAACACCAAGAATCATACCCTGCCAAAGCACCCCGAAAATCCAGCGTTTACAACGGTGCGTCAGTGCCTCCGAGAAACTGGGAGCTTCGCACGTGCTGCATGAGCGGGTAGGCACTCCAACAGCAGTTCCAGGACGCGTCAGTGGTCATCGGGAAGCTGTGCGAGGACCGTAACTTTTAGGGCCCTATTTGTGACTACGACTGCAGCTCTTGGTTCCGCTTCACTGTGAATCACTTGCCAGTTCGCTGCTGTAAAAGGGATCCGCCCAACTTGGGAGTACGGCTCCTGCAGACAGAGGACGTCCAGACTGCACTCCTCCACCACTCTTCGAAGTTCCTGCAGTACTAATTTACTGTTGTGTGCGTTTATCTGTCGAACGTTTAACTTAACGGTCATGGGAAGTATGTACGAATGTGAGATTCCGGACAATTTTTCATCCAAGAGTATCTGTGAAATACAAATCTTACTGGTAGTTGGTAACACATTGCGAGCAGGTGACACACTTACAGGTGCCATGTTTTTTAGCTGACAATCGTGGAAACACGACAGCTGAGCCGCCTATACTCTTTGTCAGACGTTCGTAATAATGTTCAGTGAGTTCGCTGTCCAGCGTTCACTCGCGCTTCTATACTGACGCGCCAAACAAACTGGTATAGACATGCGTTTTCAAATACAGAGATATGTAAACAGGCAGAATACGACGCTGCGGTGGGCAACGCCTATATAAGACAACAAGTGTCTGGCGCAGTTGTTAGATCACTGCTGCTAAAATGGCAGGTCATCAAGATTTAAGTGAGTTTGAACGTGGTGTTATAGACGGCGCACGAGCGATGGGAATAGGCGACAGAGGGATAGAGAAACAGTTAAAATCGCTCAAAAGAGGAAAGGCCGCTGGACGTGATGGCAGTTCGATTTTACACAGAGCACACGAAGGAACTTGCCCCCCTTCTTGCAGCGGTGTACCGTAGGTCTCTAGAAGAGCGTAGCGTTCCAAAGGATTGGAAAAGGGCACAGGTCATCCCCGTTTTCAAGAAGGGACGTCGAACAGATGTGCAGAACTATAGACCTATATCTCTGACGTCGATCAGTTGTAGAATTTTGGAACACGTATTATGTTCGAATATAATGACTTTTCTGGAGACTAGAAATCTACTCTGTAGGAATCAGCATGGGTTTCGAAAAAGACGGTCGTGTGAAACCCAGCTCGCGCTATTCGCCCACGAGACTCAGAGGGTCATAGACACGGGTTCACAGGTAGATGCCGTGTTTCTTGACTTCCGCAAGGCGTTCGATACAGTTCCCCACAGTCGTTTAATGAACAAAGTAAGAGCATATGGACTATCAGACCAATTGTGTGATTGGATTGAGGAGTTCCTAGATAACAGAACGCAGCATGTCATTCTCAATGGAGAGAAGTCTTCCGAAGTAAGAGTGATTTCAGGTGTGCCACAGAGGAGTGTCATAGGACCGTTGCTATTCACAATATACATAAATGACCTTGTGCATGACATCGGAAGTTCACTGAGGCTTTTTGCAGATGATGCTGTGGTGTATCGAGAGGTTGTAACAATGGAAAATTGTACTGAAATGCAGGAGGATCTGCAGCGAATTGACGCATGGTGCAGGAAATGGCAATTGAATCTCAATGTAGACAAGTGTAATGTGCTGCGAATACATAGAAAGATAAATCCCTTACCATTTAGCTACAAAATAGCAGGTCAGCATCTGGAAGTAGTTAATTCCATAAATTATCTGGGAGTACAAATTAGGAGTGATTTAAAATTGAATGATCATATAAAGTTGATCGTCGGTAAAGCGGATGCCAGACTGAGATTCATTGGAAGAATCCTAAGGAAATGCAATCCGAAAACAAAGGAAGTAGGTTACAGTACGCTTGTTCGCCCACTGCTTGAATACTGCTCAGCAGTGTGGGATCCGTACCAGATAGGGTTGATAGAAGAGATAGAGAAGATCCAACGGAGAGCAGCACGCTTCGTTACAGGATCATGTAGTAATCGCGAAAGCGTTACGGAGATGATAGATAAACTCCAGTGGAAGACTCTGCAGGAGAGACGCTCAGTAGCTCGGTGCGGGCTTTTGTTGAAGTTTCGAGAACATACCTTCACCGAGGAGTCAAGCCGTATATTGCTCCCGCCTACGTATATCTCGCGAAGAGACCATGAAGATAAAATCAGAGAGATTAGAGCCCACACAGAATCATACCGACAATCCTTCTTTCCACGAACAATACGAGACTGGATTAGAAGGAAGAACCGATAGAGGTACTCAGGGTACCCTCCGCCACACGCCGTCAGGTGGCTTGCGGAGATGGATGTAGATGTAGATCTCTGAGGTAGTGATGAAGTGGGGATTTTTCCGTACGACCATTTCACGAGTGTACCGCGAATATCAGGAATCCGGTTAAACATCAAATCTCCGACATCACAACGGCCGAAAAAAGATCCTGCAAGAACGGGACCAACGATGACTGAAGAGAATCGTTCAACGTGATAGAAGTACAACCCTTCCGCAAATTGCTGCAGATTTCAGTGCTGGTCCATAAACAAGTGTGAGGGTGCAAACAGTTCAACGAAACCACATCGATATGAGCTTTCGGAGCCGAAGGTCCCCTCATGTACCCTTGTTGACTACACGACATAAAGCTTTACGCCTCGCCTGAGCCCGTCAACACCGACATTGGACTGTTGATGATTGGAAACATGTTGCCTGGTCGAACGAGTCTCGTTTCAAATTTTCCAATGAGGATGGACGTGTACGGGTATGGAGACAAGCACATGAATCGATGGACCCTGTATGGCAGCAGGGGACTGTTCAAACTGGTAGAGGCTCTGTAATGGTTGCGGGCGTGTGCAGTAGGAGTGATATGGGAGCCCTGATACTTTTAGATACGACTCTGATAGGTGACACGTACGTAAGCATCCTCTCTGATCACTTGCATCCATTCATTTCCATTGTGAATTCCGACGGACTTGGACAATTCCAGCATGGCAATGCCACAACCTACACGCCCAGAATTGCTACAGAGTGGCTCCAGGAACACTCTTCTGAGTTTCAACACGTACGCTTCAGCATATCTGGGATGCTGTTCAGAAGAGATCTCCACCCCTCGTATTCTTACGGATTTATGGACAGCCCTGCAGGATTCACAGTGTCAGTTCCCTCCAGCACTACTTCAGATATTAGTCGAGTCCATTCCACGTCGTGTTGGGGTACTTCTGCGTGCTGCCGGTGGTCCTACACGATATGAGGCGGGTGTACCAGTTTCTTTTGCTCTTCAGTATAGTACCGGGATCACCAACAGGACGTCGGGTGCCTGTAGCCGTCTTTTCTGTTGAAGTTCTTACTCTGCTTCAAGACTGTATCTGGCTCTTGTTTTGCGCGTGTGCATCCCGATCATCACGCAGTTTGCAGCCTTGCCGGAACTTGATGGCCTGCGCGATAGCCTATCAAGTTTCACGAAGCTGGTCGCTGGGCAGCAGCCTCAGGGAGAAAGGTGCCGGGACCTCTACACTGTACTGAGGGAGCTGGTGTCGTATGTCTGAGATTACTAGCTATAAAACACGGCTTCAACAAACGTCTCGCAGAATCATAGTGAGCTATCGGTTGTGAGTAAGCTTTCAGTGCACGAACAGTTTCTCACACATAGTCTCCCTCTACTTTTCCGTGGTTCTCTAATTCGCTTAAACCAACCACGGAACGATTCCTTTGGAAAGGATGTGGCCCCCACCACCTTCCCCATAATTTCTCAGTCCGAGTATGTGATCGGTCTCTAACCAACTCGTCGTCTATGTGACAGCCTTGGTTCTGGCTCTGAGCACTATGGGACTTAACTTCTGTGGTCATCAGTCCCCTAGAACTTAGAACTACTTAAACCTAACTAATCTAAGGACATCACACACATCCATGCCCCAAGCAGGATTCGAACCTGCGACCGTAGCGGTCACGCCGTTCCAGACTGAAGCGCCTTTAACCGCACGGCCACACCGGCCGGCACCTTGGTTCTGACCAATGACTTTTAGAGCCAATAGAAGCTCGGAAAACTGAGGATGATGTGTTATGACATTGTAATAATCATTGTACTTTGACGTACCCACCTGAAAAGAAAGGTGTACACCATGAGAAAGACGCCGCAACATGGTCAAAACGTAAGTAAATTTAGTGTTGTAAGTATTTCATATAATGACGCGTAGCAGATTCCGAATGATTTCAGCTTGTAGACAGCTCATTGACTAGCAGCATAATAGGACATCATTGTTTTTGTCAGACATGATGTGCTGCCAAGAGCGAATGATAACTAGCAAGTCGGCACCGAAAATCATTCATATACTCGATTGTTGTTGCTTTATCAGTATACACAGACGCGTAGCCGACTCGACCATTTTATCTATAGCTATCCATATACGCGATCTCATCAAAAGCGTTCGGACACCTATTTGTGGACATTAAAATTGAGTGTGTCCACCCTTCACCTTTATGGTGGTTTGAACAATGCTGAGGATACTTCCAATGCCGTATCTGAATGTCTGTGGAGGAGTGGCAGACCATTGTTAATCAAGGGCCAAAACAGAAGGTTTTGATCTTGGAAGCTGGCATCTAGAGCGAAGTAGATCTTTTAACTCATCCCACAGGTGTTCCATTGAGTTCAGTCCGGGACTCTGGGCAGGCTGGTCCATTTCATAAATGTTATTGTCAGCAAACCATTGCCACACAGATGCTGCTTAATGGCAGGGTGCGTCGTCATGCAGATACAGTCATCGTCAATGAAGTGCTCCTCTACTGTACGCAGAGACAACGCTGTAAAACTTGTTCATGTACTTCCGCGTTTAGCGTTTCCTTAAGGGCAATAAGGGGACCGCACCATAGCCACGGAGAGCACCTCATATCATAAGACCACAGCCTCCGTACTTCACTATTGGCACTACCCATGGTGCCGGATAAGTTTCATCGGGCATTCGCCAAACTCAGACTCTTCCATCAGACTTCCACAAGAGATAGAATATTTCATAACTCCAAATCACTCGTTTCCAGTCATCCACTGTCCAGTCGCTGTTTACACCATCTCAAGCGTCGGTTAGCAGTGACAACAGAATTATGTGGCTTATGAGGAGCTTCTCGACCACTTCATCCAATTCTTTTTGACACTCTACGCACAATCACTGTGCTCGCTGGTACTTCTTTGTAACTCACGAGTGGTTACTTCCGTTGATTTCATGGGATTTCTTAGAACCACCTTCCACAATGCTCGACTGCAGTGGCAGGCCATTGTTGTCTTGGCTCAGCTGTGATTGTTTCCACGTCACAATCTCATCACCAACAGTCGACTTGGGTAGCTTTACAAGTGTTGAAATGTCACTTAGGGTTGGTTCAAATGGCTCTGAGCACTATGGGACTTAACATCTATGGTCATCGGTCCCCTAGAACTTAGAACTACTTAAACCTAACTAACCTAAGGACATCACACAACACCCAGTCATCACGAGGCAGAGAAAATCCCTGGCCCCGGGAATCGAACCCGGGAACCCGGACGCGGGAAGCGAGAACGCTACCGCACGACCACGAGCTGCGGACTGTCACTTAGGGATTCGCTACTCAGTTGAGGTCCAGTGAGCAGTCCACGTTCCAATTCACTGAGCCCTACTGACCGACCCATTCGCCTGTTACTGCTTCTGAATTGACAACACATTAATCCACACCATCTTTTATACTGGCGGGTCCACCTCTCGTGATATCTATTCGTCACTTCTGCACTACATAGGATACTTTTGATCAGTTAGTCTTCAAGGTGTTTTATTTAAGAAAGACAGACATAAACAGTATCAGCAGATTGTAGGTTTTCCAGAGGCTTATATAAGCAGACAACGCGTACCTCAGGACGATCTAAACTCCAGTAAGATATTTGAGGCTGGGGATCTGTTTATGCAGTGTAGCGGAAGAAGTGCAAAATGGCTCTGAGCACTATGCGATTTAACTTCTGAGGTCATCAGTCGCCTAGAACTTAGAACTAATTAAACCTAACTAACCTAAGGACATCACACACATCCACGCCCGAGGCGGGATTCGAAACTGCGACCGTAGCGGTCGCTCGGTTCCAGACTGTAGCGCCCAGAACCGCACGGCCACTCCAGCCGGCTAGCGCAAGAAGATTAAAGTAATATCTTGTAACATGAAATTGTCATAAATTTTAGGTATTGTGATGTACCTTCCTCTTTTTGAGTCGTACGAAACGCCGCATTCACCGTACCCGAGATCCTTGCCTTTAAGAAACAATGGACTGTGAGTAGATTTGAATGGAGTGCAATTCACGTCGTGTACGGCAACCCCGAAACTGGGTGCACGCAGCGAATCGCTACTCTGCAGAGCAGTTTATGTTCATTGTGAAGACAATAACCATGAAACTATTGTACCTACAGTAGCCTTTCCCGTTTTTGCATCTTCTACCGTTGCGGGATCTCCAGTGCTGGAATGTGAGATATACAAAATTCGACTGCAATGACTAATTAGAGGTGTTATTACTGATACTACATCCCACAGTATAACACCAATTGTTTCCATGAGGCCCACATAGCTAATACTTGGGTGTAGCTGTAGTGTCAACTGCGATGTGACAGTTCATATGGAAGAAATATCTGCTCTGGATGTTCGTTCTGCGATACTGCAGAAGGACTTGGCAGGAGTGTAGCCACTGTACTCGACTGCTGGCAGTGATGGTAACTAGAATGTACGGTCGCAAGAGACCAGGATCCGGCGAGCTACGTGGCACTGCCGAGAGGGAAGACCATCGTGTTAGGCATATGGCTCTGGCGCATCATACTGCATCTGCAGCAGCAATTTGACAACTAGTTGGCACCACACTGACACAGCGAACTGTTATAAATCGGTTACTTCAATGACAGCTGCGTCCCAGACGCCTTGTAGCGTGCATTCCACTGAGTCCAAATCACCGTCATTTGCGACTTCAGTGATGTCAAGTCAGAGTCATTGGAGTGCAGAGTGGAGGGCTGTTGTGTTTTCTGACGAAGGTTGTTTCTGTCTCGGAGCCAGTGATGGCCATGTGTTCAATCTTGGCTCTATGAACCAACGTGTTCAGGACCGCTTTCCTGTCTCTGACGACGACCACCTACAGTCCGAATTGCAGAACTTAATATGTGTTTCCGGGGAAAATGGATACAGCAAAAAAGACATCGCAAACGCTTTCAAGGGACGCCGACGAAAGACACCTGGTGAATCAGTAGAAGAGGCCAAACGGACTGGATTCCTGCCATACTGTGGAGCAACTAGCAGCGAGTTAGGACGTCTGCTGAAGAAACATTGGCTAAGACCAGTGTTCCGGCCCGCCCCCAAGATACGAGATATGTAGCGCCCTGATAAAGACGACATAGCTCTTCGAGTGCCCGGCGTGTATGGGGTACCCTGTGAATGTGGCAGCATGTATATCGGACAAACAATTCGCACGGTTGCGGAGCGTTGTGCTGAGCACAAGCGCCATATAAAACAAAGGGAGCTTGACAAGTCGGCCATAGCGGAGCATTCCCTAGAAAACGGACATAAAATACAGTTCAAAAATACAAAAGTGTTGGTTCATGCATCTACATATTTGGAATCCGTTATAAAGGAAGCGGCTGAGATCAGATTTAACAACAACAATTTCAACAGAGACCAGAGGTACACACTCAGCAGGGTATGGGGACGAGGGTAGAACATCCAAAGAAAGCAAAGACAGATGCGCAACGCGGGAGCGGCAGTTTCAAACGTGGCGCCTGCCCCTGGCGCCACCTAACGTCACCGGTGCTGCCACGGTCAATAGCTCCGCTAGCTGCCCGGGTCGACTTAGGCGCGCGCGCAGCAATGGGTCTATCTGATTGGCTGCTGATGATGTTATCATGCCTATGTAAGCGAGAAACCGTAGCAGGCCCGGCAGTCAGTGAACTTCTGACGACGATGGCGGAGATGGTTATCGAAAGCTCGAGGATTTTATTCGAGCTGACGCGGCGTGAAAACCGAGAACGTTTTATTCAACATATCTGCGTGCTAGACACACTGGACCCACACCTGGAATTATGGCCTGGGATGTGAGTTCGTATGAGAGTAGGAGCACTCTCGTGGTTATCCCACGCACCCTGACGCAAATTTGTACGTCACTCTGGTGATAAGATCTGTTGTGCTACCGTTCATGAACAGTATTCCAGGGAGTGGTTTCCAGCAGTATAACGCTCGTCCACATACCGCTATTGTAACCCAGTATGCTCTACAGACCGTCGATGTTGCCTTGGCCTGCTCGATCACCAGATCTGTCTCCAATAGAGGACATATGGGACATCACTGGACGACAACTCCAGCGTCATCCACAAACAGTATTAACTATTAACTGACCAAGTGCAACACCATTGACTCTATCCCACAAACTGACATCCGGCATCTGTATCACACAATGGATGCACATTTGCATTCTCGCACTCAGCATTCTGACGTTTACATCGGTTATTAATGTACCAGCATTTCACATTTGCAATAGCTTATATCGCGCCTACATTAATCTGTAATCTTGCAATGTTAATCACTTACTTATTTTACCTAGAAATAAGTTTTCCCGCAATTTCATAACTCTACATTAGTTATTTTTTGGTATTGCATTTCTTTTCATAAGTGTATTTCTGTTAAGAAAAATGAAACCGATTCTCTAAGTTACGACGTATAACATTATATCAGTGAGCTCAAACAGTTCGTAGATTATGAACGATTCAGATATCCATATGTAAACATAACCATGTATTATAGATGGCACACTGAGGGCTTCGAACCAAAATGACAATTAATCACGAGTTTGTTATGTGCGTTTTGCCTTAGTCGCAGGCATGGCTCATACAATACTGCTTCAAAAAGATATGTTCCTGTGCATCAAAATGATCTTCACTGTCATGAAACGCCCTGTATACAAATAACGAACATATCTACGTGCGCTATGAAACAGATCGTTGCAGGCGTTGTCCAGCGGTAAAGAGAATTGTACACGTAAATCAGTGAAAACCCAATACAGAGGCTGCGTAGTAGTATTGTCTGTTGAAATGAGCAAACAAGACCTATTCTGAAGTGTTTACAGATACTAACTGTCAGATCTGCTTTCACAATGTCCGAGAAAACGTTGACAGAATTACTTTCGAACATTAAATGGCAGAAAAACGAACTGGAAATATCAATTAAATATGCAGCTCGAATTTTTGGATCTCTGTCAGTAGTAGCCTGATTTAAAAAAACTTTCTACCATAAATATTATCAGATTGTTATTGTCTCCCTTACTTCTTGTTTAGCCGGCCGCGGTGGTCTAGCGGTTCTAGGCGCTCAGTCCGGAGCCGCTCGACTGCTACGGTCGCAGGTTCGAATCCTGCCTCGGGCATGGATGTGTGTGATGTCCTTAGGTTAGTTAGGTTTAAGTACTTCTAAGTTCTAGGGGACTGATGACCATAGATGTTAAGTCCCATAGTGCTCAGAGCCATTTGAGCCACTTCTTGTTTATACTCTGAAGAGCCAAGAAACTGGTACACTTGCCTAATGTCGTGTAGGGACCCCGGGAGCACGCAGAAGTGCCGCAAACGACGTGGAATGGGCTCCACTAATGTCTGAAATAGTGCTGGAGGGAACTGGCACCATTAATCCTGCAGGGGTATCCATAAATCCATAAGAGTACGAGGGGGTGGAGATCTCTTCTGAACAGAACGTTACAAGGCATCCCAGATATGCTCAATAACGTTCATGTCTGGGAAGTTTGGTGGCCAGCTGAAGTGTTGAAACTCAAAGGAGTGTTCCTGGAGCCACTCTGTAGCAATTCTGGGCGTGTGGGGTGTCGCATTGTCGTGCTGGAATTGCTCAAGTCTGCCAGAATGCACAACGGACATGAACGGATGCAGGTGATCAGACACGATGCTTACGTACGTGTCACCTATCAGAGTCATATCTAGACGTATCAGGGTTCCCATATCACTCCAACTGCATACGCCCCACACCATTACAGAACTTCCATCAGCTTGAACAGTCCTCTGCTGAGACGCAGGGTCCATGGTTTCATGAGGTTGTCTCCATACCCGTACACGCCCATCCGCTCGATAGAATTTGAAACGAGACTCGACCGACCAGGCAACATCGACAGTCCAATGTCGGTGTTGACGGGCCGAGGCGAGACATAAACCTTTGTGTCGTGTAGTCATCAAGGGCACACGAGTGGGCCTTCAGCTCCGAAAGCCCATATGGATGGTGTGTCGTTGAATGTTTCACACGCTGACACTTGTTGATGACCCAGCACTGAAATCTGCAGCAGTTTGAAGAAGGGTGCACTTCTGTCACGTTGAACGATTCTCTTCACTCATCGTTGGTCCAGTTGTTGCAGAATCTTATTCCGGCCGCATTGATGTCGGAGATTTGATTTTTTGCCGGATTCCTGATATTCACGATGCACTCATTAAATGGTCGTACGGGAAAATCCCCACTTCATCCCTACCTCACGTCCCGGGCATGACGTTAAACTGTGTCCAAAACCGAGTGACCACCAGTATAAGTGGTCCGCTTCTACCAAGTGGCAACGGCCTTCTTGGAGGGCGGGTGAGCGGGTAAGGGATAGGGAACTCTGTTGTCCTTGGAATGAGAAATCGTCCCTGAAGGCGGAAGAACCAGATTGGTCAACGTTATCAAAATGTGGAAGGCCACGAGAAACCACCACATTAAAGATCCAATGGATTTCTCTAGTTACACATCATGGTTGTGTTCAAAACCAAATTTTCCGGAGTTTCAAGTCCCAAAACGGATCTCCGAAGGGGGGGGGGGGGGCGGGCAGAGGGAACAGTTTTGAGCAACGCTGTCACAAAGAAGAGATTATCATTGAAAGATAGTATAAAGATAAGTACATGGAATGGGAAGACGATGGCTCAAGATGGAAAAATCACCAATGCAATCCAAGAAACGGAAAGAATGAGCATTAAGATCATGGACCTTAGTGAAATGCGATGGCCAGGTTCAGATCCTTGTAACATCAATAAACACAGAATTTACTACTCAGGAACACCTAATGGACGGTATAAGTCTGGAATAGGATTTATAGTATCGAAAGCAATTGCAGAATGTGTCAATAATTGTGTACCTGTTTTAGAGAGAGTGATGTTACTCCAAATAAGTACTCTACCCGTACAGCTGAACGTTATTCAGGTCTACGCTCCAATAACACATCATAGGAATGAAGTTGCAGAATTTTATTCCCAAATATCAGATATTTTGCAACAACTACCGAAGAAAGATCTTACAATAATTATGAGAGATTTTAATGCCAAGCCACTATGGACTTGGCGAAAGGAATTAGAGAGGCGAACTACTCAGTGCATTTGCAGGAGAGTGGAGATTCGTAATACATAACACATTCTTGACACTACCACCCACACGTCTCTACACCTGGAAGTCCTCAAGAGATTCAGACGAAAATACTACCCGGAATCAGATTGATTATGTCTTGATAAATCAAAGATATAGAAACAGCTGTCTCTCAATGTAAACCCATCCAGATGCCGACATTAACTCAGACCACGTTCCCCTAGTTAGTGTCTTTAAAATCAGAATGAAGAGAGTTCAAGAGAAAAAAGTCAAAATGCATGATATCGCAAACTGAAAGAATCTTCCATAAGAGAAAATGCAGGAGTCCATCTTAATAATGAACTAAAGTCTCTGACAGGTAACTTGTGCACCGAAGAGAAAATAAAAAATAAACTCTATAGTGGACTCAGTTAAAGAAGAACATCTGAAATCCATTGTCAGTAAAAATAAGTCATGGATGACTGAAGAGGTACTTAAAATGATGGACAGAGAGAGGAAAGTGAAAAGTAATCCTCATGATTACAAAAATATTAACACGGAGATCAGGAAACGGATACGAGAAGCTAAGGAAAGAGAAATGCAGGAACAGTGCAATGAAACAGAGAAATCACAATTGAAGCGTGATTACAGAAAAAGGACAGGAAACATGTTGGTGAATAATGAAGGAAAAATAATAGTTGGACAAGATGAGCTTAAAAAAACATGGAAAACATACACAAAACAACTCTTTTATGACAACCGGCCAGAACGTCCTCAAATATATTGCGAAACAGGACCTAGAATCCTGCTGGAGGAAGTACAAGCTGCCATAAATGGAATGAAGAGTGGTAAATCACATGGTCCCGACAATGTGAATGCCGAAATTCTCAAGCTGCTCTGTGAGGATAATTTAAAATGGTTGGCTGCAATATTCAGTGACATCTACGGCTCTGGTAACATGCTACAGGAATGCTTTAAATCCTAATTTATTACATTGCCCGAAAAGCCCGGAGCTAAGACTTGTGGTGAATACAGGACCATCAGCCTCATGAGCCACCTGGTAAAGATCTTTCCTGAGGGTCATTCACCAAAGAATTTACAAGATCTGTGAAGAACAAATTTCTTCTGCACCGTTTTGTTTCAGAAATGCATTTGGCATGCGCGAAGCATTATTTAGTATCCAAGTACTATTTCAAAGGCGCAGAGATGTGAATTGCGACGTTTATGCTTTATTGATTATCAAAGGCTTTCGACAGAGTAGAACACCAGAAGAGTGTTGACGTTTTAAGAAGCATTGGTTTGGATGATAAAGACCTACTTATAATTGTAAACTTATATTGGAACCAGTCGGCTTCTGTGAGGCTGGACGGAGGAAATACAGAAGACATAGACATCTATTCAGAACACATCTTTAAGAAATCTCTTGATGAAGCAGAGATGGGAGTGCTCTTAAACGGAAAATATATCAACAACATCGGATATGCTGTCGACGTAGTAACATTTTCTGATAGTGAGGATAATTTGCAATACCTTGTCGATAGACTTGCACAAAAAAGCTCTGAATATGGTCTAGATGTCAACCCTCAAAAAACGAAAACAATGATAATCAGTAAAAACAGAGTCCCTGCGTGTCACATTAAGATAGACCAAAATCACATAGAGCAAGTACATAAATACACGTACCTTGGCACTACAATAAATGACCAGTGGGATCTTTCTGATGAAGTGAGAACTCGAATTGGAAAAGCCAGGGCTTTCGTCAATAAAATGGGTAACCTTTTCAAGAATCATGGCTTAGCAATGACGACGAAGATCAGACTTCTGCGCTGGTACGTATTTTCCACCCTTTTCTATGGTATTCAAACATGGACTCTGACAGAATCGTTGGGTAAGCGGCTGGAGGCTTTTGAGATGTGGCTGTACAGGAGAATGTTAAGAATATCATGGACAGCGCATGTCACAAATGTCGAGGTTCTACGAAGAATGAAGAAAGAGAAAGAGGTACTGGCCACCGTGAAAGCAAGAAAGATCCAGTACTTGGGACACATCATGCGGAACAAAGTCAGATACCATCTCCTCTAGACCTGCAAGGAAAAATACCAGGGAAAAGAAGCGTTGGCCGGAATAGGATATCCTGGCTTAAGAACATCAGAACGTGGACTACTAAAACATCTACAGAGCTATTTAGAGCTGTAAGTGGAAGGAAAAACACTGCCAAGATGGTTGCCAACATCCGGAACGGATAGGAACCAGAAGCAGAAGAAGAATCGCTACCTCGGAGATGCTGTGTCCCATAGCTCGTGCACCGACTGTAACGCCACGTTCAAACTCTCTTAAATCTTGATAACCTGCCATTTTAGCAGCAGTAACCGGTCTAACAACTGTACAAGACACATGTCTTATGTAGGCGTTGCCACCCGCAGCGCCGTATTCAGCCTGTTTATATATCGCTGTATTTGAATACACATGCCTATACCAGTTTCTTTGGCGCTTCAGTGTAGAATACTTATATGAATGTGTGGTGTCTGTTCCTTCAGAGATGTTCGAAAGAACAGACACCACGATTTCATGTAATTTATTCGCCTCGATGAGCAATGAACCCACGATCTTGAGTGCGGATGCATATTTCGTTCAACCTCGAACAGGAATCTAAAAATTACAGAGCATGAACATGGACGGAGAATGCGGGCTAGTGGTGCTAGGTGGGAATTTCAGGCATCGGGGCAGCGTACTGAGATATTCCGCACATTTGCGATAAACATTGTGTCCGGATGGTACAGTGATTAACGCAATTGTTTAGTAGATTGTTGGCACGGTAACTCAACGTGTTCAATCAAGAGGGCTGGCTGCTCTTCGTACTTTAAAAAAAAAAACTGAGTAAAGTATTCAGTGATCGACTTGAACAGTTGTCATGTGACGTCCACCCAGACCAAATACCGATAACAATAATGATCAAACTGAAGAGCAGAAAAAATAAGCAGGAGATCTCGTGTTCGAGTCCCGCTCTGGCAAACATTTTCACTCGTCGTTGCTGATTCCGCATAAAGTTCCCATGCAGCTGATATCGTTGGTTGCTTCCCTTTCCTTGTCTTTTTCCCTCTCCACATTCAATTTACGTAATATTTATACACTAATGTTTCTGAAAACTGAAATACCTAACGGATCTAAACCTAAATATTGCGTAGAATAATGTACCAGCCGAACGATATTAGGATTGCAGAGACGGCATACTTGAAGGACCAGAAACATTCATTTTAGTGCGTGTAGAAAGATCGGTGTTTAGCCAGGCTCAATCAGTAAAGAGCCATAAAACGAAGCGGGAATGGGCAGACAAATGAAGGCGTCCCTGGACGACGTCAAAGGGCACAGTTTAGCATACATGTGAGGGAGGCTTTTCTGAAAGACAGGAAGTATATAATGGAAGTCGCAATAACTTTCCAAACAACCATTCATAAATTTCGCTGCTGTGAGAGACT
Source organism: Schistocerca piceifrons (assembly GCF_021461385.2). Lineage (NCBI taxonomy): Eukaryota > Metazoa > Arthropoda > Insecta > Orthoptera > Acrididae > Schistocerca > Schistocerca piceifrons. Next base: position 150,553,985 of record NC_060149.1, on the reverse strand, counting down.
GAAGGAATGATTCAAGACAGGGACCGACCGAGTTGGCAAATTGGTCAACAGACTGGTCTCGCATTCGGAACGACAGTTCAAGTTCCCGCCCGGCCATACAGATTATATTTTCCGTGAGTTCCTTAAATCGGTACGGGCAAATGCCGGGATGGTTCCTTTGAAAAAGACAAGGAGGAGTTTCTAATCCGACACGAATAGCTGGTGTCACTGAATGCAGGTCCATCTTAACGACTTTCTGAGAGAACATTGCAAAACAGAACTGCGTGCGACGGGCATTTGGAGCCAGGCTCCTCGCAAAAGTTCATTGGTCATAGCGGCACAAGTAGGTGCGCGTCCACAATGGGCCAAAGAACACAGTGGCTGACTGGAGATGTCTAGTGTAATCCTAAAGTTGTGATTTCGAATCTTTTTAAATGACGCTCACGGCGCTGAATGCATCTACATCTCAACGAGATACTGAATCAGCAGTCCGTGACGATATATTTCAGTCCTGACTTGACCCTGTGATGCTTTTGGGTTGTTTTCGTACCATGACTTCGACCCACTCATTCAGATCACCGTGACCATGAACGATGATGTTTATTTCAACATGCTCTATGGCCAAATGTTGGTCTTCCCTCTACATCCTCATGATGAGTGTGTTGTGGATATCATCCTCTTGCACGATGAAAGCTGCTGTGCTCGCAGGGCTATACGTTGCTGGTTTGACAAAGACTCATTAACCCTATCGCACTTAAAATGACGCGCTAGATCACCCAATCATTAGCCCATAGGAAATGTCTGTGATGATTTGGAACACTCTGTGAACAGTAGAAATCAACATCTTTACAATTTGGAAGCTCTACAGGAGCTAATCATAAATTTGTTCGCTCAGCTGGGTATATCATACCTGAAGTAACATGTGGATGTGTTCCTCGCCGAAATGTGAGACATTATTAAGACTAGATGGAATGTTACACGGTATTAGCAGGATGTGTCCGGGGCCTGACAAATTTTTGCTCAGTGTGCTTGTTTGCATCCCGCTCCTCTCGAATGCGAATCCTATGTCTTACCACTGCGCCATCTCACTCCGTCACTTTACGTAATAGGCTGTGTAAACGAGTAACTTATGCTAAAAGGCACAGACAAACCAGTCCACATTGCGGAACAAAGATTCAAATAAATGTGGGTGGATAATCCTTGAGTGAAAAAAGTGTGAATCATCTAGTTCAACACACAATAATAGTATCTTGTCCAATAATTAGCGAAAGAGTCTGGACAACATAACAGCTTTAAAACTTCTTCCACGCTCATGTCATTGATACCGAAAGTAGAGAACATATGAAGGGCTTATTTCAATAGTGGTACAAGTCCATTACCTCCACTTTTCTGCCAATAATGCTTCTGCAGTTAATGATCCAAACAAACAGAAAGAAAGGTTCATCTCTAGCAAGAAGCCATATGCTTGAATATTTCTGGTATCTCAACTGCAGATTTTTTAGCGCTCATTTAACTTTAGGACTCTGTATCTCACAATGAACAAAATGGACTTGTACCACTATTGAAATAAGCCCTTCATATCATCACCAATACAGATTCTATCCCTGTTATATCTATGTACAGTGATATTCATACATATTTCTGTAGTTTCATAAGACGACAGCGCAAAATCTGCAAGATATATATAGAGAATTTACACGTATCAATGGATGAAGAAACTCTCCAAGTTTTAACTCAAATTGCACGTACTCAGTAAGGAAAATGAAAATAGGGGCAGGAGAGCACATGTATACAATTCATTGAATTCGTAACGACAGCAACGCACTTTGGAAATCAGTTCGTTTGAATGCCTATATGCAGGCGCAAACTACTTCGATGTGGCAATACAGAGCGGATGATTTGTCGATATCAGGCATTGCAACCTTCGCTTACCCACAGGCCTGATTCACATTCCTGCCGCCTCGTCATATGAGATGACAGCAACTCTCCTAGTACATAAAGCCAAAACTATCGCTGTTTATGGTGTACCACACAGATGTGAATGGCACCCGTTTACCGACACGCCAGACCAACAAATCATGCCTCAAAACACGTACTTTCCAGAGTACATTCGTTTTATGGTCACCCTTTCTTCAGATGTGCACATTTATTTACACGACAGGAATATAGTTTCTATACTATGGGCATTGTACAACTGCTTTCTTGACAACGTTCACTGAAAATTCTGCAGCGCCGTTAGTAAAGGAACAGTGGTCACAACTCGTAACTAAATGTAAACATCTGAAGATGGGATGCCGGGCAGCTTGAATGTCACCATGGTAAAATAAATGACTATAAAGACAACTCTTTGCAGCTAATTCATTATAAATTACCTCCATTTTCGAGAGGTGCAGTGTTCTATTACGTCCACTACGGACAACAACAATTTACTAATGTTAATACGAGAAAGCGCAGAAAAACAAAATACGGCAATGAGATAGGCAATTCCAGTCGCCTTCAATGAAGAGTAATATTGTGATTTTTGGCCACAGGCAGATTATCCGGGTGTTTGAAATATAGTGTGTTAATATAAACAAACAATTACCAAGCAATTTTTTAAATTGTTGTTCAAAAATCCTTTTGCTGACTGATCGCATAGGCATGGGTTGTCCCCGTAAACACTAACTAAATGAAGCCATCATTTCTTTGTTCGTTTTAAAAAGTTTAAAAATCTAAATCGATTGAGCTGGCTGTATTATACAGAAACAAAAGTGCGAAATTTCGTGCATCGCTGCAAGCCCGAGGCGCGTCGAGCGTCGGCGGAAATATTCGAAAATACGTCCCGGCCAGAGTGCCAGGCGGGTGCCTCGTTCTCTCTCCCGCGGATTTCTCCCTCGAGCTGGATTGAAACAGCGGGCCGGACCGTCCGTTGTCTACATGTTCTGATACGTCTGCCTCCTAGTGCAACTACTCCACGAACCGAAACTACGAGAAATGCTTTATACACGGATATGTGACTATTCTGTGTATGTCTGCAAATTTCCGCGCTTTTGTCTTCTGAAATCCAGTAGATACGGTACTTTTCAATAATCCTATATATGACAAAAAGCTACGGGGTAATTCAGCGACGTGCTTTAGATTTCGTATTGGACGTTCCATTCACAGCCCGTCGACGACGAAATCATTAGAGACAGAGCACATTCTCGAATTGGTCAAAGAAATCGGCTATGTCATTTCAAAGGAACCATTTGCCTTAAGCATGTCCTATGGCAAGAGGGGTGAGTGGGGGGGGGGGGGGGAGAGGGGCACTGATAGCTCCCAGGGAAAAGAATAAATATAGCGAAGTCAGTTGCTTTTCTTTCAAGAGAAAGATTTAGAAGTCGCTACTGCGTAGGTTTTCAACAGAGTTGGAAGTGACACCTCTTTATGGCTACTTAAAATCGCTTTTCGTCTTCCAAGATATTACAAATACTCCATACTCCAATGTCTAGCCCCCCCCCCCCCAAAAAAAACTGCATTTACATCAAAGTTTATCTATAGTAAGAGAAAAATTATAGCCAAAAGATATCACAAACATTGTACAATCTTTGCTAAGTAAACTCATTAATTGTTCGGCATCATTTGCCACGTATATCAAGTGCTCATTGTGAAACTTCCTTTTGTTGAGCTATTTTGTCTCTGGGACATAGATGCAAATACTCCTGGCCCAAACTGAGTGCTGCACAACACAGGGAGAGTTACGTTTTCCCATATTACAGTCTTAATGAGCGATTCGTTTTGAATTCTTAACAGAAGACAAGCAGAGAGGAAGGGTTGATATTAGGAACTGTTTCATTTCGGCATTCACCAGTACAGCGTTTCACAAAGTCCGTGACGATACAGGTGTCTTGGAAAATTACCATCGTTATTACGCTAGCAGTGTTCCTTCTGCAGTAGTTGGTTTTGTGGGATCTCGTCTTCAATTGCACCATAGTAGGTTACTTGGTATGTTACAGTTTTTACACCACAGTAGTTTAATGTGGGGTTTAATGATCTTATAAAATTCTTTGTAGTGTAATTATGTATTCAAAAATATTCCTTTTAATACTGCTTTCTTCGTAAGTAAATCTGATTCCCCCTTCTGTCGGGCTCCGCAGTGTGTTTTCAGCCAAATAATCTCTATGAGTTTGTATTTTCTGTTACACTAAGTAACAGACTGTTATATTAACTTTGTGCTGGCATAACTCACAAAAGTGGTCTTTTCTTTTGTTGCCATTGACTTAAATGCAATGCAGGATAAGCGAGCATCAACATTCTGCTTCTCGTTAGCGATTTCCGTGCTTCAGGCATTTAGACTGATTTCACAGTAAACACTGACGTCTGTTACGGTAACTTACTTTTTTTGTACTCTTTGACTGCAGGGAGAGAACGGATAATCTTACGCAGTCATTTAAGATTCAACTGAATCCGCCGATTTAGATGAAATAAAAATCAGGCCATTTATTGTCTGTCTTCCAGTATGTACTTATTTGATTGAATAGTGACAGCTTCCTTCTCTAGGCTGATTATTGGATTTTTACAGAAATTTTACGTTATGGCGGGATAATCGTATCGTAAATAAAGCGGTGGCAATTTATTAGCAAGATTTTTCATTTTCAAAAGCTACCGTAACCTGTGAGTATGGCATAAGGGCGGGATGGCACGTGATCTGCAATCTTGTTTGACCATAGCAGAGAATGAGGATATACGTAACGCAGTCGACATTCTCTGTGTTAAACATTCGTAGTCGATTTTGCCCTTTAAGTGCTCTATAGTAGGTGATTATTATTCTAGGATTGGCTTCCCACCACACGCACATTGAGCTCTAATTTTATTTACTGTTAACTCGCCCGATCGCCCCAAATTGCTTGTATGTTAAATAGTAATCGGACGTCTGTCTACGAAATTCAGTTTACATTACCGTAAATGGCGGATATCCTAAAATTATGTTTGTTACTGAGTAAATGACGTGTCGCCTTGAGAAGTTTATTATTGTTGATTATTCAAGTGATGTTACTAATCCATTATGAGACATCTTTCCATTCGAGCATTTTAAGTGTCATGTCCAGGCCCTCTTCCTTGTAAGTGTTGTTCCAGCAGGAATACGTAGAAATATTCGTAGTGTAGTATTTTCGTGGACGGAGGAATGATTATTTATTTACTTATTTATTTATTGATGCACTAATTTTGTCTGGTAAGATTAGGGGCTTGAGGCAGTCTTTTATATTTAACCACACTTCCTTAGAGACAACAATACAATTAAGCCTAGCACATGATCAGTACATAATAACAGTAATAACAGCAACAGCAGACATAGTGATAAATACATTCCTCATTAGTACCTGTCATATATGAATAAGAACTAACTAACAGAAATGTATAGTAGCGATACAAAAGAAAGCAAATATGAAAAAGAAGTTGACTGGTCAGCTGAAGTCTGTCACCCTTTCACAAACAACGTACTCCAACACCGTTGGTACTGCGGGTAATATGTTCATCCGACAATAGTCGTCTAATGAGTTTCGTCGATCTTTCTTGGGTATTGATCGAATTAAGTTTTGCTTCCAGTCAGTAAAATTATACCACTAACAATACAGGGACTTAAAATTACTTGAGGTATTTGAAGCAACTCTTTGCAAGTATTAAAAACTCCAACTTGCAAACTCAGATTTCAAATACCTTAAGTAATTATGCGGCAACAGCGGACACTGTGTCACAAATAAAGACTAAAGTTCCTTATGAGAACTGGAATGATAATATCTGGAACATTTTTAAACTATCTAAGCTCACTCCATCATTACCAACACCCTCAGAGGAGATTCCCATGATTGCTTTCTGTACTATGTGAGTAGAAACATGCTTAAAAAACACGCTTGTCGCGAAGGATCTTCTCCATCTTGAAAACTGACTCAGTTTCTTAAGGTCTCGGCTCTCTGCCTACAACACAGCCTGATTTTGGCTTTGAACACGTTTCACATCGCTTTGTTCCACAGCTTCCTGCATACTTCATAAAGTCATGTATTGGATTCCACTTGAGTCTCGTATTCGGAGTTCGTTTATTCATTATGTTTCGTAGCTTAACAGAAGCGAATTACTTTATCTTCCCTCTTCATTGTCATTGGGTGTTGTGACTACGTAGCGTGTGATGGAAAGGACCCACAGGTATAATACTCTTACACTGCCTGACAAAATAAGTGGGGCGCCCAGAAGACATCGTCAGATGTCAATGCAACTTCGTACTCGAACACATCAGCAGTGGGTATGCAAGTAATTAAAGTTGCAATACTCTCTGACAAGTAGAAAGACCACTAAATTGTATTAGCTTTGTTCAGTGTTGTTACCAGGCCCGGTGGGGTATATAAGGGGCGTGATCAGCGACAGATGTCGAGTGACGAGTGTGAAAACGGAGATGCTGTGCCCACGTATGAAACACCATCACAATCTGGCAGCGTTTGAAAAGGGTCTCATTGTGAGTCTCCCATTGGCCGGCTGGTCGAAATAGTACAAGATCCATGCGAGGAGCGTTTGGAAATGACATTGGTACGATGTTGGACTTCATGGGAACATCGCCAAGGTTCCGATCCGTAACGTGTGACCATCACAAGGGACGGTCACCGTATTGTGCATCGAGCACATCTTAAGCCTTTCGCATCTGCGCCTGTCGTCGGAGATCAAGTAATTGACTCCCTTCAACATTCTGCGTCATACCACACAATGTATAGAGGACTGTCAGCAGCCAGACTAGGGAATTACCGTTCCGTGTGTAAGCTCCCGTTAATATCTACATCTACATCGATACCCTGTAGCTCACACTTAGGTGCCTGGCAAAGGGTTCATCGAAACGCTTATACCTTCCCGTGGTGATCGTTTCTCCCTATGTAGGTCGGCGTCAACAAAATATTTTCGCATTCGGAGCAGAAAGTTGGCGATTGAAATTTCGTGATACGATCTTGCCACAACGCGAGGTCCTCCCAAAATCTTTTATCATTTCCGTGACACACTCTCACCTATTTAGCGATAATACAAAACGTGCTGCCCTTCTTTGAAATTTCTCGACATACCCCGTTAACCCTACCTGGCAAGGATCCCACACCCCGCAGCAATACTCCAAAAGAGGACGGACAAGTGTAGTATAGGCAGTCTCTTTAGCAGATCTGTTGCATCTTATATGTGTTCTGCCAATTGAAAGCAGTCTTTGGTTCGCCTTCCACAAAAATGTTCTATGTGTTCTTTCCAATTTAAGTTGTTCGTACTTGCAATTCCTAGAAATTTAGTTGAACTTACGGCCATTGGACTTGACTGATCTATCGTGTAACTTTTCGTTAATTAGCCGGCCGGAGTGGCCGAGCGGTTCTAGGCGCTACAGTCTGGAACCGCGTGACCGCTACGGTCGCAGGTTCGAATCCTGCCTCGGGCATGGATGTGTGTGATGTCCTTAGGTCAGTTAGGTTTAAGTAGTTCTAAGTTCTAGGGGACTGATGACCTCAGAAGTTAAGTCCCATAGTACTGAGAGCCATTTTTTTTTCGTTAATTACGGTTCATTGCCAATTTTCCCACCATACGGATATCTTTTCTAGATCGTTTTTCAAACTTATTTTGAGCTTCTGATGACTTTACTAGGCGACAAACGATAGGGACATCTGCAAACAACCTGTGACTGCTGCTCAGATTTTCTTCTGTATCATTTATATAGATAAGGAGCAGAGGAGGGCCTATAACATTACCTTGGGGAACGCCAAAAATAATTTCTGTATTGCTCGATGACTTTCCGTCAGCTACTACGAACTGTGACCCCTATGATAGGAAATCATGAATCTAGTCGTACATCTGAGACGATATTCCATAAACACGGAATTTGATTACAAGCCGATTGTGAGATACAATGTCAAAAGCCTACTGGAAATCTATAAATACGGAATCAAATTGAAATCCCATGTCGATATCACTCAGCACTTCGTGTGAGTAATGAGCTACTTGTGTTTCACAAGAACGATGTTTTCTAAATCCGTCTTGACTGTGTGTCGATAGACCGCTCCCTTCGAGGTAATTCATAATGTTTGAACATAATATATGTTCCAAAATCCTGATGCTTATCGACGTTAATGATATCGGTCTGTCGTCTAGCGAGCGGGTGTATATGATTGGTAAGTATGGAGCATCAGTATACTCTAAAAGGAATCTAATTGGTGTACAGTCTGGATGGGAAAACTCGCTTTTATTAAGTGATTTAAGTTGCTTCACTACTCCGAGGATATCTGATTATGAGTCACTCATGTTGGCAGCTGCTCTTGATTCGAATCGCGTGATGTTTACCACTTCTTCTTTGGTGTAGGAATTTCGAAGGGCTGTGTTTAGTGACTCTCAGTAGTACGAGGGTTGGAACTTTAATAGTGACAACTATTTATTTACAGCTCGTACAAAATATATACGTGTTGCAAAGTTTTACTGACCTTCACAGTAGTCACCAGCATTGTGTATAACCCGTTGCTAGCGATGTGGAAGTCGCAGGATACTCTTAGCAGTGCCAGTTGTGTTGACAGTTCAAGCAGCGCGGTCTATTGGTTCAAATGGCTCTGAGCACTATGGGACTTAACATCTGAGGTCATCAGTCCCCTAGAAGTTAGAACTAATTAAACCTAACTAACCTAAGGACGCCACACACATCCATGCCCGAAGCAGGATTCGAACCTGCGACCGTAGCGGTCGCGCGGTGCCACACTGAAGCGCCTAGAAGCGCTCGGCCACACCGGCCGGCGGCGCGGTCTGTTGCCCGACGAATTTAAAGCAGTTCTGAAGTGAATGCCATGAAGTGTTTCCTTCAGTTTAGAAATCGAGTTGAACTTACGAGGGCTTAAGTCAGGGGAGTGCAGTAGATGGTACAGCACTTAGCAGCCCCATCAGTCAAACAAATGAGTAACAGCTTGCACTGTACGTGTTTGAGCGTTGTCTTGCAAAATGATTTATTTATTTATTTAACCTGGCAAGATTAGGGCCATCAGGCCCTCTCTTACATCTAACCAGGCATTCTACTTATTTTACATTCATACGTTTTAGTAGGCATGTTAAACTACATCTAGTACAAAAAGTGAAATAAACAATTAGAAAGGTACACCTGGAAAAATACATACATATAGAGTTTATATTCGTAGATCATAAGTACTGTTATAATTAGACATTATTGAAGAGACAAATTTTAGATAGGAGTGCTGGCAGCGGGGAGTATGAGGGAGACTCATGGTGAAGGGAGGAGAAGAATAGACATGATGAAACATAATTAAGGAAATATAAAGGAAAAGAAGATTGCCTGGCTAATAGAGATATATGAAGGGGAAGGCATCTCAGGAGCGAGATAGGAGACGCTAGCTTTGCTATTTGACAGATGAGAGGATTGGCCTGGAACATTAGTTTTATGGAGAACTTTATGAGGATGATAGTAGGAAATGCTTCAACTTCTTCTTAAAAGCAGCAGGAGATTGAATTTTGCGCAAGGTAAGGGGCAGTTTGTTCCAGAGGCGGACAGCGGCAACTGAGAAGGAGTTTGCAAAAGTTTTTGTTTTGTGAGTGGTCACAGTTAGGATACCAAATAAGAGTGACCTCGTGTTTCTATTATGATGGCATGACAGGTTTTTAATCTCTGAAGCAAGGTACTGGGGTGCTTGCGCGACAAGGAGTCTGTGAAGTAGACACAGAGTGTGGTAGTCACCCAATTTGTCCGGCCGCAGCCACTTTAGCTCGGAGTATGAAGCACTAACATGATCATATCGGCGAATGTTGCAGGTGTAACGCACACAGGCATTCATGGTTAGCTCTAGCCGTCTTTTGTTTTCACTACTCGTGCCTTGTTGAATCACATCACAATAGTGGAGGTTCGGTAGAACGAGTGCTTGCACGAGCTGGCGTTTCAAGTCCTGTGGAAATATGTTCCGAAACTTTTTGAGAGCATAGAGACAAGCAGACGTCTTTCGGCACACTGCGACTGTATTCTCCGCCCAGTTGAGATGCTCATCCAAAGTTACACCCAAGTTCTTCACTGTTTTCTGATATGGTATTGGAGTAACGTCGAGCAGAATAGGAGGTAGCCGTTCGCGGAAATCTGAACTTATTAATTTCTGATGGGCTATTAAGATTACTTGCGTCTTTTTTGCATTTAGTTTAAGCCCCAGGCTTTTCGCCCATGTCACTACCGAAGACAGATCATCATTCATCTGAGCGATTGCAGTGTTTACGTCTTCAGGTCTGACGCTTAGGTAGAGCTGGAGGTCGTAGGCATAGAAATGATATTTACAGGAGGACAGAACCGACGAAATATCGTTGACATATAAAGAAAACAAAAGTGGTCCTAAGACTGATCCTTGTGGCACTCCCGAGGAAACATGTTTCCAGGAAGACTTTTCATTTACGCTGACAACACATTGCTGTCTGTCTTTTAAGTAGCTTTCAAACCATCTCATTGCACTATCAAAGAAATTAAGCTGTTGCATTTTTCTGAGCAATATGTCAAAGTTAACAGTGTCAAAAGCTTTGCTGAAGTCCAGTAGCGTCAATATTGTTGCCTTTCGATTGTCGATGGCACATTTCAGGTCATCTGTTACTTTAATTAGAGTGGTGTTTGTGCTGTGATGTTTACGGAAACTGGATTGAAATTTGTCATATAGGCTGAATTCATGCAAGTGTTCAGTGATTTGGTCATGAACAATATATTCGAGTGCTTTGGAAACAGCAGGCAGTATGCTAATTGGTCGGTAATCACTAGGCAGTTGCGGGTTTTCGATCTTAGGGATGGGTCGAATTATGCTTCTTTTCCATGCAGTGGGGTATATTCCGTTCACGAGGGAAAAATTAAATATGTCAGTTAAGACAGGTACTAAGATATCGGCAACATTCTTAATCATGGTTATACCGATTCTGTCGTTGCCTATTGCATCAGAAGAGATTCTCATTATTGCTTTTCTTGCCGTATTTGTTGTTACATGTTTTAGATGGAAGCTATCGTTGTTAGTTATCCTGTTTGGGGATTCTTGTGGACGGTAATTATCAGCCGTGCTGGTATTCAGAGGTGCAGAGAAGAATTCATTTAATTCGTTAGCTGACACATGAAAAGTAGTTTCCGATTTTGCCTTTCCGACCCCCAAGCTACGGAGATTCTTCCATAGAGTCGTGGGCGTCAGATCGCTGCATACAAGGGAGCGAGCGTGCCTGATTTTAGCATTGCGAATGCATTGTTTCACTCTGTTCCGTAGCTTTCTGTAATCTTCGAAACGCTCGGGTTTCGGATCTGCCTTGAAACGCCTGTGGGCAGCATCCCTATTAGTCATCATTTGACGTAATTCAGCTGTCAGCCATGGAGCAGGAGATTTTCTTACACGGATTGTGCGCACAGGTGCATGTTTGTCATTGAGGGCAGTGAGTTTATCACCAAGTTAATTAATTTTGCCGTCGATTGTAGGTTCTCTGATTATTTGATGCCATGAGATTTCCGAGCAATCTGCTGTTAGAGCATCAAGGTCAATACGTTTCATGTTCCTACAAGTTATGTAACGCGATTTGATCCTTGGGGGCTGCACAGAGTAGGCCAGGAATATTACATCATGTGCTGAGAGGCCAGGGGCCGATGTTTGACCAACATCTCTTACTTTGTCAGTCTGTTTCGTTGCGATTACGTCTATAAGAGTATGACTGTGCGCCGTATGGTGTGTAGGTTGTAATGGAAGAATGTTCATGCTATTGCAACTAAACAATCTTCTTAGGTTTATTGCGGAGGGATTGTCTCTTAGCAGGTCTACGTTCAAGTCACCCATTACGATGACATGTTCGTATTGACACTGGAGTGAATGTAATTCCGACTGGAAGGAACTCATTGAGTTTATTTTTGGCGGCTTGTACACGACGCCAGTCAAGAATTTCCGACTTTGTATATTTATTTCAATGAACATGAATTCAGCCTCTTTTTCTTCAGCAGGATTTGACGTACATAAGACTTTCGCTTTGAGATCTGTTCGTATATACGCGCCGACCCCGCCACCTCGCTTTTTTTTATCTGTCTGCCCTAAGAAATGTGTACCCTGCGAGATGAATAGATGCAGAGGATATGTGTGGTTTCAACCACGTTTCGGATAAGAGGATTACGTGGTAGTTTAGTTGGTTCAAGAGGAAGCTATGTTCTTCGTAATGTGCAGGTAAAGACTGGATGTTGCAGTGAGCTGCTAAAAGCTCTGACGCGTTCCGCTGAGCAGCCTGGAGTAGGGTGGCAGACTGGTTTGTCCCTTTCCCTTTGTTAGGCACTACCTGCCGCGAGGGGCACTGGCCGGTGCTTCCGCCAAGTGACATAACACAGGGGTGTCCGAGATTTTGCGCGCCCTGTTTGTGACTCCGCGAGTGCCGAAAGAAAGGCGACTGCAAGAGATTTCCTGAGGTTGCGGGAGTATAGAAAATGGATTAGTGGTATTCGGTGCAAGGAGAATATGACCAATAATAGTGACGGCCGTGTGTCACTGTGTATCCTATGTCGTAAGAGGAGAAATGTAATTAGCGTATTTGAAACAGGTTAGGGTGGAAATAAGGGAAAGAGGAGTGATTTAAGAGGCCGATGCTGCCAGCAGAGAGGAGTAAGCTTAATAATTAATAGATTATCGTAGGAAGCTAGAATTAAATTGAAATTAACTAAAGTGATACTGGTAGTGATTATCGTAGGAAGCTACAATTATATTGAAATTTGCTAAAGTGATACTGATGGTGATTTTTGTTATGGTCAGGTCCTGCAGAATGTGTCATCACTTCTGTCTCTAAGCTGGTCGTACGCTGTGTTCCAAAAATGAACAGCATAGAGACAGAAGTGATGACACATTCTGCAGGACCTGACCATCATTTTGCAGGACAATGCTCAAACACATACAGTGCAAGCTGTTACTGATTTGTTTGACTGACGGGGCTGCTAAGTGCTATACCACCCACTGCACTCCCCTGTCTTAAGCCCTCGTAAGGTCAACTCGGTTTCTAAACTGAATGAAACACTACACGGTATTCGCTTCAGAACTGCTACAAATTCGTCGGGCAATAGACTTCGCCGCTCGAACTGTCAACACAACTGGCACTGCTAAGAGTATCTACGACTTCCACATCGCTAACAACGGTTTCTACACAATGCTGGTGACTACTTTGAAGGTCAGTAACATTTTGAAACACGTATCCATTTTGTACGAGCTGTAAGTAAATAGTTGTCATTATTAAAGTTCCAACCTTCGTTTTTCCATTGCTATCGCGCAGAGGCGTTGATTGTGCCTTTCCGCTAACATACTTTACATACGATCAGAATATCTTTGGATTTTCTGCTAGGTTTCGAGAGAAGGTTTCGTTGTGAGCCCGCATCTCGTGGTCGTGCGGTAGCGTTCTCGCTTCCCACGCCCGGGTTCCCGGGTTCGATTCCCGGCGGGGTCAGGGATTTTCTCTGCCTCGTGATGGCTGGGTGTTGTGTGCTGTCCTTAGGTTAGTTAGGTTTAAGTAGTTCTAAGTTCTAGGGGATTGATGACCATAGATGTTAAGTCCCATAGTGCTCAAAGCCATTTGAACCATTTTTTTTTTTCGTTGTGGAAACTGTTATAAACATCTTGCATTGACGTCCGCTCCAAATTTGGAGCTTCTGTAAAAGATTGCCAATCTTGGGGACATTTCGTTCGTTGAACTTTGCATGTTTATTTCATTTTTTTCTGCAACAATATTGTGACCTGTTTTGTGTACCATAGGGGGTCAGCTCCGTCGTTTGTTGTTTTATGTGGTATACATCTCTCGATTGCTGTCGCTACTACTCCTTTGAATCCAAGCCACATCCAGTCTACACTTACATTTTTGATTTTGAATGAGTGAAAATTGTCTCTCAGGAAGGCGTCAAGCCAATTTTTACCTGCGTTTTAGAATAGATATATTTTTCGTTTATATTTGGAGGATTTTGGAGTTACGGTATTGAATCTCGCTACGACAACCCTGTGTTCACTAAACACTACACCCGTTCTGATGCTCTTTATTAGATCAGCAATTGAATCAGCTGAGTTGGGAGGCCATCGTAAGAGGATCCAATAATTATTTTATTCCTGTTGCCAAGAATGACCTCTACCCAGACTAACTCACAGAAACTATTTACTTCAATTTTGCTACAAGACAAACTACTTCTAACAGTAACAAACACGCCACTTCCAACTGTATTTACCCTGTCCTTCCTGTACAATTTAATGTCCTTCTCAAAATTTCCAGTTGAACTTATCTCCGGCCTTAGCCAGCTTTCAATGTCTATAACGATTTCAGCGTCAGTACTTTCTATTAGCACTTGGAGCGTTAGTACTTTCCCAACACAGCTACGACAATTTACAACTGTTATACCGATGGTCCCTAGATCTTCCTGTGCTCAAGCTGCATTCTTTGAGAGTGGTGCTGTGACCAGGAAGCATCAGTACTTTCTGTTAGCACTTGGAGCGTTAGTACTTTCCCAACACAGCTACGACAATTTACAACTGTTATACCGATGGTCCCTAGATCTTCCTGTGCTCAAGCTGCATTATTTGAGAGTGGTGCTGTGACCAGGAAGCATGGATTGCTAATGAATTGCACCGCATTGTCTTTAACGTTGAATCGTGGTTCTGCACTATCCCAGATGGCCATCGCAGGCGGGCATGGCTGCGGCCTGGGGAGACGTCCCGTTCTTCCATTGTTTTGAAGAGATCAGTGGTGTTAGTCCTTGTGTCGTGGTGAGGGGAGCCGTCGGGTATGACTTCAGGTCATCGCTGGTATCGACTGAAACGTCTCTGACACCACATCCTGCGTCCTCATGTATTACCTCTCATACGACACTATCATGGTGCCATTTTTCAGCACGAAAATTCTCGTCCACACAAATGCACGTCTCTCTCTGTACTGTCTGCGTTATGTTGAGGTACTCCTGTCGCCAACAAGATTCCGAGATCTGTTCGCAGTGGAACATGTGTGCGAACAGCTCGGACGCCATCTCTGTCTCAACGTCAATATCCTTGACATCAAAGACCTGTTACAACAGTTGTGGTCCAGCTTGCCTCAGAAGAGGTTACAACAGCCTTATGACACCGTTCTGCACACAGTCGGTGCATGTGTACAGGCCACAGGGAGCGCAACGTCACACTCAAAAGTGGACTTATACTGCAAATTTCTTTACAAATTTCACTCGATTTTGTAATCTCTGAAAGAACATCACATACCCTCTCAACCTGTGAAGTTTCATTTTGCCTTCTCTTCCCCTTCAGCGTGTTTTACTTTTTATGTCAAGCAATATGTCTTTACAGTGAAAGATACTCCATAAATTCTCCGCAGTGCGAGATTTTAGCTGCCGGCCTATTGTTGTGTGTCTCACAACGATTACATGTTCGCACTGCGACATTTGCGAGGATAATTCTGACTGGACAGATGATAGCACACTAATTGTGGATGGCTTATAGATTATTGTGGTGTTGCTTCTCTGCTATTAGTCTAATTGGGTCTGTGGCGGCGAACAATTTCTATTATAGTTTGGAAAGCTAGCTTATTATTTATGTATGGTAAGCGGCTAAGTATCGTTCCGTGTTGTAGTGTCTAATCTTAAATGACTAACTCTCATAGCTTTTAACCATTATCTTGAAACTTTCGGCCTCAGAATTTCAACGTAGTTTTATTGGACATTAGTATGCGGATAAGTAAGAGCGGCTTACCTTCTGCTCCAATTACAGACCGATCAGAAATCACAGCGCTATAACGCAACACATAATGAAATAAAATGCCTCACCGGCTTTTGCACTCTTGTGTGAAAGTTAATCTCAGAAACCACTGTAGGAATTTTGATACGGTTTCCACTAATAGATAGAATTTACTACCGCAACAACAGACAGGTTTTTCCGCACATAGATACTAGCTGCTACCCGTGTGAAGCACTTTTATTACACGATTAGGTGTTTTAAATATCTTTGTCTCATGAGTCAAAGTGACTCTGATGACGCTCAACTAGTAAAAACTTCACAAGTAACGTGTTACCAATGTCGATCCACGTCGACTAATTGCTTCTTTCATCGGCGGTAAAGTAATTACGTCGTATAGTAGATTGAGGTAAGTGTACTTGTCGGGCAAGACTACACAACGTCTAAAATTCTTGTTTATCCTATTTTGCTTCTTACACTTATCCTCCTCCAACCATGTTTCGAGCTCGTAAAAAATCTTATACTGACAAAGTAACCGATAGCTCAGGCAGTAACGAGATTTCGAAGTTTAACTATTCAATGAGGTGACAAAAGCCATGGTATAGCGACATGCACGTATACAGATGACGGTGGTATCGATCACACAAGCTATAAAAGGGCACTGGATCGGCGTAGCTGTCATTTGAACTCAGATGACACATGTGAAGAGGTTTCCGATGTGATTATTGTCGCACGACGGGGACTTACAGTCTCTGAACGCGGAATGGAAGTTGGAGCTTGTCGCATGGGACATTCCATTTCGGAAATCGTTCAGGAATTCATTATTCTGAAATACATATTGTCAAGAGTGTGCCGAGAAAACCACATTTCAGACATTACCTCTCACCACGGACAACACACTGGCCGATGGCCTTCGCTTAGCGACCGATAGCAGCCGCGTTTTCGTAAAGTTGTCGATGCTAATAGACAAGCAACACTGCGTAAAATAACTGCAGAAATCTATGGGGGATGTAGACGTACGTATCTGTTAGGACAGTGAGACGAAATTTGGCGTTAATGGACTATGGCAGCAGGCGACCGATGTGAATTCTCTGCTAACAGCACGACAACGCCTGCAGCGCCTCTCCTGGACTCGTGACCGTACCGATTGGACCCTAGAAGACTGGAAAACCTTTACCCGGTCATATGAGTCCGGATTTCACTTGGTAAGGGCTGATGTTAGGGTTCGACTGCGACGCAGGCCTCACGAAGCTATGGATCCAGGTTGTCAACAAAGCTCTCTACAAGCAGATAGTGGATCCATAATGCAGTGGGCTGTGTTTACATGGAACGGACTGAGTCCTAAGGTCCAACTGAGCCGATCAATGACTGTAGATGGTTATATGGGCTACTTAGAGACCATCTGCGGCTATTCATGGATTTCACATTCCCAAACAACAGTTGAATTTTTATGTAAGACAATGCGCTATGTCGCTGATCCACAATTGTTCACGATTACTTTGAAGAAAAGTCCGAACAATTCGAGCGAATGATTTGGCCACCCAGATCGCCCAACATGAATCCCAACGAAGATTTATGGGACATAATCGAGAGTTCAGCTCGTGCCCAATATTCCGCACCAGCAACACTTTCGCAATTATGGACGGCTATAGCGGCAGCATGGCTCAATATTTCTGATGCGGACGTCCAACGACTTCTTCAGTCCATGCCACTTAGAGTTACTGCACTACGCACGGCAAAAGAAGTCCGATGCGGCATTAGGAGATACCCGATAACTTTCGTCACCTCTGTGTATACCGTCATGTATTATGACGTATTGTAATTCTTGTCCATATACAGAGTCACAGTGAAGTTCATGACATAGGATACTTAGCATTGAGAGACATGGAAGAATTTCTTCCAGTTCCATTCACAAATAGAACACAGAGTGATATATTACACATGGAATTTGGTACAACGGGTTTCAACGTGCAGGCAAAACTCAAGTGGCATAGTACTCGGAATATTTAAGAATTGCAAGTGGAGTAAAAATGCACAGTGTGTGTATTCTTACCCCATGCGTTACAACTATCAGGTTACATCTTGGGTTGTCGGGTGTTCTGCCGGATATCAGCGTCGTACTTGCACGATATTTCGGTCACGTTGCTCGTGGCCTTCATCAGGTGCGACCTGAGACTACTCCTCGAGTGGACCTGGTCCAGTATTTATGCCTATGGCCTTCCCCCTCCACCAACGGCTGCAGGTGCTTTCTCTGTGGTCCGCGCCCATTCCCTGCGCCCTGGTGAGCGGGCGCGGACCGCAGGGGGAACGCTTGGTACCCCAGACCGTAGATGAAACCCCCAGGAGCGGGTTTGGTGGGCGCGGATCGCAGAGGGAACACCTAGAACAGCAGCGGACGGAAAACGGAGCAGCAACGCTCCAGCAGGTCGCAGGGAATGAGCGCGGACCACAGAGGAAGCGCCTGCAGCCGTTGGTGGAGGGGGAAGGCCATAGGCATAAATACTGGACCAGGTCCACTCGAGTAGTCTCAGGTCGCACCTGATGAAGGCCACGAGCAACGTGACCGAAATATCGAGCAAGTACGACGCTGATATCCGACAGAACACCCGACAACCCAAGATGTCATTACATCGCCGGGAAAGCCTGAAGAGTTACAACTATCAGGTTTCTTATATCAAAATGGACGGGCGCTGATAACCTCGTTGTTGTGCGCCCTAAAACACTAATAATAATCAAAATGGAACAAGTTATACGTGGATATTACAAAATTTTTGGTACTTTGGCGTCTTCGAAGGAAAAGCTAAACTGAATCCATGCACTCTAGAAATTATGGAAACAGCAAAACAGGAGCTGAAAGATGGGAATTCTGGATAAATAGTGATGGAATTTCGAGTAACTGAAATTGCTTTATGAAATCGCGTTAAAGGGGTACGACGTCTTTTCAAGTGTAGGTTTCTAAATATAAATTTGTTTTGGGAACATCTGCATATGTAATAACAAGCTTAAAATTAACACTCATTCCATATATTCTCTCAGATTTTTGGAAAAAATAAATAGAGAAGATTCGGAGAAACATGTAGCCGTGAGTAGCAACTAGAATTCGCGGAACATGGCAGATTTTTGAACAGAAATTTTTAATGATATGATAATCAAAGCATTCCGAAGATTAATTTATGATTAAAATGAGCATAAGCAATCTCGGCCGCAAGAAACATTTATTTTTTCGGTCAGGTTTTGACCATCTTTAGACCTCATACTGGAATATGAACATAGAATGGATTTAGAGGGATCTCTGAAGAGAGTAGTAACATATAAAATACATCTTATATAACAAATAATAAAAGAAGAATTATACCCATGATGGTAGGCTGTGGCTGTCAACGGAGCAGGCGTTAGGACTTCACGAACGTCTACTGCTAAGGAGAGCAATAATCCAGCTGTTGCTTAAATATGCGATGCTCCGCCCACCTTACCACGAATTACAGCAGTGATAGCCAGTCAGGCTTTCAGGACGTAAAATAGTTGTTACAATAAAGAGTATACCGAACAGGTACACGAAAGCTAATAACAAATGAAGAAATAGGTGCCTTGTATTAATCTACTGGCCATTAAAATTGCTACACCAGGAAGAAATGCAGATGATAAACGCGTACTCATTGGACAAATATATTATACAAGAACTAACATGTGATTACATTTTCACGCAATTTGGGTGCATAGATCCTGATATATCAGTACCAAGAACAACCACCTCTGGCCGTAATAACGGCCTTGATACGCCTGGGCATTGAGTCAAACAGAGCTTGGATGGCTTGTACAGGTACAGCTGCCCATGCAGCTTCAACACGATACCACAGTTCATCGAGAGTAGTGACTGGCGTGTTGTGACGAGCCAGTTGCTCGGCCACCATTGACCGCACGTCTCCGTTGGTGAGAGATCTGGAGAATGTGCTGGCCAGGGCAGCAGTCGAACATTTTCTGTATCCTGAAAGGCCTGTACACGACATGCAACATGTGGTCGTGCATTATCCTTCTGAAATGTAGGGTTTCGCAGGGATCGAATGAATGGTAGAGCCACGGGTCGTAACACATCTGAAATGTAACGTCCACTGTTCAAAGTGCCGTCAATGCGAACAAGAGGCGACCGAGACATGTAACCAGTTGCACCCCATACCATCACGCCGGGTGATACGCCAGTACGGCGATGACCAATACACGCTTCCAATGTGCGTACACCGCGATGTCGCCAAACATAGATGCGACCATCATGATGCTGTAAACAGAACCAGGATTCATCTGAAAAATGACGTTTTGCCATTCGTGCACCCAGGTTCGTCGTTGAGTACACCATCACAGGCGCTCCTGTCTGTGATGCAGCGTCAAGCGTAACCGCAGCCATGGTCCCCGAGCTGATAGTCCATGCTGCTGTAAACGTCGTCGAACTGTTCGTGCAGATGGTTGTTGTCTTGCAAACGTCCCCATCTGTTGACT
This sequence comes from Schistocerca piceifrons, assembly GCF_021461385.2. NCBI lineage: Eukaryota > Metazoa > Arthropoda > Insecta > Orthoptera > Acrididae > Schistocerca > Schistocerca piceifrons. The sequence continues at coordinate 150,533,832 of NC_060149.1, read as the reverse complement.
CAGGGTTCGAGACGTGGCTGCATGATCCGTTACAGCCATGCGGATAAGATGCCTGTCGTCTCGACTGCTAGTGATACGAGGTGTAAACGGTGTAAACGATGTAAACATTAAACGTATAATAGCCTATGTTAAAGTTGCCACGAAAAGTTCCCATCCAATTTACTCAAATTAGATGTTTGCAAAAATGCCTTAAAAACTAAAGCCACAATCATCATAGAAGAAAGTAAAAGTAAAAGAGATAGTGTACCTCAAGTAGTTAAAAATAATAATGACCAGCTTACAATTAAAAAACAATTGCAACAAAGGTCGATAAAGATAATGCATTGGTACTTGATAATGGAAGTGATCGTATCACAAAGCCTTTAATGTTTTTCAGTTAAAATGATATTACCGAAATTAACAAAGATTCAACTTCGAAATATCAATATACGATTAAAAATCTGATTGATAATATTAATTTCGTTCTTTTACCGAAAGAAAAACCTTCATTCAACATAATGAATCTTCGATTACCTACATTAAGATCCCACTTAAACAACATAAGCCTAGTACGTCGATTCGTCCAATTGTTAACAATGTGAATTGTCCATTATACAACCTGAATAAAAAGTGAATGATATTTTGAAAGCTCTTTATTTGAGAGAAATTTTGCTTAAAGAACACTTTTGAACTAGCACAGTCAATCTACAACACAGAAATTCTTGACGATGCAAGATTTGCTTCATTAGACGTTACGTACCTGTACACTAACATACGAGTCACCGAAACAGTAGCGATTATTAAAAATAATTTACTTGAAAAATGATTATAAGTACATAAGAAATAAGAGAGTTCAGAGCTCACTGAGTTACTTAAAAATACTCTTGCTTTCAACTACTTCTCATTCAACGGCAAAACCTATTTCGAAAAAGACGGATTAGCAATGGGCAATTCACTGGCAAATACCATTGTGACATCTTTGTTAATCATGTAGATTTACAATTTTTCAAAAATAATCGACAAATCACAAATAAAATTTTGTATTATAAGAAGTATACTATGATACTTTGTTGCTTTATAAAGGTTCCAGAGATGAGATGGACCCACTCACTAACGTTTCAAATAACGTTCATCCTAATCTTGTTTCTATAGTGGAACACGAAAACAACAGTGGCATTAGCTTTTTAGATCTAACCATTTTAGACTACAGCGGTAAATATCGTTTCACCATTTACAGGAAACCGACTGCCACTGATGTAATTATTAACGCAAGTTCATATCATACTTATAAATACAAAAAAGCGTTTTTTCTAATCTATGATTCACAGAATACTCAAATTACTTCTGGAACCAGACGCAATTCAAGACGAAATAAACATTTTAAAGCAAATTGCCAACGCTAACTGTTTTAACAACAGTGAAGTTGATTACTTTTGTCGTAAATTACAACAACCTGACAGCAGTCTTACTACTCCTAACAGCAAATATACCAAAATGACATACATGGGCTCAGTTTCTGGCGGAATTAATAAACTGTTCAGGAACACCTTTAACACTACCGACTACCATTAAAATAGGACTGTACCGGCAATGTTATTCCTGTGAAGGAATTTTTGTGACCGTGTCTGTTTGTAATGGAAAGGTATCGGACTATTTTTCGACTCTAGAAACATTGTTATTGTGAGTAAACAACAGCAAAACAAACGGAAATCGAGCCAATTTTCTATCAGCAATCAAGCAAACTACACTAAAACGCCAAAGAAACCGGTATATGCAGCGAATTCAAATACAGAGATATATAAACAGGGAGAACACAGCGCAGCTGTCAGCAACGCCTTACTGTGTAATACAAGTGTCTGGCGCAGTTGTCATATCGGTTACTGTAGCTATAATGGCACGTTATCAATATTTAAGTGAGTCTGAACGTGGTGTTATAGTCAGCGCGCGAGCAATAGGACACAGCATCTCCGAGGGAGCGATGAAGTGGGGATTTTCCCGTATGACATTTTCACGAGTGTACCGTGAATATCATGAATACAGTAAAACATCAAATCTCCGACATCGCAGGGGCCGGGAAAAGATCCTGCAAGAACGGGGCCAACGACGACTGAAGAGAATTGTTCAACCATTAATGTGGGCTTTCGAAGCCGAAGGCCACACGTGTACCCTTGATGACTGCATGACACAAAGCCTTACGTCTCGCCTGGGCCCGTCAACAACGACATTGAACCGCTGATGACTGGAAATACGTTACCTGGTCGGACGAGTCTACTTTCAAATTGTATCGAGTGGGTTGACCTGTACGGGTATGTAGACAACAGCATGGATTCATGGACCCTGTATGTCAGCAGGGGACTATTGAGACTGGTGGAGGCTCTTCATGGTGTGTGGCGTGTGCAGTTGGAGGGGAATGGGACCACCGATACGTCTACATACGACTCTGACAGTTGACACGTACGTAAGCATCCTGTGTGATCACCTGCATCCATTCATGTCCATTGCTCATTCCGACGGACTTGAGCAATTCCTGCAGGACAATGCGACACCCCACACGTGCAGAATAGCTACAAAGTGGCTCCAAGAACACTCTTCTGAGTTTAAATACTTCCGCTGGCCACCAAACTCCCAAGACATGAATATTATTGAACATATATAGGATGCCTTGGAACGTGCTGTTTAGAAGAGATCTCCACCCCCTCGTACTCTTACGGATTCATAGAGAGCCCTGCGGGATTCATTGTGTCAGTTCCCTCCTGCACTGCTTTACACATTAGTATAGTCCATGCCACGTCGTGTTGTGTCACCTCTGCGTGCTCGCGGAGGCCATACACGATATTAGGCAGGTGTACCAGTTTCTTTGGCTCTTTATTATATAATTACGTAAAAAGAAATGGTCGCCAGCCTAATTAGGCGATGTTGTACTCAGTAATAGTATGATTCATAAGGAAATTTAACTGTGCTTGTTGCCTTTAATTGATACTAAACTTCTGTTTTGCTGATAAGATATAGGACAGTAGCACAATATAATAGGTAATTTTCCAGTGAACTGAGTTCAACTACACTGGAGAAGTATTAATGTGCTTAGCCGACAAGTCAATTGGCTCGTAGCAACATTTACTATCTGTACATTACAGTAGGACGATGATGATATTTATAGGTAATTGATGACTAATGGAGAAGCAGTATTGACATGGACAAGACTTTCTTTAGTCTGTTTAACTGTAGGAAACTACTACTACTGAAATACTTACGAATTAATAGTATCTTTTGTACTGATTATAATTTGCATTTTTCAAGGAACACTATATCGTATAAATCAAAAGGAAGATGTGGCACCTGAATGCAGTACAGTTTGAATAATTGTAGCCAGTTGCTTATTTTTGACTGCTGTTATTGTAATATGACATTTAAACTGGGCCCAATAACCAGCATGGGGATCCAGAAACTCATTTATCGATAGATTCAGGCAGTGGCTGAACACTTAAGTCACGACACGACATAGGGAACACTATTAACTACATTACCCATGAAGTTGGAAACACTATTATTTCAAATAAAATATTCTTTGAATTGAGTGATTTAACTGTCCGTTCATGAGAACTACGTGGAGTATTTCAAAACTTATGCTAACCAAATAATTATGTATTTTACAACCTCACAATGTCTGTTAATTTGTGTTAAGGAAAATAATTGCTTTTCAGTTCAGTAAAACAGAATACGAAGATTCATTGTTGCTGTTGGGATAGGACCATGTCTAGGTAAACGACTAAGAATCAAATATCGTAGCTCAGTACCAAGTTTACTGAACATAGAATTATTATTGAATACGAAACCATATAACTGGGTCACGCAATTATACTGTACTACTGTTCTCAACTGCTAATGTGAGATGAAGGTGGTGGCCACGTCGATCTCCTGTGCTATTCAAAAAAGACCCATAGTACAGAGCTAACTACAGAATAACATGAATTATAAGCCGAATTACTTCCACACCTAGGCTATATTATATATTCTTGCAGTTCTTCTCGCCCTCGCCTTTTTCAGTTGACAAGATGCGCACCCATTGCCTGCTAGCCACCGACTGACTCATGCTACACATGCCACACATTCGACCGCCAGATCCACCTTTTGCATTCCCACCTAGCCAGTTCCGTTCTGAAGGAACTTCCCTCCAAGTTTTAAGAGATTACAAACCTACTTTCCCCACGTATGAACCAGTATTACAATTATACTTTTAGGTTTTACATAGTTTAACAGCACATTACTTTTGAAATTATATTCATAGACTATTTACAGTCTCATAAATTATCACAAATAAATAATAAAACATTTACATGGATGTTACATCAAAGAGCATAGCTATACGGAAGTACATTGGGTAAAAACAGAAAAATAATTTAGATAAGATCACTATAGTTAATATCGATAATTCTGTCACACACCGATTTGATAATAGTCTTTACTACCAATAACCTTTCGAAGAATAGGCTGAAACATACAACTGTGCACTGCAATAATACCTATCTAAGCTGAGGTATTTATATAATATTACGTAAAGATTGCGACGAACAGTACATTAGTCAGAGAGGTAGGAGTTTCACTACTCTTGATAAGGAACACACTTCAAGTATGTCCCGTAATAAATCAGTATTAGGCCAACACCTAATATCACAATGACTCAAAAGAATCTACAAGTAGTAACTAAGAAATTCTTCACAATGCCCCTAAAGAATTTTTACTTGACATATTAGAAAAGATAGAATTTATGCTCACTACAAAAATAAACTCTCGTCCATACTCGACGAGCAATTAGACTTCAGATTTTGAAGACTTAGTATAGAATGTTCCTGTTCCTTCGGCTCCTCTTTATTGTTTATTTTTTATTTTTTATGGTTTGTTTTCATGATTGTAATAAACTTTGATCACTTTATGTTAAACTCTTGGCCGCTTATGTCTTTTTTTTTTTTTACTGTCTTAATAGGTCCAGCTTGTGTGCAGTGCCACCCTTCATACAATATGATGATTTTGCCCTAGGCTAACTAAAGAACGATATTTTACTTCTGTTCGTATTCATCCCTCTTTTATTTCTCCAAATAATAATTGTCAAGGCTTATTGATATTTTACGAACTTTTTGCGACTGTAACAACTACAGTAAAGGTATATTTCAACTTTCGACTTCTTATGCATTTGTTTTACATTTATGATTGCTTAGATTTATCCTTGATGTCTAATACCGTAGTGATGTAACCTGTATTTCTGTACATCTGACATTGTATACACCCATTTTATGGAATGACTAAACAGCTATGTTTACAGTTCTTTTAAACAACAGTTTTAATACGCTCGTTTTATTTCGATAGGTTCAAATGGTTCAAATGGCTCTGAGCACTATGGGACTTAACATCTTAGGTCATCAGTCCCCTAGAACTTAGAACAACTTAAACCTAACTAACCTAAGGACATCACACACATCCATGCCCGAGGCAGGATTCGAACCTGCGACCGGAGCGGTCGCGCGGTTCCAGACTGAAGCGCCTAGAACCGCTCGGCCACATCGGCCGACATTTCGATAGGTCAACGAGATTTTTTTTGTGCCGCAGTTCCATTGGTGTAATTAAATTTTCAATGATTTAGGTATATGTACCCTACATTATTTGTTATCTTTTTGGTTATTTGGTGCATGTCATCTGGGGATCTGACACATATTACGGACAGTCGTCTTACTTGCACGCCAGTATTCTGTAATAACTAGTCGTTGTCGCAACTTTGAAATCGTCTCCTGTGAAATGTGCACGCCGCTTCGGTGGTAAAGCAATATTTTAACTTCCACTACGATCTAGGAGCAATACGCAATACCTCGCATTTATGTCCACATGTCTACCAGCATGCCAGTATGTATACGACATCCAGCCGTCGTCGTACTTCTGAAATCCCCTTCAGCTAGATGGCGCATATCGATATGACCCTGCCGTCTCCATGGGAACTATGAGCGTCTCTTAACCACCATCTTTGCTTCCATAAAATCTACAGATTTCAGTAATTCCCCCCAGAGGACTATTGACGTTCTCACAACTGATTATGAACGGTTTTCTCTTTTATATATTTTTTATCACAGATTGACGAAATGCTGTTTACAGCAGTTACTTTATATAATGCAAGGCACCTATTTCTTCATTTTTTATTACACTACTGCCCATTAAAATTGCTACACCAAAAAGAAATGATGATAAACGGGTATTCATTGGACAAATATATTATTCTAGAACTGACATGTGATTACATTTTTACGGAATTTCGGTGCATAGATCCTGTGAAATCAGTACCCAGAACAACCACCTCTGGCCGTAATAACGGCCTTTATACGCCTGGGCATAGAGTCACACAGAGCTTGGATAGCGTGTACAGGAGCTGCCCATGCACCTTCAACACGATACCACAGTTCATCAATAGTAGTGACCGGCGTACTGTGAAGAGCCAGTTGCTCGGCCACCATTGACTAGACATTTTCAGTTGGTGACAGATCTGGAGAATGCGCTGGCCAGGGCAGCAGTCGAACATTTTCTGTATCCAGAAAGGCCTGTACAGGGCCTGCAACATGCGGTCGTGCATTGCCTTGCACGGGTCGTAAAACATCTGAAATGTAACGTCCGCTGTTCAAAGTGCCGTCAATGCGAACAAGAGGTGACCGAGACGTGTAACCAGTGGCACCCCATACCATCACGCCGGGTGATACGCCAGTAAGGCGATAACGAATACACACTTCCAATGTGCGTACACCGCGATGTCGCCAAACACGGATGCGACCATCATGATGCTGTAAACAGAACCTGGATTCGTCCGAAAAAATGACGTTTTGCAATCCGTGCACCCAGGTTCGTTGCTGAGTACACCATCGCAGGCGCTCCTGTCTGTCATGCAGCGGTAAGGGTAACCGAAGCCATGGTCTCCGAGCTGAGAGTCCATGCTGCTGTAAACGTCGTCGAACTGTTCATGCAAATGGTTGTTGTCTTGGAAACGTCCCCATCTGTTGACTCAGGGATCGAGACGTGGCTGCACGATCCGTTACAGCCATGCGGATAAGATGCCTGTCATCTCGACTGCTAGTGATACGAGGTCGTTGGGATCCAGCACGGCATTCCGCATTACCCTCCTGAACCCACCGATTCCATATTCTGCTAACAGTCATTTGATCTCGACCAACGCGAGCATCAATGATCAATGACGCGATACGATAAACCACAATCGCGATAGGCTGCAATCCGACCTATATCATTGTCGGAACCGTGATGGTACGCATTTCTCCTGCTTACACGAGGCAGCACAACAACGTTTCATCTGGCAACGCCGGTCAACTGCTGTTTGTGTATGAGAAATCAGTTGGAAACTTTCCTCATGTCGGCACGTAGTAGGTGTCGCCACCGGCGCCAACCTTGCGTGAATGCTCTGAAAAGCAAATCATTTGCATATCACAGCATCTCCTTCCTGTCGGTTAAATTTCGCGTCTGTAGCACGTCATCTTCGTGGTGTAGCAATTTTAATGGCCAGTAGTGTAGCTTCCGTGTAACCATTCTGTATATACCTTATTGTAACAACTTTTACGATCTGTATGCTTGACTGGCTATCTCTGATGTAATTCGGTGTGAATTGGGTGGAGCATAGCATATTTAAGCAATAGCTGTATGGCTCTCCTTAGCAGTAGACGTTCGTGGAGTCGAAACGCTTGTGTGTTACTACTTTTTTTTCATAGATCCCTCTAAATCCGTTCTACGTTCATCAAAAAAATGTGCCCCTCCATGATCACCATCGATGTGGTCATACACTGGACACATGGATTCAGATCTATAGCTCTCTTTCCTACTACATTTTGAGAAACATACATAGCCAGCTGGTGAATCACAATTCTGTTAATTCTGGATAGTCACCTGTCACATTTTCATCTGAGTTCTGTCGTTTACTGCTTGGACCACAGCATTCATGTGCTTACAATTCCACTACACAGCAGCCTCGAAATGCAGCCACTGTGCCGCTGCTTCTTTAAGCAGAACGACTTTTTCTCACCAGAATGCGACCAGTGGTTCACTAACCAGCCTGCGCATGTAATTTTGCAACAGTTTATTGCTGGATTGTTTCAACTGCTTGTTAAAGTGTGGGCACAATGACAAAGGCAACAAATGCGTTTAAGGTATGCGGTACTTATCCAGCATGTACCAACATGTTCGCTGAGGAAGATTACCACCTTTCAACGCCGTTATTATGAAGTCTTGTTCCTGCTAACGGAACAACTGCAAGCTGACGAAGTATATAGGAATCTACTACCCAACCACGATATTATTACAGTTGGTTTCTATCGGGAACACGCTTTCACGTTACAGTAAGCTAGTACAGTGGTGATTACGAAAAACGCATAGCGCTGCGCACTGTCATTGTTTTCAGGACAATTTTGCATATACTACCAACCTCGATTAAGCGCTGATTCACGATAAGCCGATCGAAACACCCTCACTCCCATGTGCAATGTAATCGTGGTCGACTAATACACGAAGCCACCCATCTATTTTCGTTTGCCAAGAAATGTCGCCATTACATGAAGAGACTCAGTGCATTGAAAGTATATGTCCTGCTGTATAATAGACGACCCAGCAGGCTAATGCATTACGTGAATAACACGATCAGTAAATGTCCTGGACACGGTGTTCTGCCTCAAATACGGGGGTTGGAAATTTATTGCTCATTTGCCCGTAGAGAGTATTCAGTGTAGTGGATACCTTTCACGTCGTATCGTGCTTCTCAGCTTTATAGAGATATGGAGAACGGTTGACGACTTACATTCAGGCGACCACTTCCCCATCTCAGCACTGGTTAAGGTAGGAGAACTGACAGACAAATTCGGGGCTGTGAATGATTTTATTTTTTACCATTTCTTGAATTTAAAGGTTGATACTGTTGTTTAGATGAAATCTCTCCATCACGAACCGTTACCGCAGATTCAGAAAGATCTCCAATGCACGTGATGTGACTGCCATGACCGAAACTTTAGTGCAATGTGGAGCTCAAACGGTATCCAATACAGTCATCGAGTCTGTCAATAGAAAGATGAGATACGGGAGCAGATTTTCACATAGCTACGTCCAAGACGGGTGAGTTTTTCCACTGATGTATTCCACGTTTCTCTTTGGCAGTTCGTAGCTTTTCTTGCATTCTCCATATGATTCAGCCACTTGGTTTGGCTTCAAAAACGTCTGATCAGTACTCCAGCTGTTCAAAATGAGACGGAACTTTGCTATCGACTACGGAGCGGGAGCTCTTCTCCGTTGGCCTGAAATTAGGAAATATGCTTATAGTAGAGAACTTTGTTGAGTGAGCTTATATGTTTTATTATGTATTGATGGCTTCTTACTTGCTGCCGTTTAGAATTTTAACAGGAAATATATACAGAAGAGGTTAATTTTCTGTAAATTATGTTACATTATTAAGCCCTATATTTCCATAACGGTTGCAAAGAGCAGGTTACGTCAAGATCACCACGTTTTCTGTTCTGTGTGCAGGTCATTTTTTGTCCACTTTTTGCAGTTGAACCCTTCCTTCTTCAGTTATTTACGATGATCCATTAAGAAGAGCATCCTGAATATCAGATCTATTGAGCCTTTGCCTTCTCCTCCTCTCCACATAATGTGTTCTGGGCTCGGAATACTCTTTTAATCAAACATAAGAGAAAAGGTCTGTCTCAGCTTAATAGCAACATGGTTTTCCTCGACATAACACAAATAGTCTCCTTTGATCAACACCGAAGCTCGAGACAGACGAAGTGCGAAAGTATCAGTAATCTTAAACTAAACTGAAATTTCAGTGAATGCTTGATAACACCATAACTGAAACACTCAAAAATAATCTCAGTGGTATAATAGAGTCCTACCACTTGACTGAACACTTCGAAATCTTGAAGCACACGCCAGCACTGGAGGCGTAAGTCTGAACCGAACGAAACTTAAGGTTCCGACAAAATCGGGATGATTCGAAAGTCCGTTCACTCTCGTCCGAGGAGTCTGACAGTAAGTAATGATACCAACAGTTCCCGCAAGCTGGTCGCCGTACAGAAGTGCTGTCCATTAAAGGCGAACCCGGCATGCCGCCGGAAGAGGCGCCGGTGCTGGGTCCGTAGGAGAAGACATTAGTTCCTGGCTGCGACGGAACTGCCAGGATCGTGGCCGGCTTGGTTCTAAATACTCGCATGGCTGAGGTATACTACTATTCGGCTCGTAACACGGCAGATGTAGCAAAACGTCAGCAGCGAGAGCGGCGTCTGAACCTTCTTGAAGAGGACCACAGAAAGTTGGCTGAAACGTAGGCAATTTACACTACTGGCCATTAAAATTGCTGCACCAAGAAGAAATGCAGGTGATAAAAGGGTATTCATTGGACAGATATATTATACTACAACTGACAGGTGATTACATTTTCACGCAATTTGGGTGCATATATCGTGAGAAATCAGTACCCAGAACAACCACCCAGAACAACGGCCTTGATACGCCTGGGCATTGAGTCAAATATAGCTTGGATGGCGTGTACAGGTACAGCTGCCCATGCAGCTTCAACACAATACCATAGTTCATCAAGACTAGCGACTGGCGTATTGTGACGAGCCAGTTGCTCGGCCACCATTGACCAGACGTTTTCAGTTGGTGAGAGATTTGGAGAATGTGCTGGCCAGGGCAGCAGTCGACCATTTTCTGTATCCAGAAAGGCCCGTACAGGACCTGCAACATGCGGTCGTGCATTATCCTGCTGAAATGTAGGGTTTCGCAGGGATAGAGTGAAGGGTAGAGCCACGGGTCGTAACACATCTGAAATATAACGTCCACTGTTCAAAGTACCGTCAATGTGAACAAGAGGTGACAGAGACGTGTAACCAAATGCATCCCATACCATTACGCCGAGTGATACGCCAGAATGGCGATGACGAATACACGCTTCCAATGTGCGTACACCGCGATGTCGTCAAACACGGATGCGCCCATCATGATGCTGTAAACAGAACCTGGATTCATTCGAAAAAGTGACGTTTTGCCATTCGTGCATCCAGGTTCGTCGTTGAGTACACCATCGCAGACGCTCCTGTCTGTGATGCAGCGTCAAGGGTAACCGCAGCCATGGTCTCGGATCTAATAGTCCATGTTGCTGCAAGCGTCGTCGAACTGTTCCTGCAGATGGTTGTTGTCTTGCAAACGTCCCCATCTGTTGACTCAGGGATCGAGACGTGGCTGCACGATCCGTTACAGCCGTGCGTGTAAGATGTCTGTCATCTCGACTGCTAGTGATTCGAGGCCGTTGGGATCCAGCACGGCGTTCCGTATTACCCTCCTGAACCCACCGATTCAATATTCTGCTAACAGTCATTGGATCTCGACCAACGCGAGCAACAATGTCACGATACGATAAACCGCAATCGCGATAGGCTACAATCAGTCGGAAACGTGATGGTACGCATTTCTCCTCCTTATACGAGGCATCACAACAACGTTTCACCCGGCAACGCCGGTCAACTGCTGTTGGTGTATGAGAAATCGGTTGGCAACTTTCCTCATGTCAGCACGTTGTAGGTGTCGCCAACCTTGTGTGAATGCTCTGAAAAGCTAATCATTTGCATATCACAGCATCTTCTTCCTGTCGGTTAAATTTCGGGTGTGTAGCACGTCATCTTCGTGATGCAGCAATTTTAATGGCCGGTAGTGTAGTTCTTTTAAAAGTTACAATGACGCAACACAATACTGAAAATTATTTTGTGCAAAATTACGCCGGTCGTGGATGCCTACGAACTTATATCATTTATAATGTTGTCCATTTGAATGACAAAATATTCATCATAATTGAATTCTATCTGATTTTTGTTAGTTCAAATGAGAATTTTCTGAAGCCAAAGCACCGTGTTTTGATCTCAGCGAGCTTTCGAAAATTTATAATTTTGTAGTTACTGGTCGAGGTGTCGTTCAGGTCGTTAAAGAATCTGAAAAATCCTTCGGGTTGTCTCCTTTTCTTTCCATGTTTAATCCAAATTTGCGTTCTGAATCAAAAATTAAATCTTAGTATCATCATAAATTTCCACGTCATAATCAGAAATGTTATAAGTATCTTCGTAAGAATATTTGTTTTTTCCATAATTTTTTGACTGAGAAACATTTTGCGTTCTAAAGTGTATTATGAAAGTTTACCCAACAATATTAATAATCACGTGAAAATAGCAAATTTATTAGTGAATGGCTGGCTGGAGTGGCCGAGCGGTTCTAGGCGCTACAGTCTGGAACCGCGCGACCGCTACGGTCGCAGGTTCGAATCCTGCCTCGTCCATGGATGTGTGTGATGTCCTTAGGTTAGTCAGGTTTAAGTAGTTCTAAGTTCTAGGGGACTGATGACCTCAGAAGTTAAGTCCCATAGTGCTTAGAGCCATGTGAACCCTTTTGTTAAGTCCCACCATAGTGCTCAGTGCCATTTGAACCATTTTATTAGTGAATAAGCTACGTTTGGACAGTATTTACTGAGATAAAGGTAAATAAGATTCTTTTGCTATATGGCCTTCTTTTCTTCTCTATTCAGGCACGCCTTGTCCATTTTTTATCGATATCAAATGACAAATAACTCACTTTTGTGCAACAGAAACCAAACTATAGCAGAGCGGTGAAAGGGGGGGGGGGGGGGGGGGTAGCACGAAGGAAAATGAAACGTGAAAGATAAGGGGTAGCACTGTAGAATGGTATTAGGTACACGATTGCCTGATACATCAGTGACGTCGGTGAGCGGCAGATTGTTCGTCACAGTTCTCCAGCAATCAATACCGTGCTTTACATGAAATGCATTCGCTGTTGCAAATATGGACTACCATCAGTTATTTAATGGAATGACGAATGTGAAAATTTGTGCCGTACCGGGACTCGAACCTAGGTTTACCGCTTTTCGCTAGCGGTCGTCTTACCAGTTGGCTATCCGAGCACGATTGACCACTATACCCAAAAGTCCATACGTCGTCATCACTTTGTCTACAATCTGCACTCGTACATCCATAATGTATATTCCCGTACAGGGGAGACATTTTACTTGAAAGTCGCTTTCCCGGTGTCGGCATAGACAATATTTCAGTGTCTGCGTTAACCTGAATTACGATTTAAAGTTCCTTATGACATGTATGCATGTCCGAAGGAACTTTACATCGTAATTCGGATTAACACAGACACTGCAATATTGTGAGTATGGTGCTTAGTGAGTTCGTATTCTAAGTGCATGGAGAAAAATTCCCCGTAAATGTATCCAGGCTCTCTTTCAATCCATTGCCAGAACGTTTAGAGGCTCTGATTGCTGCTCATTGGTGCTTCACACAATCCTGAATGCTCAGAGACATTGTAGGAGTCTATAATCCTAATAATTTTAGTATTGCGACTTAACCAATCTACGCTATAAATTTCGGTTGTATGTATTCGTCTTGGCGCCCTCTAAAACCTTGTTGTAATTTCCGGTGTAGCTTCAGGAACGATTATTTCTGCATTCTACAGCTGTAGTCCGCAAGACATATCATGGTTTGTGATGGAGGGCACTATTATAGTACCACGTCAGCGTGAATTTAAGAATATCGATATTATATTTTGCAGCTGTTTGTACGTTGTTGATTATATTGTTTCCAGTGACATTTATATACCTGCTACTTTGCCCTTATTGGGCTGGGAACACAACCATTTATATTCATTTGTATTACATTTGATACGGATTCTTTCTCATCCATTTATCACTGCACAGAACAGAAATTGTCCTTAGTCATGTCTGTTTACGCGTATATCATTCCTCGTGCCTTATTGTAATTGTTTCGTAATTCCCTTCTCTCTGGATTCTATGTAAGTCAAAATGTATTATTTTTCATTTCAAGCACTGGTTGGGAAGAAAGCCTCTGCTATGAACACTGTGAGATGACTGCGGCTACGAGTTGGTGTCGTCGTTCCGCGACACAGCCGGCCAAAGTGCTGAAGTAGGCTTAAGTCTAGCTACACAGAAATATACTTCGCATGTTTACTCGCGCATGTCAGTGTCAAATCCCTAACTTCACGCTTTGACGGATTTCTCTTTCTAGTCCAGTAACAAACTCCATGCCAGTGTCCTGCCTGACGTATGGCCAAATACACATTTCGGACTCTGCTTATCCATAGACACATACCTTTTCTAAAGTTTAACGGATACGTATGTGCTCAACGAACTGGATTTATTTGTTTATTATAATTCAAAACATTAAGTGTTGAGCATGTTCCATCCTGTAGGTCGACGACAGACCAACTAAGGGTGCAACATCAAAACTCTTAACTGGAACGATCAATAAATCACTGAAAATCAGTACGCAACACACTTTCCAGCCGACACTATCGCCACTTAGCTGAAATTACGATAACGTTACCGTAAAACGAGATAGACGAATTACTATGCAGTGCCTGTTCTTTAGTAAAACTTAAACATTTATGTACCTCTAGCAATATGAACTTAAAATGCCGCAAGTGTATAACCAGCACATCCAAGTTAGTCATACTTGTATAGACATTTCCAAAACAGGAAAAAAATAAAAATGAACATATTCTACTCAGCTAGCAGTGGAACGAGGAGGTAAATATCTGTAGCCAAAGAATATAGTGTTTGAAACTTGCAGATGCTATGATACTTCCAAAAAAGGGTGCCAAGGAACTCCAATAAATGACAGAGAAAACCGAAACTAGTGGAAACGATTATGGAAACGGAAATAAAAGTAAATACAACAAAACTGAGTAATTTGAATATATGCATCATTTTAAGTACCAGTGATCTAGAATAGAAAGGAATAAGGTGCAGCGCATCTGTTACACCGACGATAGCTATAGTAATATTGACATTCACTAAATAAAGGATTTTCTGTAAGATTATGAAGATATGATTAAGATAAAAGGTGATGAAGCGCTTTTTCTGGACTGTCCTGTGCAGTGCCGAAACGCGGATCAATAGGAGGGAAGACAGAAAGTCTTTGGACGTCTTTTAAATACGGGAATGGAAAATTTTGGGAAAAGGGTAGGCACACAGACTGACAAACGAAGAGCTAATAAGAAGAATCTGAGACGTTACTGGCTGTTAGTGAATGCAGAGAAGCATATAGGGCTGGGCATGTACTGAGCAACCATGAAAGAAATTTAAAAATTGATTTATTGGTGGCGTGTTGCGGAAGTTATCAGGCGCCGACGCCACCCGGCATCACACCACTGCCAGGCGGGGTGCAGGAAGGCCAACCCCTGCGACTCAAAGATAGCTCAGTTCAGCGAACCAAGAAATTTGCAGCTCGACCCGCAGAGGGTCTTCGCGTACAGAAAACACGAGAACAGGATGGCTGTTGTAGCGCTTATATCGATTGGGAGCGGGTTTATTTTAAGTAACTGTATCTGCAGTTTATGAAGTGTGCATTCTGCGTTGTTTGAACTCCTTGATGTGTGGCAAGAAAATTATGTTTTTGTAATGTATTATGAAAATGCAAAAGAATATGTTGAAATTTTAAATTATTAAAATATAAATTTGTTTATGAAAGAAGTACGAGGGCTATCCACAAAGTACATTACGTTTTGGAATTAAAAATAAATAAAGTATTGGAAATTTTTTTATTATATACAGATGAAAGCCACACTTAAATACTACTTTTCTACATAGTTTCCATTTAAATTAAGGCACTTATCGTAGCGATGGACGAGCTTGAAAATTCCTTCGTCGTAAAATTCGGTCGCTTGCGCCTTCAACCACGTGGTTACCTCTTCTTGAAGCTGTGCGTCGTCATCAAAACGCTGCATAGCCAACCACTTCTTCATTGCTGGGAATAAGTGGAAGTCGCTCGGTGCCAGGTCGGGACTGTACGGCGGATGAGGAAACAACTCCCACTTAAAAGAGTCGAGAACTTCACGAGTGGCATTTGCCGTGTGGGCCCGGGCCTTGTCGTGAATCAGCAAGACCTTTGAGCCCAACTTTCCCCTGCGCTTGTTTTGTATTGCTCTTCTGAGGTTGTGCAGAGTTTGGCAATACCTTTGAGAGTTTATTGTAGTGCCTCTTTCCAGGAAATCCACAAAAATCACACCTTTTCTGTCCCAAAAGAGGTAACCACGTGGTTGAAGGCGCAGGCGGCCGAATTTTACGACGAAGGAATTTTCAAGCTCGTCCATCGCTACGATAAGTGCCTTAATTTAAATGGCAACTATGTAGAAAAGTAGTATTTAAGTGTGGCTTTCATCTGTATATAATAAAAAAAATTTCCAATCCTTTATTTATTTTTAATTCCAAAACGTAATGTACTTTGTGGATAGCCCTCGTATATTTGTTAAAAGCTGGATCATGCTTAGGTCATTTGTATCTGTAACATGTAAACGCTGTAGGGAAGTCCCTCCGCAACGAAAACGCATGGTGCGATGTAAAAGGTGGGTTTGGCAGTGGAACTGAGCAGCTCCTTAGTATGAACGGCACGCAGTGTGTAACTAGCCTTAGTACGGTACACCCCGACGGTGCTAAGAGAGGCAATTGGAAGCTGTATTAGAAGGAATTTGCCTCGGATATGGATCTGGCTATTATTTGGCATTCACGGAATAATGGAATGACTCTAATATGTTGAAACTCCGACGCCAAGAAGAGATTTTATATATCATTCGCACATCAAGAGCGGTGAGTACAGTTAGCCACCATTTCACCTGCCACTAATCTTCGCCACTGCTTCACAGACTTCATACATTCAGTTACGTAATGTATATTGACATGGACCAGTTAATTTGTGTGTTGTTTCAGTAATAACTACATAAAACGTCAATTCGTATTCGAAACCAAAACTTCAATCCCGATCACGAACCTACGCAGGATCCTCACCTAAGTGCTACTAAAACCGAGTATCATGATTTAAACGAACAATTCTGGTTTTCACGTGTTTAAAAGTGATTTTTTTGTCTAAACTAAAAGGAGTGGCAAAAGTTAAAGTAAGAGTAAAATTTGGATGCTTTGTTTATGGACTACTCCAAGTGCAATTGTTTAGATAGGAAGTTTAAGTACAAAAATTTAAAGATTAATCAATAGGAAAGTGAAAACCTTAATTATTTAAAGGCTAAAAACCATAAAACTGAAGTTGGATAGGCTTTTGCTAAAGTAACCCTAGTTTATTATAAAATATAGTTTTGTAAGATTATAGTGCAAGATTGTGTAAATATTATTTCCAAGAATACCTGCTTGACAGATGATTAAAGTTCAAGTACATATAAATCTTTAATGAACCGATTTGCGGTAGTATTCTTAGACATGAAGTATGCACATTTTCAAATATAGTGTAGTTTGGTACCCACCATGAATGGTTCCTTTTGAAGTTGGTTAAACCCAGTGTTGCATTTTATTACCTTAAAAAGTAATTTAATTGAATGATTAGCGTTTAGAGATATGATTTACTTTTGCAATAATCAAAGAACCTTGACTAGTGAAACTATACCATTTTATGGGTCTCCATCCTGTTGTCCTCCTATTAAGAAAAAAATGGACTATTACCGTTACAAAGGAAAATCGTTATACACAGAGGAGCTCAAACAGTGTATTTAAGATATTATTTATCTTTATTTGTGTTATTCATGTCAGTGAAGATAGAAGCCCCTCATGTCCAAAATTAGTTCTGCACTTCATGCAATGATGTTCCAGTATTTGATTAAGTAATGCTATTGATTGTCGCCGTCATTAGTATGAGCTCGGTGCAATTTTGCTCCCCACCAGCCCCACAGCAAGGGAAATCATAATTCACACGGAAAGATATAGGTGCTAGTTTCTTCCATGCGCTATTCGAGAGTGGGATAATAGAGAATTATTGTGTAGGTGATTCGATGAACAGTCTGCCAGGCACCTAAGTGTATCCATGTAGATGCTGATGTAAGATTTACCATTCTCTGCCTACAGTCGTAAGAGTAAAAAACACAGTTACCGTAACAGACCTCAGTGTTTACTGCGAAATCAGTTTATGCACTTGAAACATGGAAATACGCTAACGAGAAAGGAAAAGTTGATGGTCATATATTCCATATTGTATTTAAGTGAATGGCAACGAAAGAAAAGACACCTTTTGCGAATAATTACATCGTAAAGTTATTCTGTGTAACAGAAAATGAAAACTCACAGAAATTACTTAAGTGAAAGTACACTGCAACGTCCGATAGAAAGAGAAACAAGGTTTCCTTCCGAAGGAAACAGTATTCAAGGGGATACTTTTAAATACATAATTACTACAGAGAATATTGTAACTTCATTATATCCCACATTAAACTGCTTTGGTGAGAAGACTGTAACATACCAAGGTTCTTAAAAGGCACTTACTAAGAAGAAATTGAAGACGAGATCCCATGAAACCAACTACTACAGAAAGAACGCCGCTAGGTTAATAACGATAGTAATTTTCCAAGCTATCTGTGTCACCTTGGCTTTGTGAAACACTCTACAGTAAATGCCGAAATGAAACAGTTGCTAATACCAGCTGGCCTCCTTTCTGTTCAGAATTCAAAACGAATAGCTAATTAAGAATGAATAAAAGAAAATTTACCACTCCCTGCGTCCAGCAGCATTCTATTCGGGTCAGGAGTAGTTGTACCTATGATCTAGTGATAAAATATCTCAACGGAAGATCATTTCACAATGAATACTAGATGACATACATGGCAAATAATGCGAAAACAAGTAATGAGATTATTCAGTGAAAATTGTGTTAGTGTTTGTGGTATATGTAGGCTATAATTTATCTCTTATTATCGAAATCGTGAATTTAAATGCTCATTGCAATTGAATTACCTGTTCAGTTTTTGCGCTGTCGCCTTTAGAAACCGCAAAAGTATTTACGAATAACCCAGTATATGGATATAACAGGGATGCAATCAGTATTGGCGTTGGCAACGCTTCTATTTTCAGTGTCAACGACATGAGTGAGGAAGACGTTTTAAATGTGTTGTGTTATTCAGACTCTTTCGTTAGTTCTCAGATATGATACTTTTACAGTACTGGCCATTAAAATTGCTACACCACGAAGATGACTTGCTACAGACGCGAAATTTAACCGACAGGAAGAAGATGGTGTGATATGCAAATGATTAGCTTTTCAGAGCATTCACACAAGGTTGGCACCGGTGGCGACACCTACAACGTGCTGACACGAAGAAAGTTTCCAACCGATTTCTCATACACAAACAGCAGTTGACCGGTGTTGCCTGGTGAAACGTTGTTGTGATGCCTTGTGTAAGGAGGAGAAATACGTACCATCACGTTTCCGACTTTGATAAACGTCGGAATGTAGCCTTTCGCGATTGCGATTTATCGTATCCCGACATTTCTGCTCGCGTTGGTCGAGATCCAATGACTGTTAGCAGAATATGGAATCGGTGGGTTCAGGAGGGTCCCAACGGTCCCGCATCACTAGCAGTCGAGATGACAGGCATCTTATCCGCATGGCTGTAACGGATTGTGCAGCCACGTCTCGACCCCTGAGTCAACAGATGGGGACGTTTGCAAGACAACAACCATCTGCACGAACAGTTCGACGACGTTTGCAGGGGCATGGACTATCAGCTCGGAGACCATGGCTGCGGCTACCCTTGACGCTGCGTCACAGACAGGGGCGCATGCGATGATATACTCAACGACGAACCTGGGTGCAAGAATGGCCAAATGTCATTTTTTCGGATTAATCCAAGTTCTGTTTACAGCACCATGATGGTCGCATCCGTGTTTGGCGACATCGCGGTGAACGCACATTGGAAGCGTATATTCGTCATCGCCATACTGGCGTATCACCCGGTGTGATGGTATGGGGTGCCATTGGTTACACGTCTCGGTCACCTCTTGCTCGCATTGACGGCACTTTGAACAGTGGACGTTACATTTCAGATGTGTTACGACCCGTGGCTCTACCCTTCACTCGATCCCTGCGAAACCCTACGTTTCAGCAGGATAATGCACGAGCGCATGTTGCAGGTCCTGTACTGGCCTTTCTGGATACAGAAAATGTTCGACTGCTGCCCTGACCAGCACATTCTCCAGATCTCTCACCAATTGAAAACGTCTGGTCAATGGTGGCCGAGCAACTGGCTCGTCACAATACGCCAGTCACTACTCTTGATGAACTGTGGTATCGTGTTGAAGGTGCATGGGCAGCTGTACCTGTACACTCTATCCAAGCTTTGTTTGACTCAATGCCCAGGCGTATCAAGGCCGTTATTACGGCCAGAGGTGGTTGTTCTGGGTACTGATTTCACAGGATCTATGCACCGAAATTGCGAAAAAATGTAATCACATGTCAGTTCTAGTATAATACAGGGTGATTGAAAAAGAATACCACAACTTTAAAAATGTGTATTTAATGAAAGAAACGTAATATAACCTTCTGTTATACATCATTACAAAGAGTATTTAAAAAGGTTTTTTTTCACTCAAAAACAAGTTCAGAGATGTTCAATGTGGCCCCCTCCAGACACACGAGCAATATCAACCCGATACTCCAACTCGTTCCACACTCTCTGTAGCATATCAGGCGTAACAGTTTGGATAGCTGCTGTTATTTCTCGTTTCAAATCATCAATGGTGGCTGGGAGAGGTGGCCGAAACACCATATCCTTAACATACCCCCATAAGATAAAATCGCAGGGGGTAAGATCAGGGCTTCTTGGAGGCCAGTGGTGAAGTGCTCTCTCACGGGCTGCCTGGCGGCCGGTCCATTGCCTCGGGTAGTTGACGTTCAGGTAGTTACGCACAGATAAGTGCCAATGTGGTGGCGCTCCATCCTGATGAAAAATGAATTGTTGTGCTTCTTGTTCGAGCTGAGGGAACAGCCAATTCTCTAACATCTCTAGATACTGTAGTCCAGTTACAGTAGCACCTTCGAAGAAAAAGGGACCAAAAACATTATTGGCTGAAATGGCACAGAAAACGTTCACCTTAGGCGAGTCACGTTCATACTGAGTTGTTTCCCGCGGATTCTCAGTGCCCCATATACAGACATTGTGACGGTTGACTTCCCCGTTAGTGTGGAAAGTTGCTTCATCACTAAACACAATCTTTGAAACGAAAGATTCATCTGTTTCCATTTGAGCAAGGATAAAATGACAGAAATCGATTCTTTTAATCTTATCAGCTGCAGACAGTGCTTGAACCAATTTCAGACGATAAGGTTTCATAACTAACCTTTTTCGTAGGACTCTCCATACAGTTGATTGTGGAATTTGCAGCTCTCTGCTAGCTCTGCGAGTCGATTTTCCTGGGCTGCGAACAAATGCTTGCTGGATGCGTGCTACATTTTCATCACTCGTTCTCGCCGTCCAGAACTTTTCCCTTTGCACAAACACCCATTCTCTGTGAACTGTTTATACCAACATTTAATACACCACCTATCAGGAGGTTTAACACCATACTTCGTTCGAAATGCACGCTGAACAACTGTCGTCGATTCACTTCTGCCGTACTCAATAACACAAAAAGCTTTCTGTTGAGCGGTCGCCATCTTAGCATCAACTGACGCTGACGCCTAGTCAACAGTGCCTCAAGCGAACAAATGTACAACTAAATGAAACTCTATAGCTCCCTTAATTCGCCGACAGATAGTGCTTAGCTCTGCCTTTTGTCGTTGCAGAGTTTTAAATTCCTAAAGTTGTGGTATTCTTTTTGAATCACCCTGTATATTTGTCCAATGAATACTCGTTTATCATCTGCATTTCTTTTTAGTGTAGCAATTTTAATGGCCAGTAGTGTATTATGAGTCAGGCCAGATGATTCATACTTGTTCAGTTAACGATTAACAGCCCACATTCATCGGAATCACTGTTTTACGACGTGAACTGGTTTGCTCTTCTTTTAACGTCCTTAATAACAAATACTCGCTTTTCTTACGTTTACAGCCTATTGTTTAGTGAGTGGGTGAGATAGTGCAGTGGTAAGACACCCGATTCGCATTCGAGAGTAGCGGGATACGAACTCCAGTCTAGCCATTCTGATTTATGTGTTCCCTGGTTTCTGTAAGCACATCGGATAAAAAATTTGTCAGCCTCAGGAGACATGACGCGAATACCGTGTAATACTGCTTCTGGTCTTGATAGTGATCTCAGTTCGGCGAGCAACAGATCCATACGTTAATTCAGATATGCTACGAGGGGCGTTCAGTAAACAATGCATAACATTTTTCTCGCCAGTTTCGGCTGAAAAAAATATGAAATTTGTTCTGGGATACCGCGAAATATTCTGGCTTCAGCCTCTATACTTTCATGAAGTTTCAATATGTAACTGCTCTATATGCACCCTTCAAAATGGCGTAGGTAACGGAGGTGCGTTCCAAGCATAGACCTTCTTTTGGCCGAAAACCAGAGCATCTCAGATATTCCTAGGCTCTTGAAGAAAGTATACAGAGGCGTGCAAGTGAACAAAAGCATGGTGATTCGTTGGGCGAGGTATCTGTTGTCATCATCGAAATAAGGTCGTGCAGACCTGTCCAATCTTCCGCATACCAGCCGGCAGTGAACAGCTGTAACTCCTGCAATGTTGCAACGTGCGGAAACTCTCATTTGAGGTGGTCGACGGATTATAATGAAACACCTCGCTGCTCAACTGGACGTTTTTGTTGGGGTACTTGAAGGTGTGCGGCCGCTGGGGTGCTGGCTGCCTAACAGAAGACCATAAAGAGCAACGAAGGACCATCTGTGCGGTATTGCTTACACGTTTCGAAGTTGATCGTGATAATTATTTGTCGAACATCGTCTCAAGCGATGAAACATGGGTTCATCACTCTGAACCGGGAACAAAACGGCAATACATGGAGTGGCACCACACCACACTTCGGCCGAAGAAAAAGATCAAAGCAGCACCCTCAACCGGTAAGGTAATGGTGGCGGTCTTCTGGGACTCTGGCGGGGTTATCTTGTTTGTTGTCCTCCCTCATGATGCAACGATTAACTCTTTAATGTATTGTGCTATCCTCAGGAAATTAAACTGATGACTTAAGCGTGATCGTAGCCACAAAATTGTACACGAACTTCTACTTCTCCGTGACAATGCGAGGCCTCACGAAAGTCTATGGACCCGAAAGGAGCTCACAAAACTTCATTGGGCTGTTCTTCCTAAGCCGCCCTGCAGACCTGATCCCGCAACTCCCGACTTCCATTTGTTTGGGCCAATGAAGGATGCACTCCACAGGAGTTTATTGATGGAAAAAGACGTTGACTAGTAGAGTGGTTCATGCTGGTATACATATCCTCCCAGTAAGGTGGCGTAAGGGTTTTGTAGCCAAAAGAGTGCGGAATAATATGGTGTATTGGGATCCTGAATAAAACCAACCTGCTTTCAGAAAAAAAATATGATGCATTGCTTATTGAACACCACCCCCTATATCCTGCTGAACAAACTCATTGATAATAGATCTTACCGAGCTTTCATGTTGTAAGGATGTTGATTGCTAAGTTTCACCCACTTTTTAAAACCATCCCAGACAGTCTCTATGAGATAATCATTGGGTGCTTTAGGGCGCCCTTTTAAGTGCGGTAGGGTGAATGAGCGTTCGTCAAACCACCAACCTATGCAAATAGTCCTGTGAATAAGGCAGTTTTCATCTTACAAGACCATTGTACCCATAGAACACTTAACATGAATACGTAGAGGGAATACCAACACTTGGCGACAGAGGATGTTGAAATAATCATCCTCGTTAATGTTCACGGTGGCCTGAATGAATATGCCTAAGACATAGTACGAAAACAACCCCAAAGCATGACTGAGTCACCTCCAGCCTGATCTACACCTCCGCACACCGCGGATTCAACATCTCATTAGGACGTAGATCCACTCAACGCCGTTGCAACATTTACAAAAGATGCGAAATCTCAACTTTCGTATTGCACTAGACGTCTCCCGTCGACGGCTGTCGAGTTTCTGTGTTGTTTGGTTCAGTGCGGACGTGAAGCTTCATGTGCCCTCTGACGAGTGACCTTTTGCTAGAAACCTGACTCCAAATGCTCATTGCATGCAGTTCCGTTCTGCAAGGTTCGCCCGGAAACTCGTTAAGAAGGACCTGCATTCACTGACACCAGCATTACCTGGCGGATTTAAAACTGATCATCACAGAAAAGTCGCGAAACTCGTCTCCGGTCTCTCTCGGTTACAATATTTATGCGGCCACCTGTTCATACCCCATGTTACATCACTGAAAGTGGTGTACCATTCTCTGTAGATACATTAGACAGTCGGCATTGATACACCAACAAATCTGGCAACTTCATTCACGGTATGGTTATGGACACGTCCGAACACGGTACATACTTTCTGCTATTCTGTCACGTTTACAAGATTACCTATTTCTTTTCGCTCATTCTATACAATCGACTCACACAAACACACCACTTAGCTGCCTTGACTTATGGTGAATCGTGGAAGGCCACATGACACCTGGTATCAGTTCCATACCGTCTACAAGGCTGCAGAGCAGACAGTATTGTGTTTTAAGAGAATGACAAATATATCGACCGGTGAGCTAAAATCGATTAGGATGAATGGCGGGATGATTTCTATTCAAAAGGACAAGACCGATTTCCTTTTCACCCGTCCAGTCAAGTGCGTACTTTGCCACTAGTGATGTCACCGATGGGACATCAAACCCTATTCTTCCTTTTCCACCTTTCGATGTCAATCAGTATGATGACATTAATTCAATTTATAATATTTATAGGTATTACAGCGTTTGCTAGAATTTCACACGTAAAGAAGTCAGATAACACTTTTCTACTGTGGTTTTGAAGTAAAAATGAAGTATAAAAGTCCCAACTTGAGCTATATGTAACAGTACACCCTGCTCGGTCTCGCATTCAGTATTTCAGGGCAGTGTCATACTCCTTTCCAGTCTCCATAGTTCTAATTCTGATGACTTACTTTCCATTTCAGGCCAATTTCGGGACGACTGCGAATTGAAGAATTTTCATTTCCTCCTCCGAGATATGTCAACTTGGTTGTGTAGCTACCATGTCCTTATAGCCCTCTGTGCCAACTAACGTTAAATCATAAAATGAAGAAAGTCAGAAAGAAATAAATGGAACAATTCGAGATATTAAATGCAGCTGCTTGAAGTGTGCGCTGTGCTAAGTCGTATGTGAAATACTGTAGTGCTGACATAACTGAGCCATAACTCAGCCTTCCAGAGGAATACTTACTGGAATAACTTGGGCGGAGCGTGAGGCGAAGTTACGTGACGGCGCAAAGCAATGTACGGCTTCGAATGGCTTCCTTCTGCAGCTGGCAAGAGACGGTGAATATCGGTCACATCAAACAAGGAATTCTATCCAGAAACTATAAGTTCTGTACGGGACCATTCTTTTAGAAACAATATTTTTATACCTCGTCTCCTTAACTACGTTCTTTGGAAGTAGTCATAATGTAATTCCGTAATTTGCCGGGCTAACATTTGATAGAGAGTGGTTCATAAAGGGAATAGACTTCTCAGAATACCGTATTTGTAGAAGTACTCTTCAGATAATTCCTTAAAATGTCAGAATTACGGAGGCATCAACAGTTTTAGCTACCGTTACACATGAGCCTCACGTAGTCACACGGTGTCTTCAACATTCGTTAAGTTGTCTTCTTCTTTATAAGTGACGGAAGTTCATCATTATTCACAACCTTTCTGCCTTCAACGAATTTCTTACGGCCATCACACGGTCTTATACGTGACATGCAT
Organism: Schistocerca piceifrons; assembly: GCF_021461385.2. Classification (NCBI taxonomy): domain Eukaryota; kingdom Metazoa; phylum Arthropoda; class Insecta; order Orthoptera; family Acrididae; genus Schistocerca; species Schistocerca piceifrons. Next base: position 150,508,114 of record NC_060149.1, on the reverse strand, counting down.
CTGCCTCCAACCAATTACTTTAACAGCTCTGGCGATTCAGCGGCGCTTCTCTTCAGTTTTGCAAGGACTTCTAAGTTAGCCCTCGACTTCGTACGGGCAAGATGCAGAAATTGACAGACCGTGAAAATTTCTCAGCTATCACGTCAACACACCAGTGTTATAAGTGCATGAGAAATATGCATGTTGTCTTGGAATAGAGGAGGATCCTGCCCTGTAGTGAACTGTTTTATTTGGTGAAAATGAATTGCTACTTAATTTAATCTCATCTATCAGAGGCAGTCAAATGAAAACGAGAAAGATGGAAAAATAAGTAAACTGTTTATTATTTCAGAATAATCGCCATAATGCTAATATATTTATCCCACCATGCCTTCATGGAATAACGTTTTCTGTTGCTACGGAACCATGATTGTACACAGGGGTGCACCTCTTCGTCCGAAGCAAATCGACGGCCACCTTTTTCCAGGGCTCTAAAAATATGGGAATCGCATCGGGAGACGTCGGGGATGTATGGAGAATATGTAATAATAAACAGTTTACTTACTTTTTCCCATGTGTCCCGTTTTCATTTTACTCCCTCTGATGCCGCGCGGGATTAGCCGAGCGGTCTCAGGCGCTGCAGTCATGGACTGTGCGGCTGAGCCCGGCGGAGGTTCGAGTCCTCCCGCGGGCATGGGTGTGTGTGTTCGTCCTTAGGATATTTAGGTTAAGTAGTGTGTAAGCATATGGACTGATGACCTTAGCAGTTAAGTCCCATAAGATTTCACACACACTCCCTCTGATAACTTTATATATGAGTTCACAATGTTTTTGTTACTACAGATGGCGAATATAGCTACTTGAGAGAAAAGGTTATAATTTTTGGTTGGAAACCAACTTCTTACCTAAAACCGACAATTTAAATATGGAAGATGGCCGAGGGACTGGACGAAGTACCTTAACATAGACGTTGGACGGAACTTTGAGGCTGGATCCTCCTTCTATAAATTCTAATGCCACACTTATTACTGACACATAGGTGTAACCGAGCGTCTGTAACCCTAGATCAGTGCCTGGTGGATCAGTCTCTATGTAATTTAAATGCCGCCAGATTCCTATACTTACAGGCAACGTTTGTAAATGTGCTAATGATTTATTGTGATATCTAGGTTATATGATAAAATGAAGAACTTATTTGTAGCGTTCGTACTTACCTAGCATTATGATTTAGATACGACATCTGTATGGTGCGAAAAGTGGAAACTGACGCTGAATAAAGAGAAGTGTAAAGTTATTCATATGAGTACTAAAAGAAATCCGCTAAATTTCAATTACGCGATAAGTCACACAAAAAATTCAACCAAATACTTAGGGATTACAATTACAAATAATCTAAACTGGAACGATCACATAGACAGTGTTGTGCGTAGAGCAAACCAAAGACTGCGATTCATTGGCAGAACACTTGAAAGGTACAACAGGTCTACTAAAGAGACTGCTTACACCCCGCTTGTCCGCCCAATTCTGGAGTACTTCTGTGCGGTGTGGGATCCGTATCAGGTGGGACTGACGGATGACGTCGAAAATGTTAAAGAAGGGCAGCTCGTTTTGCATTATCGCGAAATAGGGGAGATAGTGCCACAAACATGATACATGAATTGGAGTGGCAATCATTAAAACAAAGGCGTTTTTCGTTGCGATGGATCTTCTGATGAAATTTCTATCACTAGTTTTCTCCTCCGATTGCAAAAACATTCTGTTGGTACCCACGTACATAGGGAGAAATGATCATCACGATAAAATAAGAGAAATCAGAGCTCGCACAGAAAAATTTAAGTGCTCGTTTTTCCCGCACGCCGTTCGAAGTGGAACGGTAGAGAGACAGCTTGAAGGTGGTTCATTGAACAGTCTGCCAGGCACTTTATTGTGAATAACAAAGTAATCACGTAGATGTAGATGGTTGTTGAACATGCACAGATTTCCCAGTGCTGTACAGAGATTCACTCTTGTCGGTTGCTCGGCGTACTGCCATCATCGGGCAATGTGGTAACGCGATGAATCCTTTTTTTGGATGCACACCAACTGAAACGACGAAATTTAATGCCCGACTGGATCGCTGCGGCTTGTTACTAGTTATCAAAATATTAAATATGTCAAGTGTAAGATAATTATGGAAGAAATCTTACCTGCAACGTAGCTAACATAATATCAATAAAAATGCTTTTTTGGATGAAATACTGCGTTTCTCTTTTGCTAATGAGAGTAAAGTCGTCATAAAAAATAACTGTAGCATTAAAACTTGGTTAACGCTGCTATACTACGAAAATTTGTTGGTTGGTTGGTTGGTTGGTTTGGGGAAGGAGACCAGACAGCGTGGTCATCGGTCTCATCGGATTGGGGAAGGATGGGGAAGGAAGTCGGCCGTGCCCTTTCAGAGGAACCATCCCGGCATTTGCCTGGAGTGATTTAGGGAAATCACGGAAAACCTAAATCAGGATGGCCGGACGCGGGATTGAACTGTCGTCCTTCCGAATGCGATTCCAGTGTCTAACCACTGCGCCACCTCGCTCGGTGAAAATTTGTCTCCGAGAAGTAAAATAGTAATCAAATACATATGATCCTATGCTGACTTCCTTCTTTTGTAGAGAATCTCAACCAGCAGTTCCAATAACAACACAGAATTTTTATACACGTCTGAGACCGTCAACCACTACTGAGAAGATGTGATCAGAAGCAAAGGTTCAGCGCTCCTACTGATTGTTACCGATTACACAATTACAACAGCCGCGAATACTCTGTCACTGGCAAGCACATACAATTTCTCTTCACATCGCGCGATAAATGGAATGTAGACTTACTTTCAACATAATATTATTTATTTCAATATTAATTTCCTTAGCAAAATAAAGAAAAGTTAATGTGTCTATAAACACACGACAAGAAGCCATAAAGCGCATTAAGGTGGCCAGCCTTGCTATTTTCGTTTTACTACATTTGAAATTGGTAACATTGCCAGCCACTGAAATTTGTCTGCAACGTAATAACCCATACGTTAAGAAGGAGCCAGCGAAACGGGGAACCCTGTGGTCATCGATAATAAACACGTGTGAGTATTCTAACAATACATCTACATGCTCACTCCGCAGATGGGCTTACGCTGTGTGACAGAGGGTATTCAGGGTCCCCCTGTCAAGCGCCACCGACCCTGCTTCACGTTTCGTTTGAGAACGGTGTGCGGGAAGACCGACTGTCAGTAAGTCAGTAAGACATGCTCTGACAAGGAAAGGTTTGGACATGTGGCTCACCGATTTTGATCGAGTTTTGCAAGGACATTCTGTATCGAAAATAAAGAGACACGTGCTTCGGCTTTTTGCTGGTCATTCCCTAGTTTTTGAAAAAATCGGTGTCAAAATTGATAACGGAAAAATCGTATTTTCAAAGTTATACATCAAAAGATCGTCTAGAAAAACATTTTTTATTAATATAACATGGGGTTTTTAAGGCTGTAACATGGATACCCATCATTCTACGTGTTTAGCAGAGAGATGGCGGCAGTCGAATGGTTGTGCGAGGCTCAGTTTGACATTCCGTACAGAATGTCCTGAATTTTAAGCAGTGAAGAAGGGAAGAGATTGGCTAATAAAAGAAATTAAAAAATGAATGAAAAAGCGGTCAAGGCTAACAAACTGCTGATCTGTGTTCGATTCTTGGCAGTGGCTTCCTCTCATTCGATATTTTTCGGTGTATTAGATAATATTTTGATAACTGGAATACTTTTCGTCGCCCTTTTTTTAGATAAAGCAGCAGAAGGTGTGATTAATAATCAAATAAGCATAAATAATATACTGACAGTTATTTTCATTGTGATACATAGTACAAAATAAGCACTTAATGTATATTTTTTCGTAATCCTAATTGATCGTCTATTCGTGAACGATCTCTCAATCAGTGAGATAAAACTTATAGAAACAGGCAGAGCATAAATATTGCTCGCACAATGAGCAACACACGAACGAAATCTCACCACATTGACATTTCTTCCGGTACATTGTTCGTGGAAAACATATCCGATTCACGTTGCTAAAAACAGATCTGTCGGATATCAATTTGGATTTGCACCAAGCGTATAAAAACAAAACGGCTCTACGCACTATGGGACTTAACATCTGAGGTCATCAGTCCCCTAGAACTTAGAACTACTTAAACCTAACTAACCTAAGGACATCACACACATCCATGCCCACGACCGTAGCAGCAGGGCGGTCCCGGATTGAAGCGCTTAGAACCGCTCGGTCACAAAGCCGGCGAGTGTCTAGCAAAAAGCCGAAACATGTGTATCTTTATTTTCAATACAGAATGTTCTTGCAAAACTTGATCAAAATCGGTGACCCACATATCAGACCCTCCCCTTGTAAGCTCGACTTTCTCTTATTTTCTCGTAATGGTCATTTTCCGAGTTTTACGTAGAAATAAGTAATATTTGGCTTGATTCTTCCTTGGATGTTCGCTCTCAGAATTTAGACAGTAAATACGAGGGTTGGAACTTAAATAGTGACAACTATTTATTCACAACCGATGCATAAGAGTTACATGTTTGCACCTGTTACTGTCCTTCAAATTAGTCACCAGCGTTGTGTGCAACCCATGCCAGCGATGTGGAAGGCGTAGTATACCGTTAGCAGAGCCTGTTCTGTTGATTGTGCGAATGAAGCGGTCTAAAGTTATGGTGATTCTCGTGTACAACTGTGATGGTGTTATCCTAACGCTTTACGTTCCTCCACGGCAGACCGTCAATGCACAGTATTACTGTTCGTTTTTGGAGAATCACCTGCGACCAGCTTTGCGAAAGAAGCGGCGACATTTTCTGCGCAACCCACCCATCATTTTGCACGACAATGCGCGGGCGCATACAGCGCAAGCTGTGGCTGATCTGTTCGGTCGATGGGACTGGGAAGTACTGTACCATCCACCATATTCCCCGGACTTAAGTCCTTTTGACTTTGATTTGATTCCGAAGATGAAGGAACCACTTCGTGGCATTCGCTTCAGAACTGTTCCAGAGATCTGACAGGCAGTAGACCGCTCCATTCGCTCCATCAACAGAACAGGCTCTCCTAACGGTATACGACGCCTTCCACATCACTGGCAACGGGTTCTACACAACGCTGGTGACTACTTTGAAGGACAATAACAGGGGTAAATATGTAACTTTTTTGTATGGGTTGTGAATAGATAGTTGCCACTATTTAAGTTCCAACTCTCGTATCTACACTGTGTAAAATTCTCTCTTGTAGCGGCTACCAGTGGAGTTTCTTGAGCATTTCCTTGATGCTCTTGCATTTTCCAATCGAATCCGTGAAACGCCACTCTTCCATTTGGATTTTCTCTATCTCTTCTATTAACTCTACCTGATGAGGGTCTAAGGCTGACGAGTAGCATGCAAGAATTATTTTGTAAGCCACTTTGAAATTACATTTTCTAAGGATTTCTTTTTCAATCGAAGCCTGGCATCCAAATTTCCCACGAGCCGTTTTATGTGGTTATTCAACTTAAGGTCACTACGGACGGTTACTCCTAGATACTTTGCGATTCTTACTGTTCCATCTATTTGCGCTTAGTACATCAAATACATTCATGTTGAGGGTCAACTGCTAGCTACTGTATCAATCATTGGTCTAAAATCGAAAAACCTGTATAGACATTGTAAGCTGCCCGTTCTACTGTTAAATTCGGATTACATGCAAACACGTCTCCTGAAATGTGCCCTAAATAAAAATGCCCTCCTCAACATACAGTGTAGACCCCAAAACTGAAAGAAAATAGCCGAAGAGTGCTGTCGGGTGCACTTTTGAGAAACGTGTATATTGATTCTAATAATGCCTCAGTAAGACCGGTATAACTGCTGACGGCAGAAAATCTATAAAATATGTAACTGTTTTCAGACAATGGCAAGAGATAACAGATAAACCATTTAAACTTTGACTGAATATCTGAACCATAATAATGGCCACACTGAAGCAAACAACCGTGCCTGCATGAAACACGAGGTACAATAGATCACCACAAAGGAAAGATTTAAACAAAAGAATTTCATATGCATTAGAAAGTGTTGAAAACAGTTCGTTAGACGAGAATTTGATGAATTCCACGTCCCTAGAATTGGGATGGTCTAATGTAAATCTGCGTACCATGCGTCGAAAACGGACCATCTCACCGGACAACGAACGTAAAGCTAGAACATAGGTAAATGCACACTAAAGATGTGGAATTGCTACAGATACTAAAAACCCAAGCCGCGCAATGCACGCCAGAATCTCTGCAAACGTTTATAACACGAGATCTGAGAATGATTAACAGAAAGTGACTTCAGTTCTCCTTAATACATCACTCAACCCTAGCAGCGGCTCTACACTCCGAAACACGCCGACCACAACCCCAAGCAAGATTAACCTAGATTAGCTTTCGCTTTATCCGTTTAAGCCGAAAATTCCGAGCTGAAGATGTGGCGCTCTCGCCCCTGATTGGCTGGCGTTACAGCGCGCCAAAGTGTTTCAGCTCATACCGGCTGGATATAATTAAAGTGCAGCTACTCACAGAGGTCTAGAGTGGATTGTAATTATCGTGTAGCAGCGTTGTGTTTCACCTCGTACTGGATTTTTATAATGGAAGTGCACCTACTAACAGAGGTTCATTGTGGACTGTAATTATCGTATGGCAGCGAAACTTGGTAGATATACTTACGAGTTAATGTGGACCCGATTTACACAGGAAAAATATTAGCTCCAGTTTTGACCACCAGGTGCAAAACGGGCGGTGCAAATGCAAGAAAGATGTATAAAAATGTTTCCATATGTAATGGTTTAGGTTCGTGACGTGGACAGAAAAGTTCAAAGAAGTGAGACGGTGATAATGTTAATTTTATTATTAACCGCCGTTTACACAGTTTGTTCAATACTAGCACCAGAGATGCCGACGAGATCTTGTATCCGCAAAACGACATGACCAACAGTTGCTCGTAGCAATGCCGGTGGAATCTGGACAACGCGTTCCTGTACACTGGCCTTTAGATCAGGTAGAGGTCGAACTTGTCTCTTGTAAACGCGTTCTTTTAGATATCCCCAGAGCTAAGAGTCACATGGATTCTGATCAGGTGATCTTGCCCCTATTGCATGAAAACAGTGGTTTCCACACAACTGCACTCTTCCAAAGCAGGAATCGCATGCTGTACAAGGAGTTCCCGATAACATGCAGACATCACGGTACACCTACTGCGTGTATTCTCTTCAAAGAAGAACGGACCAAGAATAAAGGTGCCTGTGAATCCACACCACACAATCACATGTGGAGTGCAATGGCTCTTCGAGCACATCAGGCGGTTTACCTGTACCCCAAATTCGGCAGTTCTGTGTATTCACTGCACCTTGTAGTGCAAAATGTGCGTTGTCACTCCATGGAATATTGCTCACACACATGTTATCAATTTTGGCTCGTGTCAGACACCGAAGAAAAAATTCATGGCGTTGCTGCGAATCATGATGTTTCAACTGCTGCACCGTCAGGATCTTGTACAGATACCAGTGTAAAATTCATCTCAAAACTTTCCATACTGTTGACCACGGCCTCGACAATTCTCGTGACACTACCCAAGCACTGGCACTATACGGCGCACGTGCTACGTGGGCAGTTACAGCAACAGCAACCACGTCGACACTTGCACTGGGATAAGACTGTTGACTCATGTTATTGCTTGTCAAATGGCTGCATGATGTCATACCGTTATACAAACAGTGCATAGCGCCAGATTTGCACCCGATGGCCACAACTGGATCTAATATTTTTCGTGCGTGATTCTGTTGCATATTAACGCATTAGCATATCTACCAAGTTTCCCTGCCATACGTGAATTATATACCACGCTAGTGCTCCGTATTTGCACGTATCCACATTGAATTCGCCAAAGACAGTAATACTTTCAGAAATCGATTGCTCTGAACAGAAATATCTTTGCAGAGTGTCTACTATTTAGAATACGCGGAAGAAAAATAGACTCTGAAAGTTATGGTTGTGACAGACAAGTTTCAACACGCCTCAAAACTTTTTTTAATACACGGGTCCTCCTAACTTATGATAGCCGTATGTGTGTGGACACTCAAAAGGTTCTACTGTGAGTAAAATTCATTTTGATATATCCTTCAGTTTGCTTTCTCAAAGTAAAACGTCTACGTTTTTGATGGGTGTCGTATGCACCAATGCCTTTAAATGTCACCATGACAGAAATCTAAAAGATGGAAGCCAGGTGGACAAGGAAGCCAAGGTACAGGACCTCCTCAAACAATTCTTCTCTCAATAAAGGTGTTATTTTTTGACAGAGGTGCAGCTAATGCCGTGGTGTCTGATCGCACAGAAAATAACTCCAACGTTTATCTGCAAATATATTCAAACTTCCTGGCAAATTAAAACTGTGTGGGACTGGTCCCGAGTTCGAGTCTCGGTCCGGCACAGAGTTATAATATTCCAGGAAGTTTCATATCAGCCGCACACTCCGCTGCAGAGTGAAAATCTTATTCTGGAAACATCCCCCAGGCTGTGGCTAAGCAATATCTCCGCGGTGTCCTTTCTTCCAGGAGTGCTAGTTCTGCAAGGTTCGCAGGAGAGCTTCTGTCAAGTTTGGAAAGTAGGAGACGATGTACTGGCGGAAGTAAAGCTGTGAGGACGGGGCGTGAGTCGTGCTTGGGTAACTCAGTTGGTAGAGCACTTGCCCGCGAAAGGTAAAGTTCCCGAGATTGAGTCGCCGTCCGGCACATAGTTTTAATCTGTCAGGAAGTTTCATATCAGCGCACACTCCGCTGCAGAGTGAAAATCTCATTCTGCAAATACCTTATTTTTCATACCGTAGGGAAATTGTTGCACAGATATTGGTGATAAAAAGCACTTTTTAATTTGTCTGATATAGGCTGTGGCAATAAGAGGTTGCTACCAACAATTGCTACTCATATATTGGTACTAATTCAACCTCGTCCCTTTCTTCGATCGTCATTTATGTTAAACCCAGTCTAGTCGTCAAATATGGGATGTCTAGGAAAGCTACTTTCTCGGATCGCTAGACAACATTCAATCAAACCGTATTAATGAGTTTTATTACAAAAGGAGAAGATTAAAATACTTAAATTTGTCAGTTACACAGATGTGCCGCAATAAAAGGGTGACATGCAAAATAAGTAATGTTCTTCAGTATAAAAAATTCCCAACTCCGTATTACGTAGATTGTACAAGCAAGGTAACTAGTATCGATGCTCCTATGGAACTCGCTAATCTTGAAGCTACTCTTCAACTGGCCGCGACGAGTCGGGCGCGGTGCTTCTGTCCTCTTCGTATAGGGGCTGCTGCAGTCGTGTTGTCGTCCTGGAGAGGGGTCGTTCAGCGTGCGACTGGCTGACGTCTTCTCACAGCCATCTCTTCTCTATCGTTCCCGACCGGCGTGCCGGCGCTTGACATTACGCCGTAACAATTTAAATCTCCCACACGTGTTTATACATCTACATCTACATCTACATCTATCCTCCGCGAGCCACCTTACAGTGTGTGGCGGAGGGTACTTATTGTACCACTATCTGATCCCCCCTTCCCTGTTCCATTCACGAATTGTGCGTGGGAAGAACGACTGCTTGTAAGTCTCCGTATTTGCTCTAATTTCTCGGATCTTTTCGTTGTGATCATTACGCGAGATATATGTGGGCGGTAGTAATATGTTGCCCATCTCTTCCCGGAATGTGCTCTCTCGTAATTTCGTTAATAAACCTCTCCGTATTGCGTAACGCCTTTCTTGAAGTGTCCGCCACTGGAGCTTGTTCAGCATCTCCGTAACGCTCTCGCGCTGACTAAATGTCCCCATGACGAATCGCGCTCTTCTATTAATCCAACCTGGTAAGGGTCCCATACTGATGAGCAATACTCAAGAATCGGACGAACAAGCGTTTTGTAAGCTACTTCTTTCGTCGATGAGTCACATTTTCTTAGAATTCTTCCTATGAATCTCAACCTGGCGCCTGCTTTTCCCACTATTTGTTTTATGTGATCATTCCACTTCAGATCGCTCCGGATAGTAACTCCTAAGTATTTTACGGTCGTTACCGCTTCCAATGATTTACCACCTATGGCATAATCGTACTGGAATGGATTTCTGCCCCTATGTATGCGCATTATATTACATTTATCTACGTTTAGGGAAAGCTGCCAGTTGTCGCACCATGCATTAATCCTCTGCAGGTCTTCCTGGAGTACGTACGAGTCTTCTGATGTTGCTACTTTCTTGTAGACAACCGTGTCATCTGCAAATAGCCTCACGGAGCTACCGATGTTGTCAACTAAGTCATTTATGTATATTGTAAACAATAAAGGTCCTATCACGCTTCCTTGCGGTACTCCCGAAATTACCTCTACATCTGCAGATTTTGAACCGTTAAGAATGACATGTTGTGTTCTTTCTTCTAGGAAATCCTGAATCCAATCACAAACCTGGTCCGATATTCCGTAAGCTCGTATTTTTTTCACTAAACGTAAGTGCGGAACCGTATCAAATGCCTTCCTGAAGTCCAGGAATACGGCATCAATCTGCTCGCCAGTGTCTACGGCACTGTGAATTTCTTGGGCAAATAGGGCGAGCTGAGTTTCACATGATCTCTGTTTGCGGAATCCATGTTGGTTATGATGAAGGAGATTTGTATTATCTAAGAACGTCATAATTTATTAACCCACTCTTTGTGAATCCCACCTCATCTTAAATAAAATGCAAGCTGTGAAGTGCAGATCTGCAGCACCCAGTTTTAGAACCCAATGGCACAGTTGTAACCCAACATGGTGGTCTTGTGACATGGATACAATAAGTACTTGCGCAAATTGACCTATATCTGTTTCGAAACATACATTTACATCTGTACTCTGAAAACCACCGTGAAGAGCATAGCAGAAGTTACTTCTCACTGCACCATTTACTACGGCTTTTTCCCGTTCCATCCTCGTATGGATCGCTGGAAGAATAACTGCTTAAACGCATCTATACGTGCTGTCTTTACGGTCCCTATAGTAGCGACACGTAGGATGTTGTAGTATACTACCACGTTCCTCATGGAATCCTGGTTCGTGAAACATACGTTGGAGTTCACGGGATAGCTGGTGTCCACTTTCAACCGTCTGCTAGTTCAGGTTCTTCAGCATCTCTGTGAAGCTTTCCCATGAGTCAAAAACAAAGCCGTGAGCATACGTAGTGTCCGTTTTGTTCAAGTTCAATATCCCCTGCTAGTTCTATTTGATATGGGTTACGCACACTTGAGCAGTATTCTAGGATGTGTCATACAAGAATTTTGTAAACAGCATCTTTTGCAGACTGACAGCATTTTCCGGGTATCCTGCGAATGAATATATTCCACCTGCTTCACCTAGGACTGAACCTATGTGGTCATTCCGTTTTAGAACCTCGCAAATTGTTACACCCAGGTATCTATATAAACTGACTGATTCAAAAACTGATTCATTTATAATGTAGAAACTACGTTTTATTTGTCTTACATACAATTTTACATTTATGAAAATTTAAAGCAAGTTGCCAATCTTTGCAGCACATTGAATTACCATCAAAATCTGTCTGAACATTTTGCACTTTTATCAGACAGTATTTCATTACAGACAACTGCCTCCTCTCAATAAAGTATGGGTATCTATTATTATTGTCTACCGGGTCATTAATGAACAACTCGAAAAGCACAGGTCCCAAAGCACTTCTCTGGTGCACGCCTCAAGATGCCGTAATTCTCCACCGTACGATGGCTCTCCATCCAAGATACCATTTAAGCGACGGTGTGGTACTAAGTCAAACGCTTTTCAGATGTCAGAAAATACTGCATCTCCGTTATTGCCTTGACCAATGCCTTTCTGACTGTCATGTATTAAAAGCACGAGTTATGTATCGCATGACCAGTTCTTGCAGAATCCATGCTGGCTGGCATGGAGGAAGTCATTATGTTTGCGATATATTATTACTTTTGAGCTCAGAGTGTTTTAAGATCTCGAAGATGTTGTGAATCGCATCTTCAACCCTTCTCATTGATATGTGGGCACAGCTTTTTGTTCCCGGGATTGACGGTATACTGTCATAAAATGAGGGTATCACTCAGCCGCAAATTCTGTGTACTCGTAGAATCTAATACAGTTCCATAGGGCCCTGGAGCTTCGTTTAGTTTTAGTGACTTTAGTTGTTCCTCGACGTCACTGATAATAATATCTCATCTCGTTGTAGTACTAGCACGAGAATTAAAATTGGATAGCATCCCTGACTTCTCCTTTGTGAAGGAACATTTCTAAGAGGAGTCCAGGATTTCTATTTTCGCTTTGCTATCCTCAGCTTCAGTTCCGGTGTCATCTATGCGACTCTGGACACTAACTTTACCTCAACTGACAGCCTTTACATATGTCCCTAATTTCTTTGGGTTTTGAGAAAACTCTTCCGAAAAACTCTGCCACGATTGTCGATCAGGTCTACAAGACTGCCCTTTTGACAGTCAAGAGCGTTTCATCCAGCGTTTCTCTGTCTAATGACCTACGGCTATTGCGTAGTAGGCGCCCTTTCCTTAGGAGTTTCTTTGCTGAGACTGTATACCATGTAGGTTCCTTCCCATCTCTAGAAGAGCGTAGCGTTCCAAAGGATTGGAAAAGGGCACAGGTCATCCCCGTTTTCAAGAAGGGACGTCGAACAGATGTGCAGAACTATAGACCTATATCTCTAACGTCGATCAGTTGCAGAATTTTGGAACACGTATTGTGTTCGAGTATAATGACTTTTCTGGAGACTAGAAATCTACTCTGTAGGAATCAGCATGGGTTTCGAAAAAGACGGTCATGTGAAACCCAGCTCGCGCTATTCGTCCACGAGACTCAGAGGGCCATAGACACGGGTTCACAGGTAGATGCCGTGTTTCTTGACTTCCGCAAGGCGTTCGATACAGTTCCCCACAGTCGTTTAATGAACAAAGTAAGAGCATATGGACTATCAGACCAATTGTGTGATTGGATTGAGGAGTTCCTAGATAACAGGACGCAGCATGTTATTCTCAATGGAGAGAAGTCTTCCGAAGTAAGAGTGATTTCAGGTGTGCCGCAGGGGAGTGTCATAGGACCGTTGCTATTCACAATATACATAAATGACCTGGTGGATGACATCGGAAGTTCACTGAGGCTTTTTGCAGATGATGCTGTGGTGTACCGAGAGGTTGTAACAATGGAAAATTGTATTGAAATGCAGGAGGATCTGCAGCGAATTGACGCATGGTGCAGGGAATGGCAATTGAATCTCAATGTAGACAAGTGTAATGTGCTGCGAATATACAGAAAGATAGATCCTTTATCATTTAGCTACAAAATAGCAGGTCAGCAACTGGAAGCAGTTAATACCATAAATTATCTGGGAGTACGCATTAGGAGTGATTTAAAATGGAATGATCATATAATGTTGATCGTCGGTAAAGCAGATGCCAGACTGAGATTCATTGGAAGAATCCTATGGAAATGAAATCCGAAAACAAAGGAAGTAGGTTACAGTACGCTTGTTCGCCCACTGCTTGAATACTGCTCAGCAGTGTGGGATCCGTACCAGATAGGGTTGATAGAAGAGATAGAGAAGATCCAACGGAGAGCAGCGCGCTTCGTTACAGGATCATTTAGTAATCGCGAAAGCGTTACGGAGATGATAGATAAACTCCAGTGGTAGACTCTGCAGGAGAGACGCTCAGTAGCTCGGTACGGGCTTTTATTGAAGTTTCGAGAACATACCTTCACCGAAGAGTCAAGCAGTATATTGCTCCCTCCTACGTATATCTCGCGAAGAGACCATGAGGATAAAACCAGAGAGATTAGAGCCCACACAGAGGCATACCGACAGTCCTTCTTTCCACGAGCAATACGAGACTGGAATAGAAGGGAGACCGATAGAGGTACTGAAGGTACCCTCCGCCACACACCGTCAGGTGGCTTGCGGAGTATGGACGTAGATGTAGATGTAGATGTTGTGATGTGTACACTTGTATTCAGTGCTTTATCAACCACTCTCCTGAACTTCAGCAACAGTTCCTCTACATACTGCAGCCCAGAGAAAAATGTTTCGAATTCCTCCTTGAAATATGACTGTTATTGTGGTCTTCAGTCCGAATATTGGTTTGATGCAGCTCTCCATGCTACTCTACACTATGGGAGCCTCTTCATCTCTGAATAACTATTGGAACCTACATCCTTCTGAATCTGCTTACTATATTCATCTCTCGGTCACGTTCTACGATTTCTACCCTCGCCTCCAGTACTGAAATGATGATCCCTTGTTGTCTCAGAATGTGTCCCATCAAGCGATCTCTTCTTTTGGACAGGTTGTGCCACATATTTCTTGCCTCCCCAATTCTGTTCAGCACCCACCTAATCTTCAACATTCTTCTGTACACTACAATTCTAAAGCTTCTACTCTCTTTTTTGTCTAAACTGTTTATCGTCCATGTTTCGCTTCCATACATGGCTAGACTCCAGACAAATACTTTCAGAAAAGACTTTCTAACACTTAAATCTATATTCGGTGTTAAAAAATTTCTCTTCTTCGGAGATGCTTTTCTTGCTATTGCTAGTCTACATTTTATATCCTCTTTACTTCAGCCATCATCAGTTGTTTTTATGCCCGAATAGCAAAACTCATCTACTACTTTAAGTATCTCATTTCCTCATCTTATGCCTTAGCATCACCTTGCTTAATTACACTGTATTCCATTATCCTCGTTTTGCTTCTCTTGATGTTCATCTTATATCCTCCTTTCGAAACAGTGTCAATTCCTTTCAATTGCTCTTTCAAATCCTTTTCTGTCTTTGACAGAATTACACAGTCATCGGGAAACTTCAAAACTTTAGAAGGAGACGAGGTATTGGCGGAATTAATGTTGTGTGTGTGGGGGGGGGGGGGCGGAGGGGGGGGGGGGCCTGGGTATCTCTGATGGTAGAGCACTTGCCCGCGAAAGGCAAAGGTCCAGAGTTCGAGTCTCGGTCCGGCACACAGTCTTAATCTGTCAGGAAGTTTCTCAAAGTTTTTATTTCTTTTATCTGGACTTCTGTTCCTACGCTAAATGTTTCTTTGGTTTCCTTTACTGCTTGCTCAACGAACAGACTGAACAACATCGGGCTTAGGTTACAAACCTGTCTCACTCCCCACTCAACCACTGATTCCCTTTTATGACCCTCGACTCTTATAACTGCCGTCTGATTTACACACAAGGTGTAAACAGCCTTTCGTATTTTATTCCCGCTACCTTCAGAATTTCAGAGAGAGTATTCCAATCAACATTGTAAAAAGCTTTCTCTAAGGCTACAAATGCTATAAACGTAGGATTGCGTTTCCTTAGCCTATCTCTAAGATAAATGGTAGGGACCAGTACTGGTCGAGTGTTCCTACATTTCTATGTAATCCAAACTGATCTTCTCCGAGGTCCGCTTCAACTAGTTTCTCCATTCTTCTGTAAAGAATTCATATTAGTGTTTTGCATCCAACACGTATTAAGCTGATAGTTCGGCAGTTCTCACACATGTCATCAACTGCTTTCCTTGAAAACACAATTATTACATTCTTCTTGATGTCTGAGGGTATTCTGCCTGTCAATTACTTCTTGCACACCATATGGAAAAGCTGGCTCTCACAAAGTTATCAGTAGTTCTGACGGAATATCGTCTACTCCCGGGGCCTTGTTTCGGCTTAGATCTTTCAGAGCTCTGTAAAATTCTTTTTGCAGTATTATATCTCCCATCTCATCTTCATCTGCGTCCAATTCCCTTTCTAAAATATTGGATTCAAGTTTATCTCCCTTGTGTAGACCCTCTATATACTCCTTCCATCTTTCAGCTTTCCCTTCTCTGCTTAGGGCTGGGTTATCATCTGAGCTCTTGATTATTGATTTATTTTTATCTGTTACTACTTTTTTGTTGTAATTTCATGTTCTGACACGTTCCATGACCTTTCCAGATTTGCTCCTCAATTTGGTCCTACGGAACTTGACGTGTAAATAATAATAAAAAATATTAATTCATCTGCTTCTCTTTTGCCTAAAGGCCTCTTCAGTTTTCCTGTAGGCGTCATATGTCTTTCCCCTAGTGAAATGTGCTTCTAAATACTTACATTTTTTCTCTAGCTACCCGTGCTTAGCCATTTTGCATTTCCATTCAATCTCATTAGAAGATTATAAATGAAGAAGAAAGCTGAATCTGGGACGTGGCAGTACAAAGACGGACAGAAGGGCGTGCCGTTTTATTAACGAAAAATGCGATAACTTTTGAAAAGTCGTAGTCTCCTTGGTAGCAATAATAAAAGAGTTATGATAAAGGACAATGTACCACTACCAGTCGCTGTCTTCCCTTTTGCGTTTGCAAATAGAGTAGAGGAAAATGGCTGTCTATATGCTTCCGTGTGAACCCCAATTTCTCGTATCTTATCTTCGTGGTCCTTACACGCAGTGTATGTTGCTGGCAGTAGAATTGTTCTGCAGTCAGCTTCAAATGCCAGGTCTCTAAATTTTCTCAATAGTGTTTCTCGAAAAGAATGTCGCCTTCCCTCCAGGTATTCCTATTTGAGTTCCAGAAGCATCTCCGTAACACTTACGTGCTGTTCAAACCTACCGGTAACAAATCTAGCAGTCCACCTCTGAATTACTTCGACGTCTTCCTTCAATCCGATCTGGTGTGGCTCCCAAACACTTGAGCAATACTCAAGAATAGGTCACATTAGCGTCCCATATGCGGTCTCCTTCACAGATGAACAACACTTGCCTAGAATTCTGCCAATAAACCGAAGCTGACCATTCGCCTTTCCTACCATAGTCCTCACGTGCTTGTTGAGTTTCATATCGCTTTACAACGCTACGCTCTGATATTTAAAGGACATGACTTTGTCAAGCAGGACGCTACTAATGTTGTATCCGAACATTACTGGTTTGTTTTTCCTACTCATCTGCATTAACTTACATTTTTCTTCATTTATAGCGAGCTGACATTCATCACAGCAACTAGAAATTTTGTCTAAGTCATCTTGTATCCTCCTACAGCCACTCAATGACGACGCCTTACTGTACACCACAGAATTTCAGCAAACAACCGCAGATTGCTACCCACCCTCTCCACAAAATCATTTATGAATATAGAGAATAAAGATTGCTGCCCATCCTGTCCGCCAAGTCATTTATGTATATAGAGAACAACACTGTTCTTATCACACTTACCTGGGGCACTCCTGAAGACATACTTGTCTCACTCCTGAAGACATACTTGTCTCTGATGAACACTCGCCATTCAGGACAACATTCTGGGTTCTATAACTTAAGAAGTCTTCGGCCCACTCACGTATCTGTGAACTTATTCCGTATGCTCATACCTTCGTTAACAGCCTGCAATGGGGCACCATCTCAATCAACTTCAGGAAATCTAGAAATATTGTATCTGATTGTTGCCCTTCATTCATAGATGCAGTGTATCATGTGATAAAAGGGCAACCTGAGTTTCTCACGACCAGTGCTTTCTAAATCCATTCTAATCATGGACAAAAGCATCTCAGTCTCAAGAAAGTCTATCATATTCGAACTGAGAATATGTTCAAGGATTCTGCAGCAAACCGAAGTTAGGGATTCCAGTCTGCAATTTTGCCCGTCCGTTCTTCTACCCTTATTACAGTCTGGAGTCACCTGCGCGTTTTTCCAGTCTCTTGGGACTTTGTGCTGTGGAGAGTTTCATGACTGACGCAGGGTAGGTAAAGGGCTAATGGCATCGAGTACTCTTTGTTAAATCGAACTGGGGTTCCATCCGGACCTGGTGACTTTCTTGCTTTCAAACATTTCAGTTACTTCTCTCGTAGTAATAATTTGCAACGGTTTGCCTAAGGAATTATTATTGTACCAAGGGCAGAAAGTCTTCATCCGAAGCAAATGGAAGGCCTCCATGTCTTCCCTCGACGGCTTGAAAAATATGGAAATCGCATGTTGAGCGATCGGACTAAGTAACACTATTAAAATGAATAATACTGCAACACACACTTTAGTACTGCTGAAACACGCATGAGTAACACTGGGTAACACTGGACAGGGGTCACTGACGAACCTGCTACTGTCTCGCCAAGGTAATTCGGTACTGGACAAATATTTTCACGTAACCTACACGTCGCTAGTCTCAACTGTGTTCTTGCCTATGACGTATAACTTGATTTCACACATACACACACACACACACACACACACACACACACACACACACACAAACACACAAACACAGAACGGAGGTACAGATGTAGAATCATAATAATATTCATGTAACTATTTAGATAGACAAGCAGTTCTTTGTTTTGAATGAATTGCCGTGTGTGAACACTATTAGTGTGACTTTTCATCTGTGATCCAAGAATATATAAATTAATATAAATTATTGAAAATTATTGTGCAATGTGATGTTAAATAACAAACGTGAAACATTAAATGTTTATCGAAACTTTATGGTTGCAGTTTGTGGGATCGTATTAGTAAAATTCAGTTTTAATAATGCAGTTTCATGTGGAGTGATAAAATGAAGCAAGTTTCATAAAATACATTTAAAGAGAAAGATTATTAACAGCAGCTGATGGGAATAATAATGTGTCATTTTGCCCTTTGCTTTCAAGTAAGCACAATTCCGCTGTCTGATATAAATACTGGAACAAAACATGTGACTGAAAGACAAATTTTTCGTTTTACTGTAAAGCCAGAATATCTTTGAATTTATTGATATTTTTCTGAATTTACTGTATCAGCTTCGACATGATTCGTTGTCTTTTATCATTACTATTTAGTTATTACTACAGATGAAACTGCGTCGTTTCAAAAAATTACCGCACTTTTCATTAACAAAACGACGCGCTGCTTCCGACCCGCCTTATACAGAAACGTCACAGCTTCAACTGTCTTTTTCATTTATCACTTCCCTCTTAATAAACATTTGCAAAGATTTACCTAAGAAATGATGATTGCACCCATGCACGTATTTCTCCATACAAAGCAAATCGACGATCACGAATTTCTTCCTCCAGGGCCCTATAACCACCGAAAACGCATGGGGAGTAATCGGACTAAATAACATTGACAAAATGAATAATACTGCAATCCTCACTCTAGTTCTAGTGAAGGACGCTTGAGTATTACTGGACGGAGGTCACTGTCGATGACCACTAACCAGATACTTCCTCCGAACCTGCTACTTGTCCAGAAAAATAATTCAGTACTAGACAAATACGTGCACATAACCTGCAAGTGACTAGCCTCATCTCCGACCTTGCCCAAGACAAATTATTTCCCTCCATACACACTCATACAAACAAAAATACATAAAACAAAATCATAATAATTTTGATGTAACGATTTCAATAGAAAAATCATTTCTCTCTTTCGACTGAACTGCAGTGTGTCGACACAATTAGCGCGACTTTTCATCTGTAAAAATAAGCACGTATCAGATAATATGAATTACTGAAAATTATTGGATAATCTTATGTAAAATGACAAACTTGAGACATGAAAAATTTATCGAAAGATTATTGGACCGTTTAGTGAAGTTTAGTTTTGATAATACAGTTTTCTTGGAAGTGACAAAATTACGAGGTTTTATAAAACAAATTTAACGTGCAAACTTACTAACAGCAGCTGCTGGGAATAAAAATATGTCATTTTACAATTCTCTTAGAAGTAAAAACAATTTCACCGTTTCATTTAAATACTGGGGCAAAGCATTTGATTACATGAAAATCAGGCTATTAAGTTATTACTAGAGCGAGGACTGCGACTTTTCACAAAATCGTCTCATTTTTTTTACAGCGGAATGACACGCCCCTTCTGTACGTCTTCATACTGCCACATCTCACGTTCAACTGTCTTTTCACTTATCCTTGATGTTGTAGCAAAAATTATAAAGATCTGCTTAAGGAAACGTGATCACACATAGGCATGTACCTCTTCGTCTGAATTACAGGGACAGCCACGAACTTGTTTCTTCAGGTCTCCAAAAATAAGGAAGTCGCATTCCGAGAGATCGTTCTAAATAACAGTGATAAAATGTAGAATACTGGAATACTCACTGTACAACTTCTGAAGCACGCTTAATATCACTGGACGTAGGACACTGTCAATGAACACTCAAGAAATCCTTCCTCAAAGCCTGCTACTGTTTCTCCACAATAATTCAGTAATACATAAATACATTCACCTAACAAACAAGTGGCTAGTCTCACCTATGCTCTTACGTAAGACAGATCACTTCCTTCCACACACGCTCGTAACATGCATTCACATAAAATAAATACAGATAGAGAATCATAATAAGATTCATATACCTATTTAGTTAGATAAATTACTTCTGTCTTTCGAGTAAATTGATATGTGTCATCATAATTAGAGTGACTTTCCAAGTATAGAACTAAGAATGTATAAATAATCATGAACTATCAAAAATGTTTGATCAATCTGTTTTAAAATGACTTTCAAACTAAAACTTGCAACATAAAATGTTCACCGAAACCTTTAGGTGGCAGTGCATGGATCATGCCAGTTATGTTCAGTCTTGATACTACAGTTAGGTATGAAGTAGTCAAGTTAACGAAGTTTATTGAAACACAGTTAAACAGCAAATGGTCACAGCAGCTGAAGGGAATATTAATATTTCATTCTACATTTTGCTTTCAAGAAAGCACGATTTCATTACGTCATGTAAACAGTGGGACAAAGCATTTGACTGGGAACAAACTATGCGTTTTAGTTTATATTCTAATTTGTTGGTATTCGTCTGAAACAACATTATCAGCTTCAACATTATTTATTGTATTTTATCATAACTAATTAATTATTACTGCAAAGAAAATTGCCTGTTTCACAAAATTATCGAATTCTTCACTAAGAGAACGACACTGTACTTCTGTCCCACTTGGTAAACACGCGTCGCAGCTTCAGCTGTCTTCTTCATTTACCACTTCCCACGTAGTAAGGATTTACTACGTTGTCCTAAGTATTCATGATTGCACTCGTGCCGGCACGTCTTCTTGCCTAATAAATCAAAGGTCTAGAGTGACTTTTTTCAGGGCTCCAAGCACGTGGAAATCGCGCTGGAAGATATTGTCCTAATCAACAAATACAATGATCAAAACTGGAATACTAACTGTAATACTACTTGCATACCACTGACAGAGGTCACCGTCAACGAACACTGACGAAATGCTTCCTCCGAACCTGCTACTGTTTCGCCTAAGTAATTCAGTACTAGACAATAATTTCACCTAACCTACACATCGTGAGTCTCACCTCTGTTATTGTTTATGACGGATGACTTGATTTGTCTCTCTCTCTCTCTCTCTCTCTCTCTCTCTCTCTCTCTCACTCACTCACACACACACACACACACACACACACACACACACACACACACACACACACAGGTACAGATGTAGGATCATAATAATAATCATGTAGCTATTTAGATAGACAAGCTATTTCTCTATTTCGACTGAATAGCCGTTTGTCAACACAATTAGCGTGACTTTTCATCTGTGATCTAAGAATGTACGAATTAATATGAGTTATTGAAAATAAATGCGCTGCCTGATGTAAAACAACAAACCTGAGACATTAAATGTTTATCGAAACATTACGACTGCAGTTCATGGGATCGTGTTAGTCAAGTTCAGTTTTGATAACACAGTTTAATGTGAAGTGATAAAATGGACGGAGTTTTATAAAACATATTTGAAGAGAAAACTTATTAACAGCAGCTGATGGCAATAGTAATGCGTTATTTTACCCTTTGCTTGCAAGTAAGCACAAACCCGCTGTTTGATTTAAATATTCGGACAAAGCATGCGACTGCGAGACAACATATTTGTTGTACTGTAAAGCTGATTAGGTCTGAATTCATTTATATTTTTCTGAAATAGCTTTATCAGCTTCAACTTCATTCATTGTCTTTTATCATAACTATTTAGTTATTACTACAGAGAAAACTGTGTCTTTTCAGAAAGTTATCTCACTTTTCACTAATAAAACGACACGCTTCTTCAGTCCCACTTTATACAGAAATGTCCCAGCTTCAACTGTCGCTTTCATTTATCGCTTCCCTCTTAGTAAAAATTTACCGAGCGAGGTGGCGCAGTGGTTAGACACTGGACTCGCATTCGGGAGGACGACGGTTCAATCCCGCGTCCGGCCATCCTGATTTAGGTTTTCCGTGATTTCCCTAAATCGCTCCAGGCAAATGCCGGGATGGTTCATTTCAAAGGGCACGGCCGACTTCCTTCCCCGTCCTTCCCTAACCCGATGAGACCGATGACCTCGCTGTCTGGTCTCCTTCCTCAAAACCAACCAACCAACCTTAGTAAAAATTTGCGAAGATTTGCCTAAGGAGTGATGATTGCACTCATTCCTGTATCTCTTTCTCCGCCCACCGCTGGTAGCCGAGCGGTTCTAGGCGCTGCAGTCTGGAACCGCGCGACCGTACGGTCGCAGGTTCGAATCCTGCCGCGGGCATGGATGTGTGTGATGTTCTTAGGTTAGTTAGGTTGGTTGGTTGTTTCGAGGAAGGAGACCAGACAGCGAGGTCATCGGTCTCATCGGAGTAGGGAAGGACGGGGAAGGAAGTCGGCCGTGCACTTTCAAAGGAACCATCCCGGCATTTGCCTGTAGCGATTTAGGGAAATCACCGAAAACCTAAATCAGGATGGCCGGACGCGGGATTGAACCGTCGTCCTCCCGAATGCGAGTCCAGTGTCTAACCACTGCACCACCTCGCTCGGTTTAGTTAGGTTTAAGTAGTTCTATGTTCTAGGGGACTGATGACCTCAGCTGTTAAGTCCCATAGTGCTCGGAGCCATTTGAACCATTCTCTTTCTCCAAAGGAAATCGGCGGCCACAAATGTCCTCGTCCAGTTCTCCAAAAATACGGAAAACGCATGGAGAGGTATCGGATAAAATAACACTGGTCAAATGAATAATACTGCAATACTAACTGTGGTGCTACTGAAGCATGCTTGGATGTCAATGGCGAGAGGTCACTGTCGATGAAAACTAAAGAAATTCTTTCTCCATACCTGCTAATGTTTCTCCTAAGTATTACAGTAGTAGACATATACTTATTAATACTTCCACCTGACTGCACTTCTCTAGTCCCTAGTCTGTGATGGATGACTTGACCACCCACCCACCCACCCACCCACCCACCCACACACACACACACACACACACACACACACGCACACACACACACACACACACACACACACACAATCATATAAGATTGTTAAAGATATAGAATGACAATGATAATAATCTAACGATTTAAATAAACAAATTATTTCTCTGTTTCGGCTGAATTGCTGTGTATCAATATAATTAGTATGACTTTTTACCTGTAGAATTAAGAATTTGTAAATTAATATGTGTTATTGAAAATTATTTGGTAATCTGATATACAATGACAAACATGAGACATGAAACATTTATCCTTCGATTATGGCTGCAGTTTATGGAATCGTGTTAGTGAAGTTCAGTTTCGAGTTTAATGTGAAGGGATTAAAAGGAACGAAGATTTAAAACACATTTAAACTACAAAATTACTAACAGCAGCTGAAGAGAATAGTAACGTTTCATTCCACACTTTGACTTCTTTTCATTTTAATCTTTCAATCTACATCTGAAGGAAATGGTGGGCTGTAGGATAGCGTAGCAGTTTCGAGTCTATTGTTTAATTTGTGCTGTTGTGACATCACTTAATGAGGACAGTTGGATGCTTATTTCATTTTCTGGGATTTTCTAGGATCTGTTGATCGAAACCATTTGTAGATAATTATTTATCATCCGGTCATGGTGGTTTTGAAATATGACGTTTTCCATTTCGAAAAATATTTCATTTCGGCGTTTCACGAGTTTTTTCTTGTGATATGACGTATGTTGATAACTTCTTCCTCTAGTTCTGGTTCCTCTGAAAGTTCTTCGTCCGTGAAATTGATATGTTTACTACCAAGCCTTCTATTCCGACGGAGAATTGATGGATATAAAAATTAACGGACTTTGGGCTTCCAGTTTCCGTCAAACTGTTCGCCCAGTGCGCCGATTTCATTTCAATCTGCATACGATTTTTGCGTTTTGTAGATATATTGATAATGGCAACAGAGAGTCAAGCGCAGAGGCCGCAGATTAGTTTTTCTACCGCAAACTGGTGCAGTCGGCAGACGTAACGCTAGTAACTGTGCAGTTTCTGGAGCACATATCAGGAGACCACAAAACTCAACAGCAGTTGTTGTTTCCACACACACTTATAATATGAAGATACTCTTGTTTCCTTCATTCCTACCAATCTCTCCTAATGCTATTTTCCATAACTGTTAGCATTGCCGGTCGCTCAGTGAGGTTTCCTGTTACCAACACTGACATTCAATCATTAGTACTAATGGAGTCATTAGCTCGTATTCTGCCCTATTTTCCTAGATGGACTTAAAATCTATGCTTGTTGTTACAACCACCAAACCGTTCGTTCTTTCGCTGAGCAAATGGTTCAAATGGCTCTGAGCACTATGGGACTTAACACCTGTGGTCATCAGTCTCCTAGAACTTAGAACTACTTAAACCTAACTAACCTAAGGACATCACACACAACCATGCCCGTGGCAGGATTCGAACCTGCGGGCGTAGCGGTCACACGGTTCCAGACTGAAGCGCCTAGAACCGCACGGCCACACCAGCCGGCTTTCGCTGATCCACACTTTATACAGTGTGCTTATAATTAAAATTTCGCTAGTGGAGAGGGCCTACATGGGCATGCCGAAGGGAAATAACGAATTAACCACTGAATGTAACAAATTTTAATTTTCACATGAGAGTGTAATATTTGTTAATTGAGCACCAAGTTCACGTTCCAGAATACAAATGTTGCTCAATCCGACGACCATCTGCATCTACGACAGCCTGTAACCGTTCTATAGAGGGCTCTACTGCTACCCCAAACATCTGAGTTGTGATGTTGGCTATCTCCCTCGCTATGCTCATCTTCAACCTCCAACGTATGGTAGTGTCCCTTTGATAAACCCTATCCTTCTGGTTATTCTCCAAATATGTTAGAAAGTAACCGAGTGACCTCAGGAACAATGTGGAGAGGAGCTCTATCGTGCATCAAAACAGTTGAGTCCAAAGCATCTCTCTCCCTCAGAGCAGCGATCACATGTTTAAGAAGCAGATCACAATAACATATGCCGTTCACACTGCTTGTCCTTGGTCTTTGGGGTCCGAGATCCTCCTTACCAGTAACGACGCCTAACGGCAAGTCAATAGAGGGTATATAAAGCGTGTCAGAGGGAAGCAGAAAACAAGTGCAGTCGTTGTCGAAATTCGGAAACGGAACAACAACCTAATGTCCAGGAGGACATGAGCGTTGGCTTTCTGGCGAAGAGTGGAAGCATTTCCAAAACGGCTAAGTTTGTAAAATGTTCGCGTGTCGCCCTGGTTAAGGTACAGTGATCAGCCAGAACATCATGACTACCGACCTACTATCGGCATAAATCTGTGTAGGCGATAGCAGCGTCATCTGCCGAGGAATATCTGATAGTCAGATACACACACGATGCATGTAGTATCAGTGAGTGGGCTGTCCGTCTGTAAAATGGGGCAGGTGCGCGATCTACCTGTTTGTGATGGCAGACTGTGATGGCCCGGAGGCTCGGCACGAGCATTTCGGAAAGTGCTCGACTTATCGGGTGTTCGAGGAGTGTTGTGGGGTGAGTGTCTTGAGCATGTGGTGAAACCACGTTCAGACGTCGTGGAATTGGGCGACTACTCTTCATTACAGATGTCGAACGCCGCAGGCTGGGCAGACTGTTTAAAACAGGACAGGCTGCTAACTGTGGCGGAACTAACATCAGACTTTAATGCTGGGCAGAGTAAAAGTGTGCCTGAACACACAGTGCACCGAACACTCCTAACGATGGGCCTCCGCAGCTGTCGATTCACGACACCGGCAGATGCAACTGAAACCGGCAAATGACCATCGGCACTGGTCGTTGGCGCAATGGCAGAGCTTTGCATGGTCTGATGAATCCCGATACCTTCTTCATCATGCCTCTGAGCGAGAGCGAATTCGTCGTCTTCCAGGGGAACAGCTCCTCGAAACCTGTACTGCGGGACGAAGGCAAGCTGGCGACGGCACCATTATGCTCTGGGGAACATCCACGTGGGCATCATGGATCCAGTGGAATTCGTGCGAGGCACCTTCATGACGGTCGTGTTTCCCGATAGCAGTGGCATTTTTCAACAAGATAATGCTCCATATTAAAAGGCCAGGAGTGTGATGGATTTGTTCGTGGAACACAGTGGCGAGTTCCAGTTTATGTACTGGCCCCTCCAACTCGCCAGGTTGAGCCCGATCGAATCCTGCCTCGGGCATGGATGTATGTGATATCCTTAGGTTAGTTAGGTTTAAGTAGTTCTAAGTTCTACGGGACTGATGACCTCAGAAGTTAAGTCCCATAGTGCTCAGAGTCGATGAGGTTCTGGAAGGTACTGACAGGCTAAAATAGTTCAAATGTCTCTCTTCTTGCACGTCTCGCAGCTACTGCGGTGCAAAAGTTGGTTATTCAAGCTTTGCACAACTGATAACATTAATGTCAGTAGACTGTATATATTTCTCACATTTAAGTATAGCATTACACCCATAACAATCGATTGCGGATAGCAGTTGTGTTGCTAGAAGAATAGTTTTGCCTGTTAAGGTTTATATAGATGAAGAACAACAGAGTGCCAAAACTTTAAACATGGCTGAAACAGCAACTGTTGAAAATCTACGCTGTACAAAAATGGTTAAAATGGCTCTGAGCACTATGGGACTTAACATCTGAGGTCATCGGTCCCCTAGAACTTAAAATTACTCAACCTAACCAACCTAAGGACATCACACACACATCCATGCCCGAGGCAGGATTCGAACCTGCGACCGTAGCGGTAGCGCGCATGCTCTACAGCTGGAGGTGATATTTTAATTTTAACTACTGACGACGCCTTTGGCACGATTGTTTTATGTATCTCCACTACAGGATGTGATTGTAGTAAGTGACTAAATGCTTTTGTGCTCATAATACTTTGGAAATTTTCACGGTTACTTAAAGCTGTAAGTGTCTGTTTTTTCTTCTGTCTCAGTTATTGTGCTAAGTTTTTTGCTAATGAAGGTGTCTTCCTGTTCAGGTGTATCTTTTCTTCTGATGAAGGTATATTTAGATATACCGAAACCGTGGTCAAGAATTTCAGTAAATCTTTATCCTGCAAACTGTTAAGCTGTTATCATTTATCGTGAATAACAGAGTGCCTTTAACTCTACCTAGGAGAAACGCAGATATAACGGCTACAAAACCGAGCTCATGATTAAAATAAATGAACAATTAACAGTAAAATGGCGAAAATTTCTGAGTTTATTCTAGCGAGGGTTATGGGCACTCTGTTGTTCTTCATCTATATAAACGATTTAGGAGGCAATATGAGCAGCCTTTTTCTACATCTACAGCACATTCCTCAAGCCACCGTATGGCGCCGTGTGGAGGGTGCCCTGTATCACTTCTTGCCGGTGCTTTACTGTTCCACCCAATTTATCTTACACTATCTTCTTTTCACTGTCTTTACACCAAATGCACATCGGCGCTGCAGTCAGCTGCTAATGTCGGTTAACTAAATTTCCTCAGTAATGTTTCACAGATACAACGTTGTCTCCCCTCCAGGGATTCCTATTTGACTTCATAGTCACGTGTTAATCGAACCTAACGGTAACAAATCTACAACCATGCCTCTGAACTGCTTCGACGTCTTCCTTTAATGCGACCTGGTGGCGGTCGCAAACACTGACAGTACTGAAGAATCGGTCACACTTGTGTCCTATACCCTGTGTCCGTTGTAGACCAGCTACACTCTCTTAAAATTCTCCCAACAAACGGAATGCGAATCATTTCATGTCGCTTTGAAATGTTACGCCTAAATATTTAATCAACGAGACTGCCAAGCAGTGCAATACTAACGCTGTATTCTAACATTACTGGATGACCGAGATAAATGGTTATAGATTCGTCGGAAGTTGCATTAAGAAGTATCTATTCCTTATTTCTTAATGGTGGCTAGTTTCGGACACAGCAAATTTATTATTGTTACGTCGGCCATGTACCGCGTAGACTACTGCAGGGGCAGTTTTTGTACATGAGCTATCGCCGCTATTTGTCACACTTACAGAACGGATGGTTTGAAAATGGACACAGGTGTCCGACACTAGTCGCCATCAATAAATAAAAAATAGACACTTCTCAGTACAACTTATGACGAAGCTACAACAATTTATTTCAACTACAAGTTGCGGACCTGTTTTTCACCTGCAGCATGCTGCAAGTTCGTTTTACGCTATGGTTTCTTTTACACATCTCCATTAACTTTCGTTTTTCTACATTTAGAGTAAGCTGTCATTCGTCACACCAACTAGAAATATAGTGTAAGTCATCTTGTACCCCCTACAGTCACTCAACGTCATCAACTTTCCGTACACTACAGCGTCATCGGAAAATAGCCGCAGATTGCTGTTCACCCTTTCCGTTAGATAACTTTTGTTTATAGAGAAGAAGAGTGGTCCTGTCACACTTCCCCGAGGCATTCCTGACGATACCCTTGTCTCTGATGAAAACTCGCCGTCGTGGACAACGTACTGGATTCTATTACATAAAAAGTTATCGAGCCACGATCATACATGGGTACCTCGTAACCTTCGTTAACAATCTGCAGTGGGGCATCGTGTCAATAGCTTTCGGCAAATCTACGAATATGGAATCTGTTTGTTACTCTTTATACATGGTTCGCAGTATATTGTGAAGAAAGGGAAAGCTGAGCTTAGCACTAGCGTGCTGATCTGTGGACAGAAACTTTTCTGTGGCAAGGAATTTTATTTTATTCCAACTTACTTAGAATACGTTAAAGAACTCTGCAGCACACCGGTGCTAAGGATGTTGGTCTCTAATTTTTCGGGTACGTTCTTTTACGTTTCTTATATATAGGAGTCACATGCACTTTTTCCAGTCGCTACGGGAGGGGAGAGAGCTGCGATAAATGCAAGCTAAGTAAGGGGCCAATGCCGAAGATTGCTCTCTGCAAAACCGAATTGGGATTCCATTCGGACTGGCAACTTATTTGTTTTCAACTCTTCCAGTTGCTTATCTATGCCAGGGATGCCTATCAGTATTACCTCAGCGCAATGCGATTTACAGTCAGTTTAAACTTTGACCATAAGACCTCTACGTCCATCATAGCCGACCGGTGTGGCCGTGCGGTTCTAGGCGCTTCAGTCTGGAACCGCGTGACCGCTACAGTGGCAGGTTCGAATCCTGCCTCGGGCATGGATGTGTGTGATGTCTTTAGGTTAGTTAGGTTTAAGTAGTTCTAAGTTCTAGGGGACTGATGACCTCAGATGTTAAGTCCCATAGTGCTCAGAGCCACTTTAACCATAAATACTGTTCTTGCCTAATCTTCTTGATGAATTTATTAACTTTAGTAACCATTGTCAGTCTGATGAGATAATGGTCCCTAATCCCTGTCTCTATACTAATACTGCCGATGAAATAAGACCTGTTTGTAGCTTTCATTGCATTTAGATGGTGCAGTCATTTACGGCTAGTAAAGTCATCAAAAAATCAAAGCCAATTACAAAAGTATTTAGGTTCTTCACTCGAGTATTAAGAAAATTCCGTTAAATTTCCGTCACACGACATATAATTAAAATTAAAATTTATAAATTCAACTGAATATCTATAGATACAATTACAAAGAACTTAAGTTGGAATCAGCACATACAAAATTTTGTGGGGAAGAGGAACCAAAGACTGCGTTTCATTGCTGGAACACTTAAAAAGGTCTCTACTTAAGATACTATATACGCTACAGAAAGGAATATTGGGGTTTAACGTCCCGTCGACATAAAGGTCATTAGAGACGGAGCACGGGGTCGGGAAGTTAGGAGGATGGGGAAGGAAATCGGCCGTGCCCTTTCAAAGGAACTATCCGTGCATTCACCTGCAGCGTTATAGGGAAACCACGGGAAACCTAAACCTAGTTGGTCGGACGGGAATTCGAACCGTCGTCTTTCCGAATGCGCGTCCTGAGTACTGACCACTGCGCCACCTTTCTCGATACAGACGCTACGATTGTCCCTCCTCTTCTGGGGTACTGGTGCCGTGTTTGTGATCCGTACCTGACCAGGTAAAAAGTTCAAATAATGGCGGTTCGTTGAATACTACCATGAAATAGGGGAGAAATTGTTACGGACATGATAAGCGAGTTGGGGTATCAACATGAAAACTTACATGTTGTTTGCTGCGGCGAGGTTTTTCCTCTCCGAATGCCAAAATGTATCACACCTGCATACGGAGAGATAATCAGGGCTTACACGGAAAGATTTAAGTATTCACTTTTCCCAAGTGCCGTTTGAGAGGGAATTGTAAGAAAGTGTCTGAAAGGGGTTCTCTGCACCACACTGAAGTGTGAACTGCAGAGTAATCACGGAGATGTAGCTGTACTTTCAACAGGACCATTATACCACACCAACGCTCCCAAATCCTTTGTCTGTCTTTGTGAACAAAAAAAGTTCATCAAAAATGTCACTGATTTTTATTGAACGAAAAATCTTGTTTGTTTACATTTATCAATCAGCTGACCATTTTAAAAACTTAAAATTCGCCTTACCTAGAGTTATGTTCGTCATTTGTTTTCAACCAGTCACTCAATAATTCATAAATTTAGGGACTGGACACATGACAGAAGTAGCCTTTACTGAACAGATAACTATGTATTCGACACTGTTCCCTTTAACGACAACCAGTACAAGGTTCAAAAATGATTCAAATGGCTCTGAGCACTATGGGACTAAACATCTGTGGTCATCAGTCCCCTAGAACTTAGAACTAATTAAACCTAACTAACCTAAGGACATCACACACATCCACGCCCGAGGCAGGATTCGAACCTGCGACCGTAGCGGTCGGTCGGTTCCAGATTGAAGCGCCTAGCACCGCACAGCCACTCCGGCCGGCCCGGTACAAGGCTCATTGCCTGGGAACGCACTGTTTATTCGCTTCTTACAAGCCGTGTTCACTGAATTACACATCTTCCTTAAAAACACTCAACTAAAATATTCCGCTTGGGCGCCTCATGACAAACACTAAATCCGTGAGCGCGTAAATCACTCCCGAAGACTACCATTCATACCTTTTTCACTGGTGACTCTGGTATTAAGTTATTAAAATTTCCTTCACAATAATTAATAAATCGTAATTTCATTGGATTAAATTTGTGGTTTAAGCTATTTTGTTAATTGATGTATTCTTGTTTGGTATGAAATGAAGTCCAATGCCTCTTGAGCGTAGGGGAATGATGCGGGAGGTCCACACCGTCGTACTAGGCAAGGTCCCAATGGAGGAGGTTTGTCGTTGCCTTCCTCCGACCTTAGTGGGGATGAATGAGATGACGAAGACGACACAACAACACCCAGTCATCTCGGGGCAGGTGAAGATCACTGACCCCATTGGGAAATGAACCCGGGACACCGTGCTCAGGAAGTGAGAACGCTACCACAAGACCACGAGCTGCGGACTTTGTTTGGTATAGTGGTGACATATTTTAAGTTTCTTCGTAGGCAAAATATTGTAGAAACTTCAGCCAATACCAATAAAAATATACACTACGTGCCATTGGAATTGCTACACCACGAAGATGACGTGCCACAGACGCGAAATTTAACCGACAGGAAGAAGATGCTGTGATATGCAAATGATTAGCTTTTCTGAGCATTCACACAAGGTTGGCGCCGGTGGAGACACCTACAACGTGCTGACACGAGGAAAGTTTCCAACCGATTTCTCATACACAAACAGCAGTTGACCGGCGTTACCTGGTGAAACGTTGTTGTGATGCCTCGTGTAAGGAGGAGAAATGCGTACCATCAGGTTTCCGACTTTGATAAAGTTCGGATTGTAGCCTATCGCGATTGCGGTTTATCGTATCGCGACATTGTTGCTCGCGTTGGTAGAGATCCAATGTCTGTTAGCAGAATATGGAATCTGTGGGTTCAGGAGGGTAATACGGAACGCCGTGCTGGATCCCAAAAGCCTCGTATCACTAGCAGTCGAGATGACAGGCATCTTATCCGCATGGCTGTAACGGATTGTGCAGCCACGTCTCGATCCCTGAGTCAACAGATGGGGACGTTTACAAGACAACAACGATCTGCACGATTAGTTCGACGACGTTTGCAGCAGCATGGACTATCAGCTCGGAGACCATCGCTGCGGTTACCCTTGACACTGCATCATAGACAGGAGCGCCTGCGATGGTGTACTCGACCACGAACCTGGATGCACGAATGGCAAAACGTCATTTTTTCTGATGAATCCAGGTTCTGTTTACAGCATCATGATGGTCGCATCCGTGTTTGGTGTCATCGCGGTGAACGCACATTGGAAGCGTGTATTCGTCATCGCCATACTGGCGTATCACCCGGCGTGATGGTATGGGGTGCCATTGGTTACACGTCTCTGTCACCTCTTGTTCGCATTGACGGTACTTTGAACAGTGGACGTTACATTTCAGACGTGTTACGACCTGTGGCTCTGCCCTTCATTCGATCCCTGCGAAACCCTACATTTCAGCAGGATAATGCACGACCGCATGTTGCAGGTCCTGTACGGGCCTTCCTGGATACAGAAAATGTTCGACCGCTGCCCTGGCCAGCACATTCTCCAGATCTCCCACCAATTGAAAATATCTGGTCAATGGTGGCCGAGCAACTGGCTCGTCACAATACGCCAGTCACTACTCTTGATGAGCTGTGGTATCGTGTTGAAGCTGCATGGGCATCTGTACCTGTACACGCCATCCAAGGTCTGTTTGACTCAATGCCCATTCGTACCGAGGTCGTTATTACGGCCTGAGGTGGTTGTTCTGGGTACTGATTTCTCAGGATCTATGCACCCAAATTGCGTGAAAATGTAATCACATGTCAGTTATAGTATAATATATTTGTCCAATGAATGCCCGTTTATCATCTGCATTTCTTCTTGGTGTAGCAATTTTAATGGCCAATAGTGTACGTATTTTTTTCGATTTCATTGCGTAGCGTCTGCCGTTTTCTTAAAAAAAAACTGTCTTCAGAAGTGGGATAAGCTAACTTCGGACTGACTTGAGGTAAAGCAGAACCGCAGACAGCAGCTTACAGCGGCGGAGCGTGTAGATAGTGCTGGCATACAACCTCGTCCTCGTAGCTGGCTGGTGGCCAGCGCTTCTCAGCTGCCAGGGTACACCGGCACTTAACCAGCCGCGTGTCAGCCGTGTGCAGATTGCAGGCCGTTTCCCACTCTCGTCTTGGGCTGTATTACGATTCAATTCAATAGCGAAACAAGGAAAATACTGGATCGAAAAAAAAAATGGCTTCATTTATTTCCAAGCGGGAGCGGCTGAAAGAACAAAGTGACTGCTCATCAGCCACACTGATTTTTGAAATCCAATTTAGTTAAGTAGCAACATTAAAAGATGAAAACATACAAATTATAAAAAAGCTCTGTACGCATTTCGCGTCTGCAACATAGATGTTTATTATACCCTTTTCTCTGTTGTGTGTTGACTCACCGCTCGTTTCGTGCACTAGTTTAGTTAAATTACAATCCTTCTCTGCGTTAATTTTGTTTCTAAGTCGTAACAGTCTCTCCGACCTGTTGAATGCGCAGTGCTTTGTTAGCTTCACTTGCCACTACAATTACCACAATTGCCTGTATACAATTTTATTTTCGAAAATATTCCTATATTACGACACAGAGACTGGATCACATGTACACTACTGGCCACCAAGAAGAAATGCAGATGATAAACTGGTATTCATTGGACAAAAAAAAAAAAATACTAGAACTGACATGTGATTACATTTTCACGCAGTTTGGGTGCATAGATCCTGAGAAATCAGTACCCAGAACAACCACCTCAGGCCGTAATAACGGCCTTGGTACGAATGGGCATTTTAAACAGACCTTGGATGGCGTGTACAGCTACAGTTGCCCATGCAGCTTCAACACGATACCACAGCTCATCAAGAGTAGTGACTGGCGTATTGTGACGAGCCAGTTGCTCGGCCACCATTGACCAGATATTTTCAATTGGTGGGAGAGAATGTGTTGGCCAGGGCAGCAGTCGAACATTTTCTGTATCCAGAAAGGCCCGTACAGGACCTGCAACATGCGGTCGTGCATTATCCTACTGAAATGTAGGGTTTCGCAGGGATCGAATGAAGGGTAGAACCACGGTTCTTAACACATCTGAAATGTAACGTCCACTGTTCAAAGTGCCGTCAATGCGAACAAGAGGTGACCGAGACGTGTAACCAATGGCACCCCATACCATCACGCCAGGTGATACGCCAGTATGGCGATGACGAATACACAATTCCAATGTGCGTTCACCGCGATGTCGCCAAACACGGATGCGACCATCATGATGCTTTAAACAGAACCTGGATTCATCAGAAAAAATGACGTTTTGCCTTTCCTGCACCCAGGATCGTCGTCGAGTACTCTATCGCAGGCGCCCCTGTCTGTGATGCAGCGTCAAGGGTAACCGCAGCGATGGTCTCCGAGCTGATAGTCCATGCTGCTGCAAACGTCGTTGAAATGTTCGTGCAGATGGTTGTTTTCTTGCAAACGTCCCCATCTGTTGACTCAGGGATCGAGACGTGGCTGTACTATCCATTACAGCCATTCGGATAAGATGCCTGCCATCTCGACTGCTAGTGATACGAGACCGTTGGGATACAGCACGGCGTTCCTTATTACCGTCCTGAACCCACCGATTTCATATTCTGCTAACAGTCATTGGATCTCGACCAACGCGAACAGCAATGTCGCGATACGAAAAAACCGCAATCGCGATAGGCTACAATCCGACCTTTATCAAAGTCGGAAACGTGGTGGTACGTATTTCTCCTCCTTACACAAGGCATCACAACAACGTTTCATCAGGTAACGCCGGTCAACTGCTGTTTGTGTATGAGAAATCGGTTGGAAACTTTCATCATGTCAGCACGTTGTAGGTGTCTCCACCGGCGCCAACCTTGTGTGAGTGCTCTGAAAAGCTAATCATTTGCATATCATATCATAGCACCATCTTCATGTCGGTTAAATTTCGCGTCTGTGGCACGTCATCTTCGTGGTGTAGCAATTTTAATGACCAGTATTGTATATTTATTTCAGACAGGAAAAGGAACAACTACTTAGTTTGGAAAATAATAGTAAAATTTCAGAAGAATCAAAATAAAATTGTAGGAAACTGTATCTTCTTAATATAAAAAATATTTCACGGTGCTGTAAAAATTAAAAAAGAACAAAGTGATAAGGTATTCACACAGCGGAGTATTTTTATCCATGGCTGTGTTGAAATAAAATAAGGTGAGGAAAGTCATGGGATAACTCCTAATATCGTGAAGGACTTCCTTTTTCCCGCTGCAGTGCAGCAACTCGAGGTGTGATGGACTCAACGTTGAAAGTCCCCTGTAGAAATATTTAGCCACACTACTTCTATAGCCGTCCATAATTACGAAAGTGTTGCCGGTGCAGGATTTTGTGCACTAACTGAGCTCTCGATTACGTCCCATAAATCTTTAATGGGACCCATGCTGTGCAATCTGAATAGCTAAATCACTCGCCCGAATTGCCCAGAATGTTCTTCAAAGTAATCCTGAACAACTGTCGACCAGTGATATGGCGCATTGTATTCCATAAAAATTTCATCGTTCTGTGGGAGCAAGACGTCCATGGATGACTGTAAAAGGTCTCCAAATAGCAGAACATCCAGAGGACATAGTCCATTCCATGTAAACACAGCCCACACAATTATAGAGCCTCCAGCGGGTTGCACAGTGCCTTGTTGATAACTTGGGTCCATGGCATCGTGGGCCCTGAGCCGCACTCCAACTGTACCATCAGCTCTTACCAATTGATATCGTGACTCGGCTGACTTTGCCACAGTTTTCCTGCTGTCTAGGTTCCATCCGATATGGTCAAGAGCCCAGGAGAGGTTGGTTGGTTGGTTGGTTGGTTGGTTGGTTGGTTGGTTTGGGGAAGGAGACCAGGCAGCGTGGTCATCGGTCTCATCGGATTAGGGAAGGATGGGGAAGGAAGTCGGCCGTGCCCTTTCAGAGGAACCATCCCGGCATTTGCCAGGAGTGATTTAGGGAAATCACCCAGGAGAGGTGCTACAGGAGATGTCGTGCTGTTAGAAAAGGCACTCGCGTCAGTCGTCTGCTGCTATAGCCCATCAATGCCAAATTTCGCTGCAGTGTCCTAATGGATACGTTCATCGTACGTCCCATATTGATTTCAGCGTGTATTTCACACAGTGTTGCTTGTCTGTTAGTACTGACAACGCTCTGCAAACGCCGCTTCTGTCAGTCAGTCATTAAGTGAAGTCGTCGGCCAGTGCGTTGTCCGTGGTGAGAGATAATGCCTGAAATTTGGCATTCTCGGCACACTCTTGACACGGTGGTTCTCGGAATATTTAATTCCCTGACGATTTCCGAAATGGAATTTCCCATGCGTCTAGCTCCAACTACCATTCTGGTTTCAAAGTCTTAATTCCTGTCGTGCGGCCATAATCACGTCGGGAAAATTTTCACGTGAATCACCTGAACGCAAATGACAGCTCCGCCAATGCACTGACGTTTTATATATTGAGTACGCAATACTACCACCACCACCTGTATACGTGCATATCGCTATCCGAGGACTTCTGTCACCTCAGTATATACGGTCTTCCTTCAGATCACATGCTACCAGCCACATGGTAATTAATAATAATGTAATTACTTTAGAGTACCAGTTTTAGATTTCCACCCATCGTTAAGCACAGTACCGCCATAATGACAACCGATTACCAAACGAGATGAAAATTTTAATTAAAAAGACTGTCTGTGCGAAGTTATCCTGTTGCGTTATAGCCTTCTGTATAAATACTGGGTGTTGAATTGTTGCACTAAAATGAGAGATTTAACACATTACGTTTCTCTAGTTTTTGAGTCACACAACAGCTTCTTATTCTCGAGCAATATCATGCAGTATTCTTATCACGGTAAAATGAAGGTAAAGTTTTATTTCTATGTCTTTAGTTTCTCAGTTATTAGTTCAAATGCTTATTCTCGTATATATATTTCCATATCATGAGCGAATGCCATATTTTTTTTGTTTAAACGCTGGAATTTACTGCAAAAGTAATATACTAGATAGTTTACAAAGGGTGGTGAGAAACAAACTGAAAATCTTGTAAGGGTGTCGCAGAGTAGGTTGTGCTGACAAATAAGTGAGAAGAAGAATTTCGATACATTGAGCCGTTTCCGAGTTAACTGGCATTGAAATTAGCCAGTCAGGCCGTTGAGCGCACGAATTCAAGCGCCCGCTAGAGATGGTATCAACCGACGTGTTGTTCTTTTGGCTTCCTAAAACCCAGCATGAGAGCGATAAAAAATGGTTATGGGACGGTAATAAGGATCGAACCCGAGCCGAAGGCCGAGCAGTCTCGTGCGCCATCAGTTACGCTATGATAACAACTAACATTAATTTTATCTTGCGGGTCACTTGAAATAGCTCGCGCAACGACGTGATTGGCTAACTTCAATAGTAATTAACTCGGAAACGGCGCAACGTGACTAATTTTTTCTTACAAATTATTTTTCAGGACAACCTACATTGCAATTCCCTTAGAAGCTTTTCAGATTCTGGGCACCCTGTACAATTAACTGAATTGCTTCCTAGGATTAGAAGTTGAAATAATTTCATTACTTGTTTTATTTACTCTACTTCTGTAAAATTAACTACAGTGCCATATAGGGATCTGACAAACCTTCACATTCATAAATAATACCTGAAATGCCAATCCCAACTGTACTGACGTTGGAATATTACTTAACAAGAGGACTACCTCTCACCTGCTATACCTTTGTCCTTGTTTTATCAAAATGGCTCTGAGCACTATGGGACTTAACTTCTGAGGTCATCAGTCCCCTAGAACTTAGATCTACTTAAACCTAACTAACCTAAGGACGTCACACACATCCATGCCCTACGCAGGATTCGAACCTGCGACCGTA
Organism: Schistocerca piceifrons; assembly: GCF_021461385.2. Taxonomy (NCBI): domain Eukaryota; kingdom Metazoa; phylum Arthropoda; class Insecta; order Orthoptera; family Acrididae; genus Schistocerca; species Schistocerca piceifrons. The sequence goes on along the minus strand of NC_060149.1, from coordinate 150,469,894 downwards.
GCAGTCGCGCGGTTTCAGACTGTATCGCCTAGAACCGCTCGGCCACTCCAGCCGGCCTTGTTTTATCACGCAGTTTTCAAGGATGAAGTTACAGCGTTAATGAGAGTGTGCATAATAGTTAATCTAAGTAGGAACACTACGCCGAGGCACATAGTCTTTTGCATCTGATATTGACATCAACAACGACTGGATTGGGTGCCTAGAACTACTGTATATGTGGCTCTAAGTAGAAAGGACATCTTTCAGAGCTGTATCAAAAACGTGTCTTAACGATTATGTTCCCAAATCGGCTTAAAAAACACAGGAGATGTGACATATTGTTGATAGAAAGAACATTTGTTGTGATTGGTTTCATACACTCGAGATATGATGCTGGAAACATTAAACCTTCATTGACGCAAACGATAGGCGTGGCGCGACTTGTGAGAGTCGGGACTTGCGTTCGGGAGGAGTGCCCCGCTGGCGATCTACATTTAGGTGTGCTATGAATTCCTTAGATCGACCGTCGCGAATGCCAAGATGGTACCTTTGTAAAGGACACCGCCACTTTCTTACCAATTGCTTGTGCACACTGAACTTGTAATCCGTATCTTACGACGTTCCGTCGCATTTTGTTCCGTATTCCATTACACGGTGTCCGAGGTACTTGCTATTTCGGATACCACAGATAAAAATTCGAAGTCTCAAAACTAAATTCTATACTGTCTTTGCAACACTAGACGTTGTTAGGATGCCTAGACATATTGACACTCGTGAGATTCTCTACACATTCAACGGTCTGACAATTTCAGATAATCATCCCTATATTTAATGAAAGATATGCTTCGATGTGTCTGCTAAAAGAAGGAAAATTTATTTAATCTGTGTGTTACTAGCTGCTCCTTAACTTTTCATTAGCTACTTCTTGCTGTAGCAATTGAGACTCAGCTGATAATTTAGTTACTGGTTTAACTTCATCATGCTTCACTAGGTAACATCTTATTGGATGGGCGGCCAAAATAAAACTAGCCTGGAAAATGTCTCACCATCCTTAATGTGCAGGAGAACTGCTCCTGAATGTTTCTAGGACATTCACTCGGGTGCCGTCGTCCAGAAGACACGATATTTCGGCAACCCGACTTTTTGCCAACTGCGTCAGGAACTCCTGAAGATGGCAAGAAGACGGCTTACCCAAATATCGTGCCTTTTGAACGACTCGGCTCAGTACCCGAGTAATATTTAAGATTTTCCTGCGCCGGGAAAACCTAGTCACACAGGTCAACTGTCGTTTACATAAGACCCTAAAATTGGCCATCGCTGATACCGAAGCAGTGCTGTACTCCATTTATCAAACTGTGAGACATACATTAGGAAGGAAGATTATTGTGTAACGTCCCGTCGGCAACGACGTCCTTAGAGACGGAGCACAAGCTCGGATTGCTTTGTTACGAATGGGAAAGGAAATCGGAAGTTCCTTTTCACAGAAGGGATACTGACATTTGCCTTAAACTATTAAGGTAAATCATGGGAAACGTAAATAAGGATGGCTGGACGCGGATTTCAACCGTCGTCTTCCTGACTACGAGTACAGTGTGCTGTCGCCCGCCCAGTTTGCCGTGCGGTCTAATGCACGGCTTTCCGGATTGGGAAGGAGCGCCTGGTTCCCGGCACGAATCCGCTGGGCTGTCTTGTGTCGAGGTCTGGTAAGCCGGGCAGTCTGTGGATGGTTTTTAGGCGGTTTCCCATCTTTCTTGGCGAATGCGGGCTGGATCCACTTATTCCGCCTCAGCTACACTATGTCGGCGACTGCATAAACAAGTTCTCCATGTATGCATACACCACCATTACTCGACCACGAAAACATAGGGGCTACACTCGTCTGGTGTAAGATGTTCCCTGGGAGGGTCCACCGGGGGCCGAACCGCACAGTAACCCTGAAAGAGTGGTTCGGTGTGAGGCGGCGGAGGGTTGAAGTGGACTGCGGTAGTCATCGTGGGGTTGTGGACCACTGCGGCTGCGGCGGGGACGGAGCCTCTCCGTCGTTTCTAGGCCCCCGGTTAACATACAATGCAATACAGTACAATAGTGTGCTGTCATTGCACCACCTTGCTCGATTTGAGACATATACTAACTGATGTCCACCCTTCGCCTTTATGACGGCTATGCTGAGAACACTTTCAAAGAAGTGTCTCAATGTCTGAAGGAATAGCAACCCATTCTTTCTCAACAGCCGGACCAGAGATGGTACTGATGTTGGTCACTGGGGTCTAGACTGAAAACCGCACTAACTCATCACAAAGCTGTTTCACTAGGTTCAGGGCGGGACTCTGAGCAGACCAGTTCATGTCAGGAATGTTATTGTCCACAAACAATTGTCCCACAAATGCTGCTTTATACCTAGATCATTGTCATGCTAATAAAAAAAATCATCGTCCTCCACTGTACGCAGTACGCACTGCTGCAAAATGTGTTCACGTTCTTCTTTCACTGAAGCCCAAAAAGAGGATCACACCTAAGACCACGAGAAACGCTCCTATACCGTAAAACTACCTCCTCCACACTTCAGAGCTCTGCATATTATGGCACAGAACATTTTCCAGACATTCGCCAAACCTTCCATCGTATTGCCATTGGGTATAGTGTAATTCGTCACTCCAAATCACTCGTTCCCACCCATCCACTGTCCACTGGCGTCGCTCTTTACACCATCTCAAGCATCGCTTAGCACTGACAACAGAAATGTGCTGCATATGAGGAGCCTCTGAGCCATTTACACACACAGTCCTAGCTGGCCTACTAATAGTACTTTGGTCTCACGGGTGATTCCCTCCGCTGATTTCAAGTGATTTTTTATAACCTCTCCGAAATGCTCGATGGTGCCTTTCCGTCAGTACATGAACACTGTCATGTCTTCGTTTACCGGTAGTTGTTCATCCACGTTTCCACTTCACAGTCACATCACAAATAGTCGAATCGAGCACCTATAGAACGGCTGAAATGTCCCTGATGGATTTGATACTCAGGTGTCATCCAATGACTAGCCTACGTTCTACCTCATTGAGCTCCCCTGACAGACCCATTCTGCTGTTCCCGCTTCTCCATTGACGACCCAATACTCTCCGCCTTCTTATACACAATGTGATCAGAAGTATCCGGACACCCACAAAAGCATACGTTTTTCGTATTACTCGCATTATGTTGCCACCTACTGCCAGGTACTCCATATCAGCGACCTCAGTTGTCATTACACATCGTGAGAAAGCAGAATGGGGCGCTCCGTGGAACTCAGGGGCTTCGAACGTGGTCAGGTGATTGGGTGTCACATGTGTCATACGTCTGCACGTGAGATTTCCACACTCCTAAACATCCCTAGGTCCACAGTTTCCAATGTAATAGTGAAGTGGAAAGGTGAAGGGACACGTAGACCACAAAATCGTACAGGCCGACCAGGCCTGCTGAGTGACAGATATCGCCGACAGTTGATTGTAATGTGTAATAGGCAGGTATCTATCCAGACCATCACACAGGAATTCCAAGCTGGATCAGGATCCACTGCAAGTACTATGAGAGTTAGGCGGGAGGTGAGAAAACTTGGATTTCATGGTCGAGCGGCTGCTCATAAGCCACACATCACGCTGGTAAATGCCAAACGATCCCTCGCTTGGTGTAAGGAGCGTAAACAATGGACGATTGAACAGTCGAAAAACGTTGTGTGTAGTGACCAACCACGGTACGTAATGTGGCGATCCGATGGCAGGATATGGGTATTGCGAATGCCCAGTAAACGTCATCTGCCAGCTTGTGTAGTGCCAACAGTAAAATTCGGAGGCGGTAGTGTTATGGTGTGGTCGTGTTTTCCACGGAGGAGGCTTGCAAGCCTTATTGTTTTGCGTGGCACAATCACAGCACAGGCCTACATTGATGTTTGCTTCCCAATGTTGTAGAGCAATTCGGGGATGGAGACTGCATCTCTTAACACGATCGAGCACCTGTTCATAATGCATGGCCTGGGGCGGAGTGGTTACACGACAATAACATCCCTGTAATGGACTGTCCTGCACAGAGTCCTGACCTGAATCCTATAGATCATATTTGGGATGTTTTGGAACGCCGACTTAGCGCTAGGCCTCACCGACCGACATCAATACCTGTCCTCAGTGCAGCACTCTGTGAAGAAAGGGCTGCCATTCCCCACGAAACTTTCCAGCACCTGACTGAACGTATGCCTGCAAGAGTGGAAGCTGCCATCAAGGCTATGGGTGGGCTAACACCATTCTGAATTCCAGCATTACCTATGGAGTTCGCCACGAACTTGTAAGTCATTTTCAGCTAGGTGTCCGGATACTTTAGATCAGATAGTGTAGACTGGCAGTTCAGCCTCTTGTGAAATCTAGTGGTCAGTTCATCATTACATAGGGTATCCGTATACTTTTCAAAAGTTAGTGTACGTAGCTGCTCAGCCTGTATGATGACAGCAATAGCAATGAGATTATGGTTTATCGTCCCATCGACGACGAGGTCATTACAGACCGAGGAAAGCACGGGTGCGGGAAAGAAAGATTTCAGCTTTGCCTCTTGTAACTGAACCTCCTGCATTTGTCTTAAGCAATTTATGAACGTCATGAACAACCTAAATCTGGACGGTCCTACAGCGATTTGAAGTGCCGCCCTTCCAAATAGGACTCTAGCGTTTTAGGACCGCTCTACGACTCCCAATGTGGCAGTTGCCTTTCCATTATTCTGCTATAGCTCCTTCAGTGTGTGCACGTTATTTGAGTACACCTGCCACTACAACTTGTCTCACAAGTAAAAGTCATAGGCGATACCAGACGATCTTGGACAAAAGGTGATTCTGCTGCCTTCGCTAATTTCCCCTCCACCCTGAACACTAATTGAATTCTTGCTAAAGGTGCATGTGGGTGTGTCCAGTTGCTCCGTCTGGCTGAAAATGTCCACACAGTTCCGATTCTTAGTTATCCATTAGGTGTTTTGATTACGTCGACACGAAATACAGAAAACATTTCGGATCCGTTTTATTTTGGCCACCCTGTATTATGTGTTTCCCAGCAACCTGTAAATCGATTACCCGTCCAATTCACGAGGTAATGTGTAATTTCTCACTAAATAAGAACTAAAGTGCGACTTGTTGCTGCTGAACTCTATTTCGAAATATTTGTCATTTGGTTACAGCTGACGCTGGTTTGCTTGAATATCAGTGTACATTTGAAAGAAGGCGGTACACCAAGAATGGATCAAATTTGCTTGTGAAATCAACGATTTGCGACAACGGTACACTTCCACGTGCGGCATTTCTGTTACTGAGCTCGTGCTAATGCTGTTGCTACGTAGCGTCACCGTGTGATTAATCAATTAACGGGATTGCCAATTATGGCAGAGACCGGCGTATTGAGTTGATAACGCGATTTAGTAATTCTGTATAGGGGCTTTTACAGGCAATTTATCATTACCTTCAATGCTAGTTGACGTGCATAGTCGTTCGAAATGTACGAAACTGAACAGATAACGGATTTTCGGGTATACCCCTAAAGAGTGTTATTGGGCCTTTACTGTTCGTCATATATATCTCAGTGAATTGGTGGATGCTGTCGAAAGCTCAGTGGGCTATTCGGTGAGATTTTTCTACATATGAACGCAATATCGTTAGGAAATTGTAGACAACCATGAGAACCGCAGAAGATCCACTCATGATGCTGGTACTTACAACTGACACTCAAATATATTGCGCACATATAGGTAAAAGGATCCTTTATTGTTTGATTACACAATCGAAGATGAATCACTGAAACCAGTACGAACCATAAGAGATATCTCTTAGTATGCGTCCAAAGGGACGTAAACTGGAAGAACCACACAAAGCAATCAGTAGGAAAAGTAAATGCTAGACTGAAAGTGATTGGAATAATGAACAGGATATGTAGTTCGCTCTCGATGGAGGTAGCTTACAAAATCGTCTTTAGATCTTTTCTTGAGTGTAACTAATCCTTACCACTTAGCATTAATATATGAGGCAGAAGAGATCCAAAGAAGAGCTGCACGTTTGGTACTGAGCTCGTTTAGCAAGCGCGAGCGCATCTTAGCGACGCTCCTCAGACTCTGGTGCTTTACGTCTCAAAGTAGTTTACTTTACTACCTTCCAATAGGAGACTATCAACGCATTCCTTCCTCACACAAACATCTCGCAAAATGAAAGTAACAGGAGAGTCAAAGACATTCGAACTCTTACGGAATCCTTCCGACAGTCGTTCTTCGTTGATTACACGCTCATTGAAATTCAAACCTCCAGTTGCCAATATGGTTAATATGGCTCTGAGCACTATGGGACTTAACATCTGAGGCCATCAGTCCCCTAGAACTTAGAACTACTTAAACCTAACTAACCTAACGACATCACACACATCCATGCCCGAGGCAGGATTCGAACCTGCGACCGTAACGGTCACGCGGTTCCAGACTGAAGCGCCTAGAACCGCTCGGCCACTCTGGCCGGCAGTTGCCAATGATACAGAAATTTCATTCTGTGAACGCGTTTCGACTTATTCTTTTGAAATGCCACAGACTGTAAGGTAACTTTGGTTGTATCGATGTAAAAGTAAGAGGGCGCGCTGAAAAGTAATGCCTCCGAATTTTTTACTCTCCTCTCAACATCGGATGAGGTATTACACGTCTTTCATATTACTCGGTCGACTTTCCCGCTTCGTTGACTCAATTTGCAGTCATCTGCCGCTAGGGGGCTCGGAACTGTAGAGTGTAACATGGATGGTGTCTAACGTAACTACACTGTGACAAACGTCATGGCGTACCTCCTAATATCGTGGCGGACCTCCTTTCTCCCGGCGTAGGGCAGCATCTCCACGAGGCATGGACTCAACAAGTCGTTTGAAGCTCCCTGCAGAAATATCGAGCCATGCTGTCTCTACAGGGCCGGCCGGTGTGGCCGAGAGGTTCTGGCGCTTCTGTCTGGAACCGCGCGACAGCTACGGTCGCAGGTTTGAATCCTGCCTCGGGCATGGATGTATTTGATGTCCTTAGTTTAGTTAGGTTTAAGTAGTTCTAAGTTCTAGGGGACTCATTACCTCAGATGTTAAGTCCCATAGTGCTCAGAGACATTTTTTGCCTCTACAGCCGTCCATAATTACGAAAGTGTTGCCAAAAAATGGTTCAAATGGCTCTGAGCACTATGGGACTTAACATCTGTGATCATCGGTCCCCTAGAACTTAGAACTACTTAAACCTAACTAACCTAAGGACATCACAAACATCCATGCCCGAGGCAGGATTCGAACCTGCGACCGTAGCAGTCGCGCGGTTCCGGACTGCGCGCCTAGAACCGCTAGACCACCGCGGCCGGCAAAGTGTTGCCAGTTCTGGGTTTTGTGCACGAACTGACCTCTCCATTACGTCCCATAAATCTTTGATGGGATTCTTGTTGGGCGACCTAGGTAGCCAAATCATTCGCTCGAACTGTCCAGAGTGTTTCTCAAAGTGACAGTGAATAATATTGGACTAGTGACATGGCCCATTGTCTTCCATAAAAATTCCATCGTTGTTTGGGAACGTGATGTCAATGAATCGCTACAAATGTTCTCCAAATAGCCAATATAACAATTTGCAGTCAATGATCGGTACAGTCGGTCCAGAGGACCCAGTCCATTCCACGTATACAAGGCCCACACCAGTATAGAGCCACCGGCACCCTGCACAGCGTCTTGTTGACATCTTTGGTCCGTGGGGTCTTCGCCATTCGATCCGTACCATCAGCTGTTACCAACTGAAATCTGGACTCATCTGATCAGGCCACGATTTTCCAGTCTTCTAAGATCCACCGATATGGTCACGAGCCCAGGAGAGGTACTGCAGGCGATGCCATGCTGTTAGCAAAGGCATTCGCATCGGTCTCCTGTTGCCATAGCCCATTAACACCAAATTTTTAGCAAGGAATCGTACTACGACCAACACATACGAAAGTACAATTATTCCTATTGATATCTATGTGATTAAAATTGATTTCTGCGGCTATTTCACCCACTGGCAACGCTCCGCAAACGTCCTTTCTCTCAGTCGTTAAGTAAAGTCGTCGGCCACTGCGTTGTCCGTGGTGAGGGGTAATGCCCGAAAAGTGGTGTTCTCGGCACACTCTTAACACTGTGGATCTCTGAATACTGAATTCTCTAACGATTTCCGAAATGGAACGTCTCATGTGTCTAGCTCCAACTACCATTCCGCTTTCAAAATGCCCGTCGTGCGGCCATAATAACGTCTGAAAACTTTTTCACATTAATCACCTGAACACAAATGGCAGCTCCATCAATGCGCTGTCGTTTTATACCTTGTGTATGCGATACTATCTCCACCTGTATATGTGGATATCGCTGCCCTGTGATTTGTCGCCTCAGTGCATTTCCGTGCGTGAGAAACAGCATGCTATAATCAAGTTCTTAACCGCAGAGAAAGTGCCCCAGTCCAGATCTACAGAAGAATGGAAGGTGTGTACGATGGTGATTGTATCGAGATCAGTTATGTGCGACGTTAGGTTTTTGTGTTCAGAAGAGAACCGCGGTGTAACCTCGGTGTGTACAGTAGAACTCTTAGTGGACGACAACGTACGGCAAACGACGAGACTCATCGGGACTTGGTTGATGAGAGAAAATCGTCAGATAATATAGACACAGTTCTCAGGTAAGCGTGAGATATCACAAGAGCGTGTACAGACCATCATCGAAGAACTGCAGTACGCAAATCTGTGTGCGCAGTGGGTGACTCGAATGCATAACTCCTGAAATGAAACAGAGCAGACTGTATAGCTGTCAACAATTTCTTTTGTGTTTTGAGCCTGAGAGTGATGGGTTCCTTAACAGCATTGTGACAGATGATTAATGCCGTGTTCACCTTTTTGACCCTGGAAACAAGAGAGTATCTGTTTCCTATAATTAAAGAACACCTTCGAGGACTTTACTTTAACAGTGATGAAGTGGGAAAGCAGTGGTGAGGTTGCAGCTTCGTCAACAAAGTCAAACATTCTACAGTGACGGTATCAAAAAAACTGGTCTATCATTCGGAAAAAAATGTGTTTGTCGCTAGGGTGACTATGCTGAGAAATAAATATGTAGACACGAGAAAGATTTAGAATGTTAATAAAATCTGTTTTATTTTCAAAGCTGTAAGAGTTAAACACAAGAAATTCGGAGGCATTCCTTTTCAGCCCGCCCTCGTATATGTTTTACCTAATGGAAAGTGCCGCAGAAATTGCTGTTGCAACGGTATCTTCCAGTGCAATGCAGTCTTTCTTGCGTCTACATTTCTAATACACTCTCACATCAGACACTACTATCGGGATGTCCGCAATCCTCATAGACATCGTATCGCTTTTCACACAAGTCTTGTGGAATACGCATATCAACGCATTACTCTGCTGAGGATGGTTACAACTCTGTGATACTGCATTCGCGAGAGCACCAGTTTTGTGGGAACTCTTGACAGTTCGAAAATCCTTCACCATTCCAGCTCCTACGGAGCGCCTGAACTCTTTTCATTCGGTCTCTGCTGTGTGGATGAACGTTTCTCGCAACACATCGTATCTACTTGTCCTGTCTGCAGCACGAAACGCATAAAATATGAAGATCGTTTCAAAAACACCCATTATAACACTTACATGGTAGATACACAAGCAGTACACCATATTTGCTTTCATCATCTCAACATGGAAACACCGGAAAAGAACATTACTCACTCTCAGGAGACATCACGCTAGCCTCTATGCTGACTTCTAGTCCAACGAAGTTTTTGTCATCTCGGAAGACGGAAGCGTCCATAGCGTACTTGTAGTTAAGATTTAGAAGTAAGGCCATACCTGCGCAACGGGAATGGTGAAATAAGCATCCTGGTTCATGTTCACGGTGACCAGAATGAGTGGGCCCAAATCACTGTGTTAGAGACATCCCCAAAACATCACCTGCAGCCTGAACTACACCCTCCACACATTGACAATTAAACACCTCATTTGGTCATAGGCACATTCGACGTCCTAAATCATTTGAAAAGAGGAAGAACTGCGAATCGTCACACAGCATTATACGCCGCCCAGTCAGCTGCTGTCCAGTTCCTTTTTTTGGCCCACTGAAGATATGTAGCTTTGATGGCTGCTGTAAGCAGTAACCTTTTGCAACTTGTTTGACTCCAAATGCACACTGTATGCAGTTCCCGTCACAATGTTTGCTCAGAAACTAGCTGTTATGGACCTGTTTTCACTGACAACAGCGATTCCTCTCCGTCCCCTATCAGTTGGGGTCTTTCCACAACATCAGCTCTTACGCCGCGTTACGTGGTTGTGAGTGTTTGATCATTCTTTGTAGACACGTTGGACAGCCTGCAATGATGTTTGCAGATGACGCTATCGTTTATCGACTAGTAAAGTCATTAGAAGATCAAAATAAATTGCAAAACGATTCAGAAAAGATATCTGTATGGTGCGAAAATTGGCAATTGACCCTGAATAACGGAAAGTCTGAGGTCATCCACATGAGTGCTAAAAATGAATCGGTTATACGTTAAATCAGTTAAATCTAAAAGCCGTAATTTCAAATAAATGCCTAGAAATTACAATTACGGACAACTAAAATTTGAAGAAACACACACAGAAAGTGGGAAAGCTAACCAAAGACTGCGTTTTATTGATAGAACGCTTAGAAAATGTAACAGATCTACTCGGGAGACTACCTACACTGCGCTTGTCCGTCCTCTTTTAGAATACTGCTGTCGGCGTGGGGTTCTTACCAGATAGGATTGACGGAGTACATCGAGAAAGTCCAAAGAAGGACAGAACGTTTTGTATTATCGCGAAATAGGGGAGATACAGGATTTAGGGTGGACATCATTAAAATAAAGGCGTTTTTCATTGCTATGGAATTTTCTAACGAAATTTCAGTCACCAACTTTCTACTCAGAGTGCCAAAATATGTTGTTGACGCCAACCTACATAGGGAGAAACGATCACCATAATAAAATAAGGGAAATCAGAGCCGCATGGAAAGATATAGGTGTTCGTTTTTTCCGCGCGCTGTACGAGATTGGAACAACAGAATTACTGCGAAGGTGGTTCGATGAACCCTCTGCCAGGCACTTAAATGCGATTTGCAGAGTGGATGTAGATACACCAAGAAAACGGCCACCTTCATTCGCGGTGTGGCCATTAGCATGATGAAACACGATGGCTTCCTACTGTCGTTCTGTTATGCTTCCACGTGGCCTCACCTTAATATGCTAACTGCATACAACTGCCTGGCACAGAAGCACCACTTAGCTGCCAAGACGTACGTTAGTGGCGGCGAGTTACATGGCCGATTGACACCAGTTCTGCACCATCTAGAGCACTCCAAAGCGACTTACGTGCTATTTTAAGATGTGACTAATATTTTACCTGGTAAACTCATGACTCCTAGTGTGGTCATAATAACTTCAACCGAGTCAGCGAAGAAAGGACGCTTAGACGAAGCTTTACTCAGTTGAAACTATATGGTTCCAGAGACCTTTTCAAGTCTCAATCATTTATGAGGTATAAATGCAGACTGAAGCTACGAATGAATTTTTTTTTACCAAAGCCAGGATTCTGACATGGGTCTTCTGCACAGTAGACAGATGCGCTAACCACTATCCCACACTGGACAGTTGCACAGACCACTCTTGCACACATCCCTCTTCAACCCTAATTCCCATTCACATCTAGAGACGTTTGTGACTTGAAAAGGTCTCTGGAATGATACAGTTTCATTTAATTAGAACACATATCCATGGGTTTCAGGCAGGATCCCCCCTATCATTTGACGCTGAGGTGCTCTTCCAATACAGCTGGCGAGCGTCTGCAAAGGAGACGTGTTAGGGCAGTCCGTGCAGTTGTGCAAAGTCACTGTGTCAGGGTGGCGTAGCGGTTAGCGCATCTGCCTAGTAAGTTCGAATCCTGGCCTTGGTACAAATTTTCATTCGTCGCTTCAGTCTGCATATATCCATCTTAAAGGAAGGAAGGGGGATAAAATTCCTCGCAGATAGTCTACATCTACATGGTTACTCTGGTAAGCCCCTACGTTATTTGATTTTCAAACAGCTGAGCAGAACTGAACGTACTCAGACATTTCGCATTTCGCTCTTTACCTATTCTGATCAACACTAAAATGACACACAATATTTTTAGCGCAACGCAATCTGACTTAATAATCCCTACAAAAGAATGGCTCTGACTGACATTAAACTATACCTTTCACAAATCACTTACGTCACAAAAATCTTCGTTACTCAAGCTACTGCAATACAGCGAGCGCCACTACTGCCAGATAAATAAAAGATTCAAACTACTGAAGGCACTAACTACTGATAGGCATAGTTAGCAAATGAAAGATTTTGATAGAGAAAAAACAATCTATTTACCTTAATATTGTTCAAAAGTCATATTATATATATCAGTTCATGCCATCCAGTCTTACAAATTTACTGTCCGCTCTCAAAACTCCGCCATCTCACTCCCCACATCCACCACTGCTGGCGGCTCACCTCCAACTGCGCAACGCTACGCGCTGTTCACATCCAGCTGCTCAAAACTACAATGGCAGACAACAATGCAAACTAGCCACAGACTCCACACAGCACAGCCAGTGATTTTCATACAGGGCGCTACGTGGCGTTACCAATAAGAAAATCTAAACAGCCTACTTACAAGTTGATCGTCTGATGGCTTTAGTAGACGGTAAATTACAGCGTCATCTGCAAACAGTCTAAGGGGGCTGCTCAGATTATCACCTAGATCATTTATATAAATCAGGAACAGCAGAGGGCCCAGGACACTACCTTGCGGAATGCCAGGTATCACTTCTGTTCTACTCGATGATTTACCAAATATCACTACGAACTGTGACCTCTCAGAGGAAATCACGAATCCAGTTACACAACTGAGACGATACGCTATATGCACGCAATACGATTAATAGTCGCTTGTGAGGAATGGTATCAAAAGCCTTCTGGAAATCTAGGAATATGGAATCGATCTGAGATCCCTTGTTGACAGCACTCCTTACTTCATGGGAATAAAGAGCTGTGTTACACAAGAACGATATTTTCTGAATCCGTGTTGGTTATGTATCAATAAGTCATTTTCTTCAAGGTGATTCATAATGTTCGAGTACAGTATATGCTCCAAAATCCTACTGCAAATTGAGTTCCCATTATGTAATTTAACAATGATCTATTGCTGTTGATGTCCTTTCTAATGACATCTGAAGCTAAAGGAAGAAATGAATGTAACGTTTTAAATATTCTTTGTGGATTTTAGCTTAAGCTTGAAACATTGAGTTTCAAGGAGAGTTCAGACATTTCCCGAAACCGAGTCACTGGGCAACAACACATTGGAAACAAGGTAACACGTACGGCTCGCCAACTGGGTCACCCTATGGCCATATACGGAAACTGTAACGGCAAACACCAAGACACCAGTTCGTCTTCAGACATCCCGATATAGCTCTCTCCTGTTTTCTCCGGACTGCTCCGGGCTATTTCTAGAATCCTTCTCAGTGCAACGCTACGGGTGATTCATTTCCCGATACTTGTCAAATCTTTGCGAATACTTCCTCTCTAATGACCTCGCCGTCGACTGAACGTTCACTCTGAAATCGAGAAAGTTTCGCGGGCCGTAAGACTTGGGGAGGGGGCGGGGGGGGGGAGGGACTTCTTTTTCTTCTTTACAAGCAGAAGGATCAGCGGCATCGTTGGCTATCGATTAGCGAGTTGGCGGTGTAGTGGACCGCCAGACAGCGGGACCGGCCCTCCGGAAAGCAAAACAAAGGGCCGCGGGCTCAGTCCGCCAAAATGGCAACAGAGCCCAGCTTCAGCTCAGGCTGGCCGGATGCTGAAGTATTCTGCTTCACTTCAGGCAATGCCCACTGTGGCGTAGCGATGTGCAAACGTGTAGAACACACTTTCATGTAGCTCAATTTCCGCAGAGTTACGGAATTGTCACAAGAGCGTGAATTTCTACCTCATACATATCCACTCCCTCTCCCGTATCTCTCTCTCTCTCTCTCTCTCTCTCTCTCTCTCTCTCTCTCTCTCTCTCTCTTTACACAAACGCACACACACACATATCCCGAACCATTAAATAACACAATTATCCGTTCAATTCTTTTAACCTGGAACGCCGGCCGCGGTGGTCTAGCGGTTCTAGGCACTCAGTCCGGAGCCGCGCGACTGCTACGGTCGCAGGTTCGAATCCTGCCTCGGGCATGGACGTGTGTGATGTCCTTAGGTTAGTTAGGTTTAAGTAGTTCTAAGTTCTAGGGGACTGATGACCATAGATGTTAAGTCCCATAGTGCTCAGAGCCATTTAGTTCCATGTGGTTGACAGATCACTAAAGCGAAAAACTATGAGCACACACTATAGCCTGAAAGCTGTTAGTTGACACTGAAGTCTGAAAAATTCACAAAATGCTACAATCCGTATCACACTTACCTCATCATTACGTAACATTGAGGCAGTTGCCGCTCAAGTTGGCTTCACGTCAAAATATAAAATGCACTCAATTAAAATGTAGTTTACCGAAATGTGTACGCAATAGGAAGAGGTTTGTCCTGTCAGCAGAGTAGGTACCAATCTGTCAGAGGGCAGTTTCTATACAGATGTAGCTTACTGCCACTTTATCCAGTCTGTGTGACAAAGGATGTACATCTACATCTACATGGTTACTCTGCAATTCACACTTACGTGCTTGTCAAAGAGCAGGTTTCATCTACTGACTGTGTCAGTTCGAGCCACTCTTCCTCAATAGTAACGTAACATATCACATGGGGATTAAGCAATGTATTTTAATGCCTTCTCTACAAACATCCTTGACTACTGCGTCTGCTTGCTCGTTTCTCTAGCTCCCAATTTGCGTGGTACCTAGAAAAAAGCTACAACTTTCTCCTGGGTCCGCAAAAGGAGAAGGGAGTCGTATAACATTTCAATAGCTTTCTATGCTTGGAACGTGTGTCATTTTGGTTAGAGAGTACTGAGGAGATCCGAGCAGACGAGAAAATTTCTCCCTCGATTATGCTGTAACGACTTGAGGTACCAACTGCAGGCTTTTTCCAAAGGAATATATAAATAGCCACACCGTCCAGACGTTGTATAACTGTGTTAGAAATGATTCAGCCTTCTTTTGACGTATAGCGATGTGGTGTAACGTATGGATGACTTAACTGATTTGCAGTTCGGTATTTATTTTTGTCACAAGCAACGTATAGTAAAGTTTTCTGGGAAACGATAGTAAATCTAATTAAATTAAAAATTAAAAACGAAACTTCTGCTCACCGTTGTCAAAGATATAAATGTAATACTCTTCGTAAATTTAGCAACGGTTGTTTATTTTGAGCTTTGTGTAAACATATTTTCCGAACGGTGGTCAGATCACAGAGAGGAACTGAGAGCGAATGATTTCTATACTCCGATAAAAGAGAATATATGCATGATGCCAATCTGGAAGAAACGTCAGTGTCCAGTAAAAAGATTAATTGGAAAATTTTATTTGAATTGAAAGCAGAAACTTAATTTACTTTTACATCACAGCACGCCGAAACGATACAAATCGTCAATGTAAATCCAATGTTATGGCACCGCTGGCAAGATATTTCCATCATAATTCTCTCAAACTATGAATATCCGGTATAACTATAGAGAACAGCGTGACTGCTCATACGAGTAAACTACATGCTCTATTGCTTCAAAATGGCGCTACGTCTGGTACTGATTAGAAAGAAATAGTGCTAACTCAGAGCACTCAATGACTAGTAACACAAATGGTTCTGAGCACTATGGGACTTAACATCTGTGGTCATCAGTCCCCTAGAACTTAGAACTACTTAAACCTAACTAACCTAAGGATATCACACACATCCATGCCCGAGGCAGGATTCGAACCTGCGGCCGTAGCGGTCGCGCGGCTCCAGACTGTAGCGCCTAGAACCGCTCGGCCACCCCGGCCGGCGAGTAGTAACATTTCACTTAGTTTGCCATATGATAATTCTTGGTGCAAATAATTCGAATCCGTGATTTCTGACTCGGGGTATTGCGCCATTTTATCCCAATGCATCAATAGGACGCGTGTGCCGCTATTCTTGTTTGACGGAGCCTCACATTCTTAAACTAAGGATAAACCTGCTACATAACTGGGAAAATTCTCATCCGTCATAACAATAATCTTTACTGTCACGTTGTCAAGTAGAAGAGGCGTGATGTCAAAATGAATGGACTCCTTAACGGTAAACCCGCATGAATGCTACTGTATGATTGAGCTGTAACGATGATGCATCCTTTCCAGTGACTTCTTGTTGTTGTGGTCTTCAGTCCTGAGACTGGTTTGATGCAGCTCTCCATGCTACTCTATCCTGTGCAAGCTTCTTCATCTCCCAGTAACTACTGCAACCTACATCCTTCTGAATCTGCTTGGTGTATTCATTTCTTGGTCTCCCTCTACAATTTTTACGCTCCACGCTGCCCTCCAATACTAAATTGGTGATCCCTTGATGCCTCAGAACATGTCCTACCAATCGATCCCTTCATCTAGTCAAGTTGTTCCACAAACTTCTCATCTCCCCAATCCTATTCAACACCTCGTTAGTTATGTGATCTACCCATGTAATCTTCAGCATTCTTCTGTAGCACCACATTTCGAAAGCTTCTATTCTCTTCTTGTCTAAACTATTTATCGTCCATGTTTCACTTCCATACATGGCTACACTCCATACAAATACGTTCAGAAACGACTTCCTCACACTTAACTCAATACTCGATGTTAACAAATTTTTCTTCTTCAGAAACGCTTTCCTTTCCATTGCCAGTCTACATTTTATATCCTCTCTACTTCGACCATCATCAGTTATTTTGCTCCCCAAATACCAAAACTCATCTACTACTTTAAGTGTCTTATTTCCTAATCTAATTCCCTCAGCATCACCCGACTTAATTAGACTACATTCCATTATCCTCGTTTTGCTTTTGTTGATGTTCATCTTATATCCTCCTTTCAAGACACTGTCCTTTCTATTCAACTGCTCTTCCAAGTCCTTTGCTGTCTCTGACAGAATTACAATGTCGTCGGCGAACCTCAAGGTTTTTATTTCTTCTCCATGGATTTTAATACCTACTCCGAATTTTTCTTTTGTTTCCTTCACTGCTTGCTCAATATACAGATTGAATAACATCGGGGAGAGGCTACAACCCTGTCTCACTCCCTTCCCAATCACTGCTTCCCTTTCATGCCCCCCAACTTTTGTAACTGCCATTTGGTTCCTATACAAATTGTAAATAGCCTTTCGCTCCCTGTATTTTACCCCTGCCACCTTCAGAATTTGAAAGAGTGACTTAGTGATGTTAAATCTTCTTCCTCCCTCCAATGTAGCATTCTCTTCTTCTTTCCTTTCCACTTTTTCTGGCTTATCCCTGTCTTATAGTATAGTTATTTGTGATCAGTCCATCGCTTATCATAGAGTTTGGCTTTTCTTTGAATATAGGAGATGTTTCATCACACAAAACATTGCAACACATACTAATGTAAGTACCAAGCGTCCACAGTATTCAATAACACAATTTAGAAATCTCTTTTTCTCGAGGTAATACCGATAATCCAAAATGGCATTTGTAAGTTCATATAAGGGGCTTGGGAACACTCGCAGGAGACCATTGGAGGAACTTATTGGCTGTTTCTTGATATGTGTAATTCCTGAATGATCATGATGAAATTGTCAGCTCCGTGACGTCCTGTTGAAGCGCTCCACAAAACTGCTTTTATCCGATTATTTCGTAAGGCCCTTTTTGAAGCACAGTTATATCGCCAGGTGGTTCGTATAGGATTCTCCTACAAATTTCCTACAATCGATGACTCATCCTCCTATTCAGCGGTTTTCTCCTTCTGTTCTGATAATGATGGCATCTGTAGAGGGACACTATACCCATATTATCCGACAGAGTTTATTTTTATCAGAAGTCTTTTTTGTGGTTTTAGGGCGCACAACTACAATGGTCATTAGCGCCCAGACTAAGTTAGGAATGCATTGCGAGGCACAAGGTTAAAACAGCAACTAAAAGAGACAACACTATAAAAGACATTAACAGGATTAAAAAAAACAGCAGAATCAAATGTCCTTAGACAGGTTTGTCAAGTGGATAAAACGAAGAACGCGAGCAGCTACTCCTGGGTCATCCGCTAAAATGGCATCCAGAGTACATGGCACGCCAAGATCAACGCGCAGTGTATTAAAATTCGGACGTTAAAATGTGGCGTACCGTCAGCAATTGCCCACATGGGCAGAACGTCGCCGGCGCAGCCGTCAGCAGATGGCGATGGCTGAACCGGCAGTGTCCAATTCGTAACCGGGCCAAAACGACCTCCTCCCGCCGAGAAGGGCGTGAAGAGGTCGTCCAAGCCGTGGTAAGAGATTTCAAGGCCCGAAGCTTGTTGTCCGTAAGTGTAGCCCAATCGGCATGCCACAGCGATAGAATGCGCTGACAAATGACCCTGCTACAATCGGATGAAGGGACACAACGAGAAGCTGTCCGAGGCTGGAGGACAGCAGCCTTGGCCGCGGCATCTGCAGCTTCGTTCCCAGGGATACCGACATGGCCAGGAACCCACATAAAGGTAACCGGAGAACCGTCGGCTGCCAGCTGCTGAAGAGAGCGTTGGATCCGGTGCACGAAAGGGTGAACCGGATACGGATCACTGAGGCTCTGGATGGCGCTCAGGGAATCGGAGCAGATGACATAAGCAGAATGTCGGTGGCGGCAGATGTAAAGAACAGCCTGGCACAGGGCAAATAGCTCAGCTGTGAAGACCGAACAATGGCCATGGAGAAGTATTTGAAACTGTATGCCCCGACAATAAAAGAACACCCGACACCGTCATTGGTCTTAGACCCATATGTATAAATGAAGATCGTATTAATGAACTTCGAACGAAGTTCGACAAACCGGGAGCGGTATACCGAAGCTGGGGTAACCTCCTTTGGAAGCGAGCTGAGGTCAAGGTGAACGCGAACCTGAGCCTAGAGCCAAGGTGGCGTTTGGCTCTCGCCCACTCGAAAGGTTGCAGGGAGTGAAAAATCAAGGTGCTGAAGGAGGCGACGAAAGTGAACTCCAGGGGGTAGCAGGGCAAATACATACAACCCGTACTGACGGTCGAGAGAGTCGTCAAAAAAGGAACGATAAGACGGGTGGTCGGGCATTGACAATTGCCGACAGGCATACCGACAAAGCAGTATATCGCGCCGGTAGGTTAGTGGCAATTCACCGGCTTCAGCATGAAGACTCTCGACGGGACTAGTATAGACGTAAACCCCGATGTTGTATAGAGTTGAGGCTGCGCGAGATTGACGGCCATGCGGAGGAGAATACGAAGCTGCCATAATCCAGCTTTGAGCGGATGATCGACCGATATAGGCGAAGTAGGACGGTTCGATCCGCTCACCACGACATACCGCTGAGAACATGGAGGTCATTTAGAGAACGGGTACAATGGGCAGCCAAATATGACATGTGGAGACCAGCTAAGTTTCCTGTCAAATGTAAGACCTAAAAATTTTGTCGTCTCCACGAATGGGAGAGCAACGGGACCGAGATGTAGGGACGGTGGGAGAAACTCTTTGTAGCGCCAGAAGTTAATACAGACCGTCTCCTCGGCAGAAAAACGGAAGCCATTGGCGACACTCCAGAAGTAAAGGAGGTAAAGACAACGCTGCAGACAGCGCTCCAGAAAACATGTACTCTGCGCGCTGCAATAGATGGTAAAATCGTCCACGAAAAAGGAGCCTGATTCATCAGCTGGGAGGCAATCCCTTATTGGATTGATCGCTATGGCGAAGAGAGCGACCCTCAAAACTGAGAACTGTGGCACCCCATTCTCCTGGCGAAAGGCGTCGGACATGACAGAACCCACACGTGCCCTGAACTGTCGAGCCATTAAAAAGGAACGAATAAAAAGAGGCAGGCGATCGCGAAGGCCCCATGCATGCATGGTGCGGAGAATGCCCGCCCTCCAACAGGTGTCGTAAGCCTTCTCCAAATCAAAGAACACAGCCGCGGTCGGGCGCTTCCGCAGGAAGTTATTCATAATGAAGGTCGACAAGGTAACCAGATGGTCAACAGCAGAGCGGCGCCTACGAAATCCACATTGTACATTGGTAAGTAGGCGTCGAGATCCGAGCAGCCAAACCAAACGAGAGTTAACCATTCGTTCCATCACCTTACAGACACAGCTGGTAAGGGAGATTGGTCGATAACTGGAAGGCAAGTGCTTGTCCTTTCCCGGCTTAGGAATCGGGACAACAATAGATTCGCGCCAGCATGCGGGAACATGACCCTCAATCCAGATGCGATTATAAGTACGAAGAAGAAAACCTTTACCCGCAGGAGAAAGGTTCTTCAGCATCTGAATATGAATAGAAGCCGGCCCTGGAGCGGAGGACCGTGACCGGGCAAGTGCATTTTCGAGTTCCCGCATGGTGAATGGGTCATTATAACTTTCATGATTCGAGGAGCGGAAGTTAGGTGGCCTTGCCTCCTCTGCCTGTTTTCGGGGGAGGAAGGCAGGGTGGTAATGAGCGGAGCTCGAAACCTCTGCGAAAAAGTGGCCGAAGGCATTGGAGACATCCTCAGGGGCCACAAGGACGTCATTCGCGACCGTCAAGCCAGAAACTGGTTAGTGGACCTTAGTGCCAGATAGCCGGTGCAGGCTACAACAGAAGAAGGAGTAAAATTGTTGAAGGTGCTTGTGAAAGCAGCCCAGCTGGCTTTCTTGCTTTCTTTAATAACACGACGAAACTGCGCACGTAATCGTTTATAATTGATACAATTCGCCATCGTAGGGTGGCGTTTAAAGGTGTGTAAAGCACGTCGACGAGCACGTAAAGCGTCTCTACATGCTGCGGTCCACCGGGGGACTGGCACGTGACGTGGAGAAGAAGTAGTGTGAGGGATGGAATATTCAGCAGCAGTGAGAATGACTTCCGTGAGGTGTGCGACCTGACTATCGCAGCTTGCGAAGGTTTGATCCTGAAAGGTCGCCCTGGAAGAGAAGAGCCCCCAGTCTGCTGTGGAGATGTTCCAACTAGTTGAACACGGAGAGGGGGTATGATGCAGGAGATGGATAACACAAGGGAAGTGGTCGCTTGAATACGTATCAGAAAGTGCGTACCACTCAAACCGGCGTGCAAGTTGGGAAATACATATAGAGAGGTCTAAATTGGAATAGGTGTGAGTTGTGTCCGAAAGAAAAGTAGGGGCGCCAGTATTGAGGCAGACAAGATTGAGGTGGTTGAAAAGGTCTGCTAATAGGGAGCCTCTCGGGCAGGATGCTGGAGAGCCCCAAAGGGGATGGTGAGCATTGAAGTCTCCAGTCAACAAAAACGGTGCTGGTAGCTGAGCAATAATTTGCATCATGTCTGCCCTGGTAACGGCAGACGATGATGGAGTGTAAACGGTACAAATGGAAAATGTAATAGTGGGGAGAGTAATTCGAACGGCAACTGCCTGCAGGTCGGTGTCCAATGTGATGGGGTCGTAGTAAATATCATCCAGCAACATAATCCCTCCATGAGCCGGAATACCTGCCACAGGGGGTAGGTCAAAACGCACATAGGCATAGTGTGCCAAGTCAATTTGATCGCTTGGGTGTAGCTTCGTTTCCTGGAGAGCTACGACGAGCGGACAGTGCAAGCGTAGCAGCAACTTAAGTCCTCTCGGTTGGAGCGAATGCCGCTAATATTCCAAATAAGAAGTGCCATCGTGAGAAGAAAAAGAAAAAGGAGAAGGAGAAGCAAGAAGGTGTCACCTCGAAGGCCGCCGAGGGCCTGGCTTCCAGCGAGCACTGCCGCCGCTATCAATTGGCGGAGAGTCATCGTCCATTTGTTCAATAGGTTCGTCGGGCATCTTGTTAAGATGGCCGGGAGGGGGAGCTTCCTCCGCCGGTGAACGGCCAGATGTTCGGCTACCAGCGGTGCGGCCAGGCGAAACGGATGACGGCCTGGGGCGGCAACCGCTGGGTGGCGCAGGAGAAGAAACGCGCCGTGGCGGAGAAGGAGAACTTTGCTTCCTATGAGCCTTCTTGGAAGGTCGTTTAGTGGAAGTACTAGTCGATGGCTGGGAGTTCGAGGTACGTAGGAAGTCTTCACGGGACGGTTCCTTCTAGAATTCCCGTGCGTCTGACTTCTGGGTCTTAGTCTTGGCAGAAGCTGATGAAGGTGCTTGTGTCTTAGGGGTGACAAGAGGAAGAGGAGACGTTAACCGGGCGATCTGAGCACTGGCCGAATGGACGACCGTAGTGCTAAAGGTCAGATTGCATGTCTGCGTCGACACCTCCCTGGTAGTCCGAGGAGAGGCGAGGACAGTACTGTATTTCCCCGCTGGGAGCAGCGTGGGCTTCCTACTAGCAAATACACTCCTGGAAATTGAAATAAGAACACCGTGAATTCATTGTCCCAGGAAGGGGAAACTTTATTGACACATTCCTGGGGTCAGATACATCACATGATCACACTGACAGAACCACAGGCACATACATACAGGCAACAGAGCATGCACAATGTCGGCACTAGTACAGTGTATATCCACCTTTCGCAGCAATGCAGGCTGCTATTCTCCCATGGAGACGATCGTAGAGATGCTGGATGTAGTCCTGTGGAACGGCTTGCCATGTCATTTCCACCTGGCGCCTCAGTTGGACCAGCGTTCGTGCTGGACGTGCAGACCGCGTGAGACGACGCTTCATCCAGTCCCAAACATGCTCAATGGGAGACAGATCCGGAGATCTTGCTGGCCAGGGTAGTTGACTTACACCTTCTAGAGCACGTTGGGTGGCACGGGATACATGCGGACGTGCATTGTCCTGTTGGAACAGCAAGTTCCCTTGCCGGTCTAGAAATGGTAGAACGATGGGTTCGATGACGGTTTGGATGTACCGTGCACTATTCAGTGTCCCCTCGACGATCACCAGTGGCGTACGGCCAGTGTAGGAGATCGCTCCCCACACCATGATGCCGGGTGTTGGCCCTGTGTGCCTCGGTCGTATGCAGTCCTTATTGTGGCGCTCACCTGCACGGCGCCAAACACGCATACGACCATCATTGGCACCAAGGCAGAAGCGATTCTCATCGCTGAAGACGACATGTCTCCATTCGTCCCTCCATTCTCGCCTGTCGCGACACCACTGGAGGCGGGCTGCACGATGTTGGGGCGTGAGCGGAAGACGGCCTAACGGTGTGCGGGACCGTAGCCCAGCTTCATGGAGACGGTTGCGAATGGTCCTCGCCGATACCCCAGGAGCAATAGTGTCCCTAATTTGCTGGGAAGTGGCGGTGCGGTCCCCTACGGCACTGCGTAGGATCCTACGGTCTTGGCGTGCATCCGTGCGTCGCTGCGGTCCGGTCCCAGGTCGACGGGCACGTGCACCTTCCGCCGACCACTGGCGACAACATCGATGTACTGTGGAGACCTCACGCCCCACGTGTTGAGCAATTCGGCGGTACGTCCACCCGGCCTCCCGCATGCCCACTATACACCCTCGCTCAAAGTCCGTCAACTGCACATACGGTTCACGTCCACGCTGTCGCGGCATGCTACCAGTGTTAAAGACTGCGATGGAGCTCCGTATGCCACGGCAAACTGGCTGACACTGACGGCGGCGGTGCACAAATGCTGCGCAGCTAGCGCCATTCGACGGCCAACACCGCGGTTCCTGGTGTGTCCGCTGTGCCGTGCGTGTGATCATTGCTTGTACAGCCCTCTCGCAGTGTCCGGAGCAAGTATGGTGGGTCTGACACACCGGTGTCAATGTGTTCTTTTTTCCATTTCCAGGAGTGTAGCTTGCGAGCAGCCGAGGTGGACACTTTCTCTTTGACCCGAATTTCCTGTATACAGAGTTCATCCTTTTAGATGGGACAGTCGCGGGAGGATGCTGCATGGTCACCCTGACAGTTCACGCAACGAGTAGACGGAGGTGGACAGTCACGCTCATGGGCGTCCTTGCCACAAGTGACACATTTAGCCGCATTAGAACAAGACTGGCGAGTGTGATTAAAACGCTGACACTGGTAGCAGCGCGTAGGTGTCGGGACAATAACCTCATAGCCCGCTTTGATACGCAACGGCAGCTGAACACTATCAAAGGTCAAGAAAAGTGTCCGGGTCAGTACAAGGTCATTGTTGACCTTTTTCATGACCCTATGGTCAGCCGTCACGCCCTGCTCAGCGAGGAAAGACTGAATCTCCTCGTCAGTCAATCCGTCGAGTGATATAGTATATACCACACCATGCGACGAATTCAAAGTGCGGTGCGCCTCCACCCGGACAGGGAACGTGTACAGGAGTGTGACCCGAAGCAGTTTTTGTGCCTGAAAGGCGCTCTCAGTTTCTAGCAACAAGGTACCGTTACGCATCCTGGTACAAGACTTGACAGATCCGGCTACGGCATCTACGCCCTTCTGAATAACGAAAGGTTTGACAGATGAAAAATCCTTTCCTTCCTAAGATCTAGAAACTACGAGGAACCTTGGGGCAGGCGGTAGTACTTTTGTCACTGCTGGCTGGTCAAGTTTCCGTTTTTGGGCAGAAGTCGAGAGAGAAGAAGAGAAATCCATTGCAGAGGAATCCCCCATTATTGCCAGCGTCTCCGATGGCGCGCTCCTCCCGTGTGGGTACCCTCTCAGAGGGCACTCCCGCCTTAGGTGAATGTT
The DNA here is from genome assembly GCF_021461385.2 of Schistocerca piceifrons. Lineage (NCBI taxonomy): Eukaryota > Metazoa > Arthropoda > Insecta > Orthoptera > Acrididae > Schistocerca > Schistocerca piceifrons. The sequence continues at coordinate 150,445,159 of NC_060149.1, read as the reverse complement.
TACACCTCAGATCACACCTCCCGAGAAACGGACGGAGGGATCAATCGGCATGGTCAGAAGGTGTCAGCACAGGCAATCACCCCTCCCCGGGCCTGGCCTATAGCAGGGTGTACGTGCGTGCCTTACTTGTCTACCCAGGGCGGCAAATTACGCGTTACCCCGTGACCGGCTACGCGTGCGAACGCGTGGGTCGGCCTTCAGGCACGCACAGGGAGGAAAGAAGAAGAGGAAAAAAAGGGAGAGAGAGAGAGAGAGAGAGAGAGAGAAAGGACAGACTGTCTCAAACGCCGAGGTGGAGACCAGAGGGTGGAGAAGAAGGCAAGGAGAAGAAGGCAAGGTAAAAAGTAAGGAAGACAGTGAGAGAGAGGAGGAGAAAGAAAGGAACCAAACAAAGGAAGGAAGAAACCAGAGTAAGCGAAAAACCAAAATGACCACAAATGTAAGTCGTGGAACCGTCCGTCTCCGGACGCAGGCGCACACTACCCCCTTGAGGGGGAGGGACTCCTTTTAGTCGCCTCTTACGACGGGCAGGAATACCTCGGGCCTATTCTAACCCCCGGACCCGCAGGGGGGATCAGAAGTCTAGCTAACCGTAATATCTGTATTGAGTTTTATTGTTTCGTTACAAATTTATCTGCCACCAGTGAAAGGAAGATTACTAAGTACCATTAGTTACCAGTTTCCCGCCGGAGACGGCTGTTGGCACTCGTCAGACCTGCAGTGTCACGTGCCATGACGTACGCGCTACAGCCTGTCTTTCTCGTGGGCCTCGGTCTGCACCCAGGCTAACGCGGATGTACTCCTTCTGCTGACTACAGCCGACAACATCGGTGCACTGTGGAGACCTCTCGCCGCACGTTTAGCGCAATTCTGCGGTATGACCACACAGACTCCTCGCTCAAATTCCGTCAGTTGCACAAAGGGTTTACTTACACACTGTCCCGGCATGCTAACAATGTTTCAGACACAGACGGAACTCCGCATGTGACGGCATAGTGGCTGCCGCTCGCTCTGGAGGTCGACGACTGCTGCGAAACTTGCAACATTCCACGGCTGATAACGTTGTTTATGGTTTCCCCGCAGCGCTGCGCGTTTGATCATCGAATTAACTGCCCTCTCGTAGTGTCCCGTGCAGACATGGCATGCCTCAGTCGCTTGCGTCAAGTGTTCGTTTTTCATTATCGAGTAGCATATTTCTCTACTGTTCCACTATAAAACCTTTCTGAGCAAGCTCCGATTTCTCTTATTTTATCACAATATCGTTTCTTCCTATTTAGGAGGGCGCAACAAAATATTTTCGCATTCGGAGGAGAAATTTGTCGATTGAAATTTCGTGAAAGATCCTGACGCAACGAGAAAGGCCTATGACCTGATTCCTTTCCCCCATCTGCTTCTTTTCTTCGAACATATCGGCATCCTCTGCACCTCCCACCACCTTGATCCCCTCATTCCCTAGCTGCTCCTCTCAAACCCCCATCCTCTGCCGCGCCTTTACCGATGTGTCCCCCCAACCCTCCACCTTTACACCCTTCATCTCCTTTCCCAAGGTGGCTTCCGTCCACTCCCCCTCCCAGATGATGCCCTCTCTCCCTCCACTTATCCCTCCTATCAACTCTGATCCTCACCTCCCTCTCTCTTCCTCTGTCCTTTTCCCAGGCTCCCTCTCCCCCCCCTTCCATCCTTTTTCCCCCCACCTACCCTCTCTGTGCCTCCCTTCTCTCCCCCGAGTCCTTTTTGCTCTCCCCTCCACTGCCTTTCCCACTCCATCTGGGGTTCGCCCAGCCCCCCCCCCTTTTTCTATGTCCCCTCCCTCCACTGGCTCGTCCCTTTTTTCCTTTCCTCTCCTCCCTCCCCTTCTTCTCCTCATCAGTCCAGATCCTTCCCCCTTCCCCCATCTGCCACTGTGTCGCCTCTATAGTGCTGTTTTAAGTGAGTGTTCAGTATAGTGCTTCCCCTGTCAGTGCTGCGAACAGCCACCATACTGTTGCTAGTCGTGTTTTTTTATCTCGTGCGAACAGAAACCACGCTGTCGCTGTGTTTTTATAATTGTGTCTGTTTATTTACTATGTGTTTTTATCAGCATCACCGACTGTTTTGTTTTTATATTTTTCTTCGTATCTTTATTTCCATCTCTCAGTTTTTAACAGTCACCGTTTCATATCTCCTGACTCGGTTTTTCAACTTTTCTCTAGGCTGTAGAGCAGCGTATTGTACTGCTGCCAGCCCGCCCCCTCTGGGGGCGGGGGGGAATCGAAATCAAATAAAGAAAAGAAAAGAAAAAGAGAGAGACGCCTTTGGTTTAATGATTGCGATCTCAACTCGCGTATCATGTAGGTGACACTCTCCCTCCTATTTCGCGTATACAAAATGAACTGCCCTTCTTTGAACATTCTCTATGACCTCAGTCATTCTTACATCTGCATCATTACTCCGCACATCACCTGACGGTGTGTAGCGGGGGGTACTTCTGGTACTACTAACTGATCACTCCTTTCCCTGTTCCACTCGCGAATGGTGCGTGGGAAGAATGATGGTCGGTAAGCCTCTGTATTACTCTAATTTATCGATTTTTACCCCATGGCAATATTTCGAAATGTATGAGGGAGGATGTAATATGTTGCCCAGCCATTTCCGTGAAGTATTCTCTCAAAATTTCAGTAGCAAACCTCTCAGTGATGCACAACAACTTCTGTCACTGGAATTTGTTGAGAATCTGTAACGGCCGCGGGCGGACTAAACGAACTTGTGACGAAATGCGCCGCTCTTCGTTGGATCGCCTCCGTCTCTTGTATCAGTCCTACCTGGCAAGTGTCCCACACTGACTAACAGTAGTCAATAATCGGTAGGATAAGCTGGTTGTGAGCTACATCTTCGTGAATGAGTTACGTTTCCTTAAGATTCTTCCCGCGAATCTCAGTCTGGCGTCCGCATTTCCTACTATTTGTTTTATGTCGTCATTCCATTTAAGGCCGCTCTGAATCGTACGCCCGGATATTTTACGGTAGATACAGTTTCCAGAAATTTGTCATCAATAGTGTAGTACAATAGTAGTAGATTTCTTCTCCTGTGTCTGCTCAATACGCTACATTCATTTACCTTCTGGGTCAACTGCTAGAGACTGCACTATCCATAAATCTGTTGTAGGTCATTTTGCAACTGGATACTGTCTTCTGGCATTGCTACTTTCTTGCAGGGAAACGCATCATCAGCGAACAGTCTAAAAGAGTTCCGACACTTTCTACTAGGTCATTTATGTACATTGTAAACAGGAACTATCCTATCATATTTCCCTGATGTGTTTCGGAAATTACCTTAAGATCTGTAGATTTTGTTCCATTAAGAGCGATATGTTGAGTCCTATCTGCAAGAAGGTCTTTATTTTTTTTTCTCTAGACGGCAGTTCAAGGTGTCAAATGTGTTCTTGAAGTCTAAGAACACGGCATCAACTTCAGCTACGTTGTCTCACCGCTATGGATCTGAAGGAGCAAGAGAGTGAGCTGAGTTGCGAAAGATCTCTCTTTGCGGAATCCATCTTGATTTTTATACAGGAGATTTTCGTTCTTCAAAATCGACATAATTCTTTTGCATAAAACATGTCCCATAATTCCACAACACATGGAGGCCAACGATATAGGACTGTAATTATGTACATCTGTCATACGACTCTTATTTAAACGAGAATGACCTGCACCTCTTTGCAGTCACTCGGTACCCTTCTTTGTTCCAACGAATTACGATAAACTGTTGCTAGAAAAGTAGCTGGTTCTTTCACATAATCTTTTTAGAATTTTACATCCATCTCATCTGGTCCTGATATCCTTTCACTACTAAGCTATTGTGGATGCTTTTCTATTCTAAGATCGTTTATCTCAATGTCTGTCGTTTCCACGTTCTTACAATGACTGAAAGGAGGGGTGGCATTACATTTTTCAGCGGTGAAACAATTTCGGAAGATCGAATTCAGTACTTCGGTTTGATCTCCGTTATTTTCCGTTTCGGTGCCTGTATGCTCACTGACTGACTGAATAGATGATTTCTGACAGCTCACACATTTTATGTAAGACGAAAATCTCTTAGGATTTTTTAGTCATCGGTTGACAAAATTTTACATTCAGGTTCATTGAACGCTTCTCTCATTGACCTCTTTACGCTCATTTCCGCTTCGTTCAGCTTTAATTTGTCTGCTAGGTTTTGACTTCTGTTGAATCTGTGCTTAACCTCCCTTCGTTTACGTAGCAGACCGTGCTTGGAACATAATTTCCTAAGGCATATTGAGCGATACTTTGAATTTTCTTCATTTGTGTTCCACATCTTAGTCCTTAGGATTGAATATCTGTTGTTGACTACTCCGTACTTTGCAATTTGTATCCTGTCAGTCTTGCTAATCAAAAGTATTTTCCTACATTTCTTAATATTCCTTGAAATACCTGTAGTCATAGATACTATCACAGCCTTATTAACACTGATATCTTCCTCTACGTGGACTGATTCGGTAAGTTCAGGCTCGTTCGTTACTAGCAGGTCTAAGACGTTACCTTCACGAGTTGGTTCTCTAATTATCTGCTCGAAGGAAGTTTAGGACAAGACATTAGAATAGTGTTACATAAACTCCTGTCTCCGGCAGCAGTTTAGATGGCGTGACTCTTCAAAGCTACACCTGGCAAGCTGAAGTCAGCATTTATTACAACGGTATGATCAGGAAAGTTGTTAACAAAATTCTGCAAGTTCATTCTGAATCGCTTTACCACTAAAGATCCTGAACCAGACGTTCTATACAAGGATCCGATTGCTGTTTTTGACAGACCATTGATGCTTAACTTAATCCAGATTAACTCACATTCGAGATGGCGATAACCTTGCTAAATATTATCGAATAACTGCAATAAATACACCATCACCAATGGAAACTAACCAATCCTATTCTAGTCTGAACGTAGGATTTCGTTGCTGCTCACTTCCAGTTTCAACCAACTTCTTGTTCCTAACGCTATCTGTGTTAATTATAACTTTCAATAAGCGATACAAATGCTGGAATCGTTCCTTGGAAGCTCCTGCAGTTTACTAATATCATATCAATCTTTTATATATACGATCTGCGAGGATGAACATTCTCTGAGAAAATTGCGGTTGATGTATCTTCAGCTTTGGCAGGCAATTCGTCTCTGATCCTCCAACCTAAAAGACCTCCATGTTCACGCCACACCTTTTCCACTGTCCAAGTAGCCGTTTCCTGCGTATAGTGGAGAGCCCTACAATTCTCCACCCTATAGCGGAGGTCGATAAATTCGCATCCAGTACCGCGAAAGAATCGTCTGAGCATCTGGTTTAGACTTTTCACTTTGCTCCAAACCACGGGAGAGCGAGCCATCCTGGGCACGATGCTACAAACAGGCATCTTAGCCTGCACCCAGCGTGCGATGCTATTTGCCTCTACCAAATCCGTTTAAGCTGTTTCCCTGTGGGCTCCATTACCTACCTAACGTTAGAGCTTCCAATGAGTAGCATACGCGCCCTCTCCATTTGTCCTGACTGGATAGGAACATCGGCCTCTGGCCTAACAGGAGAGGCATCCTGTAAAGGTCAAAAGTACTCAATGCTGGGTAGTACCTTGTACCCGTTGCTAAGGCCTAAGGAGCTCACAACTGTCCGCGACTCACTGCCGAGTGAAGACGGACAGGTCAGACGTTGCGTATCTGAAGACGCAGCGACCACCAGGTCACAAGGGGATTCTAACGGCACCAGTGCTGTCGCAGGTCTCGTCACCGGTGCCCAAATGCCGTTGCAGCCTTGAGCAGTAACCAGAAGCCCGTCGACCGTGGTCAACACAGCTTCCAACTTCTTACGGACAGCAGCCAAATATCCCTTCGTAGTCACAGCAAGCAGTCCCTATTCATTTCTTACGGTATAAGAAAATTGTATAATATCTCAGAAAATACCGACAAACCAAACGATGTATACACTGTGTACTACACTACAAACTAAACTCATTCAACACAAACGATAGAAATATACGCTAACTCCAATAATAAAAATAAACAGCAATACTACAAACAGCTAACTAAGCACAAACTGTTCATTTCTACTCAGAGGTAACTTAAGATAGAACTAAGCTAAACAATGTATACAAACTGTGTACAGCAGATAATCTGGTGAAGATCCCATACCGTACAGCAACACCCCAGAAGAGGACGGACAAGCTTAGAGTAGGCAGTCTTTTCAGCAAACCTGTAGCATTTTGTAAGTTTCCTGCCAATAAGTCGCAGTCTTTAGTTAGCTTGCCTCACAACATTATGTATGTGTTAGTTCCAATTCAAGATATTAGTAACTGTAATCCCCGAGTATTTATTTGAATACACAGCCTTTAGATTTATGTGACTCATCATGTAGCCGATATTTTAGGAACTATGAAAATGGTTCAAATGGCTCTGAGCACTATGGGACTTAACATCTATGGTCATCAGTCCCCTAGAACTTAGAAATACTTAAACCTAACTAACCTAAGGACATCACACAACACCCAGCCATCACGAGGCAGAGAAAATCCCTGACCCCGCCGGGAATCGAACCCGGGAACCCGGGCGTGGGAAGCGAGAACAATACCGCACGACCACGAGATGCGGGCTAGGAACTATGAGCCCTTGTTAATCCTCGCTACTGTGACACACATCTTCTCTATCCAACAAGAGCTCAGAGCTATTGCGATATGCATTTTAGAGTCCATGTTTACTGGACTTTTTTGTTTTGGTCCATAGTACCACCTCTGAAAGTTGCCTATCCTACGAGGCATGTTTTTTTTAAGTAAGTACCGTTTTGAAATTAAAAAAGACGTGCTAAGATATCTCAATTTTATTTTTACACGAAAGCCTGTACCTTAATCTACGCACTGAGACCATTACAGTCTGATTCTTCCTTGTTTACGTTGTGTACTGAGTGTTTAAGATGCCTCCGATAATCGTGAGTCCCGCCGACTGTAAAGTACGGGCCGTTATAAGATTTCTTAGTTCTAAAGGCCTAAAAGCGATCGATATGCATCGTGAGATCTGTGCAGTTTACGGAGAAAACATTATGAGTGATGGAACGGTAAGAAAGTGGGTCAGAGCATTTAAAGATGGCCGCACAAATGTGCATGATGAACTACGGAGTGGGCGTCCTTCGGTCGTTAATGAAAGTTTGGTGCAGGAAGTGGTCAATAAGGTGAGAGGAAACAGACGCTTTACGATTTCCTCCTTGCGGGATGACTTCCCCATGTTTCTCGTAGTGTTTTGTATGGCACTGAGACTGAGAACTTGAATTACCGAAAATTGTGCGCACGTTTGGTACCGAAAATGTTGACGGATGTGCACAAAACCAAACGTTTAGACAGTGCACTGACTTTCCTTGAGTGGTACCACAACGACGGTGATGATTTCTTAAGCCAAATTGTTACCGGTGATGAAACATGGGTGGCCTACGTCACACCAGAATCAAAGCAACAGTCCATGGAAGTTGAGCAAGGGCATCGTTTTACTGCAAGATAATGCCCGTCCGCATGAGGCGAATCAGACTAAAGATCACATCACATCTTTTCGATGGGAAACTCGAAATCATCCTCCGTATAGCCCCGATCTTGCGCCCAGTGACTACCGTCTGTTCCTGCACTTGAAGAAACACCTGGCCGGTCAGCGTCTTCAAGACGATGACGAGGTCGAAACAGTGGTGATGCAGTGGTTAACAAGTCAGGCGGAAGACTTATATGAGGAGGGTATTCAAAAACTGGTACAACGTTATGATAAGTGCCTCAATATTGACGAAAACTATGTAGAAAAGTAGATTAAGGTACAGGCTTTCATGTAAAAATAAAATTGAGATATCTTAGCACGTCTTTTTTTTTAATTTCAAAACGGTACTTACTTGAAAAACGCGTCTCGTATAATCTTAGAGTCGTGCGGGATTAGCCGAGCGGTCTTAGGCGCTACAGTCGTGGACTGTGCGGCTGGTCCCGGCGGAGGTTCGAGTCCTTCCTCGGGCATGGGTGTGTGTGTGTGTGTGTGTGTGTGTGTGTGTGTGTGTTTGTCTTTAGGATAATTTAAGTAGTGTGTGAGCTTAGGGACTGATGACCTTAGCAGTTAAGTCCCATAAGATTTCACACACGTCTTTTATAATCTTAGCGACAACAGTACCAATGCTTACATTCCGCTGTCAGAGGTATAAGCACGGTTTTCGCTAATAACTATAGACTCGATCGCTTGCGGCACAGGGACCCTTACTTCAAATTTATACATTTATCCTCCATCATCCTAGAAAGTTTGTAACATCATCACGGGTTCACCCTGTGTATACATACTTTTACAGGCGTCGGCATCTATAACTTTGACGCTCTGTAGCGTCGTTGGATGACGTTTCTGGACATAGGTTCCTATGTAAACTTGATCTAATAAGTCTCCTCTACAACCTCTAGAACTTTGTAACATGAATTACGAAACACCCAGTAGATTAGGAACGGCAGAGGGCCGGTAACACTTCCTTGGCGAACGTCAGATGTCACTTCCGTTTTACTCGATGACTTTCGGTCACATACTACGTACGAACTGTGACCTTTCTGACAGGAAATCACGAGTCCAGTCGCACAATTGAGACGATGCTCTGCAGGCTCGCAATTTCATCAGAAGCCGCTTGTGAAGAACGGTGTCAAAAGCCTTCTGGAAAACTAGGAATATGGAATTACTCTGAGATCCCCTATCGATAGCACTCATTAATTCGTGCTGGTAAGGAGCTAGCTGTGTTTCACAAGACTGACTGTTTCTAAACCCGTGCTCGCAATTTGTCAATAAATCATTTTCTCCGAGGTAATTCATAACGGTCGAACACAATACAATCCAAAATCTTACTGCAAACCGACGTTAATGATACGTGTCTGCAATTCAGAGGATTTCTCCTATTTCCATTTCTGAGTATTGATGGGACTTGTGCAGTTTTCAGTCGCCTCGAATATTCCACCTAACGAGCGGTTGTATAGGATTGCTGAGTATGGCGCTACTATTTCAGCATATTGTGAAAGACAATCTGGTCCAGAGGACTTGCCTTTACTCATATTTTAAGTTTCTTTACTACATCGAGGGTATCTACTTCTGAGTTACCGGTACTCATCTTGACAGCTGTTCTTAATTCGAATTCTGCAACATTTGCTTGGTCTTCTTTGGTGAAGGTATTTCGGAAAACCGTGTTAAGTAACTTTGATCTAGTGGCACTGCCATAGGTAGCATTATCATTGCTACCGCGCAGTGGCTGTATTGATTGTGTCTTGGCTCTGGTGTACTGTACATATGACCAGAATTTCTTTCGATTTCCTGCCTGATTTCGAGATAGAGTTTCGTCGTGGAAACCATTAAAAGCATCTCGCATTGTAGTCCGCACTACATTCGAGCTTCAGAAAAACATCGCCAATGTTGGACTTTCGCGTTCTCTTAAATCTGACATTCTGTTTTCGTTGCTTCCGCAACATTATTATTACCTGTCTTTGTAGCATGGGGGATCAGCACCATATATCAGTTTATTTGGTACTCATATCACAGTTGCTGTCGAGACTATTTCTTTAAATTTAAGCCTCATCTGGTCTACGCTTCCATAGTCGGTTTGGAAAGAGTGGAGACTGTCTCTTAGGAAAGTGTCAAGAGGATTTTTATCTGTTTTTTGAAACATACTTTGCGTTTAGTTTCGCATGTTACGGTGACTAGTCTTGTTACAATGACCTTGTGGTCATTAATTCCTGTATGCGTCATGATATCTGTTTGCTCAGAATTTGGTGCAAGGAGGTTAAGTACGTATTCGCAACCATTTACGCTTAGAGTGGGCTCCTCTACTACCTGTTCAAAGTAATTTTCGAAGAAAGTACGATTTCGGACATTGTTTTATGCCTACCACCAACTTTAAACATTTGTTTTCGCTAACATATCGAGGAAGACTGGAGTCACCACCAACTATAATTGTATGGGTGGGGTGTCTATTTGAAATGCGACTCAAGTTTTCTTTGAAGTGTTCAGCAATTGTGTCATCTAAGTCGGGGTTCGGTAATAGGAACCAATTAAGAATTTCTTCTCGTTGTCAGGTGTAACTTCTGCTCATACTAACTCGCAGGACTATATATTTTGGTCCTTTTTTGCCATCCTCCATTTTAGTGCCATTATGATCACAGAATGTCTGGACAAGGGTTTTCGTTTTTTTTTAACTTATTTAACAAAAGACCAAAACTTCCTATGTTTTCTGTCAGATCGGTAGATGAAATTTTGCTTTAGAATTTATTAATCGCTTCACGCATGGCTCTTCTTACGCCAATTTAGCTTCTTTTAGTTTTTGTTTGTCGGAAAATTTTCAATGAAGAACTCTTTGCGTTCGCAACAGCTTAAAATACGGTCATTGAACCACATCGTGCCTTTCCCATCCATCACAACTTTGCTCGGCACATATCTGCCAAAAGCCCATTATACAGTGCTCTTGAACTTTGTCATTTGATGCTCAGTGTTGTTAGTGGTGGTGAAAAAAATTTCATGCCGAGCACTCAGGTAATCTGAAATCAGTTTGTTGCCGCTCTAGCCAAGCAGAATCATGTACCTACCTTTTTTTTGTATTCTTCTTTACAGCCGTAATCAATGATGCTGTGACGACCTTATGATCACTGACTATCTGTTCTAAGTTAATAGAATCCAAAAATTTGACCGAATGAGGAGGTGCAACGGTTATCACACTGGCCTCGCATTGGGGAAGACGATGGTTCAAATCCGCGTCCGGCCATCCAGATTTGAGTTTCCTGTAATCTCCTTAAATCACTCCATGCAAATGCCAGGATGGTTCCTCTGAAAAGGCGCAATCGATTTCATGCCCATTCCTTGAAACTATCCGAGTTTTTGCTCCGTCTCTAATGACCTCGATGTCGACGGGACGTTAAACCCTAATCTGCCTTTCTTCCTTCGAAAAGTTCGTTCTTGTTTGTCACCAGCAGGCCTAAGATGTTACCTTTACGATTATCTTCTACGCTTCACTGCTAAAGGTAATTTTCGAGTAAGCTTCTGTGTAACGAAATCATCTTCCTTTTCCAGTTCCGATCACGGATAGCGCGAGAATTGAAAGATTAAATATACATTTCAGTAGACACCTGAATTTATCTAAATTTTCCCTTGTAGTCATTGCACGAAATAAGTCTAATATCCTGACATTCTAGCGATAAGAATACTGACTCCCAGATCGACAGGAATAACATTTGAACAACTCACAGTTACGCATTTCGTAACCCTGTCGTGGCGAACAGTTCACCTGGGAATAGCCGTTACCTCTCATATATTGTAAATGAATATCCGACACGGTGTACAGCTAGAGCAGTTCGTATTTCGTTACTGACACCGTAACTACGCCAGTCCTCTAAATACAGCTATTACGTCGATTGCTGCACGAGAACTTATATTGGATTCTATCGGGTTGTGTATTGTGTAAGACAATTCTGGCTTTCGTTCATCGGTACTGATTTGGGTTTACGTTACATGCAGTCGGTGCTATTAAATGACCGTGATCTTGGTTCCCATGTAGATAGCGGTAGCGACCCGCTTAGTTAGTGCCAGGCAACGACCCTTACTTATATACTATCTAATCAAAAATATCCAGACACTTATTAGTGGACATTAATATAGGGGTGCTGCTGCTACGGTTGAAGGATCGAATCCTGCCCCGGGCAGGGATGTGTGTGATGTCCTTAGGTTAGTTAGGTTTAAGTGGTTCTAAGTCTAGGGGACTGATGACCTCAGATGTTAAGTCCCATGTAGTGCTTTGAGCCATTTGAACCATTGGAATATAGGGTGTGTTCACCTTTACTTCGTTTCGCTGGGACGGGATTTGTGGCCCCCTCTCCGATATTCAACACCACACCTTCCACTGACTCATCTTGCAGAAACACTAATATTTCATCTGCCACTTCTCATTCCGCGAAATTCCTATGGTTCCTTTCTGACGAAATGGCAAATTCTGCAACTGTTGCTGCAAATATAATGGGATGTTTGCTTTATTTATTGTTTCCACTGCTCTCCTTTGTAGCAACACCATTAGCACTGTAGCGCTGTTGTGAGTTACTCGTCGACAAAGTAGTTGCTATGCTCATCAATGGATACCTCCAGTCCCACTCCCTGTTGCCATTAGCAGCCAATATTGTGGTTGCATAATAGACAATATGTAGCGCGTCGAATGCCGTAAACGTCTCTGGTCTTTTGAGACCTCGCACTCAAGGGGGTCCATGTGAGAGCTTCTACCGTAGCTGCCCTTCCACTTTTTTTACTTTTTCCGCAGTTTGTCTATCAACAGGTATACGATTTTATTTGAATACGCTGCGTTTGTAGTATCTTTCTAATACTGTTATTGAATCGTCACAATTTCTCATGGTAAACACGCTTCTAGAACGTGACCGACAGTATTTCTGAATTTGCGCCAAAGATCGTCCACATCAGTGCCAGTGATCACTGTTTTAACAGTCTTGTGGGTGCTGAGTCCTGGCACTGTATTTACTAAATTGAAAAGTTAAGGCATGCTGGTTGACGGCTAATCTAATATTTTTTACAGACGAGTTGGTTATCTGATCAAGTTTCTATGCAATGTTCGAAAAATAGGCTTAGTACAACGGCAGACTGCAAACAGGGGAAATTAAATTTTTCAGAGCAGTTAAGGGAAAAACAAGAATGGGCAGAGTAAGGAATGTAGATATTAGAAAGGACCAAAACAAGAAAGTATGAGAGAAGAAGTCGGGGAAAAAAAAGGTTAAGACGACACGGGCATGTTAAGAGGATGCGTGAGCAAGAACTTCCTAAAATTATGGAAGAACTAAAGATGAATGGAAAAAGAGCTAGAGGGCGCCGAAGAACATTGTGGAAAATGGGAGTGACAATATCTGTGGAAAGGAGAGGTGTGACCTGGCAGAAAGTGGAGGAAGAAAGTGGAGGAAGAAAAGTGGTGGGAGGACCGAACCAAATGGAGAGGACTCGTCAGTACCCAGAACCGGCAGTAGCTGGAGCGGGATCCGGATACAACACCAGCAACAACAACAACAAAATGAGGAACTTTGTCTGTGCCACCAGTCCTAAACACACGGATCTCCCATTCTGCGGTCTTCTAGGATGAAACCTGCGCCTATCACTACGGTTTCATCAGAATATTTACCAGTGATATTTTGCAGAATTTCGTGGCAGCTTTCTATCGCTTTGATATTGTATTGAGTGGACGATGGTCAAATCCGATTACTATAGGCCTATTTGGCTCACATTTTGCATTTAGCTTCAGATTATCGTGCATTCCGACTGTATATTCCTTATTAGACATGACAGTTCTTCTCTGTAATGAACACAGAAATACTGATGGGGTATCATCTTTACTTTCGGTATGTTTTTCATTAGGAATTTAGCATTCCGCTGCTGTTTTTCCTCGCTTCAGCTGGCCTTTTCCAGAAATTACATGCCTGTTCCTGCAATTAACAAGTGACAGCATTTAGTCCTTTGTCAATCCTATGTAACATCGTACCAGGGTACGACTTAAATAACGTCTACCCAATAAATTGTCAACTCCCATTGTAATATGGTATTTCCCATGATAAGTAACTGAGAGAAATACAAGAGTTTTTTATCAATCTTTCTCAGCGAAAACCTATAGTATCCCATGACCTTACAATAAATCGCAACCGGTTATTTGTTCGTAAATAACCGAGTCTACATTATCGTTACGTTTTACACCCCAACTTCTTGCTACTCCTAGCTGCTTGTATTACATACCTAACTCCGGTTGTGTATCATTAAAGCTGTAGCAACCTCACATATCATTAAGTCTCTTCAAGCGCACACATCTACATTTTTTGTACATTAAAAGCTACCTGACTGCCTGTCGCAATCGTCGAAACATCGTAAGCGATGCTAATCATTTCAACCTTCTGTGTTTGTCACCTAAGTGAGCCGAGTACGATCTCAGGCCTCAGCGATGGGAAATCATGCTTTCTAACCACCGGCGATTAATAGAATTCTCCCCTTCTGCCCTTCCTTTAACATAAATATGAGAGACAGCTGTTTCTACGAGGTGATTCCATGACGACATTACAAACTTTCAAAGATAATGGAGAATGGCTCTGAGCACTATGGGACTTAACATCTATGGTCATCAGTCCCCTAGAACTTAGAACTACTTAAACCTAACTAACGGTGAAGTATCAATTTGAGGCAAGGTGCCCAGTTCTAGAAATGACGGAGTCTAAATTCTTAAGTGGAAATCATTCTTGTGTGTAACAGTGGAATACATGTACTGGTACTGTTGCTGCTAAGATTATAGGGTAGGCAGCTTTCAGAGGTGGTAGTATGGACCAAACCAAGAAAAAAATCTCTGGTAAACATGTGCTCTAAAATGCATGCCTCAAGAATTATAGCCCGCAGCCCCACCACGCCCGGTCCTGTCCCACCCAACATGTTCACAACTTGTTCAGTAGAAGACAAATGTTTTACAGTCGCAAAGATAAACAAGTGCTTATGCTCTTGAGGTATACATTTTAGAGCTCATGTTTACTAGGAGGTTTCCTCCTTGTTTTGGTCCATACTAATCAGCTCTGCAAGTTACCTACACTACAGTTATAGCAACAACACTACTGGTACATGTATTCCACTGCCGGAGGTATAAAACCGATTTCCGCTTACAACTTTCGATTCCCTCTTTCCCGGAACACGGTCTCTTATCTCAGATTAATATATCTACCCTTCATCTCTGAAAGCTTTTAACATCATTAGACAACTACCCTGCATATAGGCATTGAACGGTTTATATTTTTTAATGCTGTCATTGATGTAATATGTTCGTACAATAAGGCCCCGCAGAATGCAGCTTGGTGGAAGAAATTCAATATAAAATCCAAATCAGAAGGCTTGCTGATCTATGCAAAATATAAATTTAAACATCTTTATTCTCTTTGATGCTAAGGGTGAAAACTCTCTAAATATTTTGTGGAAACAATGAAAGGATGTTACTGATATCCGTTTTAATTTTTTTTTTTTTGTATCATAAAGATTCGCAGATTCCATCAAACAGCTCTACATGGAGGAAATTCCGGCCATCCTGATTTAGGTTTTCCGTGATTTCCCTGAATCGCTCCAGGCAAATGCCGGGATGGTTCCTTTCAAAGGGCACGGCCGACTTCCTTCCCCGTCCTTCCCTAATCCGATGAGACCGATGACCTCGCTGTCTGGTCTCCTTCCCCAAACCAACCAACCAACCATGGAGGAAACAAGGTGTTGCAGTGTTTGAGATTCACAGTCATTGTCAGATTTCTTTTTTTTTCCCCTAGTGGATGACTGGTCGGTGTAGTAGCACAGGCCTCTCCTAACTCTGCTTCTTAATACAGAGCAACCAGGTTTCTTACGGACACTTCACATACCGTGATGCGGACGAGGCCGGCCGCGGTGGCCGAGCGGTTCTAGGCACTTCAGTCTGGAACCGTTCGACCGCTACGGTCGCAGGCTCGAATCCTGCCTCGGGCATGGATGTGTGTGTTGTCCTTAGGTTAGTTAGGTTTAAGTAGTTCTAAGTTCTAGAGGACTGATGAACTCAGATGTTAAGTCCCATAGTGCTCAGAGCCATTTACACCATTTTGATGCGGACGGGCATTTTAGCGCATTTGCTCTGGAGGAGAGGCATTGCCTATGACAGGGGATAAAGCTATACGTACACTGATAATCTCGAGCACTTGTCTCTGGATATTTTACCTAACACAGTTTCTTGTAGCAGCTTATAATTGTTCAGTAGCAACCAAGAAAGGTTTCAAAGAATTTTACCCAGTTTAATCTGCATCTGGAAACAGCGGCTTCAGTGCATTACATTCTGATTAAAATTACACAGTCCAGTCACTTTAATGCGACAGCCTGTCAAAAGCACGAATAACCACGTTTTTCAGCGCAGACGTGGAGGAATACGTTAAGTGAGGTTCTGGAAGGTACAGACAGAGATATGGAACCATACAGACTCCAGTGCCGTGGCCAGCAATGCTAAATTTCTCGGCTGAGGATCCGTACCACGAACAGCCCGATCGAGGTGGCCCCACAGATTCTCGATTGTGGTTCAGTATGGGGAGTTTGGTGGCCAGGAAAGTGTAGTAAATTCCTCCTGCGAGCCGTGTGACACGTCGTATTGCCCTGCTGGTAGGTGTCAACGTGCCGAGGTGAAAAAGTACATGTAGGGGTGGCCATGATGCCCAAGGATAGATGCATACTTGTGTTGATCCATTGTGCTTCCAAAACGACGAGATCACCCAGGGAATGCCACGAAAACATTCACCATATCGTAATGCTCCCTTCACCGGCCTGGACACTTCCGACGATTGTCGCAGGGTGCTTGCCAACCGTACACGCCAACGGCCATCTTTGATCAGAAAAGGTCACTTGTCGCCACTCAGTGCACGTACATTTGCAGTAATGGATTGCAAATTCCAGCGTTCGTCACCAATGAAAGATAGTCAACATGGGTGCGTGAACCAGGCAGCTGCTGTGGTGGCCCATAAGCGGCAACGTTCGCTGAACGCTCGTTGAGGAGACACTGTTCGTAGCCACTAGTTCATCTGGGTGGTCAGTTCTATTCGCCTGTACACATCTCAGTAACCGTCGTTCACCTCTGTTTTATGGGGCCCGTGGTGCACCACTGTTGCCTCAGTGCCAGTTGTGGATAGCGCCAGTTAGCCATGCACAATATACTTTAACCACGGCGGCACGCGAACAGTTTACACAACTTAGCCGTTTCGAAAATGCTTACTTCCTTGGTCCGAAGGCCGATGACCATACCATTTGAACGTCAGATAAATCACTCCGTTGCCACATTATGACAATGACTGCGCTTATCCCGTATCCCCCGGAAACGGTCTATATACCCTCCACTCCTAGTACTTCCACCTGCCATCTGTGAGTCGTTATTGCACGTTGACTAATATAGGCGGTGGTTACATTAATGTGACTGGACCGTAATTTACCTCCCAAATCTACGCTAGACCAAATAAAAAGAAAGTTTATGACGCTGGACATATGGATGGGCATTAGTTGAAGATACATGGTTTCAGTGGAATCTGCTACCGGCAGTAAAAGAACGGCAGTTCTATAGAATGTCCCGATTCTGAATGTATTTATCGAAAACAAACACACGGTAACATAGCTATTGGACAAAGGGTGAAAAAGCGAATATCCGTCGCCAATCAAATTAACATACATTGCGATTTAGCGGAATAAGTATCTGAAACAACATAATTAAGTTACGATTTTGTAAACTACACAAATCTCGGCCTCACCGCTCGGTTGCATGTGAATTAAATGGTTCAAATGGCTCTGAGCACTATGGGACTTAACAGCAATGGTCATCAGTCCCCTAGAACTTAGAACTACTTAAACCTAACTAACCTAAGGACATCACACAACACCCAGTCATCACGAGGCAGAGAAAATCGCTGACCCCGCCGGGAATCGAACCCGGGAACCCGGGCGCGGGAAGCGAGAACGCTACCGCACGACCACGAGCTGCGGACTGCATGTGAATTACGTTCACTGCTATTATCATAACTTCGGACAGTTCGCAAACAGTAAACGTAATATATAGCTACACAAACATTTACGTGCAGGAAACCAGAGATAGTAAGTATATTGTATCAATATTACTTCTGAATTTCACGTCAGATGGTTAAATTCGGTGGTTTAACTATTTTATCTGACCACAGATAAAATATGAGAGGAGCCGAAAGGGTACAGAAATTATGAGACAAGAGAAATGTCTGAAAAACACCTTACACTTTGTACACGGTCAGTGACACTCTTTCCATTTCCATATGTAACATTAACTTGCCGTGAAACACGCTAATGTTACCCTCTGAGAGGATTTCGAAAATTGACCGCGCATGTGTCTAATGGACAGAGGTATTGGACTATAGTTTTGAATATGGTGAAATTAACAGAAAAACTGAACGGACTTTAACCTTGGGAGTCAATGAAAGTGGTAAAATCATAAGAGAATGAAAAAATGAACGATCGCCAGCCCAATTATGCACATTTATTTGCAAACATATGTTCAAGAAAATTGGATATTGGTTATTGAAGTTTCTTTTGTTGATATTTCTTTGAACAGCTCACAGGATACAAACTGACAGTGCACTGTCAACTGTGTGTAGCAGTAATTAGCAATAACGCACACACCAGTGAATTATAGGAAGCAAATTTGCACCAAGCTCATTAATGACAGCTACACTCAAGATCATTTCTCAATCAAACACTGAAATGTTACTGCATGAAGCGCAGAACTAAATTTGGACACGAGGGTCTTTTATTTTAACTGATATGAAAAAAAATAAAATAAAGATGGATAATATCATAAATACACTGTTTAAACTCTTCTAGATATATCAGTTTTCCCAGGCAACCTTCATAGTTCAATTTATTCCTAATGAGTGGGGAATATGATGGGGAACCCATAAACTAGTACAGTTTTAGTCAATGCTCTCTGATTATTACAGTGGAAAAGACTATCTCAAAAATCTAATCATTCACATCATTTGGAGTAGTTAATAATTTACTTTGTAAGACATTAAAATACAACAGTGGACTTAATTACCTTCAAAAACAAGGAACCATTCATTCATGATAGAAACGGAAATATCACTATTTTTGAAAATGAACTTAACCTACTTGCCTTTTTATCGACTGTGAAGCAGGTATTTTAGACAATATTTACACAATCTTGCACTGTATTCCTACAAAACTAGGGATACTTTAACAAAATCCTGTCGAACTTCACTTTTGTTGTTTTAACTTTACCTTTTATTATTCCTTTTACATTAACCACTTGAATACAAGAATTGTTCGTCTAAATCAGGATATTTGGTTGTAGTAACACTTAGGTGAGGACCCTGCATAGGTTTGTGATCAGGATAGAAAATGTGGTTCTGGACACAAATTTGTATTTTTTATTATTATTAAAACCACATGCAAATTAACTGGTCCATGCCCAGGTACATTACTGAATGTATGAAGTAAGTGAAGCAGTGGCAAGATCGGTGACAAGCGACATGGCGGCTAACTGTACTCACGGCTCTTTATGTTCGAATGCTCTATAAGTCTCTTCTTGGCTACGGATTTTCACCATCATAGAGCCATTCCTTTTTGCCGAGAATACCAAATAACAGCTAGATACACATCCTAGGCAAATCCTTTTTAAAGCAGCTTCCAATTTCTTCCCTTAGCACCGTCGAAGTGTACCGTGCTGCGGCTAGCCACATACTGCGTACCGTTCATACAAAGGAGCCGCTCAGTTCGACCGCCAAAACCACCTTTTACATCGCGCCATGCCACTTCCGTTGTGAAATGACTTCCCTACATCTTTTACACATTACAAATACAAATGCCTTAAACATGAACCAGCTTTCAATAAACATTTCCTTTTTATGAACATACGGTACACATAATACAGGGTGATTCAAGAAGAATACCACAACTTTAAAAATGTGTATTTAATGAAAGAAACATAATATAACCTTCTGTTATACATCATTACAAAGAGTATTTAAAAAGGTTTTTTCACTCAAAAACAAGTTCAGAGATGTTCAATATGGCCCCCTCCAGACACACGAGCAATATCAACCCGATACTCCAACTCGTTCCACACTCTCTGTAGCATATCAGGCGTAACAGTTTGGATAGCTGCTGTTATTTCTCGTTTCAAATCATCAATGGTGGCTGGGAGAGGTGGCCGAAACACCATATCCTTAACATGCCCCCATATGAAAAAATCGCAGGGGGTAAGATCAGGGCTTCTTGCAGGCCAGTGATGAAGTGCTCTGTCACGGGCTGCCTGGCGGCCGATCCATCGCCTCGGGTAGTTGACGTTCAAGTAGTTACGGACAGATAAGTGCCAATGTGGTGGCGCTCCATCCTGATGAAATATGAATTGTTGTGCTTCTTGTTCGAGCTGAGGGAACAGCCAATTCTCTAACATCTCCAGATACTGTAGTCCAGTTACAGTAGCACCTTCGAAGAAAAAGGGACCAAAAACTTTATTGGCTGAAATGGCACAGAAAACGTTCACCTTAGGTGAGTCACGTTCATACTGAGTTGTTTCCCGCGGATTCTCAGTGCTGAACAACTGTCGTCGATTCACTTCTGCCGTACTCAATAACACAAAAAGCTTTCTGTTGAGCGGTCGCCATCTTAGCATCAACTGACGCTGACGCCTAGTCAACAGCGCCTCAAGCGAACAAATGTACAACTAAATGAAACTCTATAGCTCCCTTAATTCGCCGACAGATAGTGCTTAGCTCTGCCTTTTGTCGTTGCAGAGCTTTAAATTCCTAAAGTTGTGGTATTCTTTTTGAATCACCCTGTATTTTATCATTTTAACAAATCATTTTGCTTTGTTTCATATATACATTACAAAACAATTTCCTGTCACAAATCAAGGATTCTGAATAACAAAGAATACACACTCCACAATTGCAGAGACACAGTTACATAATATAAACCTACTTCTAATATATATAAGTGTTACACATGCACACGATGAACACTGCACCTTTCGTTTATACCAGTAAAAACTTCAAAAACTAAGAGCACAATCGACGTTTGTTCCTCCCCATT
Organism: Schistocerca piceifrons; assembly: GCF_021461385.2. Taxonomy (NCBI): domain Eukaryota; kingdom Metazoa; phylum Arthropoda; class Insecta; order Orthoptera; family Acrididae; genus Schistocerca; species Schistocerca piceifrons. Next base: position 150,424,523 of record NC_060149.1, on the reverse strand, counting down.
TGAAAGTACTAACCAAATCAGGCCTGGCAGACCTCGACGGTCAAGTTCTTGCCCTTCTAAAAGTTTTAAACCTAGTAGCTACAAACAAGCCTGACCTCGTCGACAAGGTCATTATAGGCAATGAGATTGGTGATCATAATGTCGTAACAGTGAAATTGGTAACTAAAGGTAATAAATTTCATCAAGAAGTCCAGGGAGTATTTTTGCTGGACAGTGTAGATAATCAGTTGTTAGCATCCCATTAAGACAATGAATGGACATCATTTAGTTCAAATATGATGGACGCAGAGGAATTATGGGCAATGTTTAAACTAATTGTAAAACGCTCTCTGGAGAAATGTGTCCCGAGTTAGTGGATTAAGGACGGAAAAGACCCACTGTGGTTTAATAAAAAAAAAAAATTGGAAATAGTGTTGAGGAATCAGACTGATGTACTCCGGTTCAAAAAATAATGCGCAAATAACGGCAGACAAAAGTTAATAGAAATTCGTGCGTCTGTAAAAAGATCGATGCGTGCAACATACAACTTCTACCATCACACCTTCGCAGAAGATCTTATTAGAAATCTGAGAAAATTATGATTCTAGGGAAAATTACTAAGCGGGTAGAAGGCTTACATTCAGCCACTCGTTGACCTGTGTCAATAGAAGACAACAAAAGGAAAGGCAATGTATTAGACTTTGCGTTTAAGGAACCATTCATTCACGCTGAAGTATCGTACAAACATACAGTCGTTTAACCGTTGCACAGACTCCCAATTGGTGGACGTAGGGAAAGGTACCTCTGACGTAGAGAAGCAACCGAAAGGTTTGAAAGCAAGTTACCAGGTTCCTATCGAACCCCAGCTACTCTACGGTAATACCCATACCCTTCGCTTTCACTCATTGCGAATGTCTCGCCCAGCGCAAAGTCCCAAGCGACTTGAAGAAAAACGCGGGTGACTCCAGTACATAAGAAGGTTAGAAGAATGTACCCGCAAAATTAGAGACTAATATCCTTAAAATTGGTTTACTGCAGAATTCTTGAACATATTCTCAGTTCGAATATCAAATTTCCATGAGACCGAAAAGCTTATGTCCTCAAATCATCAAGATTTCAGAAAGCATCGCTCGTGCTAAACTCAGCTTGCTCTTTTCTCACATGATATATGCCCAACTATGGATGAAGGACAACAGGCAGATTCCATATTCCAGATTTCCGAAAAGCATTTGACACGGTGTCCCACTGCAGACTTAACGAAGTTATGGGCTTATTGAATACCTCAGATACGTGAGCTGCTCGAGAAGCTCTTAAGTAATAGAACCCAATACATTGTCCTCTACGGCGAAAGCTCATTAGAGACGATGGTATCGTCAAGAGTGCCTCAGGGTATATAGTGGCAGGACCACCGATATTGTTTCACACACACACACACACACACACACACACACAAGCATTTAGAGGCGTTCTGCAAGATTTGTTACTGGTATGTCCTATCAACACGTGACTATTACGGAGGTGCTTGTGTACTCAAATGGTAATCCCTGTAGGGTATTAGACATTCCTTTCGCGGAACACTATTGAGGAAATTTATAGAACTGCGATTTAAAGCAGACTGCAGAAGTATTATACCGTCGCCAACGTTCATTTCTCTAAGGACCACGAAGATAATATACACTAATGGCCATTAAAATTGCTTCACCGAGGATAAATGCAGATGATAAACGGGTATTCATTGGACAAATATATTATACTAGAACTGACTTGTGATTACATTTTCACGCAATTTGGGTGCATAGATCCTGAGAAATCAGTACCCAGAACAACCACCTCTGGCCGTAATAACGGCCTTGATACGTCTGGGCATTGAGTCAAACAGCGCTTGGATGGCGTGTACAGGTACAGCTCCCCATGCAGCCTCAACACGATACCACAGTTCATCAAGAGTAGTGACTGGCGTATTGTAACGAGCCAGTTGCTCGGCTACCATTGAACAGACGTTTTCAATTGGTGAGAGATCTGGAGAATGTGCTGGCCAGGGCAGCAGTCGAACATTATCCTGCTGAAATGTAGGGATTCGCAGGGATCGAATGAAGGGTAGAGCCACGGGTCGTAACACACCTGAAATGTAACGTCCACTGTTCAAAGTGCCGTCAATCCGAACAAGAGGTGACCGAGACCTGTAACCAATGGCACCCCATACCATCACACTGGGAGATACGCCAGTATGGCGATTACGAACACACACTTCCAATGTGCGTTCACCGCGATGTCGCCAAACACGGATGCGACCATCATGTTGTTGCGAACAGAACCTGGATTCATCCGAAAAAAAAACGTTTTGCCATTCGTGCACCCAGGTTCGTCGTCGAGTACACCATCGCAGGCGCTCCTGTCTGTGATGCAGCGTCAAGGGTAACCGCAGCCATGGTCTCCGAGCTGATAGTCCATGCTGCTGCAAACGTCGTCGAGCTGTTCGTGCAGATGGTTGTTGCCTTGCAAACGTCCCCATCTGTTCACTCAGGGATCGAGACGTGGCTGCACGATCCGTTACAGCCATGCGGCTAAGATGCCTGTCATCTCGACTGCTAGTGATACGAGGCCGTTGGGATCCAGCACGGCGTTCCGTATTACCGTCCCGAACCCACCGATTCCATATTCTGCTAACAGTCATTGGATCTCGACCAACGCGAGCAGCAATGTCGCAATACAATGAACTACAATCGCGATAGGCTACAATCCGACCTTTATCAAAGTCGGAAACGTGATGGTACGCATTTCTTCTCCTTACACGAGGCATCACAACAACGTTTCACCAGGCTGCTGTTTGTGTATGAGAAATCGGTTGGAAACTTTCCTAATGTCAGCGCATTGTAGGTGTCGCCACCGGCGCCAACCTCGCGTTAATGCTCTGAAAAGCTAATCATCTGCATATCGGTTACATTTTGCGTCTGTAGCACGTCATCTTCGTGGTGTAGCAATTTTAGTGGCCAGTAGTGTAAAAAAAATTAGGGCTAATTCAGAGGCATATAGATTGTCGCTTTCCACTCGCTTCATCTATGAATGCAACAAGAAACGAAACGACTAACAGTAGCGCAAAGTATCCTCCGCCATACACCATACGGTGGATTGAGGAGTATGTATACAAATATGGATGTAGATCCAGATATAAACGTGAATTTTTTTTGGCAGGTCGTACACAGAGCACTGGGTTCACTGGCCTATTACAGGGATGCAGGTTCATAGAACCAAGCTCGTGGCAACAAGGCAACAGATTCAGCCATCACGTTTGTTTACTGCACATTTCTTTAAGCATGGGCGTGTACTAATATGATTCAAAGGCAGACTCCTCTCTGATTCCAGTAGCTCCAAGCACTTGAGAGGAGGCTATCAGCATTTACGTCTTTCTTGTAAGAAGGTCTGCGAGAAACATTTTATCGTTGTCGAATCTGTTTGTTGAAGAAACACAAACAAACGCTCCACTTCATGAGAGATTACCCAGTCATGCCGTTCGTTTACAAATAAAAAGTTGAAATGTTCGTATTTTAATGTGAAGTTGGAACGTTTCCAGCATCCTCTCGTAGTCAGATCAATTTTACTCTGAGTTTAAGACTCGCGCTGGTAACGGACACATCCCAAATTACTGTGAGAGTAATTACAGCATTAAACCCTCATTTACAACATACTGTTGGACATAACGCACTGTGGCAGTAAGCGGCAGTTTACAGGGGTGTGTGGCGCTGTTTGGCCTTTCACCTACCTGGCCATACTGCGTCCTCGAAGGCCAGCTGCACTTCCCCAACCAGTCATACTCACCTTACCGTATCCCTAGTGCATTATCAGTACGCTGCGCATCGGAATGTAAATTCTGCCTAGTTAAATTTTCAGCACAATCGTACTTTACGAATTTTGAGAAATATACCGATAAAAAAAAGAATAATTTTGGTAGATGTCATCCATATTGTCGAGGCCCAGTGTCCTTAGAATAAGTAGTTGTACATTGTTAATTACATCGAAACAAAATTAAGGATGGCGCTTATCAGAATTCACAAAACTTGTTCAAAAGCGAGTGTGCCGAAACCAGTGGCACAAAGGCCAGGCACGAAACTTCACTTACGTAAGAATTTGTGTCTTATAAATGCCACAACACAGCTAATCTATGTTTTATCAATTCCGACACAAAGCTAGTGCCCTGGTCCATGATTACTGAAACACCGAAATTCAGCAACCAATTATTGATCATTGTGTGTACTATAACGTTAGCTTTTTGATTCAAAATACTGATCGTTGCTACATAGCAAGAACAAATGCTCTTCAACAATCTGGGTGTATCATTCCTTACTAGTGTTTGGCCAAAAGGTCCGAAAACACCCATTCTGATCTTCTGAAAAGACTTACGTTCGTCTGGCAATCTCTATAGTGATATGTTGATAACGTAAATCTGTACATTGCACATATGGCACAGTTTGCTTCGTGTATTCTCCACCAGTAACACTCAGCTGCTCTCATGTCTGTTGTCCACTTCATGTCTAGATAACTTGTGATTGTGCACTTTAATACTTCTTCCTGTAGCACAGCAGGCACTACAATGTGTGGCCCATGTCTTTTCTTCCTTCACAATAAACCATCATGACTGTCAAACTGGGACTCCATTGCAAGTAGCTTGCTCTCTGCTTCTGCAGCTTTCTGTCCTTGCCACTCCACGAGGCTATGATCCAGTGTTGCATGACACCAAGAGATGAGATGCGAAGTCAGATAGGAATCCACATGCACAGGAGTAGAGAGGGGGTATGCGTGAAAAATTCAGTGCAGTTTCAGTCTTGTGATGGCAGTACTTACTGCGTAGTGCTAGGATAAAATGTATGTTCTGATATTGTCTTCCGCCAAGTGGTAGGTTCGTGCAGTTATCCGAGTGTTTTCACACTCGGAAGCACTCTAGCAGAGATACATCGCCAATAGCGCCACATGTGTGGTCACGACATATGAGCGACAGTATGGTAGACGATGGTGCAGGAAATTCGCTGAAGGACGAACCAATATTCACAACGAAGACCACAGAGGCCGACTATCCCTGGTGACATCAGAACTAATGGAAAGTGTGCGGCAAACAATTTTGCACCACCGGTGCTTTACACTTTCAGAACTCTCCTCAATTCCCTTACATGTCCGCTTGCTGTTGTATGAAATTCTCTCCTGGTGGCGTTGTTTTCATAAATCTTGTGCAAGATGGGAGCCAAGGCAACTGACAGATGGAAACAAAAAAAACAAAAAAAACCAAATGTCTAGCCACAGAATTGACATTCCTACAGTGGTAGGCAGAGAGGGGATGAGTTTCTCGACCATCTCACTGGAGATGACACATGGGTGCCGCATGCCAGAGTAAAAACGAAACAGCATTCCATCCATTAGCGGAATAGCGGTTAACCTGTGAAGACCAAATTCATACAAACAGTCTGTTAAGAAAATCATTTTAATTACAGCTGTAGCATGTCGTCAAGTAAATAAAGGGCTAAAATTAACTGCGTGATGTGATAAAACCCAAGATCCGGCTTAGTATCAGTAACGTTTGTTAAACCTGTCTTCAACTGTATTTCAGATGGACATGTTTATTTTGTTTCGTCTAAACTGGTGGGTCCTCGGACGCTCCACTATATTTTCATGCATAATTCTGAGACGCCGTCTCGTTTCATTTATATCATACCTGATTAAAAGCTTTGCACTATCCAAAGGCAGCTTGAGTAGCCGAGTAATGAACATTGTCAGGAATTTTCCCGTCTCCTCACACCCTCTCGGTTGCCTCTAATGAAGGGAATAAACGTAATGAAGAAAATAAATGTGACTTAATATTCACTACACTCTCCTCAGCATTGATAGAGGGACCCAAAGGTCTGTTTACGTTTTAAAACACTATTTCACGGAATAGTGTAGACAGGGAGGTAAAACTTGACTCAAACCTGAAGTGACATGGAGTTTTATTGAAACAAGATACAAATGCAGAAATTGGGAAACACATGGCGCTAGACAACAAGATGTCAGTTAAGCCGCATGAAAATCGTGTACACAATGTCTGCGTGATTGGTGGGAGGTACGCCGATGTGTTACAGGGTCTCATCATCCCTAGCCTGGCTGATAAATACACGCTGGAATGTACGACTTATGTTGTATGCCGCTCTACTCCACATTACTACCCATGTGAAAGATCACATTCGCACGTCGTTTGCTTGGGATCTCGTGAAGATCCGCCTCCCAGATCCCCATATTTCAATCTGTGTGATTATTTGTTGTGTGGATACCTGAAGTCCCAAGTCTACCGCGATCGACGGACCTCATTAGGGATACTAAAAGACATCCTCTGACATTGGTGGCTACTACTAAATTAGCAATATACCGATACTGTTATTCCTGTTAAAGCATTTTTGTGACTGTGACTGTGTCCAATGAAAAGGTACCGGGCCGTTTTCACGTTCTGGAAATGGTGTTATTGAGAGGAAACAATAGCAAAACAAACAGGAATCGAAGCCAGGTTCTATTAATAATCACCTCATTAGGGTGTAATTACGTAAAAGCAAACGGTCGACAGCCCAGTTAGGCAAAATTGTACCCAGCATTATCGTGGTTCATGAAAAAAGTTAACTATATGGGTTCACTTAACTTGATCCTAAACTTGTTTTGCTGATAAGATACAAGGCAGCAGCAAAATTCAGCAAGTAATGTACCAGTGAATTGTCTTGAAATGCACAGGACAAGTATTAATGTGTTTAGCCAACAACTGTCTGTCAATAACAGTATCTCTAATTTACAGTAGGAAGACAATGATAGTTATAGGTAAATTATTAAGTAGTTTCACTGCTGTGTTTATTATCTGGATTCTCGAATAATATTCAGTACCTCATATTTTATAGCTCAAATGGAGTATGTGGCACCTGTATCTAGTATAGTCTGAATAATTGAAGCCAGTTACTTATTCTTGATTGCATTTATTTTAATATGACATTTAAATCTGGTTTAACAATTTTGAAGGGGACTCAGAAACTAATTCATCGGTAGACTGAGATCGCGCCTGAACACTTTAGTCACAACACAGTATGGTAAATACTGTTAACTACGTAATACATGAAACTGTAAACACTTATTTCAATAAAAGAATCTGAACTAAATACTTGAACTGTCCATTCACGAAACCTATATGGAATATTTCAAAACTTATACTCACTAAATAATTGTGTACTTTATAACTCCACTTTGCTAACTTCTGTGAACGAAAACAATTGCTTTTCAGTTCATTGAAACGGGATACTCTGATTCATGGTAGAACTTCGGATAAGACACTCTCTCAGTAAATGATTAAGTATAAAATATGGTGGCTGACCACAAAGTTTACAGAACACGAATTATTGCAAACAACACTGAAGTATCTGCGCTAACAATACAAATGCTGAAAACCCAAGTTCTAAAATAGTTTATTAGACTCACCAAAACGAAACAATAATATAGTTTCCAAAAGAGCGACAGACTCGATCCTAACTGCGGATCGTCACCAATATATAGTAACAAATAAGGGAAAAAAACAAAAAAGTGGCTCTGAGCACTATGGGACTTAACATCCGAGGTCATCAGTCCCCTAGACTTAGAACTACTTAAACCTAACTAACCTTAGGACATCACACACAGCCATGCCCAAGGCAGGATTCGAACCTGCGACCGTTGCGGTCACGCGGTTCCAGACTGTAGCGCCTAGAACCGCTCGGTCACTCCGGCCGGCAAATAAGGGACAAGAGCCGACTCTTCACAGAGAGAGGTCACAATCATACAATGTCAAGATGTTCGTCGATTATACCAACTCCATCGGAAAGCGATCTCCCAGCTAGAAGAGGCGTCTGGCCGTGGCTGCTGGGGTGGTAGTTCAGCATACGTCCAAGCAGTGGGACGAATTGCCCTTCGCCGGCGGTGCGCCTCCCTATAAAGCCCGTTTGGCGGATTTATCTGCCGGAACTATTTGTGATCACGTGCCTGGCGTAGCAAAGTAGTTCCTGGGCTTGTTGCGACCTCTGGAGAATCTGTTCTGCACATCCCACAAGAAAAAATCGCATGAGGTCATGTCTGACGATCTTGGAGGCCAGGAATACAAGGCAGTGTATCAAGGTCCCATGTTACCTATCCAGAGTAGAGGAAGAGTGTCATTGAGAAAATGATGTACGTTGTTGGAGCTACACGGAAAATGCCAGTTGTGCAGAATTTGAAGATATCTCATTCCTGTCACTGTGGGACCATACACTTTTTTGCGATAAACGGCACAAAAAGCGTTTACTTTCGGTCATTCTCTTTCGTGATTAATAATATTAGTTGGCTGACTTGGGAGAGGGGACCAAACAGAGATGTCATAGGTCCCAACAGATTCGGGAAAGATGGGGAAGGAAATCGGCCGTGACCTTTCAAAGAACCCATCCCGGCATTTCCCAGAAATGATTTCGGGAAATCACGGAAAACGTAAATCGGGATGGCCGGACGCAGGTTCAAACCGTCGTCCTCCCAAATGCGCTTAATAATGTCGTGGGGTTTCTGGAGTCCCCATATGCACATGTTATGTCGGTTTACTTTACCGCTAACGTGAAATGTTGCGTTATCACTGAAAATGAACCTTCGTAAAATGTATTTTCTTCTATGTCCTCTAGTACAGCACTGCTGAAGTCAGCCGTTTTCCTTTCATCACCAACCTGTAGAGCTTGCACTAATTGTAGTCTATATGGTTTATAGACCAAAAGACGCCTTAACATTCGCCAGACAGTCGTATGAGGTGTAGCCAGTTCTCTTCTTGGGCAGCGAGTAGACTTTTTTTTCCTTTATTGAATTTCAATTCCCCCCTCTGGGGAGGAGCTGGCGGCACAGCAGCTTAATATGCCGCTCTTCAGCCTACAGAAGAGTTAAAAACATAATGAGAAGATAACAAACAATAAAAACAGGCGATAAAACGATGACTTTTGAAAGCAGTAAAATGCCGGAAAGTTGTGGAAGTGAAATGTAAATACCAAGCGTTGGTGATGCTAATTAAGACACACAGTAAGTATACAGGTACAATTAAAAAACACAGCGACAGTCTGGTTTCTGTTCGCAAGAGATAAAAAAATTACACCTGGTGACAGTATGGTTTCTGTTCGCAACACTTAAAAAAGGGGACACACAACACTCAACACTCACTTAAACACTGCACTATAGAGTAAGACACAAAGATGACACACCACAGCCTAAGGCAGATGGGGGGGAGGGGGGAAACCTGGGCAGATGGGAGGAAAAGAAAAGGGGGAGGTGAGGAAAAAGCAAAGGGGGGGGGGGGGCAGCCGATGGAGGGAGGGAGAGCACACATAAAAAGGAGCGCAGGGCGGATGCGAGAATGAGTGGAGAAGGCAGAGGAAGGGAAAGCAAAAGAACTCAGGGGAGAGAATGGAGTCAAAGACAGGGTAGGCAGGAAAAACAGGATGAAAGGCGGGAGGCGGGTGGGGGGGGGGGGGAGAGGGAGCCCAGCAAAAGGACACAGGTAGGGGTGGCAAGTGAAGATCAGAGCTGATAAGAGGGATAAATGGAGGGAGAGAGTGCCTCATCCAGGGGGGGACTTGACAGAAGCTATCTTGGAAATGGATACAAAGAATGTAGAGGTGGAGGGTAGGAAGGACACAACAGTGAAGGCACAGCAGTGGGTGGGGGTTGGAGACGAAAGGAGCAACCAGGGGATGGGGGGGGGGGGGGATCAATGTGGCAGGAGGTGTACAGGAGTCAGATATGTTTGAGGAAAAGGAGCAGATGTGGGAAAGGAATCAGGTCATAGAGAATCCATGTGGGAAACAGGAGGCATATATGGACAGAGAGGCAGAGTTCATGCATCTGAGGTTCTGGAGTGACTTAAAGAATTTAAGCGGGAGGGGGGGGGGCAGATATCCAGACGGGATTGGCATAACAGAGGATGGGACGGATCAAAGATTTGTGGGTGTGGAAGATGGTAGAGGGTTTCAACCCCCATGCTAGGCCAGGAGATGGAGGCAGTTGTGGGCTTTGGACTGGATAGAGTAGAGATGAGGGATCCAGGTGAGGTGGCGGGCAATGGTGAGTCCAAGGTAGGTGAGGCTGAGAGTGATGTAGACAGGACAGGCACAGATGGTGAGGGAAAAATCAAGGAGCCAGAAGGAGCGAATGGTATGACCTACAATGATTGCCTGGGTCTTGGAAGGATTGATTTTTTCAAGCCACTGGTTACACCATGTGGCAAAAAGGCCAAGGTGATTCTGGAAAAGGCGATGGGACCATTGACGGCTAGGAGCAACGGTAAGGAAGGCGGTGTCATCAGCATGCTGTAAGAAATGAACTGGGAGGGGGGGAGGGGCTGGAGCATATCCACTGTGTGGAGGAGGTAGAGGAGAGGGGAAAGGGTAGAGCCCTTGGGCACACCCGCAGAGGGGTAAAAGGTGTGGGAATCTGTGTTATGGGTGGTAACGTAAGAGTGGCGGCGGGAGAGGGAGGAGGCAATCAGACAGACATAGTTGATAGGAAGGGCATAGATCTGGAGTTTAAACAGGAAACTGGGATGCCATACGCGGTTGTAGGCCTTTCTGAGATCTAGGGATACGAAAATGGTGGAGCGACAGGAGCTAATCTGGAGGGAGAGGATATGGGTGACGCGTAGGAGCTGGATGTCAGCAGAGAAGGAAGGTCAAAAGCCACATTGGGTGTTGGGCAGGAGGTGGTGTCGGTGGAGGTGGTGATGGATGCGCTGGGTAAGGATGGACTCCAAGAGATTGCTCAACACTGAGGAGAGACATACAGGGCGATAGGAAGAAACATCAGGTGGTGGCTTGTTAGGTTTGGGGAACATCAGGGTGCAGGAGGTTTTCCACATGTCGGGATAGAAGCCGGTGGAAAGGATTACGTTGTAGTGGGCGGCAAGAACTTCAAGGAAGGAGGGAGGGCAGTGTTTGAGATGCCAGTAGGTAATGCGATCGTGGCTGGGAGCGAGTAGACTTTCGTGGACTCCTCTAAAATATTTGCCGATTTCTTTCCATCATGCCATCAGAAGTTCGAGGTCGACTTGGACTCATATCTTTGCACAAGCATCCTCTCTCTTCGAATATTTTTGGGTACAGGCGGATCAATATCAAAACGCCGACGTAAAGCACGCTAGACCGAAATCATTGTCTCATTATTTGAAAACTGCAGCACACCAAAAACCTTCTGTTGAGCTGACGCCATCTTATTTCTGAATGTTTGCGAACTGAGAAGATGCATCGAATGACATCTAGCGGCGATTTTCTGAAACCCTAGGCTACACCCATTGAAACAACAAAAATTTCCTTGACAGTACGCTCCATGTTTTTGAAACAGCCTGTAGTGTGATACAAATTTACAATTGTCAGCCACATCAGATAAATATTATTTCACCATTCTCAGCTTTTAGTAAAACCTTAACGTTATTTTTACTATATCACTGCTTCCATTCAGTTGGTGATTTTTTTTTTTTTACATATGAAATATAAGGCTTCAAATTAGCAAGTGCAAAATATCGTTTTAGAAGTAGTACAAGCTCTCTTTCTGATCAAGCCAAAAAGTCATTTATTTACAGCAATATTACTTTTAAATTTTCTCTACTTCATGTAAGTGTGTGTACATGTGTGTGTGTGTGTGTGTGTGTGTGTGTGTGTGTGTGTGTGTGTGTGTGTGTGTGTCTGCGTGTGTGGCGTACGTGTATGCATCTGTAGCACTTGTAGCATTTAAAGCGGTTACCATGGCTCCATAGACATTTTCAGATGGAGAATATAGCTGACATCCACTTCATCTGTGGGCGTGCTACTGCCAGTGCAACGGGAGGCAGCACGATTGCATCTCGACGCGTATTTGCAGAAGACAGACAGACTACAGAGTGTCCCCTAGGTCCCATCAGCATATGCGTGAGACCGGTTCATTTAAGTGCAACATAAAGGTAGACCAAGAATGGGCACAAGAACCAGAAGGCTGGTGCAACAGAACGCGTTTCGCCATCCGCTATTTGGCGGATACTACCTGACGGACAGTTGAACCCATCTCATGCAGAAAATGTGCTCCTGACTTTCCACCATGGGTTGCCTTCTGCCAATGGATCCTTAGACAATGTTGAAATGATCCATAGTTCCTCGTGCACATGTTATTTACAATTTAAACATGCTTTAGCCGAGACATGAGAATCCATATACTATCCTTGATACTGCACATCAGCAGCGATTTTCCGTTAACGTTTCGGACGGTGTCGTTCCAGATCCACTGATAGCGCCACATTTCCTATCTGGCTGATTGTAAGCACCTGCACTTCCTGCAACACAAGCTAATAGAGTATTCGGATGATCTTCCTTATGGTATAAACTTGCATATGTGGTATATACATGAGAGTTCAAATAGTTCAAATGGCTTTGATCATTATGGGACTTAACTTCTGAGGTCATCAGTCCACTAGAACTGAGAACTACTTGAGCCTAACTAACCTAAGGACATCACACACATCCATGCCCGAGGCAGGATTCGAACCTGCGACCGTAGCGGTCGCGCGGTTCCAGACTGTAGCGCCTAGAACCGCTCGGCCACCAAGGCCGGCTACATGAGAGTGCACTGGCACGCTTTCGTGTGGCTGTTTGGGCATACGTAGCACGAATCTTTGACAAGTGCATCGGTTGTGCATCACCAGTACCATGTCCTCCCTGACTTGAACCAAAAAAATGGCTCTGAGCACTATGGGACTTAACTTCTGAGGTCATCCGTCCCCTAGAACTTAGAACTACTTAAACCTAACTAACCTGAGGACATCATACACATCCATGCCCGAGGCAGTATAAGATCCTGCGACCGTAGCGGTGACTTGAACCAGTTGAATTATTTTGCGTGGTAATATTTAAAACATTAGGTGTATTCCATCTCTGTTGATAGTGTCGATGAGCTGTGGGAATGCATTGTAAATGGTTGTCAATGCAGTCAGAAAATGCCTGGAGTTTTCGCCCATATACGGGCTCCGATGAGGAAGGCTGCATGAACGGTGGCCATCTGGAACACTTATAGTAATTCGTTTCTTTCATGGCCTGTTGTAATACATCGTGTCAGCGAAACCACTGGCTCCTGGACCTACGTTTATTAGGATGAATTTCTTGTTTCACTGTCCTCTACTCGCCTCTTCATTTAGTAACTATAATAGTCAGACTTCCTGTATATATATATGTTGTTGTTGTTGTTGTGGTCTTCAGTCCTGAGACTGGTTTGATGCAGCTCTCCATGCTACTCTATCCTGTGCAAGCTTTTTCATCTCCCAGTACCTACTGCAACCTACATCCTTCTGAATCTGCTTAGTGTATTCATCTCTTGGTCTCCCTCTACGATTTTTACCCTCCACGCTGCCCTCCAGTACTAAATTGGTGATCCCTTGATGCCTCAGAACATGTCCTACCAACCGATCCCTTCTTCTGGTCAAGTTGTGCCACAAACTTCTCTTCTCCCCAATCCTATTCAATACTTCCTCATTAGTTATGTGATCTACCCATCTAATCTTCAGCATTCTTCTGTAGCACCACATTTCGAAAGCTTCTATTCTCTTCTTGTCCAAACTATTTATCGTCCATGTTTCACTTCCATACATGGCTACACTCCATACGAATACTTTCAGAAATGACTTCCTGACACTTAAATCAATACTGGATGTTAACAAATTTCTCTTCTTCAGAAACGCTTTCCTTGCCATTGCCAGCCTACATTTTACATCCTCTCTACTTCGACCATCATCAGTTATTTTGCTCCCCAAATAGCAAAACTCCTTTACTACTTTAAGTGCCTCATTTCCTAATCTAATTCCCTCAGCATCACCCGACTTAATTAGACTACATTCCATTGTCCTTGTTTTGCTTTTGTTGATGTTCATCTTATATCCTCCTTTCAAGACACTGTCCATTCCATTCAACTGCTCTTCCAAGTCCTTTGCTGTCTCTGACAGAATTACAATGTCATCGGCGAACCTCAAAGTTTTTATTTCTTCTCCATGAATTTTAATACCTACTCCGAATTTTTCTTTTGTTTCCTTTACTGCTTGCTCAATATACAGATTGAACAACATCGGGGAGAGGCTACAACCCTGTCTTACTCCCTTCCCAACCACTGCTTCCCTTTCATGTCCCTCGACTCTTATAACTGCCATCTGGTTTCTGTACAAATTGTAAACAGCTTTTCGCTCCCTGTATTTTACCCCTGCCACCTTTAGAATTTGAAAGAGAGTATTCCAGTCAACATTGTCAAAAGCTTTCTCTAAGTCTACAAATGCTAGAAACGTAGGTTTGCCTTTCCTTAATCTTTCTTCTAAGATAAGTCGTAAGGTCAGTATTGCCTCACGTGTTCCAGTGTTTCTACGGAATCCAAACTGATCTTCCCCGAGGTTGGCTTCTACTAGTTTTTCCATTCATCTGTAAAGAATTCGTGTTAGTATTTTGCAGCTGTGACTTATTAAGCTGATAGTTCGGTAATTTTCACATCTGTCAACACCTGCTTTCTTTGGGATTGGAATTATTATATTCTTCTTGAAGTCTGAGGGTATTTCGCCTGTTTCATACATCTTGCTCACCAGATGGTAGAGTTTTGTCAGGACTGGCTCTCCCACGGCCGTCAGTAGTTCCAATGGAATATTGTCTACTCCGGGGGCCTTGTTTCGACTCAGGTCTTTCAGTGCTCTGTCAAACTCTTCACGCAGTATCATATCTCCCATTTCATCTTCATCTACATCCTCTTCCATTTCCATAATATTGTCCTCAAGTACATCGCCCTTGTATAGACCCTCTACATACTCCTTCCACCTTTCTGCTTTCCCTTCTTTGCTTAGAACTGGGTTTCCATCTGAGCTCTTGATATTCATACAAGTCGTTCTCTTATCTCCAAAGGTCTCTTTAATTTTCCTGTAGGCGGTATCTATCTTACCCCTAGTGAGATAGGCCTCTACATCCTTACATTTGTCCTCTAGCCATCCCTGCTTAGCCATTTTGCACTTCCTGACGATCTCATTTTTGAGACGTTTGTATTCCTTTTTGCCTGTTTCACTTACTGCATTTTTATATTTTCTCCTTTCAACAATTAAATTCAATATTTCTTCTGTTACCCAAGGATTTCTACTAGCCCTCGTCTTTTTACCTACTTGATCCTCTGCTGCCTTCACTACTTCATCCCTCAAAGCTACCCATTCTTCTTCTACTGTATTTATTTCCCCCATTCCTGTCAATTGCTCCCTTATGCTCTCCCTGAATCTCTGTACAACCTCTGGTTCTTTTAGTTTATCCAGGTCCCATCTCCTTAAATTCCCACCTTTTTGCAGTTTCTTCAGTTTTAATCTGCAGGTCATAACCAATAGATTGTGGTCAGAGTCCACATCTGCCCCTGGAAATGTCTTACAATTTAAAACCTGGTTCCTAAATCTCTGTCTTACCATTATATAATCTATCTGATACCTTTTAGTATCTCCAGGGTTCTTCCATGTATACAACCTTCTTTCATGATTCTTAAACCAAGTGTTAGTTATGATTATGTTGTGCTCTGTGCAAAATTCGACCAGGCGGCTTCCTCTTTCATTTCTGTCCCCCAATCCATATTCACCTACTATGTTTCCTTCTCTCCCTTTTCCTACACTCGAATTCCAGTCACCCATGACTATTAAATTTTCGTCTCCCTTCACAATCTGAATAATTTCTTTTATTTCATCATACATTTCTTCAATTTCTTCGTCATCTGCAGAGCTAGTTGGCATATAAACTTGTACTACTGTAGTAGGCGTGGGCTTCGTATCTATCTTGGCCACAATAATGCGTTCACTATGCTGTTTGTAGTAGCTTACCCGCATTCCTATTTTCCTATTCATTATTAAACCTACTCCTGCATTCACCCTATTTGATTTTGTGTTTATAACCCTGTAGTCACCTGACCAGAAGTCTTGTTCCTCCTGCCACCGAACTTCACTAATTCCCACTATATCTAACTTCAACCTATCCATTTCCCTTTTTAAATTTTCTAACCTACCTGCCCGATTAAGGGATCTGACATTCCACGCTCCGATCCGTAGAACGCCAGTTTTCTTTCTCCTGATAACGACATCCTCTTGAGTAGTCCCCGCCCGGAGATCCGAATGGGGGACTATTTTACCTCCGGAATATTTTACCCAAGAGGACGCCATCATCATGTAATCATACAGTAAAGCTGCATGCCCTCGGGAAAAATTACGGCTGTAGTTTCCCCTTGCTTTCAGCCGTTCGCAGTACCAGCACAGCAAGGCCGTTTTGGTTATTGTTACAAGGCCAGATCAGTCAATCATCCAGACTGTTGCCCTTGCAACTACTGAAAAGGCTGCTGCCCCTCTTCAGGAATCACACGTTTGTCTGGCCTCTCAACAGATACCCCTCCGTTGTGGTTGCACCTACGGTACGGCTATCTGTATCGCTGAGGCACGCAAGCCTCCCCACCAACGGCAAGGTCCATGGTTCATGGGATATATATATATATATATATATATATATATATATATATATATATATATAAAAAATCGAATATTACGGTACATACTTCCATTAAATTAATAAGAATATCCCAGAATCTTTTAGAAAGCTGGAAGATGAATGAAAAATATTTGGATGTATCAGAACGGGAATCAACTACATTTCACTTCGCAACTCCGAACCTCTGTCCACTACACTACAGTGAAACTGTATATGCAGGACTACGTGTTTCATATTACGATATCCTGAAGGCTATAACTGCTGATATGTCATTTGCTGACATTCAGTTATAAGAAGTCGTAGCAAGAGCGACGCGATTTCGATAAATCTTCAATGCGCCGACGTCTTGAAACAACATACCTTCGTAGTATGCAAAATTGTAATACGAAATTAACCAAATATGGATATTATTTACCCACCAATGTGATATTTCCAGTCCTTTTCTTACAAATAATTGTACAAAAACGACACGTTTTCCATAGACCCTCAATGTCCTGATGTTCTGAAACAAGGCAAGGCGTTTTTCAATGTTATAACCATGAACATCGAAAAGTACTTCGCCGATTTACTTCAAATTTTTTTGCGATACTCTAACCTCTAATGAACATTCTGACAGACATTGACAATATATATATATATATATATATATATATATATATATATATATATATATATATATATATAAGGGCGCCGGCGTCTGTAACTTTGACGCCCTGCAGCATCGGTGGCTCACGTTCACTGGCACAGAGACAGAACCGGCTTTTATCAGCAAACGCTGCAGACCTCCACCCTGCCCTCAAATGAGCTGGTCTCCTTTCAACCAACACACGACCATCACTGGCACACAGACAGAACCGGCTTTTATCAGCAAACGCTGCAGACCTCCACCCTGCCCTCAAATGAGCTGGTCTCCTTTCAACCAACACACGACCATCACTGGGGCAGAGACAGAACCGGCTTTTATCGGCAAACGCTGCAGACCTCCACCCTGCCCTCGAATGAGCTGGTCTCCTTTCAACCAACACACGACCATCACTGGCACACAGACAGAACCGGCTTTTATCAGCAAACGCTGCAGACCTCCACCCTGCCCTCGAATGAGCTGGTCTCCTTACAACCAACACACGACCATCACTGGCACAGAGACAGAACCGGCTTTTATCAGCAAACGCTGCAGACCTCCACCCTGCCCTCGAATGAGCTGGTCTCCTTTCAACCAACACACGACCATCACTGGCACGGAGTCAGAACCGGATTTTATCAGCAAACGCTGCAGACCTCCACCCTGCCCTCGAATGAGCTGGTCTCCTTTCAACCAACGCACGACCATCACTGGCACAGAGACACAACCGGCTTTTATCAGCAAACGCTGCAGACCTCCACCCTGCCCTCGAATGAGCTGGTCTCCTTCCAACCAACACACGACCATCACTGGCACAGAGACAGAACCGGCTTTTATCAGCAAACCCTGCAGACCTCCACCCTGCCCTCGAATGAGCTGGTCTCCTTTCAACCAACATACGACCATCACTGGCACACAGACAGAACCGGCTTTTATCAGCAAACGCTGCAGACCTCCACCCTGCCCTCGAATGAGCTGGTCTCCTTTCAACCAACACACGACCATCACTGGAACAGAGACAAAACCGGCTTTTATCTGCAAACGCTGCAGACCTCCACCCTGCCCTCGAATGAGCTGGTCTCCTTTCAACCAACACACGACCATCACTGGCACACAGTCAGAACCGGCTTTTATCAGCAAACGCTGCAGACCTCCACCCTGCCCTCGAATGAGCTGGTCTCCTTTCAACCAACACACGACCATCACTGGCACGGAGACAGTACCGGCTTTTATCAGCAAACGCTGCAGACCTCCACCCTGCCCTCGAATGAGCTGGTCTCCTTCCAACCAACACACGACCATCACTGGCACAGAGACAGAACCGGCTTTTATCAGCAAACGCTGCAGACCTCCACCCTGCCCTCGAATGAGCTGGTCTCCTTTCAACCAACACACGACCATCACTGGCACAGAGACAGAACCGGCTTTTATCAGCAAACGCTGCAGACCTCCACCCTGCCCTCGAATGAGCTGGTCTCCTTCCAACCAACACACGACCATCAGTGGCACAGAGACAGAACCGGCTTTTATCAGCAAACCCTGCAGACCTCCACCCTGCCCTCGAATGAGCTGGTCTCCTTTCAACCAACATACGACCATCACTGGCACACAGACAGAACCGGCTTTTATCAGCAAACGCTGCAGACCTCCTCCCTGCCCTCGAATGAGCTGGTCTCTTTCCAACCAACACATGACCATCACTGGCGCAGAGACAGAACCGGCTTTTATCAGCAAACCCTGCAGACCTCCACCCTGCCCTCGAATGAGCTGGTCTCCTTTCAACCACAACACACGACCATCACTGGCACAGAGACAGAACCGGCTTTTATCAGCAAACGCTGCAGACCTCCACCCCGCCCTCGAATGAGCTGGTCTCCTTTCAACCAACATACGACCATCACTGGCACACAGACAGAACCGGCTTTTATCAGCAAACGCTGCAGACCTCCTCCCTGCCCTCGAATGAGCTGGTCTCCTTCCAACCAACACATGACCATCACTGGCGCAGAGACAGAACCGGCTTTTATCAGCAAACCCTGCAGACCTCCACCCTGCCCTCGAATGAGCTGGTCTCCTTTCAACCACAACACACGACCATCACTGGCACAGAGACAGAACCGGCTTTTATCAGCAAACGCTGCAGACCTCCACCTTGCCCTCGAATGAGCTGGTCTCCTTTCAACCACAACACACGACCATCACTGGCACAGAGACAGAACCGGATTTTATCAGCAAACGCTGCAGACCTCCACCCCGCCCTCGAATGAGCTGGTCTCCTTTCAACCAACACACGACCATCACTGGCACAGAGACAGAACCGGCTTTTATCAGCAAACGCTGCAGACCTCCACCATGCCCTCGAATGAGCTGGTCTCCTTTCAACCAACACACGTCCATCACTGGCACAGAGACTAACCGGCTTTTATCAGCAAACGCTGCAGACCTCCACCCCGCCCTCGAATGAGCTGGTCTCCTTTCAACCACAACACACGACCATCACTGGCACAGAGACAGAACCGGCTTTTATCAGCAAACGCTGCAGACCTCCACACTGCCCTCGAATGAGCTCTCGCTTGATAAAACTGAAGTCGAAAAGAGCGGTGGTTTTTTTGTCTGGCTCGGAGCTGTCCGATTTGTAACTGTTGTGCCAACTGCTGCTCAAACTGCTGCTGCAGATGCAGTACGATGTAGAGCCGTACGCCAAATACCATAGTCTTCCCTCTCGGTAGGGCGGCGTGGCTGTCCCGAGCCCGGTCTTCTGGCGACCGTACATTCCCGTGACCACCGCTGCTAGTAATCAAGTACCGTGACTACACTCCTACCAAGTTTTTCTGCAACATCGCAGAAGCAACATCCACGTTCTCCTGGCCCCAATACACGACCCCGTTCAAACTCAGTGAGATGTTGATAATGGAACCTTGTCGCTTTAAAAGCGTTCTTGACTAACACCAACTCACTGTGTCCAGTCTCAAAGGTAACTAACGCTCACAACCGCTACAGCGTGTAGTTAAAGCAAACCTGATTTGCATCCTCATAGTGTCGCTGCTAGCGTCACTCTTATGCGACTGGCGTAAAATCTGAATAGAAATCATCTTCCTGATGTAGAAACATGCCTACCAAATACTGTTTATGTCGCACAACTGTTCTTGGTGTCGCTTTTTTCCGTCAGTGTATTTGTCCTCTTCGTCACTAGGCTTTGAGATCTCGCACTGCGTCGAGTGAGTATCGTCTCCCTGAAACCATCGATGTGAAAAGTGTGAAGTTATTCACATGAGCCGGCCCGAGTGGCCGTGCGGTTCTAGGCGCTACAGTCTGGAGCCGAGCGACCGCTACGGTCGCAGGTTCGAATCCTGCCTCGGGCATGGATGTGTGTGATGTCCTTAGGTTAGTTAGGTTTAATTAGTTCTAAGTTCTAGGCGACTGATGACCTCAGAAGTAAAGTCGCATAGTGCTCAGAGCCCATTCACATGAGTACTAAATGAAATCAGCTAAATTTCGATTATGCGATAAGTCATACAAATCTGAAGGCTGTAAATTCAACTAAATACTTAGGGATTACAATTACAAATGACCTAAATTGGAACGATCACATAGATAATATTGTGGGTAGAGCAAACCAAAGACTGCGATACATTGGCAGAACACTTAGAAGGTGCAACAGGTCTATTAAAGAGACTGCTTACACCACGCTTGTCCGCCCTATTCTGGAGTATTGCTGTGCGGTGTGGGATCCGCATCAGGTGGGACTGACGGATGACATCGAAAAAGTACAAAGAAGGGCAGCTCGTTTTGTATTATCGCGAAATAGGGGAGATAGTGTCACAGACATGATACGTGAATTGGAGTGGCAATCATTAAAACAAAGGGGTTTCTCGTTGCGACGGGATCTTCTCATGAAATTTCAATCATCAGTTTTCTCCTCCGATTGCGAAAACATTCTGTTGGCACCCACCTACATAGGGAGAAATGATCATCACGATAAAATAAGAGAAATCAGGGTTGCACAGAAAAATTTAAGTGCTCGTTTCTCCCGCGTGCCTTTCAAGAGTGGAACGGTAGAGAGACAGTTTGAAGGTGGTTCATTGAACCCTCTGCCAGACACTTTATTGTGAATAGCAGACTAATCACGTAGATGTAGATGTCATACCAGCACAGTTATGAGATTCCAGCTGAAGCGAGCAGCAATATCGCGGAGCGATAGACCACGAGCCTACCACTGTTTGATTCCGACACATTCTGGCATACGTTTCTCCTTCGACACGATATTCTAAAGTAACCACCAACATTCAAATACGATTTCTGAATCAAAGCTTATATATAGTCAATAAAAATGGCGTTACCCCTACGGATTTTGTGCGGTTGCCTCAAAATGCTAATCATTTGCATATGAAAGCATATGCAGATTTGACGGTGTTAAATGCCAGCTTCGGTGTGTTTCAATTTTAACGGTCAGCATTGTACCCATTTTACATAAGAATGTAAACAATAGCTTTTACGTGTTAAAATTAAAATTCTGAAGTAACTTTTTCTATATTACGTGTGTTGTCAGCTGTGCCATCTAAAAATTTGCCTGTAGAAACAAACGGTGCCTGCCACCCGTTCGATAATGTAAAATGTGCTCTAAAATACAAAATGATTCGAAACTCTCGTCCTACAGGTTCCGAGTTCTGCCGTCGCAGCGTTATCCCAGATAAAAGACATTCCATTTTTGACACTGTCTTACTCATTTGCAATGTCTTCCTGTACATTTTGTATTGTAATGCACTGAAGAGCCAAAGAAACTGGTACACCTGCCTAATATCGTGTAGGGCCCCAGAGAGCACGCAGAAGTGCCGCAACACGACATGGCATGGACTCGACTAAAGTCTGAAGTAATGCTGGACGGAATTGACACCATGAATCCTGGAGGGCTGTCCATAAATCCGTAAGATTACGAGAGGGTGGAGATGTCTTCTGAACAGAACATTGCAAGGCATCCAAGCGCAAGCGGAAGTGTTTAAAATCAGGAGAGCGTTCCTGGAGTCACTTTGTAGCAATTCTAAACGTGTGGGGTGTCGCATTGTCCTGCTGGAATTGCCCAAGTCCGCCGGACTGCACGATGGTTCAAATGGTTCAAATGGCTTTGAGCACTATGGGGCTTAACTTCTGAGGTCATCAGTCCCCTAGACTTAGAACTACTTAACCCTAACTAACCTAAGGACATCACAAACATCCATGCCCGAGGCAGGATTCGAACCTGCGACCGTAGCGGTCACGCGGTTCCAGACTGTAGCGCCTAGTACCGCTCGGCCACTCCGGCCGGCGAATGCACGATGGACGTGAATGGATACAGGTGATCAGATAGGACGCTTATGTACCTGTCACCTGCCAGAGTCGTATCTAGACGTATTAGGGTCCCATATCACTCCAACTGCACACTCCCCGCACCATTACAGAGCCTCCACCACCTTGTAGAGTCCCCTGCTGACATGCATGGTTCATGGATTCATGAGGTTGTCTCCATACCCATACACGTCCATCCGTTCGATACAATTTGAAACGAGATTCGTCTGACCAGGCAACACGTTTCCAGTCACCAACAGTCCAATGTCGGCGTTGACGGGCCCAGGCGAGGCGTAAAGCTTTGTGTGCAGTCATCAAGGGTACACGTGTGGACCTTCGGCACCGAAAGCCCATGTCGATGATATTTCGTTGAATGGTTCGCGCCGGCAGGAGTGACCGAGCGGTTCTAGTCGCTACAGTCTGGAACCGCGCGACCGCTACGGTCGCAGGTTCGAATCCTGCCTCGGGCATGGGCGTGTGTGATGTCCTTGGGTTAGTTAGGTTTAAGTCGTTCTAAGTTCTAGGGGACTGATGACCATAGCAGTTAAGTGCCATAGTGCTCAGAGCCATTTGAACCATTTTGAATGGTTCGCACGCTGACACTTGTTGATGGCCCAGCTTTGAAATCTGCAGCAGTTTGCGGAAGGGTTGCACTTCTGTCACGTTGAACGATTCTCTTCAGTAGTCATTGGTTTTATTCTTGCGGGATCTTTTTCCGCCCGCAGCGATGTCGGAGATTTGATGTTTTGTCGGATTCCTGATATTCACGGTACACTCATGAAATGCTAGTACGGAAACATCCCCACTTCATCGCTACCTCGAAGATGCTGTGTTCCATCGCTCGTGTGCCTACTATAACACCACGTTCAAACTCACTTATGTGTTGTTAACCTGCCATTGTAGCAGCAGTAGCCGATCTGACAGATGTGGCAGACAATTGTTGTTTTGTATAGGCGTTGCCGATCGCAGCATTCTATTCTACCTGTTTACATATCTCGTATTTGAACACGCATGCCTGTAACAGTTTCTCTGGCGTTTCAGTGTCAATGAGCTGCAAGAAATCAATGATCGTTGTTTTACAGGGTCGGACCGTTCGTCGCGAGCCGTGAGCCTGAGGAGCGAGAGGGCGCTCAGCCGTGGTTTCCCCTCGCTGGAGCTGGACACCGTAGTGGAGGAACGCTCCGACCCCGAGACCACGGAGATCGCAGACACCTAACTCCACGCTGCCTGCACTCACACGTCGGATTCTCAATTATAATCCGCATCTCACCAGTTTACTCAAAAGTTCTGAAGATCAGTCACCAAAGAGATGACAAAAGCTTTAAATTGTATGCATATACAATAAACCAACAAAAGTTCTATTTTGACAGTCTACTGCGGAAGAACTGTAAAAAAATGAAAAATATAAGCAATTTGTTCCTTTGTACGCCTACAATCAGATTTTCAAATTTTGAGGAGAAAAATAATGTCGATCGCATAAATAATTGCTTTATTCAGTATTTTATGGAGCTTGTCTGCAGTGACCGGAGTGTATTTGTTTGGTCGAAGTATGTTAGACCACAGTGCGAGTACAGCATGCAAGCATCTGGTATTGTTTTCTCATTCTAGCCCTGTAACTACCGAAATGTGTGTTGTTTACTCTTTGTTTTTAAACGTATCTCTTGTAGACGAACGTATTGTCAGTTTTACTTAGGCAGTAATCAGTACTGGCTGTCGTCGACTTCTCAACCGGTTTTGGTCAAACCCATTTATCCTCGACACTAAAAATGGCGACTACAATACAAAGAGATTTTTTACTGAAAATGGTGTGTAATTAGCCAAAGTCTGTGATGCGATAATATGGACAGTTATAATCCACTACTGAATTATATTGGTACGTCATCATTTGCTCCCAAACGACAGAATCGTAGTCAATTTTTTATGTTATAACAACAAGCCATCGTAATTACGACGCGTTTACGGTTTTACTTCATATTAAACACATAATCAGATCGGTTGGCATAGAAACTAAGTGCTGCAAATGCTACGAGGTTACAACTTTTTATTTATTTATTTACATTGGCTTTTCGTTTCGAGGTCTTATATCCAACTGTAGTTTAAACACATCAGTAACAACTATCAGATTTGATTATTATCCATGCAAATATTTCAGTACAGTTGATTATTATCCATGCAAATATTTCAGTACAGTTAATAGTAAAAATACGTATAAATTTTATAAAATTAGTATGTATACACCAGGCTTATGTATGTGCAGGTGTCTGCTGCGGTAGGTAACAGGTGTAATCCTACTGAGAAATTTGAGCTGATGAATAATGAGCCTGATTAAGTCTGCTGACACACAAATGACGAGGGTGTTTAGAACGGATGGACACTTTCAAAATATTTTTAGTACTGTCTGAAATATCAACATTCATATCATGTACCTCTAAAACACGATTACAAATATGTTACTTAGCAGTAATCCTTTTAACAAAGCAACAAAGGAAATACTAAACTTCAGTGAAAGTAATTCTGGTATCCTAAAACGTGTTGCGCAACACAAATAGTATAAACCCACTAGGGTGACCCTTATTTTAAATTTTTGAAACATTAAGCACCCAGACCCTTCTGCTGTCCGAATCAACAAAAAACCAATCTCTGCAAAGGTTTTGCTAAATCAAGCACCTGCAAGGCGACCCCCAACGACAATGAAGTTTTGATATTTTCACCCGGAACGTAATTTTTTCCGATAACTTTACTGTTATTTTATTTGCCTTTACTTTGAGACACAAGTAATGCAATTAATGTGAGTTTTCATTAATTTAAGTAAAATGCGATATTTATTTCCAGCAGTATGTGATTTGCAATTTCCACGGAAATCTGAGATAACACTTAATGTTTTCAATATGATTCACGTTACGCAGTTTTCACAAATATTATTAGATTAAGTTATATTGTTATTAATAGATTTACACTGTTATAATTTGATAGTTTTATTTGTGGGTTTACTTACTTTGCTATCAAAGATGAAATTGTTTTTCATGGGTGATTCTTCAGTTATTGTTTTAAACAGTTTTTGCTGTCGGTGCTAAGAGATTTATTGGGGTCTATTCTTCCTTGACTTATGAAATGACATCAGCTTCTTACGGTAGTTCATTATACAAATTAAGAGAACATGCATCAAAGGAAAGCGAAGCATTAGTGATTCTGAATTGGATGAATCGATTAGTATACTATTGCATAATATCGAGGCTGCAAAACACGTTCTTATACATTTGACAGTGGAATGCATGTACCGGTAACGTTGTTGCTAAGACTGTAGGACAGGCAACTTCCAGAGGTGGTAGTATGGACCAAAACAAGGAAAAAAATTCAGCAAACATTGGCTCTGAAAATCAGTCCTGAGGAGATAGAACACTTGTTCATCTTCTCTACTGTGGAACACATCTCCTCTATTGAATAAGTGCTCGTAGCTCTTAAGGCATGCATTTTAGAACCCGTGCTTACTGGATATTTCTTCTTTTATTGTCCATGCTACCACCTTTGAAAGTTGCCTACCCTAAGATCTTGGCAACAACGGTACCAGTACATTTACTCCACTGTCGGAGGTATCAGAACAGTTGCGCTCATAATTTTCGATTCGTTCGTTTCTGGTACTGGAACTCTTACCTCAAATTGATAGATTTATCATTCTCCAACATCCCTGAAAGTTTGTAACATCATCACGGAATCTCCCTGTATATACATTCATTTACAGGATCTGGCGCATGGAATTCTGTCCCTCTGTAGCGTCGCTGGATAACGATTCCGGACTATGGTTCCCATGTGAACCTTGATCTATTGAGTCCCCTCTACAACCGGTAGAAATGTGTAGCATGAATTGTAAGATGCCTTATATTTACTTACTCTTAGTGGGTGGAATCAGCAAAATTTTATCTTTCAAATAATTACCAGTGGCGAACTACAAACGTAACACCTACTGCTCTCAACACATGACTTTCCCTCCCTTTTCTCTTGTCTCTTCAAGTGACATAGTTAGTTCCAATTTCTACCACTAATGATTCGTCAGAGGAGTTATACTATCTGGATAAAAAGCAAAGGCTGGAAGGACATCGTGCCAGTGACTCACTTTGTTGAATGTTCTAGTTCTAAGACTATTTTAACTTACTACATGCGAGAGATTTTTCGAGAACGACAGGACAGATCT
The DNA here is from genome assembly GCF_021461385.2 of Schistocerca piceifrons. Lineage (NCBI taxonomy): Eukaryota > Metazoa > Arthropoda > Insecta > Orthoptera > Acrididae > Schistocerca > Schistocerca piceifrons. Next base: position 150,397,891 of record NC_060149.1, on the reverse strand, counting down.
GTTGCTGTGCCTCTTCTCCAACAATTTTTCTAGTGGTGTTGCTTTATTCGCCTTACGGGCGATGGTGGCCGAAAGGAAACAAGAGCAAGCGCTAAGCGCTGGAGTGTGTGCGCCAGCCGCAGCCGAAGTTGCCCAAGGAAGCGGCCTTCTGCCGCAATCGACGAGGTAACAGCCGTGGCTTTCCAGGCCCACTTAAAGGGCACACGCTTTTTCCGCTTCCCACACCAGCAGAGAGCTGCAGTCTCTATTTCCTTCTTCTGGAAAAGCTGTTCCAACACTCAATCCACACGCTGTGTCACCAGCCAAGGAAAATAGCACGAAAAAGCCCAAACAGTATGTATTTGATGAGGGCCATTCCTCCGATATTTTAAAATAGTTTCGTATTTATCAATTTTTTTGTGACTACTGATTACCCACGCTACTAACATTTGAGGCGTTGCTACATTTCTTTCCGTTCCTTCGCTCTTTTACATACAGAACACTTAGATGACCTCATATTAACATTAACATTGTGTGCTAAAATCTGTCTCAGATCCACGAGAAGTAATTATAACCGTGATGTCAGTAACCATATTGAACAAAACTAGTCTTAAAATTACCAAATAAGCAGCAACCAGTCGCAAGATCATGTTTTCTTTATTTAATTTTGCATATCGATTTCGACTGATTAACAGCCATCATCGGTACTTTCAACGTGTGTGTTCCATGAGTAATAACACTGTCTTAAACAGAAGTCAAACATGGAGTAATAACACTGTCTTAAACAGAAGTCAAACATGGAGTCTACTGTCGCTGCACAACTTGGGAACCATATGGAGCCCCCCATTCAAAACTAGTCTTTCTCCTTGTCAGTGTTCACTGAAGTCTACGTAGCGTGAACCCAGTGTGAAGTTCCAGAATCCAGCAGTAAATTAAATATCGCAAACTGAGCAGTATGATGATGGATTGGTTTGCTGTCTCAGAGGTCAGCTGCAGAACATCAGCCATTAAAAGTTGTTTCCAGCTTATAAAACAGCAAAAACTCTCACAGATGCTATAAATCTCCTATTACCATATCTTTTTATTCTTTGTTTATATGCTTCTGTATATCTGTCTTCTGAGATGGACGACATTTCCAGTGCTGAAAGTTGCACTCTGAAGTTTCAGCCTCTCATGAATGTGTCCCACAAGTTCGTTTGCACCTGGACACGTTAATTAGACAAGCTTTTTGCAGCTCTTCTCACAAGGGCTTTAGAACCTTTGTTTTTTTCTGGAGGACGAGAACAAATGGGAATAAAAATGTGTGCAAAGCACTGCTACCTTGCCCCACACATCCTTCCGTGCAACAACTCCCATGCAGTAGGCCCTCATGTCATACTCTCCTCTATAGGTCACATTTTGTTTATTGTGTATCATTTACCGTCAGAATAATATGTCAGAAGTTTTTGGGTAATACATTACGGAATATTTAATCACAGATAAAAATCCAATAAAATAACTAGAAAATTTTCCTTGAGAACCTCAAGAAGCTATTACTTGCAAATCACATTTGTTTTTACTCCGTTTTTGAAAATGTGCAAATGTATCTGCGTTGATACACCTATTCACTCAAATATGAAATTTAATCACTTATCGTGGCGTACTGTGTTATCTGACTAAGGAATTTCAAAGGAAATTATAGTGAAGTTCGAAAATTGTTAGAATAGTTTCCATTTATGCGTAATACCGTAATATTGGGTAATTCGCTGTTCGTTAGGTAAACAAACCTATTTATCAGGAAAGAAGAGATGTAATACAACTATGCTTAGTTATAAATAACGCTGTAACATTATAATTACTTTTAATTTGAAACGTTTCCAGTAATCAGATAGTCCCACTGACTACTGAGAAATTTTTCACAGTTTGTTTGTGAACGTGATTTATTGCGTTCTCTTATATCTCTGTCTGTCTCTTTTTAAATTTCGTTCAAGTGCGTTGCTGCATAAAACTCTCGTCTACATCCACCCTTTATACGTCAGTTATTTTTTATCCTCACAGTACATGCAATATTCTGCTACTTCCTCATCACTAATTTCGTTTCTAATCGTCCATTGGAGATTGGAACTTAAACATCTACATCGGCTTAGGGGTACCCAATCAAAGACAATGGTCTTGCACATGCTTTTTGTCGTTAAATACCTTGACAATTACTTATGAAAATCACGAGCACAATTAAGTATTTAACATAGCTATCCCATCCACATTTTATATCGTACTTAGGAACTTCAGATTTTGATAAATAAACAGTCGTCATCGGCTGCGTAGGATTTGCTTTAAATTTATTGTGCTGTCCGGTATTAGGCCACGCGCTCATCTTCAGCGGTTCACTGTAAGAGTATCATTATGTTACGTAAACGGTATTTAACACATATACTGTAAGCGTCAGTGTGTACATGTGTAGTAGCAAGTGCTTCATGCTGTTGAGAACAACGTTCGTGTAGTTGGCCACCGTTTGTTTTTAACAACGTGAAACACGTGCTGCCGGACAGTTACATACGAACATTTGCAGCACGCGTCTTCAAGAATTTTCATAGGATACAATTATGTTTACTATGAGGCGCTATAGCCGCATAACAAACTTTAAATGATTTCTATGTGGTAGATGTCGACATTTTAGCGATCAAAAAACCAAATTCCCGAGTTTCATACTAGCTCCAGAGCACTAAGTGTGTAAAAGATTTGTATCGAACGTATACCTGCAGATGCCTTTGTAACGAGTATGGTGACAAATATAAGATGCGAGTACTTACTTATTTCTGCAGATACCGGTCGAAACAATTGTCTCATAATTTCATCATTTTTTTCCGAGCATATATGATGTAGCGAATGTTAATTCGATTTATAGCACTATCACATGAGGCGTCACGGAGGAACAGCTACGATACGTCACTGAGTATCCTTCATGTATCCACATAAAATTTGTACCAAACTGGGAAGCTTTATCAACAGTTATAAAAAAAATTTCACGCGAGTGAGACATTGGTCAGTACGTCCAGCAGATACCGATTGACTCTGACCCGAAAGCCCTATTGAACTGCCTCATCTCCTGCTCCGGAAAGTAATCACCTTCCCGTTATTAGGTTACACACTAATTCCCCATCGGCTGATCGTCGACGAGGGCTGATACGTGTCGCAAGATTGCCCTAGAGAACAAGGACTACCTATCTTTCCCTCGGCGATATCGGTCGAGTCCTATGTGGCATCCGCTATCGTCGTTACTAAAGGCATTAATGTGCTTGATTTGCAGGTAAAGGTATCGCACAAGGACTAGATGCTTTGCGAGATAAGTTCAGCATATCTTTCTGTGTTTGTTTGCAGGTAATACGCATAATTTTATTTTCACGTGATGCGATCTGTAACACGGTAGTTACTTTAATGTCTTACTAACAAAAATATGTTTTGTTACCTAACACAGAATCGTACCTTACATAATACTGTCACTCTACACCTGAAATAATAACCTCTAAAATAAAAGATTGCTTTTCTGGCACAGACAACAATTTCGATAACATTAAGAAAGTATTAAGGACGTAAAAATTTTGTGTCACTGAATGAAAATCATATCTTTACGTGTAAGAGTAATATATCTTCATAAGAAGATCAAATGCCGTTTCTTCTAAATCCACTGCAAGACGCTGTAAGCGATACTCTGTCTCGTGATTTCGAATAAAAGAGGCGGCTGATATTCGTGCTCCTTGCCTCATCCAGAGCCCTTGTTCTTTGGTAATGACAACGATAAAGGTTGATGTATCAGATGACTAAAATACATGGAGTCCTGTGGGATAAATTTTTATTATTGGTCTGAAATGGCAATTGTTTCCTTTTATTACCATTAGATATGTATGAGATTAGTTTCATGCTACCCAAGTGATCCATTCATGGCGCAGAAATTATTTGTCCACCACTACAGCATTAGTTCAACATTGTAGTATATTAAGCTACAATTGTATATCAAAATCTATAAAATGTCTTCAGTAAACAAGTTTTGATTCTCCTTGAAAAAGAACCGAGCACTTAGGACTTTTACAGTTATTTCTGTATTTTCCTAAATGCCACTTTTACAACCCTTAAGCATCTCCAATGCGCGAACGAAATAATAAGCTACTTATTAGACATACTTAGAATCAACTAGCTATCTGCACATCACAGTCCCTTTCTACACGACTCCTTGGCCGAGGTCGCACTGCTGCGGCGGCGCGCAGCTTCTGTATCCGGTTGTATTAGATCCGAAACATAGATCATCAGATAGTTTATCAGCGCCCCAATAAATATCAGACGTTATGGTAGTGCATTATAGGGAGGAGCAAGACACGTTGGTGCTTCGGCCTCCAGATGGGAACGTTAAGCTTGAAGGCCCCATCGTTGCTTTTAGAGAGAAATAATTTAGTTACTATCAACATGTTTCTTCTTCTTGTCTTCTAAGGGACTCGAAGCTCGCGTGCCGATCTAACATATAACCCCCGAATGCTTCTATCTTGTGCTGCTTTCAGCCAATTATTTACGCCCTTCCTGTCACATGTTGTATAAATTCCATTTGCCCATGTAGTCTCCCATGTGGTCTCTTACCAAATGACTTCTCGATGAATATACTTGAAACCACTTAACCCTCTTTCATTCTCATAAGATGGCCTGGAATTTATTATGCTTTTATTGTTGCTTGTTGTTGTGTCTTCCCTTCCAGATTTGCGATTAATTATCACATTATGGGGTGAAGATTTTCCTATAAGCTTTGTTTTCAAATACTCATAATTGGTGTTCTTCCATTTTATTTGGATTCCATGTTTCTGCTCCATGGGTTAAGATTGGTCTGATGATTGTGTTATTAGCTTCATTTTAGCTTCCCTGTCAGCAGTTTAGACCTTAGATGCTTTTATCCTAAGTAGTAGGCTTTATTAGCATTTTGTAGTCTCATTTTTACTTCTACTTTTAGTTTTATGTTTGACTATAACAACGAAAAACACAACAATATCTTTAACAACCATTCACTTTAATCAAAACAATTTTACGACATCGCATCAACTACGTCATAGTCATAGCAGAAGTACATGACAAATCATGTTCACTATACGTTAGAATAAATACCTTTGGATGTTCATACCACTTTGCTATATTCAACCACCAAATAATGAGCTCACTTCAGATTACCTTTATAGTAACAGGATTATCTTTCTCCACAGGCAAGATTGATAATAGACAATTGTCAGCTGTAACACTATCCTAAGATACCTAATAGTAACGCTAACGGCAGAAGACAACCTCATTAGAATTCAAAGTGTCTCACATTGCACATTGGGTCTTCCAGCTGTTAACGTCCTTGGCAATTGCAAATCCTGTAATATGCACCACTGGCACTTACCATTTATACTCATGACAAAATTTGCACAGAACATCGTTTTTATAGCTTCTTGCCAAATATTTATCGAGGTTGTTTTATGACGGTTATAGAAACACACTAACACGAAAGCAGTTATTAAATCACACTACAGATAGATGCAGCAGAATGTCGCTGTTACCTCATACGGTAGGATGCGTTTTGCTACAGCATATTTCTCCACCTCCCACCCAATCATATGTTCACATTGCTACTGCGTTTGGCTAGAAGGGGAAGGAAAGGTGGTGAAGTACAGTTATTTTCTGCGCACCTTTATCAAAAGTTAAGTCCAAAACTTATCCGTAGTGTCTAATGGAGTGATAGCACGTAGAGATTCGCTCGCCGGATAAAGCTCAACGGTCCTCTGGCGTCTAGAGAATGGGGAAACATTGGGTTTCACCCTTCCTTCCTCCATTCCCCCCTCTCTTACTCTTACTCTTTCTCTCTCTCTCTCTCTCTCTCTCTTTCGCCGTCATCAACAATACGAAAAACACGCTGTACTCTGCATTCGCTCAACAGAATCGCCTACACTAAACAGTTACATTTACTGCTCTAGAAACGCAATCCACAAAGTATAATCCTTGCATCTGGGCATGAACCACACTTAATTGCATTTCAGTGAGGAAAGTAATTAATTTAGCACAAACTAATTAGCCTCGACCAGCCACTTCTGTTTTTATTTTATTTATCCAAACATATTCATTAACCCAAGCAGTTTTTACAAATAGGACATGGCAAATGGTGCTTGAAGTAATGATCAGAAGTTTTGTGTTATTGTACTGCTGTGAGGGATTATTGACAGGTTCGCCTACAGTCACGGAATTCTTGGAATTTAACTTTTCTACAATATCTTTTGTTGTACTCTTAGTGTGTGAGTTAAAGTTTTATAACAAAATAGTTGGCACGTTGCAGTTTCTACTAATGTCAGAGACTGTATCTTACGCAAAATGTAAGATATATGTGTGACACAAAGTTTTGCGGAAAAGCTTTGCCGATTACTAGAACAATTTACGTTAGTTCAGTCAAATATTATAAGATCTATCGAAATGAATATTGTCAGTAGAGCGTAACATTATTTTCTTGCACATTTCGTCGTTATAAATGATTCCTACTTGAAGAAATTATATATGTATTCTCATATATACCCGCACTGTATTATTTCAGTAAGCTCATTTTTATTGATGCCATGTGAGAAATGAATGGTCAACGAAGTCACAGGATAATTTAGCTGTCCCGTAAAGTAGGGGTTCGAGTTCTGCCACAGTTTATTAGTATTTGGCGGATTATCCATAATGCCAACTTGTTATTTTTCATATCTTCTCCATTATTTTCCACAGATAATAATTATTTCTGGAAGTTTCAGTCATCCATCGGACAGAACTCTAACCCAAGACCTTCATTTTGTGAGTCACCTACGCTACCCTGAGATTACAGATGCCGGTCTTTCTCCACATGGCATCATTAAAAATCTCCTCGTGTTCTAATTAACACTGATTCCTTCACACAGTAGAAAGTAACCGTCACTGAGACATTGACGTGTTGCCACAGGGAAAGTTTCACCTCTGAATAGGTAGCAAGTAGAACGGCATAACACCTCAGTTGGAAAATTAGAACCCTGTTTTATATTTATCAGAACAAGAGAACCAGCAGCGCGAGTGACTCCTTTCTTCTGTTGCCAGAGCTGCGGGACAATATTTTCTAGGACAATAGAACTGGCAGCAACAGGATTTCATCGAGGCAGAAATGTCTGATGTAGCCATCCATCAGAAACACTGACAAGGCACGCGTATTTTTAGTCACGCGTTCCTTGGTAGCCTCGAGAGATCCCATATACGTTTACAAACTTCACAGGCTTCAGTTCAATAGTGTGTGACGTTATTTGTTCGATATACTTTGCTGATTTAAAGCGCGACACTCATTTCTCATATTTGAACTGTGGTAGACAGTGAAAAAAAATCTTCTGCGCCGCCCTGTTTTGGACGGACGTCATTTGTCGTTAACGATAACCATTAATTTCGCTGGCCCTATTGAAATGTGGCACTGTTGCATGTATTGCACGAAGGATTACATTGAGCTGTGCTCTTTTTCACTTCAGTTAAATTAAAAAAATCATACTATATGCTGAGACTGCTCGCTATCTATCAGACCATCAAATAAGTAAAAGAATTTACTACTTCGTGTTTATTCTAAGTACAAGGGGTAGTTAGTTATAAAGTTCTAATTATCATACCACAAAATAAAGTTACGTTATTAATCGTTTTTGTTTGTAGGTATATGTCTGCAGTGCTACTGCCAACCGAAATACCCACGCCACGATTCTGTAGCACGCGTCTAGATGTGACAAACCAAATGGACCAACCCATTCCCACTTTATCAAGGTGCTACGCCACGTCTTGGTTCATGTAGGGTGTACTACGGCACTGTGACCTTGGGGTTTCAGTGTGTACCAGGAATGCAGATATGTACATCAAAACAAAAAAATAATAACCTAATTTCATTTTTTCGAGATGATGATGAAAAATTCATGACTACATCATTTAAAATTTGTAGAATCTATGTGAGGCAAAAATTTTTTCGATTGTAACAAAAATAATATTCGTTGAGATAGAATATCCTCCTTCTCTATAAATATTGGACGTGATGTAAAGAGACCCTTGGTAACTAAGATAAAATAGTTATGAATGCGTTAGGCTAGATCGACTTCTTTATTATACTACCTTTACCAGTAGAAAAACCATTGCTAGAGTCACAGTAAACAGATTTTGATGTATACACGATGAGTTCTGTTGTACAATGTTGAAACGGATCCAAGAGGACATTGTGACACAGGCTGGGTGTCATTTTCATTGCTTTTAGTAATTTCTTCAAACTGGGTCCAGAGGTTCTGCAAAATTATTGAGTTAAGTCATTTTATCCTGTCGTTTGATCAACAGTTATTAAATGCCTAACTTAAGTCCAAAAAAACCTGGTATGTGGATTCCCCTTCGTAAATTCTAATTCTTATGCCCAGTGAAGAACGGCAGAATTCGTGAACGGAATTCCGTTGTGGATACCTAATGACTGCATTTGTAGATAAGACTCTGCACCGTCAAAGAATTTACATTGGTGGTTAGCCTGGAATGGGATGCATTTCGCCTCATGTAGGTAACTGAAGAAGGTGTTAAAAATAGAACTAGTGACCCCGGTTTCAAATGCATGCTTTAGCAGCTGACAGTGAGCTCTGTTGAACACCCTTACGTCCAGTAAAGCAGAACAGTTACAGCTCAAGCAGACTGTGAACCATCGAATGTTGATTTACTATTGAAATATAGTCCCACCGAGTTTACCAGATAATTTCTGTTACACATTACCATTTGTGTTGAGATGAACAGCTGTGACGCAGCTGTTATTAATAAAATTGACAGGGAAGCACGAAATACCCAACACTAGTCAGTCGTCAGTCGTCCAACGTAAGTCGTTATTAGTTAAGAAGTGTCCTACTTTGAAACAGAAAACCTTTGGCTAAAATTATAACACCAAGAGACAATTCAGAGCTGCTGCGAAATGTTGCAAAGCTGTCATGAATTTAATATATACGAGGAGCTCGCTTTAGATACGACTCAGATTGATGCCATGAATCTGGATGGATAAATTTTTTCCAGAAATACAGTCGAGCATACATTCAGGCTTCATGAACGTACATCCTCTTTATAGATAAATGCACATTAAAAAGAAACTCAGAAATGAAATGCAAGTTTAGAAAACAAATTACTCTTCACAATACATTACGTGTACATTTCTTAGTTACGAGCATGCTGCTATGTTACCTCGCCCCCTCCTCTCCATCCTGGTCATGAAATTCAACATTCTTTGAGAAAAGCAAATCCAAATGGGAAGCAACATGTGTCAGTTTCTAGCCATACAATTCAATCTGAATTGCGAAAAATCTCGAAAATTTGGAGAGCGCATTCTTTTTCAATCAATAATAAACATCTTGAAATTCGAAAATTCCCCATGCCCTGTTAAGCCACAGATACCTTTACATGGTAAAAGCTAATTATGACGTACTAACGAAAACAAAATTTCGGCCACATAATTATAGCACAACAATTCTGTGAACTCTCGGCTGAACTAAAAGTCCCAGAGTGCCGCACTATCGATTTGGCTACTCTGTGAAAATTGTATTAATTTACGTGGTAAGAGGGCTACCACCACATTACCACATAGTCTAGAGGGATAGTGAATAATTGTGACTCATATCTATAATGCGAACCACTGGAAATTCTGTCTGACATGATCTTTAGCGCGACTTCGTCTATGCTTTCCCTACGTCAAGGCCAATAAGAAAACGTTAGGACGAAGGTGCAGTGTGACGTTAAGTTTCTTTGTATGTTTAAGATCATGGTAAAAGCAGCTTCGCACGGAGCTCTCATTCAGGTGGTAAAAGACATCAAGAAGTACATACTGCTGTTTCACGGAAGGAACAATAGGTATATTTGTTAAACAGCAGCCAATTTAAATTTTCTCGCCTGAAAGATGTTTTTGTCTCAGGTAGCCACATAACAAATAAAGTCATCAGCCATTCAGGATTTACATCTTTCTCTACATCTGCGCTCCGGCAAGCCACCAATTGATGTGTAGTGAAGGGAGGCTGCTGTACCTCTGCTATTCTATTTGCGAACAGTATTCTGGAAGGAAGACCTCTAGTAAAAAAGCACTCCGTCTTCGGGCTACAAGTGGCCCATCGGGACCATCCGACCGCCGTGTCATCCTCAGTTGAGGATGCAGATAGGAGGGGCGTGTGGTCAGCACACCACTCTCCTGGTCGTTATGATGGTTTTCTGTGACCGGAGCCGTTACTATTCGGTCGAGTAGCTCCTCAATTAGCATCACAAGGCTGAGTGCACCCCGAAAAATGGCAACAGCGCATGGGGGCCTGGATGGCCAGTGAAAAAGGTAAAGTAAAAATAAAGTATGTGGCGCAGAACCCGCAAGCGGGCTAGTGGCCTGACTATAGGTAGAATGTAGCCTTTCGTTGCCGCCGCACTGGGAGGGGGAAGTTGACGAGTGCATTGGCTCGGCCAACTTTTAAGTGCTGGAAAGATCCCACTTATTCATCCGATAGCAGACTGAGTGAACCTGAGGCAGTCCTGGAGGAATTGGAACGAGGAAAAATACCTGCTTGTACCCGGACCTTCAGGGTTGGAGTCTGGTAGTGCTGTACCCGTTTGACCACCGCGGCCATTGGCATCCTTCCGCCTGAGTCCGAACTTACCTCAGTCTGCCGTCATTGCTATTACGCGAAATATATGTTAGAAGAAAGGTATGTTTCTTGTCTCCTTTTGACATCTGGGATCTTTAAACGTCTCTCATTGCAATTTTTCAACATTCCATGACACTCTCACGCTGTTTGAACGAACCCGTGACAAACTATGCAGCTTTTATTCGTCTTGCCTATTTTTTTCCGTTGATAGCAGGTTTGTATGGGTCGAAGACCGTCGATCACTAGAACTTGCCAAAAGAGAGCCTTTCCAGCGACCGATGTAGTGCGTGAATTACACCTTCTTAGGATCCTTCCAATAAATATCAGACTGGACCCCAATTAGATTCTTATGGTTATTCCACTTTAAATCATTCCAGACAGGAATTGCTAGACACTAATCACTGACCACGCAGTCAGACAATATCGGATCCAGAAACATGTCTTCTCTGCTACAGAGTGCGTGTTAATTTGAAATTTCCTGACACATTAAAACTATCTCCCGGACCAATATACTAACATGGAAGCTTTGCGTTTCACTGGCAAGTACTCTACCAACTGAGTTATCTGCACACGATACTCGGCTCTTCCTCGAAGCTTAACCTCTGTCGGGAAGTTTGAATCGTTTTGCATGCGTATACGACCTTACAGCTATATCACGTGAACTGACTTGCTCTAATTCCGTTACTAGGTTACTTTAATTGATCCTCACAAAACATGCCGCTAGACTGTGCCACGAAAAATACTTGAGCGGGTGGTGCGCATGGTGGTGCGCCTGGGTTACAGAATGTGGCACGAGGCTGTAAGTATGGCGTGGGTACACAGGGCGCGCCCACTCGTGTATTATGGAGAGCGAGCCCGCAGCAGCCCGTGTTTGAACAGTTGGCGGCGCGCTATTCGCCATCAACGGCGCTCGTAGCCCGCGGCGACAAGCGAAAAATTCAGTGCGCATCGTATCACATCGCGGCTATTAATACCTGCCGAGCAGTGTGGCCACAGCTGCGAAATTAAAACGCTCTCTCACTGTCACGAGTCTTCTGAATTTGATATTGCTGGCATATTATCAATGTACAAAGTCAAATATCGGAGGGGCACGCGAACGTTTATACAACAGAGCTCGCAGTTTCCCACCACCGACGCTTTCAGGCGAGTGTGGCTATTTACAACCCTTTGCTGGATCCACGTGCAAGACCGCTACTATCAGTCAGAGCTCTGAAAGTACACCGTCCATTGTTTAAAATTAACTAATTCAAACGAAACTTTTAGTACTGACGTATTACCTGGTGAATTTAAAATCAACATCCTTCGGGTCTTTGATCATACGTGGAGAGAAAAAAAGATTTCTACAATTTTTTAAAGTTATCAATAAGAATTATTAAATTTAGTAAATAAAATTCCACCCCTGCTTCAAACGCCTGAAACATCAGGCACAGTCGATCACAGAATCTCACACAGTTTGGCTCATAACGTTCGTTCTGTGTTGGAGCGAGACACAGGTTCCACTTACATCCTGATCGTCGTCGTCTTTGTCTACCTCACATGTGTATAATACTGCAGGCTTATTCCGCGTACTGCGGAACAGCATTTAATATGCTTAACGCAGTCCCAAAACCAGATATGCAGCAACACCCAGGCGACAGAGAGGTACAGAACGTAGTGTACAGTCTCAATTCAGCGTTACAATTTGTAAACGACTAAATTGCTAAATTGTAACTTGCAAGTAAGACTGTATACTACATACTACATTCTAACCACTCGCTGTTGCTCCGAGCCAGTACAACATTTATTACCAAGAACGGAAGGTACGTCCAGACGTCAAAACGTTACCTAAATCCAAAGCAACACTCTAAATCCCGTGAAATTACGTAAAAATAAATTGCCATAAGCAACGCATATGAGACAGCTGACCTTTATATTTGTTTCGCCTTGATGGTTTCAGGATTTGATTATCCGTGTGTGCAAATAAACACCAGACTTTTTACCCTGAAGTTGTCGAATATCAATAGATATCGAATGATGATTTCATTTATTTAGCCCCCGACGTTGGTTCAGATTTTACCATCAGCCATTTTCACTGAATGTCAACAACGTAGGATGCTTTTATCTGCATTAACACAAAGACACGCGGATGTTCATTTTTGGTTGTATTTATATTTCAAATAGTCCTTTACGCAACTCGTGCATCCATAAAGAATTTGCGTGAAACTGTGAGCAGTAGTAATCGATTTATAATCTTTCATTTTCGATCTTTACCTTTCCGAGTATTTTCAATAGGATATTCGCCTACGAAATTCATTTGCTGGTCCCTGGTATTCCATGATGCCACAATGGAATTGTTCGACTTTGTTTCATGAATACTATTTGTTGACGCGCAGAAGTTAAGAAACCACTAGTTGATACCAGTAAATAAATTTTTATGATTATAAGGCACGTTTGTTGCCAGGGTGTTTGATGTACAAGGGCGACGAGTTCAGTTTCTATCCTACTGAAGGACATTACATGATTTACAGCTCCAGAGTGTTTTAAAACAGCTTTATGTTTCCCATATGGAACATGATTTTAGCTGAGAGGACAGGAATTTGAGTACATTCGTTCCACGCAGAACTACAGTGTGAATCTATTTATTGGTCCTGGTTTCCGAGAAAGTCACTGTTCTGCGGGATATTTTTATGCAAGCTGTTCTATCCCACTTTTAATAAGTGGAAAAATAAATAATGACATCCAAATAACAGATTTCTTTTAATTTTTCTGCATAGGGGTACGTACGAGTAGGGGCTTACTTCACATGCAATAGTACTCGTCCGAGCAGCTATAGATTCTTCCAGTGTTACGCTGTCTGCTCTTCCACAACGTCATCTTTCTAACTTCTGAAAATATGTAACTACTTCCCTAAGAATTAAATATTTTACATTCATCTACCAAAGAAGTGTGAAAGACGTATACTACGAAGAGTGTCTATTGGAGACCTCTGCTACACCGGGCAGTTGATGCAAGGCATTGCACTTACTCATGTTTTTCAAAATCTTTCTTATGAGAAAAAGGAAATGATTACAGATAGTACAAAATCGTATTACTGAAACAACAAATATATGTTGCTGACAAGTTAGCAGTGCATAATGAACTGCAAGCCTACTTATGTGTCACTAGAAACAGCAGGTGTAAATCTTAAGACCCTCTAAAAGTCTTTCCTTAGAATTTGTTTCCTCTGAAACTGCATAGTTAGTGATATATTCCTACAAAATCTGTATATTTCTTATTACAACTTCCAGACTTAATGTTTCAGTTGATAACGCATTGTATATTTATTATTATAAATAACATAAGCTTTTTCTTTAAATGGAACGTTACTGTAATAATCGATTAATTAACGGGAATAGCTTTCAGTGAACTGAGAGAAAAGTGCAGCAGTCAAACGGAGGCCATTCATTACAAGGCTCTGGTTTCAAATCCCCATCTTGAAACGTAATTCTGATGCCGGTTGTATTCTCAATTTGTTGTGTGGATGTGTCTAATTAGAACTTTCAGGAAACCAAGTTAGGTGAAATATATGTATACATACTGGACTTGAATTAGGGAGTCGTGTGATTCTATTCTGATCCTGCCCATTCCCATTTAATTTTTCGTAGCTTTTCCTGAGTTGATTAAAATGAATGACGAGAGAGAATTTTGGGAAAAGTCTGGGATGATTTCCAAATTTCCTGTTCAAACGATGTCTGCCAGTGTTAGCCCTCCACCTATAACGTCGCCGGGGGAATGTTAACTCTGGTTCTTTCTTTACTTTAGTTCGTCAACAGGGTCAAGAATGAATATTTGCCCAGCTCTTGACATGTGAGTTATTTAGCCCAGACGTGAAACGCTTAAGAAACGTCGAAGTAATTGGAGCGCACAGACACGCTGACGGTGATATGGTACACACTATTTGGGACCAATTATCGATCATGAAATGCAGGGTTTCGTGTTATTATTTTTGAAAACTTTAAAAACCGTAAAATTCAAGTCATTATGTTATTAGTGTTATTCACCACTTCATGGAAAGACAAACATCTTCGAATGAATGTAAATTAAAGTTTTTAAGCAGTAGGTGCTGTAATTAGTCTTAGATTGGTTAGAGCTCGAGTTTCAGTCTCCAAATTAGACGGCATCTGATGCAGCTAAACAGTTTTCACTATCAATAATATTGCAAATGAGTATGTTGCTGAAAAGGTAGAATGAAAGTCAGTCTCACCCTTGAAAAATTCAGTGGGCAAATTGTTTAAGAGAAATAATAATAATAATAATAGTAGTGATAACATATGAAAACATTTGACGTAAGTATCAATGTGTATCGTTCGGTTCAGTCACCTCTGGTGACACAGGTTAACACACCTGACATAAGTTTAACTGTATGGAATGATACAAATAGTGCTGTTATTTCCAACCAGTCTATCACAGCATACTGTCTCGTTTGCGCAACGTATTTCACGCAAAACATCTGTGTGTTCTGTTTGTAAACACTGTGTAAAGTGAGAGTATATACCTTAAAGATATTGGCCGAGAGAGAGAGAGAGAGAGAGAGAGAGAGAGAGAGAGAGAGAGAAAGAGAGAAGTCGGGCTTAACGAAATTATATCCACCTTCTACCGTATTTTCTCGATTTAATCAGTATAAAGAGTTTGGTAATGGGTCTGGCACCAAATAACAGAAACATTTTGTTAGAAGCTTCATGAAGACGTAGTGCCGAAACCCTGAAAACGACTTTTTTACATTGAAATTGTAGACTTCATCAGTTTCCATGTTTCATACAATTAGAAAGTAAATGTTCTACGCTTCCTACCACAGATTACTGAATAATAGTGTATATGAGACCCTATCCTTTGCAACGGACTCTGTCTGCAACGCCTATTGTGATCCTCAGGATCTATTCCCGTGAAGTACTACCAGCAGTAACGTTCTTTGTGAACTCTCATGCACTATTATGTGTCTGCTAATATCGCCCTTCTGCTTTTAATGCTCCTTTTTCTCCTGTTTTCTCCTACTCTTCTTTCCGTTTCGCTCTTCGCAATCCACATTTTTGCAAGCACTTCTGAACCGCAGCTGTCACTTTTCCTCTGCCTCTCTTTTCTACCATTTTTCAGATGCACGAAAAGCAGTTCTCCAGACATAGTCATTATTTTGTTTTTTGTTTCAATAAACAAGTTTCATCTCTACTATCAGAAACGTTCGTGACCTTACTTGTGCGACAGACAAAATCGGTCGCCCTCGAATTGTTTCAGTTTTCGATAGCTAACTTTGGTGTGAAACCTTTTCATTGTTTCATATAATTTAATTGGCTCTTAAAACCTTCTATCAGGTCTATCTTACTTTCTGTGTCTCCAAATTAAATCATACATGAAACTGCCCTACGTATCTTTTCGCCAGTGTGCGTTTCTTTCGAAATGATAATTACTTAATTCTAACTGCAGGTATTACAAAATACTAATCTCTGTATAATACTGCCTCTGATTTCTATTCTTTTTGCTTTTTAGATCTCAGTTTTGAATTTTTCGCTCATTATTTTTCTGTATACTAAATTCTCAAATTACTTGAAACTGAATTTCAACAGAAAGCAATCGGAATTTTGGACAGCATTTAATAAATTTCACCCATGGGGCAAAATACACCCACTGTTAAGTACTCACTCTTTCAGTCTTGGCGTCTCACAGATGTGGTAAACTCACATCTGCGATCAGATTTAAAATTTAAGTAAGGAAAATCGTTAGGCATGCAATTCGTCACTTATTACATTTATATAGTGACGATTTTTATCTCGTTCTGAAACTTCTTGCAGATATATAAACAAAACACTGTACAGAAAATATTATTCGCTTGTTCTGTACTCTGATGCAGATCGTCGATTAGTTGGTCTTCGTGTACAGTACGCTTAACCTGTTTTGATATCACGACAATAATCTCACAAACTAAATTGAGATATTTTATTAGTCACTGTGTGCAACTGCTGCAGAAATGAGTTTCCGCTGGGTTGTATTACAAACACTGCTACTAACGGTTGCCCTCGGTAGAAAATAAAGAACCACGGTAGTTGGGGAACGTGTTGGATAGTTGAATAACGTTATCAGCCACAGTTCTCAACAATTAGAATCGAAAGCCTCTATAGCACAATAAAGACGCAACATTCTACCAGTCATTTAATATGCGAATGAAACTCTGAGAAAGACGATGCGAAATTTAAAGCGGCAAAAACAACCGTAAATACGAATCTTCAACATTACTCACTTCATTTTCTCCAAAGCCATCGCAACCTCTTGCAGCATCATTGATGATTAACGGTCAGTCTCGGTTTCTTTTTGTGTGAGACCTCTGAATTTAGCTACTTCATACAGAGGGGCCAGCTATTTTTAAACGAGAATTTTTTTGAATGCTCGTGAAGTGTTCTGTTTAGTACCTCCGCTAAATTTAGACTGTAACTAACCTGCCAATAGCTATCGCCTTTAAAAATCAGAGAAAATAACTCCAGTCTTTCGCAGACAAGCCAAACATTTTCATTCCTGTAATCGTTCATTATGTTCATTACTTTGTGACAGTTAAAGAAAGACCCAAATATCGATTACTTTAGGCATGGGATTGTTAGTCTCGTTGTCAAGCAATAATGCGTTATTTTATTAAATTAATGTAGTATTTACTGGAGTGGCAAGTATAATATAAAATTATTGTAGTTTTTTGCGCGCAGAATGCATATTTTCGTTCCGCAAAGTGAAATGAGTGTGGTAACGAGTGTGGTAACCGAATGTAGCCCAGGAAAAAGGGTGATCATAATGAAAACGATAAATATTTTTCGCTACCGGTGCTGTGTGTTGTGCACACACGCAGCAAGCCACCCTGTGCTACGTTTCATCGTAACCTCCCCCTGTTCAGTGCAAGTTCGCCAACACTAACAAATTGCCTTAATTCCGGTGGAAAACAACACGTTTAGGAGTCTGCGCAACCTAATGCACCGCATGGCGTTTCACTTGATTAGAACGGAACTTCTTACAGTTGTTGCGCAGTGCATCTGTTAGTGATCCGCTTCTACGGAAATCCCAGAGGGAAAGGAGTATACTGGATACAGAAGACTCTCAGAGCTAACGTCTGTCGAAACTGTTTCACGGAGGGTTGAAGCATTATCAGAACCCACAGAGACATGAATCCACGCCATTTCGATTTGATTGCCAGTGAAAGAGAATATAATAGGAGGCCTGAATACGATCACTAGAGGTAACGCTCGAAGACGATACCTTTCTCGTTCCAAAACATGAGCGGCATAACCTTCCGTACTGCTAGCTGTGTTCGGAACTTATTTTGTTTGGTGATTAGAAATGACATCATTATTCACGCGCTCTCTCTGTTTCTAGTTAGTGATAGCGCAGTCTCGTTTCGTACCCGTGTCGATTCTTGCGATGAAGGCATCACCTACCTGTTAGACAAATTGCAGAAGGTACCCACACGTATCAAAAGATCGCTATTTCGTTTCAGAGTTCAACATAGGGACATCCGCCTTCGATATCTTGTAGAATTGGAAAAATCATGCACAGCGTGGCCTGCTAAACCGTCACCAACGTATACAGTTGCTGCAATACCATACATTGTCACTCGCCAGTTTCCCATCAGAATGGATTTAGTGGCTGCACAGTTTTCTGGGGTTACATCAGCCACCGACACCTGTTTCAAATCGCAGACTTGCAACTATGGCAAACATGCATCACCATAATGAATCTTCATTCTGCGATAAATGCTATTCGCTTTCATATCTTCAGCACATAGAAGCTCCATGCTATTTGTGCAGGTTGCTGAAGTGTCCGTATTCACGCTGTTTTGTGTGTCGGTATTTGTGCTTCTGTACAACGTTGCCACCCTGTCATAGTGTAAGGAAAAAACTTGCTAAAATATAGGATACTAAAGATATTTATCAGTTACTTATTAGTCGTTTACGGCTTTCATTTGGCTCACTCAGATGTACTGACTCTCACGAAGCTCTGTTCTCTGATTTAATATATCTGACAAATATTCTCAGTGACTGCCTAGACAAAATCTGCACAACGCCAATGTCAGAGGAATTCTGCATACTGCTCTGGTAGTGGAGACTGTCAAAGTCAATAAAAAGTACTTTTTCACCATTCTTGTGATTAAAAATCTCTCTCTCTCTCTCTCTCTCTCTCCCTCCCTATACTTGTGTCCATAACTTTCTTTTCATTGGAGACCATGTGCTGAAAACGCTACGCGTGTGCTTAGTATGAAACCTTAAACCACTTTTCTGTATCAAGTATATATGTATATATATGTGAAATAAGAAAGATTTACAGGTAAATCAGACTCTAAAAGGCACAAGGATGCTTCACCAACATCATTACGATCAGAGAGAAATTCTGCAGTTTTGAATACAACGGTTCCTACTATCAGCATTGTTATTTTAACGTTTCTCATGTTAAATCACTCGATCTGTTTTCCCTTCTCCATTTCATTTTTTTTAAAGATATCTGTTGGTAAGCAGAACTTTACTCCCTGTAGTCTCTTTTTCTCCAATACAGCAAGTATTCCCACTTTTCGTGTTTCTGGCATTCGCTGAAGAAGTCACCCTTAACTACTCCAGAATTTAATGATAATAGTTGAATACTCAAGTGCAATGTACTAATACTATGAAAACATCCATTACTATTATATATATGACTTTCGTCGTGTAGTTGATTATTCTTTTTAAACCTTCTCCTGCTCTTAGTCATGGATGCATCAAGTTCATATGTATTTTCTGTTTTATACTCCATTGCTTGAATAGACAGCTCCTTCGGAGAAAACGGCCAAATATTTATAACAAGCAAGAATGCAAATGCCATTTCTGGTAATATCTCTCTCGGGAATTAAATCTATATTTTTTTAATCAGACTGAAGTCACAAACAAAATATTAACAAATAGCAGGACGCAACTCCGTAATTTCGCATCCCTAGCCACGACACCACGGAGAACGCATACAATTCTCAACATTATTATCATTCATCTTATCATCTTCTGAGGGCTTTATCAGCGTGATATATCGATGTATAACATAACATTTACATTCCTAGTTACTTCTAAAAAACAACAGTAGAAAACGCTTGGTAAGACCGTTTACCTTATAGGGACTAACGAAGCAAAATTGTTAGAATAGATGCACAAAATAGCTGCTTATAATAACTAATCTTCATTCACAACAGACTGTTTCGGCATTTATCGCCGTTGTCAAGTCTTTCGGCATTTATCGCCATTATCAAGTACGTCTAGACTGATGTGACGTCAATACTACGTCGTTAGTGAACTCTCTTATAACGGTCACTTGTTCAGTAAAATCGTAAATAATGTAAATGTATTGAAAATAAAATGTTAATTACGGTGTAACAACAGTTTGACAGTTCCACTATATTTTCTATGTCTTATTAAAACAATAACCCTTAGAGGACAGTTGACTAACGACGTCACATCAGTCTAGACATACTTGACAATGGCGATAAATGCTGAAACAGTTAGTCGTGAATAAAGATTAGATATTATAAGCAGCTATTATGGTGGATATGTTCTAATAATCACGTCGTTATCAGACACATATTATGCTGCCGGCCCTTAAGAAGAAAAGAAAGAACTAAAAGCTTTTAGATGTCTCACTTTTCCCCCATGTTTAGTCCAAACATAATATCTCAGAGCATATCAACCAACTCTGAAACGTTGTTTCGGAACTGTTGTTCTGCTCATTTTCCTGAGATAAATACAGCAGTGATTTCTTAGTGAAAAAGTTTACGTTCTTGTAGATAGAGTTTGTGGAAAGTAATTCAGATTATGATGTTCCTGACAGACTCATTTATGCTTTGTGCAGTCGAATGCCTAAATGTTGACGTGAATATGAAAATGAACCTTAGAGGCGTAACACCAAACGTTTTAGCAACTACACAGTCACATCAGTGTTCTGACTCCAAAATCAGAAAATTTTATGTGTCAAGCATAAAAAAATACTTCTCTATTAAACTGCCGTATCTACTAATTGTTAGGCGTCTGATGTCCGTCATGATTTTCCATACACCGTTCAGAAGGTCTCATCTATGGAATACGCACCTTTTGTTTAAAGTATTGAAATGTTTCCTGTAGCTTTCATCTAAATGATCCACATTCCATATAGTGCTGTAGGCATTCCACGATAGTTTCGAAGGGAGTGTCAGACTTACACTTCCCCGTATTGCCATCTGTCGCTACAAAAGTACAGAATCTACGGGAAGGGAAATCGATCTTTACAGACGTAGGAGGGTTCTTACTGTTAACAGGAATAAATTATATGCAGGAAACCAGCACGTACACGGTGCAACCCAGTTAGAGGTATTATGTCGTCTACATTGCTTAGCTAGACACTATACAATAGTTTTCGATGGAAATTGACATTTCGTAATTTGATAAAAAGCCTTATGTAAAACGTCGACCAATTTCGCTTGAGAAAGTTATTCATACGCTTTTTATTGGAAGTATAGTGCACTAAATGAATTAAACATCTGCTTTAACCATAAGGATAATGAGACACGTAAATTAGTGCTGTCTTAAACTTTGTTCACACAGAGAAATATTTTTTAAAACTGAATTCACGAATAACAACCAAAGAATGAATTTATTTAGAGAAGTTTATTGATAGTTGCAGAACCAGAACTACTGCTGTATACACTCGAGTCTCATTTCCTACAAACATTTGCCGCTGATATTAGGCAGGTGCATGACCAAATAAATTTTTCTATACGCCTTTATTCTCTAAAAGATTACCTATAGCTGAGGCTGCCGATTGTCTATATCCTCGTACCCTACTCTACACACATTACCAAACCTAAATCACTTAAACGAAGAGTAACTCAGTTTTGATAGCTCTTACACTTCCGAAAACCACTGACATAGCCTTAGTCGATGTCTTCCTTAGAAATAGCATGCGTTTGTAATATTTCTGTGAAAAATGAGTGAATACTTATTTGCTGGTTTCCAGTTGTGGTATATTCTACTTCGTTACCTATCTGACATACTTGACCAGGATAATACCGAATTCTAATATTTTTTGAAAAATAGTAAAAAATGTATTCTGCGCCACACATTGTACCACATTGTTAGAAAATAAGATGTTAGAATTTAATAAATAAAACAATTTTAATGGAAATTTCGATTAAACTTATGATGGGTGTTGTCAAACATGTTTTAAACTGTTCTCAAGGTTGTACAAATTCTCATGACGTTGTTAACTGTGAGTCTTAAACTGTTCTGTTATTACTTCTGTACTGTCTTTCGTAAAACTAAACCAAATTTTCCTTTGTAAGAAACAAATGGACTCTGTTGTCGCCATGAATGAGCATTTATTGTTAGAATTTAATAAATAAAACAATTTTAATGGAAATTTCGATTAAACTTATGATGGGTGTTGTCAAACATGTTTTAAACTGTTCTCAAGGTTGTACAAATTCTCATGACGTTGTTAACTGTGAGTCTTAAACTGTTCTGTTATTACTTCTGTACTGTCTTTCGTAAAACTAAACCAAATTTTCCTTTGTAAGAAACAAATGGACTCTGTTGTCGCCATGAATGAGCATTTATTATACTGAAGTATATACGAATTAATGTCTGTCACCTTCTTTTTTAAAAAATCCATAGCGGTTATACACAATGTTGTCAACAAACTACTGTTTAGAGGAAAGAGTGTTACTGGAACTGTGGAAAACTGAGCTTGTTGACAGGTTAGGTATAATCTGTGTAACTTTTAGCATGGAAAGTACTAGGTGTCTTTGAAATTAATGGTAATACTATATAACGACATTGTACGAATAAAGCTTCTGCTTTGTGAGATTATATAACTGTCAAGTATTACGTTCGCATGTCGCATTTTACATGGAAAGAGATGTCGGTAATATAAATGACAATTCGATGCAGATGATGGAATATACCTAATGCTGTACAGATCTTGAAGGAAAATCCTTATTACTCATAATATGCGCCTAGAAATAAATAATTTGCTTGATATTTATGTAACTTTAACTATTGAATTTTGTTTAAACAATAAATATTACACAATCCATTGTTCGTGTATCTTTGTTGGAATCATCCCTATGACCTTCCTTACTTACATGCAATGTTGAGACAAGACCTCAGAACAAGCGTTGCCTTCCTGGAAGTGCGTCGTCCGTGGTGGAAGGAGTCTTTATTAAAAATATTTGGCCAGCGAAACAAGTGTTTTCAGAAGGAATTTTCACTCGCAGTGGAGTGTGCACTGATTTGAACCTGGACTCTTTGCCTATCTCGGGATACAGCACTACCACCTGTGCTACCCAAGAGCGACTCACAGCATTACTTGCACCAGGGAGTTTCAAGAGAGCTGCTATGGTAATATGCTATCATCAAACTGTGTGAAATATTCTGAGTTAAATCACATTTTTCTCCGCAGTGTCTCATCCACTAAGAGCATGTGACACTGTTCGTGGTGTCGAGTGTATCGGATTTGTACGTTAATCTGGGAGAGACCCTTCGTTCTAATCTAAAAGAATGGGCTATGTGCCGCCACCACATTTCAACCTCTTCCTTCTTCCACTCATTATTATCAACAAAATATACTCGACAACACATTCCATGAGCCAATGTCACGGATATCTACACGAGAACATCAAGAGACGGCACACGCAGTTGATAAAGACAAGTATCCAGAGCGTGCGAATAAAGGAAAACTTTCGATGTAGACGCCAGTGCCCCCAGGGTGCTTCCCACTCGATATTTCATTAACGTTACTTCATATTTTATAATAAACTAATTTTCAATTATCATAGTCTCAAAACGATCAGTACTCCTCCCAACCATGTTACTTAGTACTCATGAATCAGTTCGTCCCTATGAGCTGTCAACGTACAAAATTCATATAAATTCGTACGTCCTGTTACACCGGGTAAAAAGTAAATTACGAGGTCGGAGACAAGGCTTGTAAGACTAGATCCTCAAGACCTCCAATAACGCGGTGCCTCATTAGTTTTATTTCTCTTTAAATTTGATTCCAAAGCAATTTCTGAATTAAATAATGTCCTTTAGAGGAAACATACAGTAACGGCACATTTAAAAACGGACATCGATGTCGATTTTACTCTACAAGTAGCGACATTACTATGACGCAATAGCTTGCCTCAGTGCTCTTGTGAATCTCTCACGCAGTACCGCCATGTGCGTCATAATGAATGCTCCTTTCGGGAAGGAGGCTCTTGCTTTTGTAGCCATAGATCTTACCATCTGACCTATGCATACATTATAGTACTTCTCTCTTTCTACCCAAATTCCACATAATGCTCTCCTGCATACCTTGTTACAGTTCCTACGTAGAGATAAAGGCATAGCTTAACTACAGTTCAGAGGTATTTTCCAAACCATTTTACTCCGCAACGTATGCATCAGTATCTATTGTTGTTGTAGTGCCGGCCGGGGTGGCCGAGCAGTTCTAGGCGCTACAGTCTGGAACCGTGCGACCGCTACGGCCGCAGGTTCGAATGCTGCCTCGGGCATGGATGTGTGTGATGTCCTTAGGTTAGTTCGGTTTAAGTAGTTCTAAGTTGTAGGGAACTGATGACCTCAGATGTTAAGTCCCATAGTGCTCAGGGCCATTTTTGTTGTTGTAGTCTTCAGTCCGAAGAAGCTCTCGGCACTAGAATACCCTGCGGAAGCCTCTTCACCTCTGAGCAGATACAACAACCCACCTCTGTTTGGGCTAGCTTACTGTTTTGAAGACTTTTTGTCTCTCTAGAATTTTTACCGTCCACACTTGCTTCCATTATAAAATTCTCGATTCCTTGATGCCTCAGCATGTGTTCTATGAACCGATGCCTCTTTTAAGTTAAGCTGTGCGATAAATTTGTTTTTCCCTACTTTGATTCAGTAACTCCTCATTACTTATCCGATCAATCCATCCAATCTCCAGCATTTTTCTATGGCATCTCATCCGAAAAGCTTCTGTTTTGTTCTGTTTATCTTCCACGTTTCAGTTTTGTACAAGGCTACACTCCCTACAAATAACTTCAGAAAATACTTTTTAACATTTAAATTTATATTCGATGTTAAGATATTTCTCTTCTGCAGAAAAGCTTTTTTTTCTGTTGCCAATCTGCAGTTTATGCCCTCCCTACTTGAGCCATCGTCAATAATTATTCCTCCCAAATAGTAAAACTCATCTACAGCCTGCAGAGTCTCATTTCATAATCTAATTCCCTCAGCATCGCAGTTTTTAATTCGACTGCATTCCAGTACCCCTGTTTTACTTTTGTTGATATTAGTCTTATAATCCCTCTTCAAGACACTATCCATTCAGTTCAATCGCTCTTCTAAATCCTTTGCCGTCCCTGAAAGAATTACTATGTATTCGGCGAACCGCGAGTTTTCTATTTCTTCTCTCTGAACTTTAACTGAATATACCTTCTTGGAAATTCTGAAGATAAGACTGCTATTTAACATCATATACATATAGAGATTGAACCAAAACTCCTCAGACAAAGTTTCGGAAGTTGTTCATAGATATTTTCTTAGTATTTTGGTATAAGGGATCGGTGGTCTCTGGTGATTCGTTACAGAGTAATTGTATTTCGGTTGGTTTCTTATCGCCATTTACCTTTGTATCTGCGTTGTACTGAAAATATCTGTACAATATTAAGGATGTCTACCACATGCACTTGTGTTGTGTCTTGTTTGGAAACAAACTCTTTCTATACACTCAATGTACAAGGTGACAATTGTTGAACTATATGAAAGGAGATCGTCATAACTTCTGAACGGTTTGCACGATTGGTCGCGGGGCACGATGGGAATTAGTATGCGCATGCGCAAGCGCATTGTTGTTGTCGGCCATTTGTACGTGAAAATGTCACAGTACAGCGCGCATGAGCGCATAGCGCTCGTGAAGGCCAACTATGCGAGCAATAACAGCCCAACTACGGCCCAAAGGAAGTAACCGAGTTCAAGCTAAAGACAACCAGTCCAAGTGTGTTAACAGTAAAGAATTTGATTCGCAAGTCTGAGTGAACGGGTAGTGTTCGTGATGACAATTTTGGCAATGTCGGTCTTCCAAAAAGACCTGAAAACATCGATAAGACACGCGCTGAGTTTCAAACAAGCCCCAAGAAATCGATCAGACGAGCTGCACAAAAGGTGGGAATCAAGTGGGAGACACTGCGACAAATTTTTGTTCAAGACCTACATCTCTTCCCACACAAAATACAAACCTGTCAGCCATTAAGCCCCAGGGCCATGGAACAGCGTCTGTGTTTCGCCAACGCTATTGTCCACAGAATTAACGAACAGGACTTTGATATGGATAAGGTTTGGTTTAGCAACGAAGCCCACTTCCATTTGGATGGGTTCGTCAATAAGCAAAATTGGCGCATTTGGGGGACTGAGAATCCGCATTTCGCCATCGAGAAGTCTCTTCACCCTCAATGGGTGACTGGGTGGTGTGTAATGTCCAGTCAAGGGAAAATCGGTGCAATATTCCTTGATGGTACGTGAAGGTTTGGGAAGATGATTTCATCCCCTTTATCTAAGGTGACCCTGATTTCGACAAGATGTGGTTCATGCAAGACAGAGCTCGACTCCATCGAAGTAGGAGAGTGTTTGACGTCCTTGAGGAGCATTCTGGGGACCGCATCCTGGCGCTAGGGTACCCAGAGGCTACTGGTGTGGGCCTTGATTGACCGCCATATTCTCCGGACCTGAACACATGCGACTCCTTTTTGTGGGATAAGTTAAAGACAAGGTATACAGCAATAACCTCAAAACCACTGCTGAGCTGAAAATAGCCTTTCAGGAGATCATCGACAGCATCGATGTTCCGACACATGAGCGGGTTATGGAGAATTTCGCTATTCGTCTGCGCCACAACATCGCCAAGGATCGCAGGTATATCGAACATTGTTTGTTGTTGTGGTCCTCAGACCTGAGACTGGTTTCATGCAGCTCTCCATGCTACTCTATCCTGTGCAAGCTTCTTCATCTCCCAGTACCTACTGTTCCTACATCCTTCTGAATCTGCTTAGTGTATTCATCTCTTGGTCTCCCTCTACGATTTTTACCCTCCACGCTGCCCTCCAATACTAAATTGGTGATCCCTTGATGCCTCAGAACATGTCCTACCAACCGATCCCTTCTTCTGGTCAAGTTATGCCACAAACTTCTCTTCTCCCCAATCTTATTCAATACTTCCTCATTAGTTATGTGATCTACCCATCTAATCTACAGCATTCTTCTGTAGCACCACATTTCGAAAGCTTCTATTCTCCTCTTGTCCAAACTATTTATCGTCCATGTTTCACTTCCATACATGGCTACACTCCATACAAATACTTTCAGAAATGACTTCCTGACACTTAAAACTATACTCGATGTTAACAAATTTCTCTTCTTCAGAAACGCTTTCCTTGCCATTGCCAGTCTACATTTTATATCCTCTCTACTTCGACCATCATCAGTTATTTTGCTCCCCAAATAGCAAAACTCCTTTACCACTTTAAGTGTCTCATTTCCTAATCTAATTCCCTCAGCATCACCCGACTTAATTCGACTACATTCCATTATCCTCGTTTTGCTTTTGTTGATGTTCATCTTATATTCTCCTTTCAAGACACTGTCCATTCCATTCAACTGCTTTTCCAAGTCCTTTGCTGTCTCTGACAGAATTACAATGTCATCGGCGAACCTCAAAGTTTTTATTTCTTCTCCATGGATTTTAATACCTACTCCGAACTTTTCTTTTGTTTCCTTTACTGCTTGCTCAATATACAGATTGAACAACATCGGGGAGAGGCTACAACCCTGTCTTGCTCCCTTCCCAACCGCTGCTTCCCTTTTATGTCCCTCGACTCTTATAACTACCATCTGGTTTCTGTACAAATTGTAAATAGCCTTTCGCTCCCTGTATTTTACCCCTGCCACCTTTAGAATTTGAAAGAGAGTATTCCAGTCAACACTGTCAAAAGCTATCTCTAAGTCTACAAATGCTAGAAACGTAGGTTTGCCTTTCCTTAATCTTTCTTCTAAGATAAGTCGTAAGGTCAGTATTGCCTCACGTGTTCCAGCGTTTCTACGGAATCCAAACTGATCTTCCCCGAGGTTGGCTTCTACTAGTTTTTCCATTCGTCTGTAAAGAATTCGTGTTAGTATTTTGCAGCTGTGACTTATTAAACTGATACTTCGGTAATTTTCACATCTGTCAACACCTGCTTTCTCTGGGATTGGAATTATTATATTCTTCTTGAAGTCTGAGGGTATTTCGCCTGTTTCATACATCTTGCTCACCAGATGGTAGAGTTTTGTCAGGACTGGCTCTCCCAAGGCCGTCAGTAGTTCCAATGGAATTTTGTCTACTCCGGCGGCCTTGTTTCGACTCAGGTCTTTCAGTGCTCTGTCAAACTCTTCACGCAGTATCGTATCTCCCATTTCATCTTCATCTA
The DNA here is from genome assembly GCF_021461385.2 of Schistocerca piceifrons. Lineage (NCBI taxonomy): Eukaryota > Metazoa > Arthropoda > Insecta > Orthoptera > Acrididae > Schistocerca > Schistocerca piceifrons. Next base: position 150,369,802 of record NC_060149.1, on the reverse strand, counting down.
CATCCTCTTTCATTTCCATAATATTGTCCTCAAGTACATCGCCCTTGTATAGACCCTCTATATACTCCTTCCACCTTTCTGCTTTCCCTTCTATGCTTAGAACTGGGTTTCCATCTGAGCTCTTGATATTCATACAAGTCGTTCTCTTATCTCCAAAGGTCTCTTTAATTTTCCTGTAGGCAGGATCTATCTTACCCCTAGTGAGATAAGCCTCTACATCCTTACATTTGTCCTCTAGCCATCCCTGCTTAGCCATTTTGCACTTCCTGTCGATCTCATTTTTGAGACGTTTGTTTTCCTTTTTGCCTGCTTCATTTACTGCATCGAACATGTCATACCCTAAATCCGAATATCTGTAGTGACGTTTACCTGTTGAATAAAGTGTGTAAACGCTGTAGTTTGTAACTAATTTTTTTTCATATATTTCAATAATTGTATCATTGTATATGTGTTGCACTGAAAATATCAGTACAATATTAAGGATGTCTACGATATTCACTTTTTGTCTTGTTTGGAAACAAACTTGTGCTGTTCGCTCATTGTACTTGCCCTTGACAACATAACGCACACTTTCCCTTTCGCCCTCTATCTTACTTTTAGTACTGCTAGGTTCTGTCTCTGCTTTGTGTGTCTGAAAATGTTATTTGTGCGTTAAAAGTGATATACCGGAAAGCGAATTGGTTTAAAGAGGAACAGTTGGCCGATATGCACATTGAGTATTAAATTCAATGGACAGCGACACAGAGGTGTCATACCGAGCTGTTCCCACAACGACAGCAACCACGTCATACCTCGTTCGCAGACGAGGCTTGTTGTATTACTGTATGTCTTTGTTGTATGTTTGGATGATTGCATATTACTGGATTTATCACTGCTGTGACGGTATTTTCGTAGAAACAAAGGTAATGAGACAACAAACCCAAACAATCGTATTTACGTCATTACGCTGTAACGAGCCACCGAAGACCACGGGTCCCTAGCACTAAAAAAATCAGAGAATATCCCTGAACAACTTCTGAAATTTCGCTCAGTTTCTCTCCATATCCTCGTCCTGATCTCTGTTGTCATTGCCTCTACAACATCTTAGATGTTCTAAGAGTTTGCACATCAGGAAATGGCGAAATAAACATTTTATCCTTAAAGTAACCCCACAAAAAAGTCAAGCGAGATTACGTCTGTTGAAAGCGGAAGTTGTGATGGACCGTCCCCATCGATCCATCTACTTGAGAAAGTTTCACCTAAGAAGTGGCGAACAAACAACCTCCAGTCCACACTGGTGGTTGTTCGTTCGCCACTACTTAGGTGAAACTTTTCCAAGTACATGGATCAGTAGGTGCATCACCTTGTTGAAACTCTGCCCATAGTTGAAATTCCTGTAACTGGGATTGAACGCAAAGCGTGTAGAAGTGTGTCCATAAAACTTCAGGAGTAAAACTAATATTTGCAAGATAAACGTAAGGACTTGTGAAAGTGTATCGGTAACAGACTTCATGAGTTAAGCTACCATTTTCAACAAACAGCTTAGCTATATCTCTCATAGTTCCTAAGAAACCAATTTCTGTGATCAGGGAAAGAATTTATGCTCGCCATGTATAATAATAATCTCAATGCGAAATATTCCTTTTAAGTTTCCTGAGCATTTCTGCTAAACTTTCTTGTGAGTAAGATCCCGTAAGATCCTAGCGGCGCATATCTGAATTGGTTCGCTGTTCGCTGTCTGCTGTCATGCCTATTTCATAAGGACTCAAAATGATGGAGCAGTGTTCTAGAATTGGTCGCACTAGCCTCTCGTATCGAATTTCCTTGCCAATGCACTGCATTTTCCCATAACCCTTCAAAAAAACCAAGCTAACCATTCGCCTTCCCTCCAACAGATTTTGCGTGTCCGCCTTGTTCCATATCGCTTCTTAGCCCTGCCCCTATGTATGCAAAAGCATTTCCGCACAGTCTCTGCAGATTCTACAGAGACACTGTGGTATGGGGACTTCGAAAAATGGCTGGGAGCTTCTGGCAGACTGTATCGTAACAGACGCACTGAACGCTATGCATATAGTAGGTGAACAACGTCAGCAGGAATTGCTTAAACGCCAATATAACCACAGGGATAACAATCCGGAAATGCACTCATCAGAGCCATGTTAATTAGCTTTTCATTGGTTTAAGCGTGCCCCATTTAAAATTGCTTTAGGGAACCACAAATCTCATTCTAATCATACAAGACGCATACGTTTTCTACAACACTAATTGCTTAAGATAGTTACACTACTGGCGATTAAAATTGCTACACCACGAAGATGACGTGCTATAGACGCGAAATTTAACCGACAGAAAGAAGATGCTGTGATATGCAAATGATTTAGCTTTTCAGAGCATTCACACAAGGTTGGCGCCGGTGGCGACACGTACAACGTGCTGTCATGAGGAAAGTTTCCAACTGATTTCTCATACACAAACAGCAGTTGACCGGCGTTGCCTGGTGAAACGTTGTTGTGATGCCTCGTGTAAGGAGGAGAAATGCGTACCATCACGTTTCCGACTTTAATAAAGGTCGGATTGTAACCTATCGCGATTGCGTCTTATCGTATCGCGACATTGCTGCTCGCGTTGGTCGAGATCCAATGACTGTTAGCAAAATATGGAATCGGTGGGTTCAGGAAGGTAATACGGAACGCCGTGCTGGATCACAACGGCCTCGTATCACTAGCAGTCGAGATGACAGGCATCTTATCCACATGGCTGTAACGGATCGTGCAACCACGTCTCGACCCCTGAGTCAACAGATGGGGACGTTTGCAAGACAACAACCATCTGAACGAACAGTTCGACGACGTTTGCAGCAGCATGGATTATATCAGCTCGAAGACCATGGCTGCGGTTACCCTTGACGCTGCATCACAGACAGGAGCGCCTGCGATGGTGTACTCAACGACGAACCTGGGTGCACGAATGGCAAAACGTCATTTTTTCGGATGAATCCAGGTTCTGTTTAAAGCATCATGATGGTCGCATCCGTGTTTGGCCACATCGCGGTGAACGCACATTGGAAGCGTGTATTCGTCATCGTCATACTGGCGTATCACCCGGGGTGATGGTATGGGGTACCATTGGTTACACGTCTCTGTCACCTCTTGTTCGTATTGACGGCACTTTGAACAGTGGATGTTACATTTCAGATGTGTTACGGCCCGTGGCACTACCGTTCATTCGATCCCTGCGGAACCCTACATTTCAGTAGGATAATGCGCGACCGTATGTTGCAGGTCCTGTACGGGCCGTTCTGGATACAGAAAATGTTCGACTGCTGCCCTGGCCAGCACATTCTCCAGATCTCCCACCAATTGAAAACGTCTGGTCAGTGGTGGCCGAGCAACTGGCTCGTCACAATACGCCAGTCACTACTCTTGATGAACTGTGGTATCGTGTTCAAGCTGCATGGGAAGCTGTACCTGTACACGCCATCCAAGCTCTGTTTGACTCAATGCCCAGGCGTATCAAGGCCGTTATTACGGCCAGAGGTGGTTGTTCTGGGTACTGATTTCTCAGGATCTATGCACCCAAACTGCGTGAAAATGTAATCACACGTCAGTTATAGTATAATAGATATGTCCAATGAATACACGTTTATCATCTGCATTTCTTCTTGGTGTAGCAATTTTAATGGCCAGTAGTCTAAACCATTCATGCGCTGTCAGGACTAGCATGTTCCATCCATTACTAATCTCTTCCTTTAACACTAAATAAGCCACGAGTCGATAGTTAAGAGGAATACAGAATGCTGAAGAAGTAAGTTACTGGTTATGTGGCATCTCAACCAGTGTAGAAGATTATTTAAACCTGACGTTCTCTCTGCACATCTGCATTTGTCAAGATCCCAGCAACAGTGTCCTTTCGAAATCCTCCTCTTCAGACAGCCTTACATAATCAGTGGTAGCGTTAGCCAATAAGGAGCCGGCACATCCCTTCGTCTTACTCAAGCCTTTAGTATTCATACTCATATCAACATGCTTCTGTACGAGACAAAAAAAAATTTCGCCAGGCAACATGCTGGAACACAGCCCTCATTAGCCTCCGAGTAACGAAGCTAAATACCCTTTTTATAGTAAAGAGAACATTCGCAATTCAAGTGTCGGCTTGCCATTTTTCCATTTTATGGTCCGACGGTTGACACCGTATTTTTAGCAGCAAGCAAGGAGGCGGTGTAGCCAGCCGTTACGTCTGTCTGCACGGAATCAGGGCCCCCTGATGGCGACAGCTTCTCGTTCCTTTGTAATCCTCGGACGACGCTTTCGCTTTTCCACTCACGCTGCTGAACGTGATTTTCTCCTCCTAGGGCCTGAACCGGCAATTTCTCTTAGCTAAAAGGACTTATTACATTCCAAGAAAATTTATTTACTACTCGCACAACTTTTTGGTATACCTACAAATGCGAACTTCAGTGTTTTGGTAAGTCGAAGTTTTCTGTAACATTGTAAGTGGTTTTCTGCTAACAATTCTCCTAAGTTAACTTTAATTAATCACTTGACCTTTTTCACACATTACATCTTTGTAAATCATATCCTACGAAATAAATAGATACCGAGAAATCACTAATTCGAAAATCTGTGTTCTGCTGTTGTGACTAAATTATTTCCAGATAACAACAAGAGCTACGAACTGAATATAGCGAAATGGGGCTTTTCTTACCTTTAACGCACGCACAGCCTTCCGAACGCCGGGAAAAAATTGTTTGCACGACTGCTCCCCACGAAATGACTTTTGGCGTTGCCGCACCAGATATCCTGATCTCCCTCCACTTTTGTGTGCGATATCGCAATACAGAGCCCTTTGTCGCCAGCGTCAGCTGAGAAAACAATTGGACATCGGATCCGGCGTCGCTCTGTCGCTTTGAATGCTGCCGTACACCGCGGCGTCGATACGGTGCGGAGGCGAAATGTTGACAACGCCGCCGCCAAATTCAGTATTTGTTTTTGCAGTTAGCCTTTCGGTTTCCGTGAGGCCACATTTCATAGAACTAATTCATCACACACAGGTTTAAAAAGTGGTTAGCTTGGAAAATGCTACAAGGTTTTACGTTTGTTCACAAACTGAATCTGTTCGTTGCTGTTTTTTAAAAGACACTCAATCCTCACAAACCGTGTTCGTCTCCTATTTATTGATGTTAATGTTTCTATGGCTTAAAATGAAAGCATGCTACGACATAATGTTCTTCCAAGCACAATAGCACCTCGCTGCTACGAGGAACAGGAAACTATCGTACGATTCATTATCCGAACCATATGAGAAACGCTACGAGTAAAACCTTAGCTGCAGTTTGTTCCCGGAAAAAAACAAACTGGACTTGGGACGACATACATGAAAATCAAACAACCCATCGTGTTGTCTTTGTCTCGCGGAAGCCTGCGACAGTTGAAGCTATTCCTGCAAAATGGAAATATCAGAATCTCAGAGTTCTTTACCTTCTTGTCTTCACACAAATTTACGCCTGTGTCGGTCTTACGTAGGTCGCCATAAGAGGAGAAGATACAATTTTTCATAGAGAGATATCCGTAGGCATTCGATATTTCACAGATGAAATCTATGTGCTGCAATTTGGACATCTGATTTTCACTGGTAACTCGCTAACAACAGGGATACACGAGGAGTACGCCTCATGAGCTGTTAAGTCGTTAAGTAGATGATCATTAGTCATTTATGGAATATGCATTCAATTTTCAGTGAAATAATTTTAATTTTAATTGTAAAGAACTTCTTAAATCAAAATTGCTCCTTCCTTATCCGGAATAAGTTAAAGAAACCAACACATGTAACAGTGTGTTTCTTTTTTATAAAAGTACTCCTCGAACGACGTTATAATACACGTATATTAATCAAACTTCTTTATTTCACTCGGTATACGCTGGTATACAGGCCTCTTTCGGAAACCACTCTTGGCCCTTCCTCTGCAAACTTTCGTACTTTTTTTACACGGCACCATTTCGGTATCCGTTATGAGGCCATTTGAGGTTGGTTCACGTAGATTTGTCTCCCACAACGCACTAACGCGTTCATTGTACTGTCTGGTATCACTGCGCTGCCTCACAATCTGAGGTACGGAAAATGGAAGAGGAGCAAGAACTGCTGATTGGCACAGTACTGTCTGGCCAAGAACACCTCCTTCGCATGTCCCAGCCATATAGAAAAAAAAATGCAACACCATCAATTTACTTCTGATAAGAAATTTGATGCAACTTCACTTTCGTCAGTTTATCGCAACAACATTTGCTGCGCCTTGAGATACTACTGCCACTCACTGCTACCTTGCCCACATTCATTTATCTCGGTAGGTACATAGAAAAGTGCAGACTGGCGGCAAATACGATTCTGTACCCTGTTCAGGGACGCACAGTTTTCTCAATCGACAAGAAATGGATATCCAGGTGTACTAAGAAGAAAAGATACAGATAAGTGCATTGCTGCTTAATTAATTACTAACATGAGCGTCGTAAGTACCTAGCTGTACGTGTCACCCACATTTTGCAAATTAAACAAATTAATTTATGCAATAAAATCAAAACATTAGTGCACACCATTTTCTATTTATTACTTGTCTCACAACATTTCAGGAAAATTGTTGGATGTCCAAAAGTTGAAGCAACAATATTTCAGGACATCTGTCAGTTTTCCGAAAGCTTCATTGGAAAATCGTCACACTTGAAAAATTTTAAATGTCGCAGGTGTACTCTTCGCTACAAACTGTGTAAACACCAACATGAACGTTGTCATCATATATTTTTCATAGAATGTTGACTAAAGATCTTTTTCAGACTTCGCAACTTACTTCCATGTTTAGTCACACGTATCTTGATACGTGCCACCTGCTTCCAAATGCCACCTTACAAATAGACTGTTCCTTAAGAAGAGGAATTAAGCAGAGTGCTTCCTTAGTCCGTCTCATTTTGATTACCGTTCATTTTATTCAACTAACATTTTTTTATTTGGCTTTTTATTCAAGAACACACATACGATGTATGTTTTTAAACAGAAGCAATTTTTGAGAAGGGAGAGAGAAAGGGTTGTAGAGTATCTCCGAAGTTATTAAATCCGTGCAATGAGAAACTTGTGAAGGAAACCAGGGAAAAATTTGAACAGGGGAATAAGGTCCAGAGAGAGAAAATGAAATCTTTGAGGTTCGCCTATGACATTTTAATTCTGTCATAGGCACCAAACAACTTGGAAGATCAATTGAAAGAATTGGAGAGTGTCTTGAAACGAGGTTTTAAGATGATAATCAACAAAACTAAAAACAGATTAATGGAATGTAATAGAATTAAAACAGGCGATACAGAAGAGACTAGATTAGAAAATGAGAGACGAAAAATAGTGGACAAGCTCATTTACTCGAGCAGAGAATTGACTGACGATGGCTGAAGTAGAAGATATAAAATGCAGACTGGCAATAACAAGAAAAGAATTCCTGAAAATGAGAAATCTGTTAACATCGATTACTAATTGAAGTTTGATGTTTTTCTAGAGGGTAGGCTTGTTTGGAAGTGACATGTGGACGATAAACTGTTCAGGCGACAAGAGGATAGAATACATTGGAGGAAATTAGTGTAAAGAAACGTAGTTATTTTTGAAAAAAACATGTTTATTTACGTATTTGGTAATGCACGTATTTTTCCCGTGCAGTTAGCAATCAAACAAAACAAAATATATTCTCATTCCACCATTAAAATTAGGATGAGTACTTAAAAATTGAAAAAAGGCAGTCTTCCGTTTAGGATGGGGCGGAAGTTGGTATATAGACCGGTCCGCTAGATAACGCGCACAGTGGAGAATGTCAACAGTTCGTTACAGTTAGAGTCTTGAGGTGTGTCTTCTAACGTCATATGGCAGCTATTGTGATAATGCTGAGTGGAAATCCTCTATGGCGTGAAGAGCAAGCGAATAGTAACGCGTACAAAGAAATGATCCTGTCTAATAGCCAAATTACTAATAAATTATGGCATTCCAATTGTGTTATTGATAATATTGTCGGATTATGCGCACAGTAGGGCACAAATGGCAAAACACGAAAACTGTCAGCATCAGATCTTCGTTTGATTCTGTGTAAAACGAAAGTCAAATCGTGGCTAATTTGAGGTTATCAGTTACTTCCAGAGGCATTAAATAAATCCTGGCATTCCAGAAACGGCTCCATAAGCTACCTTTAGGTAATTTACATAAGAAGGTTCGACTGAAGTGTGAGGAAGAACATATGTCGTGGGCAGTAGAATGCATCAGAGTAATTTTCAGTTAAGAGAAGAAGTTTAATTTGAATGGACCAGATGATTTTCAGTATGACTGGTGTGATCTCCGTACAGAAGAACACGTTCGGCTAAGCAGAAACTGGCGGTGGCAGCATTTTGTACTAAAGGCACGTCAAACATAACAACATAGCATGGTTGCATCCCAAAATTAAGTCCTATGGTTATACAGAAATGCTGTAAATTTAATTGGTTTGTATGAATGAGGAATTTGACGATAATAAATGACTATTCCAAACAATAACGTTGGTATTCACAGATGTGCCAAGAAAAAGTCGTGGTTTCAGGATAAAGTAATTCCGTTTCTGAGCTGCCCATGGAGAAGTCCGGATTTAATTCCCATGGAGAATCTGTGGGGAATCCTAGTATGGCGTGTTTATCGCAATGGACGACAGCCTGAGACTGTGGCCAGCCGAAAACTGCAATTCGAATGGAGTGGACCTCAATCTCGGAACAAGAGATCACTGCCCTTATGTAATCAATGCGTAAGAGTATTTTCGCACTTATTAAGAACAATAGAGGTTCGATTAAATACTAGGTCCTAATTGTGATCTATTTACTGTATACGTTAGGTTATTCTGATAATTCGTAAGTGCCTTGACATCAATTTCTACCCATAATGTTGTCTCATTTCTTTAAATTTCTGAAGTAAAAATGCTAATGGTAAAAAATAAGAATGCATTTTGTTTTATTTTGTTGTAAACTGTACGGGAAAAATGGGTGCAGTACCAAATACGTAAATAAACATGTTTTTCCTCAAATAACTGCGTGCTTTTATACAAATTTCCACCACTGTAGTGCGAAATTCGGTGCTACAGCAGAATGCAGAAGAAGATGGATAGATCGGATAGCTAATGAGGTGATACTGAATGGAATGGGGAAAAAAAGAAATTTATGTCAGAACTTGATTACAAGAATGGATCACTTCACACGAGATATCCTTGGTATCAAAGAATCGTCAATTTGGAAATGGATGGAAGGGTGTGGGGTAAAAGTTGCAGAGAGACTCCAAGGCCTGACTAGAACAAGTGGCTTCAAAGACAATGAGATGACAAAAAGTCAAGAGATAGCGATATGAACATGTGCAAATGGCGGTAATACCGTGCACACTCGGTATAAAAGGGCAGTGCATTGGCGAAGCTGTCATTTGTACTCAGGCGATTTATGGGAAAAAAATTTCCGACGTGATTATAGCTGCAAGATGGGAATTAAGACTTTGAACGCGGAATGGTACTTGGAGATAGACGCATGGGACATTCCATTTGGGAAATCGTTAGCGGATTCAATATTCCGAGATTCACAGTGTCAAAAGTGTGCCCAGAATACCAAATTTCAGACATTATCTCTCCCCACGGACAATGCATTGGCCGACGGCCCCCATTTAACGACCGAGAGCAGCGGCGTTTGCATAGAGTTGTCCGTGCTAAGGGACAACAAACACTGCGTGAAATAACCGCAGAAATCAATGTGGGACGTACGACGAGAGTAGTGGGCTATGGCAGCAGAATACTGGTACGAGTGATTTGCTAACAGCACGAAATCGTCTGCAGCGTCTCTCCTGGGCTTGTGACCGTAACGGTTAGACCCAAACGAATGGAAAACTATAGCCTGGTCGGATGAGTCCCGATTTCAATTGGTAAGAGCCAATAATAGCGTCTGAGTGTGGTGCAGATTCCACGAAGCCATGGACCCATGTTGTCAAGGCGCTGTGCAAGTTTGTTGTGGTTCCATAATGGTATGGGCTGTCTTTGCATGGAATGGACTGGGTCCTCTGGTCCAACTGAACCGATCATTATCTAGAAATTGTTATGTTCAGCTACTTGGAGACCATTTTCAGCCACTCATGTACTTCATGTTCCCAAACAACTATGTCACCGGACCAAAGTTGTTCACGATTGGTTTGAAAAACATTCTGGACAGTTCGAGCAAATGATTTGGCCACCCAGATCACACGACGTGGATCCTATCGAACACTTATGGGGCATAATCGAGAGTTCAGTTCGTGCACAACATTCTGCATCGTCAACAATTTCGCAATTACGGTCGGCTAGAGAGGCAACATGGGTTAATACTTCTGCAGGGCACTTCCAACGACTTGAGTCCATGCCAAGCCGTGCTGCTGCACTATGCTGGCAAACGGAGGTCCGACACGATGTTAGGAGGTATTCCATAAGTTTTGTCACCTCAGTGTACATGTAGACTGCAGGGTAAAAATTGTAAAGGGACACTAAGACTTCACTACAGTAAGCAGCATATGATAGAGGCAGATTGCACCATTTATATACAAGTAAAAACGGCTTGCGTAGGCTAGAGTAGTGTGGAGAGGTGTATGAAACTAGCCTTCAGTATGAAGACCACGACGTAATTATGTTATTCTCAGATAACTCCGCCGGCCGGTCTGGCCGTGCGGTTAAAGGCGCTTCAGTCTGGAACCGTGTGACCGCTACGGTCGCAGGTTCGAATCCTGCCTCGGGCATGGATGTGTGTGATATCCTTAGGTTAGTTAGGTTTAATTAGTTCTAAGTTCTAGGCGACTGATGACCTCAGAAGTTAAGTCGCATAGCGCTCAGCGCCATTTGAACCATATTTTAGATAACTCCGACTGCGTCCATCTTATATCATTTTTGCTATCAAATCTCAAATTTCGTAGGCAAGAGCAACTTTAGAGTTTTGACCCTCGTTTTGTATTTAACTTTCCTTTCTTACTCTGTGATGTAGCTTTCATGTGGAAGGAACATTTCCATAAAATATTCTGCTGAATCTTACCATTCTCTTGTCATGCTACCGTCTCTTTTACACATAGTAGACAAGGTCGTTAGAAACCTTATCTTTTCTGTCACCAGCTTATGCGGAGCTCCACAGACATTCCTGTCAAGGTATTCGTTACGAGGTATTCCAATCTTTCGCTTTTAGTATGCTTCAGTATTGCTTTGTATTTCTGTTTAGCATTCTTAAATATCTGTCTTCGTTTCACACGCCCTTCAGCACCTATTACCGTATGGTAGTATTTTCCCTCTAGGCTGGATTTTTTTCTCAGTTTTTGCAGATTTTTAATTCACACTACCTTTCAGCCTCCAGACCTCAATTGATTGAGAAGAATTACCACCTTTTCCTCTGGGGTAGCCGAGCGGTTCTAGGCGCTACAGTCTGGAACCGCGCGACCACAGGTTCGAATCCTTCCTCGGGCATGGATGTGTGTGATGTCCTTAGGTTAGTTACGTTTAAGTAGTTCTAAGTCTAGGGGACTGATGACCTCAGAGGTTAAGTCCCATAGTGCTCAGAGCCATTTGAACCATTTGTCCCCATGAGTTGTCAATCAGATTTAAACCCTGGCTTTAGAAGGTAGTAGTTCCCTCTTTATTATTTGGGCTCTATTCTTATTGATATTCGGTTTGTTATTTTTCGGACAGTATCTGTCGGAAAGAAGTATACTAGATTCTTTTTACTGACAGCAAGGCTCTCCCTCCATATGAGTTTATATGTTAAATATTCCAACTCCAATCATCTGTATTCTGTTTCTTTGCTCACACACAGCCTGACAAAAAAAGTGAAGCATTCAGGAGGGAGAAGGAAAGGAAACGTCACGGTTTGAGAGCATATGTGGTGTTATTTCGGTGATTACAATATCGAATCAAGTTTACAAATAACTTGGAGATGTGAGGCCACTTATCAGGATGACGTTGCACCGCCTCTGGTCTGGATATATGGACTGATTTGGTTGCGAAGTGTATCATAAAGCCGTTGTACCCTCTCCTGAGGCAAAACAGTTCCTGATATCTCAGAGATTGGCACTCGGACGGAGTTGACGCCCAAGCTGGTCCCACACAAGTTCTGTCGGGGACAGATCAAGGAGCTTGCTGGCCACGGGAGTACCTCAACATCAAGCAGGCAGTTCATAGTGATACATAACATGCGGGAAAGATAAATGTCATGTTGAAAAATGGCACCACGACACTTTCGCATACGATGTAACACATGTCTACGCAGGATATTTGTGACGTACCGTTGTGCCATCAGAGTTCCGTCAATACCTACCAGCAGTGACCTCAAGTCATACCATATTGGTCCCCACACCATGACGCCATGAATAACACCGCTGTGCCTCTCAGAATCATTGGAAGAACGAGACCTCTCCCCAAGTCGCCGCCATACTCGTCAACGATGTTCATGCGGTGCGATTCATCGCTGAACATAGTGCTACGCGTTTCATCAACAGTCCACGATTCCTGGTCACGGCACCATTCCAATCTCACCCGTTTGTATTTTCGTGCTAATGGCAACCTACGCATCAGACGGTAATTCCCCTGTCCGGCTGCTGTAGTCTCCGATCAATGGTGCGGGGTGACACAAAATACTGCGGGGAGTGCCTTATCTGCTCTGGGATGACAGGTGCAGATGTAAAGTGGCACAATATGCTTGGCACTTCTGTCTTGTGGAGGTCAGAACTGGTGGACCGGAACCTTGACGATCGGTACGCCTGGCTTCACATTTCCATGCAATACAGCATCGAACCAATGTAACATCTGAATGCCTCACAAATCTGGACATTGCACAAATTGACCAGCTAGGAATAATGGCGAACCACAATGAAGCCCTCTTCATACTGTGTCAGATGATGATAGCGCTGTCTCACAGGAGTACGTAGCACCTTCCTACCCTTCATAGTGATCACTCAAAATCTGAGGCTGTTCTTGCACTTATATACCATATCAACACTAAACACGAACAACACTAGTGCACTCTGGTGGCCATTTCACCTATCACAGAAAATTACAGCTCGATACCGCTTCATCCCGAATCATTTCGCTCTAGTCTTAACTACACTTCGTTCTTCACGTCAAGAGGGTCAAGGACTTACCACACTGGATTCGCTTTCTAGATGATCGACCTTCTGGGTACCCAGATTTAGATTTTCTGTGATTTTCCAGTGTCGATTAAGAAGAACTGTTACTGTAGAAAGACCATGGCCGACCTCTTGGAGGGTCCTTCTTGGGTCCGAGCTTGAGCTCCTTCTCTAATGACTGCGTCGCCGGCGGGACGCTAAACCCTAATCTTCTGCCTTTTAATCTTCCTTCCTTTAATCTTCCTAAGAGGATCAAGCCGTTCTAACGCACTAATTACTCCGCCAACGTCCGACCAAGAAATCGCCTCTCCTGTCGTTCTTTTAGCATAATCATGACTTTTACTCTCGCGATATCGTCTGGCTTGAAAAGTTCTGTCAGGTACAGTTTCAGGTCCCAATAACAGATAAAAAAGTTTCACGTTTGGGATGTAGCACATCACGAAGTTCTTTACCCGCAGAGCCCTCTGAGATGCTTCAGTAAAATTTATCAAGAAATTTCTACATAAATTCGTGATGTATTCTATAGAATGTAGCCATTTGCAACCCCACGCTAATAAATCTTCGTGGATGTTACTTATTACATAGCTAGTTTGCTTTAGTTCATCCTAGTTCAAAAACACAGATCATGCAAAACATAGCTGGTCTTTTCATACACAATATCCTCAGTGTCATGGGTAGAGGAAGCCAAGATGATTTTATATTCCTAGACTTTCGAAATGGCTCTGATTTATTTCCGTATCGATGCCTTGTAAATGAAATAAGTACCTGTGAGATATGTAACCAGATTTGCCACAAGCAAACATTTTTCTCACAGGCATGCTATCCTGAATGGAGAGTCATCTACAGACGCTAAAACAATATCGAGCACGCCCCAGGGGTCTATAAAAGGACCCTTGCCGTTTATGTTATAAATTAATGACGTAGGGGTACTATTAAGAGGACATGCTGGAAAGTAATGCCTCCGAAATTTTTATGTGAAAACTCTTCAAGCTTTTTGAATAAAACAGTCGTTATTAACATTATAAATCATTATCGCTGTGCGGCGTGGGATCCGCATCAGGTGGGACTGACGGATGACATCGAAGGAGTACAAAGAAGGGCAGCTCGTTTTGTACTATCGCGAAATAAGGGAGATAGTGCCACATACATGATACTTGAATTGGAGTGGCAATCATTACAGTAAACGCGATTTTCGTTGCGACGGGATCTTCTCATGAAATTTCAGCCACCAGTTTCCTCCTCTGATTGACAAAACATTCTGTTGGCACCCACCTACATAGGAGAAATGATCATCACGATGAAATAAGAGAAATCATGGCTCGCACAGAAAAATTCAAGTGCTGGTTTTTCCCGAGCGTCGTTCGAGAGTGGAACGGTAGAGAGACAGCATGAAGGTGGTTCATTGAACCATCTGCCAGGCACTTTATTGTGAATAGCAGAGTCATCATGTAGATGTAAATGTAGATTTTTCATGTCTACGTATCTGCAGTCCTCTGCAGATAGAGGGCTCGGAATTGTAACGTGTAACATGGCGGTATGTAACGTATCTATGTTGGTGCTTGAGAAACAGCGTTCTGTGATCCAGTTTCGAATTCGAAGAGCGCGTCCACACGTGGAACTCCGTCTCCTTCAGCATGACAATGCCCGACCACGCATGAGCGCTGCGACATCTGCAACAATCAGATGCCTTGGATTCACTCTCAGCGATAGTGCTTCATAAAGTCCCGACTTGACCCTATCCGATTTTCATCTGTTTCTAAAACTTAAAAAACAGTTCCGAGGACCTCTGTTTGATATTGATGAAGTGGTGGAAGCAGACATTCTACAATGATAGTATCAACGTACTGGTCCCTCGTGGGGAGGAATGTGTTCGTCCCCAAATCACTACGTCGAGAAATAATACGTAGACATGAACAATAAAGATGCAAAATGTTAATAACATCTATTTTATTTACAAAGTTTTGAGAAAGAAACTCGGAGCCATTACCTTCCAGCACGACTTCGCAATTATAATACCAGGTATATTGCAGATGACGTAGTTATCTATCAGGAAGTTCTATCCGATGAGAGTTGCTCAAATATCGAATTAAGTTTCAAGAAAGTAACATCCTGGTGCAAAGATTGGCAGCTAGCTCTTAAGGTATAGAAATACAAAATTGCACAAAAGTTAAAACCGTGTTACGTTTTGACTAAAGGATTAACAAGTCACAACTAGTGGTATAAATCTGTGCGTAACAATCTGGAGAGATATAAAATAAAACGACCACAATAGCCTCAAAACGGTCCTTACTTTCTTCTGCTCCTCTTCCGACTGTGACTATCACGACTACTTCCATTCTAGGGATAGTGAAGAAAGTTTTGCGAAATTTTGATTCAGTATTAATTCGCTGACGTAAACCAGAGGACCTCTTACAGTAAATGGTAAGTATGAGTGAACCCATTACTCTCCCCCCCCCCCCCCGCTCCGATCCGATAGGAAGACTTCACTATGCTGTCACATATTTTTAGTAACTTAGTACACAACGTGGTCGCAACAACACCCTCCTGACCAAATTTAACTTGAAGTATAACGCTCATTTCACAGACTTGCCTTCACACTCAATGCTTCAAATGTAGCTAAATAAATCGCTTAAATAGTCTTATTGCAAGCGTTCCTTTCTTCCCTGATTGAGTTAAGTAAGGCAACCCACTCACACACTCGCAATCACTCTTAAAAACCAGTAGACATAAATATATACGTACGTAGATATGAGTATACATGTATCAGAAGATGTATTGTGATGTTGATTACTAAGAAGTTAACCGTCTGCTATTGTAAGTGGATACATGGACAAATATCTCAGTTAAGTTTGTTACAATTGTTATGCAGTGGACTAATGAACGGGAACATTCTACTGAAGTGTATTGGCTGTTATGTGCTGCAGAAGATAATCAGATCGAACGTAACAGCATGCTGTTGCCTATTATAAATATCGATCGCGTATGATTGTGCGAAGCCTGACTGAAGTTATCGTGGTACAGAAAGTCTTTTAGTGGAGTGAACCACAATCACACGCCTGTATGAAATCTAAAATCAACGTTGTTGTCACTTGAATGTAATCTTTTGCTATGTTTCACCCTCCTATCTTTAATCTCGTTTTGTCAAACAAAAAACACTATTATTGTTTTCGATCTCATATACAACTCTCTCAAAAATATTTCAGCGAATTATTTCAGTAATGATTCCTATTTTATTTTAATCACAAACTCGCACACTTACACAGGTGTAGTCAAAACGTAACACGGTTTTAACTTTTGTGCAGTTTTGCATTTCTATACATTAAGAGCTAGTTGCCAATCTGTGCACCAGGCTGTTACTTTCTTGAAACTTAATTCGATATTCGAGCAATTTCATCGGATAGAATTTCCTCATAGATAACTACATCATTACTGTTAATATAATCGATATGCCATGAAATATTGTTAATCATTTTCTTAAAGAAATGCTAACAACGCTACCCTCTCTTTGTTCAGTTTAACGTAATAATTTTTTCAAATTCTTCATCTCTTTTTAACGATTTGTCAAAATTCTGTTTTTCGCACAGTATAACAACGAAGATGGCGCATGAATGATAATCGCTGAATCGCTCACCTTGAGATGCGGTGCAATTGAGGAATGACTTTGCTATCGTCGCGAAGCTAGATGATCACTGAACCACAGCAAAATGGAGTTTGCTATCTTGTCAATTAAAAAATTAGTTAGCAAAATTACAATAAAATGTCCGCGGTTACTGCAGTGCGTAACTCTGTTGTAGAACATTGAGTATGGAACTTTACCGAGCGAGGTGGCGTAGTGGTTAACAGACTGGACTCGCATTCGGGAGGACGACGGTTCAATCCCGCGTCCGGCCATCCTGATTTATGTTATCCGTGATTTCCCTAAATCGCTCCACGGTCTCTTCCCCCTAAAAAACCCACTGTGGAACTTTAAACTGTTTTGGACCAGTATGCGAGACTGGATTATGACGGATTATAATTCGTAGCCACAGATCTGCACTTTCAACAGTGACGACTGCGTAACGATGTATTCCTTTGGCATGTCGACGGTTTATTAATTTCACTTTAAAACGTCTGAAAGTTTAGACCCTCATTTCAACGCACAAAACAAGGTCGCTTGGTCACCACTCGTAAAACAGTCCATGGAACAGTAAAATTCACAGTCTTTTTTCTGTGCCAACTAACAAAAAATAATTTGGTTTGCCACCCGCATAAATCATTGAGTAATTGCTTTCCCTTAACGTGATAGCTTCTGGTTCTAGACTGTTCGATTTATTTTCAGTTTATGCGCTGAATCTTCAAAAAATATCTCTTTTAGATTCTTGGTTCTTCTTTGGGCTTCCCCTCTTCCGCTTTCCTCTTCCGCATCGGTCTTCAGAATGAAATCTTCTTCTCTGAATAATAGTAAATTATTACAGTAACAGTGAATCAATCGTTTTCCAGAAGATCCTGAGTTCCACTCGTCTCTCCTTCTGAATTACCGCATTCTTCGTCTCAATACACTGTTTATGAGATCTTCCAATGTTCTCTTTCTCCCACTATTACTAAAACGTGTTTTGTCATAATAAACTAATTAATTTTCCATAAATTTAATCTCTGCTCGCGCCCGACCATCCAAGCACCTTCGTGTCCCGCTGTGATCTGTCCGCTTATCAACTGTCAATTCCGCATTCACAATTTTTTACATAGATGACATGTTTCCTACCGGTCCAAGACTTCCAAGAATACACAGAGGTGCCGGCCGCGGAGGTCTAGCGGTTCTAGGCGCGCAGTCCGGAACCGCGCGACTGCTGCGGTCGCAGGTTCGAATCCTGCCTCGGGCATGGATGTGTGTGATGTCCTTAGGTTAGTTAGGTTTAAGTAGTTCTAAGTTCTAGGGGACTGATGACCACAGATGTTAAGTCCCATAGTGCTCAGAGCCATTTGAACCAATACACAGAGGCGCCATATAATTATAATGAAAACTAATATTACACGAAGTTGCGGAATAATTAAAGAAAAAGTACATATACGTTTTACAATATATTCCTGTCCGCCCCATTAGCTGAATGGTCAGCGCGTTGGAATGCCACGCACGGGGGCCCGGGTTCTGTTCCCGGCTAGAGTGAAGATTTTTCTCCCCTCTGGGACTGGGTGTTGTGCTGTCCTCATCATCATTTCATCCCCATTGTCGACGTGCAAGTCGCCAAATGTGGCGTCGCACTCAATAAGCCTTGCACTTGGCGGTCGAACTTCCCGCCTGGGAACTCCCGGCCACTGACACCATACGATCATTCCTACGAAAAACTAATTTGGTGCGGAGGCTGTTGCGTATTCAATGACGACGCTGAAATATGTCCGTTAGAGGCACAGTTGTAGATAAGTCAAATGCCAAGCTATGATTCACTGGTAGGACACTGGGGAATTGCTGCTTGCCTGCAAACGAAATTGCATAAAAAACATATAGTCCTTACTCGAATAATGTTAAAATACTCGAAGAACGTGAGCTGTAAGTTTCACGACAACCTGCTTAGAGAGTGTCAACATCCATCTTTCAAGGTAGAAACTTCTAATACTCTCGAGTGCCCTGTGTATCTATTCCGTGCCGGTAGGGGCGGCCGAGCGGTTCTAGGCGCTACAGTCTGGAACCGCGCGACCGCTACGGTCGCAGGTTCGAATCCTGCCTCCGGCATGGATGTGTGTGATGTCGTTAGGTTAGTTAGGTTTAAGTAGTTCTAAGTTCTAGGGGACTGATGGCCTTAGAAGTTAAGTCCCATAGTGCTCAGAGCCATTTGAACCATATATTCCGTAGAGATTTTGAAAACAAGATTAGGCTAATACCAGCTCGCACAGAGACGTACAAGCAGTCATTTTTCCCGCGTAACACCGTGAATTGAAAGGCAAAAACCCATAATACGCGGTGCAATTAAAAGTAGCGTCTTCCAAGCTCTTCTTAGTATTTCACGGAATACAGAAGTAGATGTAGGCGTAACACGCTCTCGAAGTAAGTGACTTCCCATACTTAGGGCGACCTAAAGTGATGTGGTGCGCAAATTGTTTGGTAACTCTCATATACAGCATGGTCTGAACTGACTCTAGTAATCATCTCTTTTTCGTAGAGCTATTTTAGTTTTTGTTGTGGTCCTCTGCACTAAAAACGGTTTTTGCGTGGGCATTCGTATCTTTTTATTGGGTCCACATATCTGGCTCTGTAATTTGGCTGCACCTTCGGCCACCCGCGGGCAGATTGTTCGTTCGACTGCGGCCAGCGTTTCGTTTATTTGCTAGCTGTTTCGCATTTGGATAGCCTCAACGGCATTTTCCATTCTCATGGTAGGTAATTTCGTATCGAGAAAAAAGTTTACTACAGCAGCATATACTATTACGTATGTGTCCTTACACATTTGCTAGAACTCCTCAGTCAAACTTCTAAAATTATACATAGACAGCAGATTATCATTGTATCCACCATTGCCAACACGTAACATAAAACTTTATCGAGTGCTAATGATCCTTCGATCAACTTACATGCATTCTGTGGACCTGGGCTCTTCTCATCCTTCACAGATCGTTAACAAAGTACGCAGTTCGAAGCCCGTTTGTGATATGGAGGGCGACATGCTACTCATATTGGGTTTATTTACATCATTAAACCCATCTTATATTTCGACGCTCTCCAGCGACAAGCCGTGCGTTTTCGGATATGAATTCCTCCTTGAAAACCGATCAGTGTGTCTACCAGCCCAACATAGTAAGGATTGTCGATTTATCTTTTTGCCACCCTGTATAATGTACTAGATTATGTGCGCGGAGAATTAAAAAAAACATGGCTACTAGTGTTTGCAGCGTATCTGAGAATACTATCACTAATTCTGGTAGTAAATTATAACTGTGGACCACTAAACCTCCGCTTCTACGGGCCATATATCAGCAATGAAAATTACTAGTACACTACATACGCGACGAAGTTGAGAGTATGTTGAATGAAACCACAATACAAAAACGTGTGTCACAGATCGGCACATGGACCGAACACCATATTACATTCACATTCAAAGTAGTAGGCCCAGATAATACTTACCGTAAACGTCATGGATTACAGTCGGACTCTAAGCAGCATATTGGGGATTTTATGTATATTTCCCGATGATAGCCTGACAACACAAACACGCAGCGTAATGTTGATATTTCATGGTCATATCCCGAACACTTTCAGCAAAATTGAGTAAAAGTGTCCCAGACCTTGAGAACCTGAATTATATTTACGCTGGTCGGTCCCAATAAGAATACTTTGAGAAAATGTACCAAAGGTTGGAAGTGAGTGAGAGTTATACGAGTTCTTGAAAGAGAAATGTGCGTGAGGCACCTGTTTGTAAACTGTTAAATCTCAGAAAAACAACTGACTGCTGCAGTGGCGTCAGTAGCCCTATCTTGAAAAAATGCACAATCGTCTGTTCAGCGTCTGTAGTGGAATTTACCAATGTGTACAGTTCATAAGTGTATGTGGACAATGACTCACTATTCATTACAGAATTTTGTAGTCAAGCAACAGCCTGCAGTTCCGGGAAAGCTGAACGAATACGCAGCGAAAATTTTCGCAAGAGACGGAATCCTAATTGGAAGAAATTAATCACACTCTCTAGAAACTTATGTCGTTCTAGTCATAAAGAACCGGCAAAGTTCTCGACAAAGAATTTCCTACATAGCTGAATTTGAAGAGCTGGTGTTGGATCCTGTGGGAGAACTTTCATCAATAAGCACCCGTCAGGTTGCCCATAAAACACACTCTCCGAAGAATACCGAGTGGGACGTTCTTATGGAGCAGCAGTTACAGCCCTATCATAAATAACGTGGGCTATTCGTTATGCGTTATTCCGCGGTAAGAACAATTTCGTAACAGACAGTGAATCCGTCGTTAAAAGGGCTCTCTAGGACTGAGAATGATTAATGCAAAGAATTACTCAATAGTGGTAGCTACACATATCAACTGAGTGGAAGAAGCAATTGCAGAGAATTACGTACGTACATCCTGCAGTTGGTAAACAAACTGTGGTACAGTTATCCTTTGAAGACAATGAACGTTTTAAAATATTGAAAATAATAAATCATTAATAATTATGGATTAATTTATTTTGAAAAAACCTGTCCAGACAGGTGGATTCGATACAAAGCCACTGTATTGAATTTTAATGTAAAAGCACGGAAACAAACTCTTTATTACAGTATCTGAACACAACATGTGTTCCTGGTAATGTTAGAATACTACCACGGTGAAGAGGAAGAAATAAGAATTCGTTCTCCATGAAGACGGGATCTTCCTTCATTCGCATATGAATTTCATCGGAATTGCCATGTCGTGGAAATTTTCGTGTATTTGTCGCATAATGTGCCATCCGCGCAAGGCCAGACCAAACGTCGGTTCTCTTAATGTGTGCTTCCTTCCTGTGGAGTTTAGTAAAGGATAAAATAGTCATCTCTCCACCTAACCCTCAGTATTGTACCAACTGGTAAATCACATCTTGCTACCTGACTTACAATGTTTGATGCTTGGGGCGAAAAAAGGATTCAATGTGATATAGAAGGCGAAGTCACTGAAGACGGAGCACAAAATTAGATAATAAAAGGCTAAAGGAACCATTCCAACTTCAGTCTTAAGCGATTTATGGAAATCGAGGAGACTTTAAATCTGGGTGGCTGGTCGGGGATTTGAACGCCACTAGTCTCGAATGCGAATTCAATGATTCCACTGCGCTCATGCGGTCTGAACGTAAGGTCAGTGTGGAAACTTCGTGTTCCCCTTTTAGAGATGGTGGTAAGACAACGTTTTAAGGTTGATTGATGAGGATCAGATATACTACCTGACAACAAAAGGTGAAGCATCCAGTAGGGGAGGAAGAAACGAAGTAAAACTTCACGTGTTGATGAGAGTGAATGTGATGTCAGATTTTCAACTAATTTGGTTGTATGAGCCCCCTTATCACTATGTCGTGGCACCCCATTTGGTCTGGATATATACACTGATTAGATTGGGAATGGCATCATAAAGCCGATGTTTCCTCTCCTGAGGAAAAGTGGTGCTTCATTTCCCGGAGGTTGGTTATTGGACGGAGTTAACGTCTGAGATGGTCCCACACATTTTCTATAGATCTAGGTATGTTGTTGGCCTCAAAATCATGCAGACAGTCCATAGAGACACGTGTCATCTGTAAATGAACACTGTCCTGTTGAAAAATGGCACCACGATACCGTCGCACGGTAAGTAACACATGAGGACGCAGGAAATTCGTGACGTACCGTTGTGCCGTCAGAGTTCCCTCAATCACTACCAGCTGTGACCCGAAAACATACCCGATGGCTCCCCACTCCATGACGCCAGGTGTTATACTGCTGTACCTCTCCTGAACACTGGAGGAATGCGAACATACTCTTTGACGATTTTCTTATGGGGTAGCGCAGAAACGCAATTCGTCGATGAACACAACGCGAAGTCATTCATCAGAAGCCCTTGCTTCCCGGTTACGGTACAATGCAGCTGTTTGTGTTGCGATGTTAACGGCAACCTAGGAGTGGGACGGTAAGTCTGTAGTTCAGCTGCTGCACTAATTTTGCTCACTCCTAGAGAGTCCCTTAACGACGTGCAAAACTGAGTGAGTTCATTCACGTGACTTGTATAAATTAACTAGTTGCAGGAGATCGGCACGAGACTAGTTCATACTGTGCGAAATATTTTTTTTTTTATTTTTAAGCCAGGGAAAAATATCCGCTTTTCTGATGTTTATACTTGGTGTTTTCTCTGTAGAAGTTGAATACTGGCAATGATCGATTTCGAACCAAGATATGACAAGAATTGGGAACGACGTCACGTAACTCATAACGTTCATCTCCAAATGGTAGTCACTGCTGTTTTTATTACAGCCAAATACAAGTTTACTATCTGGAGCGAAACCAGAAGAAGAGCCAGCACGCAGAATAATTATCTGAGAACCTATTCCTATGAGAACTTTAAAACCGCCAGGACCATCACTCATTTTCCAACAGGCCTTCCTGGAATGGTTCTGATTGACCTATGTTTCATCAAGGTAATACATTTTTGAACTACCCCGTTCTCTTGTACCTTGAATCTTTATGTGGGGTGTAGTTTGTGCTGCACCTACGTCACTTCTTTGAACTAAAAACTCTCTTCTTAACACATCTTGTCTTTTAAAACGTTTTACATTAACCCTCGCGTTATCAAGCTTTTTGACACCTCTGTTTTACCAAGCGGGTTATTTGGACTACCCCGAAAGAGTTTTGTATTTTATTGTAACATCTGTTCTCAGATTTCGTTATTTCCATTGAATTGTTTTATTTAGTATTGAAAAACCGCTTTTCAGGTTATTATAAGTAATTAATCAGATCACAGATACAAAGTACAAAAAATTTTTATATCTTTCACTAAATTCAGTACTCAACGAACATAAAATTAATAATCTATGTACCTTAACAGTAACTGCAGTAAAATAACACAAGACTTTTTTCAACTTTTCAGTCAAGTACATTTTTGCACTGTGTGCACTTCACAGTATCAGTTTCTTCTCCATGTAGATTACTAACAGGTTTCTTGGACGTTACACAACAGAATCTTGTTTTCCGATCTTCGTTTCTCTTGCAATCTTGACATCGTTGTGGCGTTGGTAACTTGGAACACTGGGTCTGGATCACTGCTGTGGCAATTGCAACACCACAAGCTTTCAGTGCATCTTGTAAATCTTTATGAAGACCGTTGACATTTTTGGCGCTTTCTTCCATGTTGCCTTTGCTGAGTCGAAATGCCAGTTCAGTCGTCAAGAGTTTACGTCGGCTTTGGTTATTCTTCTGCCATTCAGGAAATCTTTGAGTGTACATAATATATGCATTCAGTGCTGCAATATCTATCATTTCCATGAAGATTCTTAGTGGCCACCGCCTCGTTCCTCTAACACAACTGTGTTCTCTTGTCATTTTGTCCCCATTATCTGCAGCACCTTTGGTTTAGTTGTAGTGCAGTATGATTTCGGGTTTGTGTTCACTATCTTCACCACTCACTTGTCTCTCATTATGCTGAGTAGAGAGTAGTATTACTGACTTTCCCGTTTTTGGAACGTAGGAAACTAGGATAAAGTCATTTGTGAAACCAAACATTGAAGAGTGAACTGCTCTCTTTCTGTTTGGCAAAATTTCCTTCGGAATCTCTTTCTTATTGGAACGCAAGGTACCTACCAATGTCGTGTTTCGTTTTAGTAGTTCAGCAGCCATTGGAAAACTGGTGAAAAAATTATCAGTTGTTACAACATGACCGTTATTCAGAAATCGTTCCATCAGATCCAAAACAACTCTCTGCTCTTGATTCACTTCCCGAGTATTGTCCACCATTCCTGTGTAAATTTGGATCCGTAGTAAGTAAGATGTCTTCACATCAGCACAAACCCAAATTTTAATGCCATACTTGCCAGGCTTGTTCTTCATATAAACCCTAAAAGGGCAGTTTCCTCGGTACGTTGCTAATCGTTCATCAATAGTCATGTATCCATAAGGATAGAAATTCTTGCACTAGTTAGATTGAAATTTGTCGAACACTACCCTGATGGCTTGTAGCTTGTCCTTGGTTTCTTCAATTCTCTGTGCTCTTGTGTCTCTGTTGTCAAATCGCAAGAATTTCAGTGAAGACAATAATCGGTTTCTTGACGTGGCAGCAGAAAAGAATGGTTGCCGAAAGGCAACATTACCTCCCCACAGATCGGAAGCACTTGTGCGATGTCCATGAGTTCGACCAGCTCCTATTAGAATTGTTAATACAGCGTACACTTCAGTTGCATTTATATCTCTCCATGTCGTTTTGTTCTAAGAATGAGCTGCATTCCACAAAGAAATTACTCGTTTGACTTCCCTGTTCGTTTCTTGTACAATGATGCTCACGATTTCCGGGGAGATAAATAATAAATATGACTCTGTTATTGTTTTGATTGTTTTTCCATCATTCACTGGGCCAGATGTTACGTTCAAAATGTTGCGACGTCGACGCCGCCCACCTTTTGTTGGTTCACTAGAAAATTATAGACCACTTCTAGAAACAAACAAATCTGCAGTGTCTTCGTCTTCGTCTTCTTCTTCTTCATCCACTTCTTCTTCTACTTGTTTCATCATCAGCTTCATCTGATGCTATGATATGGTCTTTGTCAAGAGGTTCCATATATTCATTCAGTTCATTATCAATGTTCCATTCATTTTCTTCGTCACTGACATCAGAATTGTATAGAATTTCCATGATCTCTTCGCTAGAAAGTCCTTTTGGACACCCTTACCTGCAGATGAAATACTGACTCGTGTAATGTCAGCTCAACAGTGAACGTCAAATTCAATTCAACAATAGTAACCAGCAACAATAATAAACATTGGATCTATGACAAAACTCAACAAAGAAGATGAATGATAGATATATTTCCCAAAATCTTATTTTTCTACAACTAAGAAAATAATACGTTTCATACCAAGCGGGGTAGTCACACAATCCCACCAATGAATGACTTGAATAACAATGATAAAGCCAAAAAAATTAGACAGTCGTGAGTGTGAATTCAACGTCAATCATTTTGTACAAAGTCATGAAACCACAGGCATGTCGCCCTTCAGATAACAGTATTATAGGGAAAAAATCAACCTGGGGTAGTCAGAATACCCCGTTTGGTAATGCGAGGGTTAACGAAGCCCTTATCTTTGAAGCCAATTTTCTCTTGCATAACTGTTACAGCATTTTATGAAGTTGTGCATTCACCATTCATATGGAGTACTTTAAAACATCGTTGTTAAAGCCATCCATTTGTGTTACATGCTTCTTGAGATTTCGATGCTTCCCGTGAGACCCGAAACCAACATTTTCTACGGTTCCTACAGCTCTGACACTTTCGCTTACAATTATCTTTATAGTTCTGTTGCCGACACCACACGCTTCTGCAGTCCGTTCCTGTATCTTCAAACGTCAACAGTAGGAGACCTGTCTTCAAATTCACGTTTGAAAAAATTGTAAATGCGGTAAATAGTCCCCTCACCTGCTTGTGAAGCATTTCAAGTTTATTGCTGTCATCTGACTTTTCTTAAATCACACCAAAACATTTACAGATATACATTCACAGCTATATTACTACAGGAAAAAAAAACAGAAAACAAAAAAAAACTGGCAGTTGAATGAATAATTCGGTTGTCTCATGCACGAGCGAGATTCTCGCCGTCTAGCAGTAACTTTCTGCTAGCCGCTCGGAAAGAGAATGAATATTATTAGCTGCCAACGATTAATGGAGGGGGGTGCGCAGAACGGCTGAAAATTGGGCCGTCCTCGTACATGATGCGGACTATAGTCTGTGCACAGTGGTGCGGGATAGTACAGAATGTTCTTGGATGGCAAGCACAAATGTGAAGGGGCTACGATGTGCTTAGTGCACCATACAGAGATCATCCCTTGTGGACGCCAAGGGTGGTCGATTGGAACTGTAACGACGAGGACGCCTGCCCACATGTTCCAATGCAGTCCACCATCGGACCACTGCCACATCCGGTTGTACCACAAATCTGAGTGTTGCACGATTCGACCAGCCGATCAACAGGAGTCCCACAATGACACCCCCTTCAAATTCTGTCAGCTGCTAATGATTCTGTCCCACACAAGTTCCCGGCATCTCATTGTCCTTCACATGATCACTCAGTATCTGATGTTATTCTTGTCCCTTATACAGGGTGTAAATTTTAAGATGACAAACCAGAATAACTCGAAAAATAAGCTTCACACGAAAAACTGTGTAGAATGCAAAGTTGATTATTTTCGAGGGGGACATATGCTGGTGCTAAAATTAGCCCGCCACCCCAGCCCCCTGGGGGTGGGGTGGAAGGCAGCTTTAAAATTTCAAGTGGGAACCCCCATTTTTATTGCAGAATCAGATTCTACATAAAAAAACTACGTACATTTTGTCTTAAACATTTGTTTTGATTCTTGGTAGTTGGCGCTGTAGTTCAAGAAAATCCATCTTCTCGTTTTTGCGTGGAAAATAGTTACGGATAAATAAAAAATACTTAATTAGTTCGTAAATTTTGATTCGCTAAAACTAAAACTCTCCCCATAGGGTGGAGTTTGAGAGAGAGGAATTAGCGTTTTACAAATGTTGTGTCAACATTTGTAAAACTCTAATTCCTCTGTCTCAAACCCTACATTATGGGGAGAGAGGGAGAGTGATAGTTTTAGCGAATCAAAATTTACGAAGTAAATAAATATTTTTTATTTATTCATAACCGTGTTCCACGCAAAAATGAAAACATGGATTGTCTTTAATTACTGCGCCAACCACCAAGAATCATAACAAATATTTAAGACAAAATGTACGTAGTTTTCTTATGTAGAATCTGATCCCGCAATAAAAAATGGGGGTTTCAACTTGAAATTTTAAAGTTGCCTCCCGCCCCACCTCCAGGGGGCTGTGGTGGCGGGCTAATTTTAGCACCAGCAGATGTCCCCCTCGAAAATAATCAATTTGGATTCTACACATTTTTTCGTGTGAAGCTTATTTTTCGAGTTATTCTGGTTTTTCAACTTAAAATTTACACCTTCTATACGCTACTGGGCCTGTGCCAGCACTAAACACCAATAACACTAACGCACCCTGGTGGCCGTTGTACCTGTCATAGAGAATAGCAAGTATTATGATTTACATATCCACCGATGGTGTACAATGTTACATTGACAGTCGATCATGTCTTGTGGGTGATTCACTTTCTTTGTCAGGCAGTAGAGCTTCAGCTTATGCCTTAATAATTTTACGCAGGCTGATTTTATTATCTGCACTGGCATCTCCACCAGACAGTGCTAAGGCACCTTTGTTCTATGACACCTAACGCCGATGATGCCAATTTCAAACATTGGTGATGGAATAAATTTTATTTAAAGTATTTTGCTGGATGTAAAGATGGGAGTACGAAGGCTTCTGGCTAGAAAGACTAAATTCCAAACCTCTCTTCAGCGTCTCAGAGAGTCAGAGCACGTGTCGCTGTCCTACATCTACATCTACATGGATACTCTGCAATTCATATTTAAGTGCCTGGCAGAGGGTTCATCAAACCACCTTCACTATTCTCTATTATTCCAATCTCGTATAGCGCGCTGTTGATGATGAGTGCCATATATTTCGCCTTTGGGTTTCACATTCTCGTTTGCTTCAGAACAACACTTAACGCTACATAACACTGACATATTCAAGCCATCTCTAAAGCCGTTTTCGAAGTGCCTTGTCCTCGTCATGTGCGACAGCACATACGACACGACGCTTGCTGGAATATGCAATGAAATTTTACGCCTAAAGATGAGAGAATAGTTTTAATCGGCTACTGGCAGTGTCCGTGTTCCGACGTCTCATTCAGTGTTGCCCTGGCTAATGAGGTGAATTTGCGTTCTAATGGGCGGTGTTAAGGAAAGTAGGAAGATTAGAACTCAGCGTCCCGCCGATGACTAGATCAGTAGTCAGAGCACAAACTCGGAATGGGGAAAGATGAGAAGAAACATCGGTCATGTCTTTATGAAAGGAACCGTCTCTGCATTTTTCTTAAGCGATTTACTGAAGTCACCAAATACACAAATCTGTATGGCCGGACGATGATTTGAACTGCCACCCATTCAAATACGTGTTCAGTGTCTTACCACTGCGTCACAAGTATTGGACCATACACAGGGTGTTTGGAACTTCCCGTCACAAACGTCTAGGACTTGGAGAGGGGAGTAGGCACATAATATTTTGAATAGGAACGAATATCGGAAAACGTATCGTTTCTCTTCTGCGACGATTTCAAATTCACATGTTTCACTCATCCAGTTCTGCTTGATGATTCTATGCGTGACGCGGTACAATTATCAGGTAACAATTCGAAAGAAAACGTAACGAAACACAATTTATCATTTAAGCACATTTGTTTGTATTACCACACTACGTGTTCACATTATTCCAGAACAAAAATTAACAGAAAACTACTGATGCATTACAACAGTGGCCCGATGTGTCGACCACCAACGTTTTTACAGACATTGTACCTACGAAACACGTCCTGGTACACACTTTCCAAGTCACCTGGTGTCTCTTCAGTTTCTAGTGCGGCGGCAAGAACTCGTGCCAGCAGATCTTCTTCTGTCTCTACAGGAGTCTCGTAAGTTAAACTTTGCATAGGACGTTAAGTGGCGCCAGGTGACCGTTTGACGTAGTACACGTAACCCTGTCTGCCCTATTGCATACCAGGACAAGCAACCCTGAGACTTTTCTCTTTCCCTCAGGAGACATGGACGCGATACACGTCCGAACTGAAACTGCCGTAAAACTGAAACTTAATGTTTCTCGATACGGGTTCCCATTCAAAATATTATTTAGATTTTTCGGACACCCTGTATACAGGCCGAGTCACTAACTATTGCCACCTATTATAGCTCCGAAAGTATGATAGTAGCTGAAACGTTTGTGGGAAAATGTTGCATGCGACAACGGGGGCCATAACATGACGTTGGCTTTTTGTTGCTTGGTGGGGTCGCGAAAGAGATACGAAGGTCAACTTCGTTTTTTGAAATGGGATGCTACAGTTTGGTACTTATTTTCTGATAGCGGCTATTGAGACTAATCCATTGATGTGTAACAGTAAGAACTTTCAAATTCAGCGTAGATCAAAAAGGTGGCATGAACATCCATTTACAGAAGGTGTTCGAAGTGATGACCATTGGTATCAATGCAGTGCTGCAATCTTCTTATCATGGATTGAGTGATATTCTTTGTCTCTTCGGCACTTATCGAAGCATATGCTCTGAAAATTCTCTCTCGTATATCGTGCAGATAGTAAATATTCGCCGAACACGCCGTATTCATCTACCTTGCCATTGACATGTAAACTCCATTCAACGGTTTCGCAACACAACACTTATAGGAACTGTAAGACTAGTATCGTCGAAACAAGAAAATGTGAATGATGTATTCCCTCGAAGAACAAGTCGATATGCTTCTCATTTACAAAGAATGCCAAAGAAATTCAGTGACAGCAAGAGACTTTTACGCTGAAACATACCCTCAACGAATTCCCCCACACGTCGTACACTCAAATATGTGTATGATAAATTGAGAACAACTGGATCTTTAACGCATCGGAAACATATCCGGCAAAGGAAAGGTACTAACGAGGAAACTGAAATTGGTACTCTTGCCACTGTGGTTCGAGTGCCTTGTGTAAGTTCGCGTCAAATTGCAATGGAATCTGACATGAGCCAGAGTAGTGTTTCTCGTGTTCTGCATCGCCATAGATATCATCCTTATCATATCAGTCTCCACCAAGAATTAACTGGTACCGATTGTATGCGTCGCATTGAAGTCTGCCGATAGGCTCAACTTCAGATTCAGAGGGATGACACATTTATTAATTTGATTTTATTTACTGAAGAGGCTACATTCACGAACCAGGAAAATGTTAATATGCATAACACGCATTGTTGTATTGGGCAACTGAAAATCCGTGTTAGCTGCGGCAAGTTGCACACCAAAAACCGTTGTCGGTGAATGTATGGTGTGGGATTCGGGAGGATAGAATTATAAGCCCCTATTTCATTGGAGGAAATCTTAATGGTAGGAAGTACACCACATTCCTGCAAGAAACATTAGGTCTGTTATTGGAAGAAATACCTTTAAGAACTGGGAACAGAACGTGGTATGAACACGATGGGTGTCCGGCACATTTTTTGCTGATGGCTAGAAATGAGTTGCAGAGACAATTCCCCAATCGTTAGATTGGACGTGGAGGAGATGTGTCGCGGCCGGCTCGTTTGCCGGACTTGACGCATCTGGATTTTTTCTTGTGGGTGTTCGTAAAAGACATTGTTTATAAAGACGTTCCAAGAGAGGACTGTCAGAGCATATGCTTCGACAAATGCCGATGTGATAAGGAATACCACTCAGTCCATGATAAGACGATTGCAGCACTGCATCGATACGAATGGTCATCACTTCGAACACCTTCTGTAAATGGACGTTCATGGCAACTTTGTGATCTTCGTCTACCCTCAAAGACCCTACTGTTACACATCATTGGATTCGTCTCAATAGCCGCTATCAGAAAATAAGTACCAAACTGTACTATACCATTAAAAAAAACGAAGTTGACCTTCATATCTCTGACGCGACCCCACCTAGCAACAAAAGGCCAACGTCATATTCTGGCCCCCGTTGTCCCATGCAACTTTTGTCCCACAAACTTTTCAGCTCCTATCATACTTCCAGAGATATTCTAGGTGGCAATAGTTAGTGACTCACCCTGTATAATACATCCGCAACCTCTTTTTCAGAAGCTTCCCATTGCAAACCACGACAAGCGTTAATTAGCACACTGATTCATCCAAGGGTTCCTAAAAGTTGATAAAATAGTACATAGTTATACTTCAGTATTAATTTAACATTTCGAAAGTGAGATATGCTTAACTATACAGCAAAATATTAACTGCTTTGCATAAGATCACCATCGAAAACTACGTTTCGATAACGTCAACGATTCCGTAATTGTTTGTGGTTAAGAGCTTACAAGGGGACCTCGGCTACCCGTCCTCGTCGATTTCGTCCTGATTGATGGTATGTGCAAGGCTTGATCAGAAATGAAAATGAAAGCGTTCTTGGTTCGTATCAGGAGCGTTATGAGTCATTTATGTTTGCACAATTCGCTTACAGTGGTTGGACTAAGCAGTAAGGGTAGAGACCGATAAAGCGAGTGTCGCGTGGTCGACTCTCAACGTGGAAACTTTTTATTCTCAATTTTTACATTATTTACACTGCAAATAAACCGAAATAATACTGAATAAACCTATGTCCTACGAGTTTCATAAAAGGCATGAAAATGAAAGGCAAAGGAAAATTTAACATTGCAAATAAATTTCCAGGAAGGGGTTATCGATCGAACACGAGCACTTCGTATTTAAAATCAGATAGTTTTATTGTTTCACAGTTGATGATTTACAGTTGCTGGGGTGATATTCATCGCGAAATCAGGAGACGCGGTAATATTCTTGGCATCTTGAAGGCGTTATAAACGTCCCCTTTCTTATAATTATGTGGTTGTTTCAAAGTTTTTATGCAAAAAGAAACGTGGTTTACTTTTATAAGGCAAACCACTCGTAACAAAGTCCTTTACCCTTGAATTGCAATTCCTTCTTGGAAACACCGGACTCGCAGTCGGGAGGACGACGATTCAAACCCGCGTCCGGCCATCCAGATTTAGGTTTTCCGCGATTTCCCTAAATCGTTCAAGGCAAATGCCGCGATGGTTCCTTCGAAAGGGAACGGCTGATTTCCTTCCCCATCCTTGACATAATCCGAGTTTGTGCTCCGTCTCGAATGAACTCGATGTCGACCGGAGGTTAAATCCAATCTTCTCTCCTTCTTTTTCCTCCTTGAAAAGTATTTTCAATCCCAAACTTTCCTTTGCCTTTCCATTTTTCTTCCCTTCTACGAAAATGTTAATAAATACAATATATTAAGCATTATTTCGGTTAATTTGTAGTATAAGAAATGTTACAATTGAAAATGAAAAAAAAATTATGTTGTCACACAGGGATTCGACCCAAGATTCTCGGATTACAGTTGTGCTCTCTTTCCGCGGCGCCTTCCGCTGCCTGCGACCTAGGGTAACGTAAGTGGCTGATGCCTCGCCTGGCCCGTGCCGGAAACGCTATTTTTTTCTACGCGCTCGGTCATCCGGAGCTCCCACTTCTTTCACTTTCATTTCTGGTTAAGCTCTGGATACAACACAAATTTGGACGAAGTCTATTATGACGATTAGGAGCAGTCCCCTTGTTAGATAATTCAAACAACTTATCGGGCGGTGCGGTACTTCGTCGATGCAGAGCGAAGCCCGGAATAATATTTTCAAGATCCTCACAGTAGTGAGACTATTACAGCTACTGTGACTAATATATCACCGACTGGTTCTTCGTTGCGGCGTTAATTAAGGAAAGAAAAGAGTAGCAAGAGTTTTAGCGCTTTAGCGTCCTCCGCAATTAGGATGCAACGAGCTGCGATATGGGTAATAATTAAAAAGGGCAGGCTTGCAGCGAGCGGGAAATGCGGGCGCAGGCGGCTGCGGCGGGCTCGCTGCCCGCTCTTGGTATCGATCCTGCCAGCCCGCCGCCCGACAGCCTACCGACTACCGCCTTTGTCGAGAGGCGCAGTCCGACGCTCCAGGCGCCGGAGAATGGTGCACACACAACTTCCACGGTTGGGGGTGGACCGCAGGCTCTGCCTCCGCGGGAGAAAGCTGCGCACGGTCGTTTCACAATACTTCTGGGGCATCTACCGCGTCTGATTGACGACGAGAAGGAAAGGGAGGAATATTAACTTAAACTCGGGCCGAAGAGGAATGTTCGACGAAATCTTTTCAAAGGACCCATCCCGACGTTCGCCTTCAGAGATCTAGAAAACCTTAACCTCGGTGACCGGAAGGGTTGGAACCACAGTCATCTCGAAAACACCACCTCGCCTTGGTTCAGCAAAGAAGATAATCGAGCCTGACATAAACTATCGCAAATCGACTCTGATGTACTCCTGAAATTGTTTTCGGTAAGCTATGACGTTCAACATAGTGTTTCAAAATACCGGGTGATCAAAAAGTCAGTATAAATTTGAAAACTGAATAAATCACGGAATAATGTAGATAGAGAGGTACAAATTGACACACGTGCTTGGAATGACACGGGGTTTTATTAGAACCAAAAAATACAAACGTTCAGAAAATGTCCGACAGATGGCGCTTCATTTGATCAGAATAGTAATAATCAGCATAACAAAGCAAGACAAAGCAAAGATGATGTTCTTTACAGGAAATGCTCAATATGTCCACCATCATTCCTCAACATAGCCGTAGTCGAGGAATAATGTTGTGATCAGCACTGTAAAGCATGTCCGGAGTTATGGTGAGGCATTGGCGTCGGATGTTGTCTTACAGCATCCGTAGAGATGTCGGTCGATCACGATACACTTGCGACTTCAGGTAACCCCAAAGCCAATAATCGCACGGACTGAGGTCTGGGGACCTGGGAGGCCAAGCATGACGAAAGTGGCGGCTGAGCACACGATCATCACCAAACGACGCGCGCAAGAGATCTTTCACGCGTCTAGCAATATGGGGTGGTTCTAATAAAACCCCATGTCATTCCAAGCATGTGTGCCAATTTTTACCTCTCTATCTACACTATTCCGTGGTTTATTAAGTTTCCAAACTTATACTGACTTCTTTTTTCTACCAGCTATATCCGACAAGAGCCTGAAACTTACAATGTTATTGGCTAGAAGAAATCACAAAAATACAGATCAAATATTTTATTTTAATGCTCGCATATTTACCATTTCTGACCTATTTCTTTGTGATTACCAATATTCTCCAGGCACATTTGATGTCACATAATTATCTTTCTTAGACCTTTGGGACAGAATTGGAACAAATAAGATTCAGACACTGCAAAACTGAAATTTTGAGGTGGGAGGGGAGGGGTGTAAGTGGAGGGAGAATTAAGAAGTTTGTAGCCGAAATTTCGAATCTTCTGGCAAGTGCAGGTGCCAGTGCGTGGTCGAGCATCCAGTTCTTAAGAATACAGACTGCTGCGTGACAATTCGATGTAACCTACAAATTCTCACTGAGTTGTTCAGGCATGAATCACGAACTTGTCAAAGCTTCAGTTCCTCCTGTACCTCTCTCCTAGTTTCTAATCTTCCCTACCACCTCCAGAACTACGGTCGTTGACTTTTTCCTACTGCTCTCCTTACTTTTTCCCAAAAGTAAGATGCCACTCCACTTGTGTCTCCTTAGTTCCAGAAGAATTTTGACACCGTTCCTCACAAGAGGCTTCTAATCAAATTGCGTGACTATGGAGCATCGTCTCAGTTGTGCGGCTGGATTCGTGATTTCCTGATAGAAAGGTCACAGTTCATAGTAAATGACAGAGATATGTGACGTTGCCCAAGGATGTGTTACAGACCGTCTACTGTTTGTAACCTACATAAACGAATTAGTAGGTAATGTGAGCAGCCCTCTTATATTCTTTGCAGACGATGCTGTGATTTACTGTCTAGTAGAGTCATCAGAAGATCAAAACCAACTAAAAAATATTTTAGACAAGCTATATATGTGGTACGAAAAGTAGCAATTTTCTCTAAATAACAAAAGGCGTGAGGTCATACAAATGAATGCTAAAAGGAATCCGCTAAATTGCGGATACACGTTAAGCCACATGAATCTAAAGGCTGTAAATTCAACTGAATATCTACAGGTTACAATTACGAACAGCTTAACTTTGAACGATCACATAGATAAAGCTGTGGGGAAGGCAGAACAAGAGCTGCGTTTTGTTGACAGAACACTTAGGAGGCGCAACAGGTCTACTACAGAGACTGCCTACACTACGCTTGTCCGTCCTCTTCTGGAGTATTCCGGTGTATATGAAATCCTTATCAGATAGAACTGATGGAGGATATGGAAAAACTTCAAAGGGAAAAAACTCGTTCTGTATTATCGCGGAATACAGGAGAGTGTGTCACGGATTTGATAAGCGAATTGGGGTAGCAATAATTCAAACAAAGGCGTTTTTTGACAGCCACCTATATAGGGAGAAATTATCATGGTGATAAAATAAGAGAAAATCAGAGTTCATAGGGAAAAATTTCAGTGTTCGTTTTTCCCGCGAGCTGTTGTACAGTGGAACTGTAGAGATACTGTACAGTGTGAAGGTGGTTCGATGAAACGTCTGCCAGATACTTAAGTGTGAATCGCAAAGTAATCATATAGTTGTAGATATAAATGTACGATTCATATATGAGTTCAGGGCGAATTTCAGCCGTATTTTCAGTCTTTCGCATTGTGAGATATAACGACTGTCCGGTTTCCACACATGCTGTGGTTGTACATTTTTCATCAATTTTATTTTGCTGTCACAGACAGAGAAAGAAACGGCAGCACAATGTAAATTTAACTACTATCGCTCTGAAAATTGGTATGTGACACATGAAATAAATGTTGTACGTTCACGTCCACGTAACAGTGTCTTGCAAGAGTTCCACATCCCACTGTAATGAAAAGAATATCTAGTAAAGTTGATGTATATTCCGCGTGGCAGCCACTTAAGAGCGATCGACGGGCATCGATCCAGCTGTTGCAGCGGTTGAAAGAAATACCTTTAAACTAGATGTGCGGTATTGAAATTGTCAAGTCAGCCAACATTTCCGCTGACCACAGTTACCCACAATGCAGTTACGTAATATACGCGACACAGTTTCGTAACATGGAATGACCCATAGTGGACACCATGAGTGATTCCTCTTTCTTATTTCCCCCGTTCCCCCCTCCCTCTCCGCCTGTGTTCCACAAGCATGTAGGACAGCTATAATTTTCTTCTCAAAATAGCACTTATCCAGTATCTTCAGCCTCTTTTTCATGCAGTCTTCTAATCTGCCTATGACT
The DNA here is from genome assembly GCF_021461385.2 of Schistocerca piceifrons. Taxonomy (NCBI): domain Eukaryota; kingdom Metazoa; phylum Arthropoda; class Insecta; order Orthoptera; family Acrididae; genus Schistocerca; species Schistocerca piceifrons. The sequence continues at coordinate 150,333,145 of NC_060149.1, read as the reverse complement.
AACTTCAACCCTTGATAAGTAATCTGCTATAGTATCTAGACCGTAAGAACACGGCGCTTCGTAAAAGATGGAATCCCGTCTTCCTATTCCCACTCAAAACTGTAACTGTAACTGATATCATGTCCGAATGCCTTATGTCAAAAATATACAGACGGTAAATGACCCTAAACCAAGCACACAGAGGTAAGGGGCAAGTGATCGGAAATGAATATTCAATTTTTTATGGACAGAAGAAACCTACACCTTACAGCTGCAACCTACGCTCACAGAAACTATTCAGAGTGACGACTCCAACTCGCATGCGCTACGATAGCTCATTACATTGTGCCACACTCTCTCAGTCATCCATATTATCTGTTACCGATCAAGATGTGTAGGAGTGGTAAAAGTCGTACTCGGAAGACAACGGTCCAAATCACCATCAGGGTATCCAGGTTTAGGTTCTTCATTGTTTCCCTAAATCGCATAAGGTGAATGTTAGGATGATTCCATTAAAAGGGTCGGCCCAATTACCTTCCCTAGTCTTTAACGATCACGCCGTAGACAGTACGCTACCCTAATCCTCCTCCCATCCCTCAGTATGTTGTACGACAACAAACCGAGCTAGGAGACTACTAAACAGTCCTTCTTCAATTTCTACTGGTGCTTCATACATCAATGTTTATCAAAACTTCAAGTAGAGTGAGATTCAGTGTTCACAGTAATCATGGAACACGGCCTACCATGGCAATCAAATCTACATCTACGTATATAGTCCGCAAACCACCACTCGGTGCATAGCGGAGAGTACATTGTACCATACCAGTCACTTTCTCTCCTGTTCCACTCGCAAGTAGAATGATGGAAAAACAACCGTCTAAAAGCTTTCATACGAGCCGTAATTTCTCGTATCTTACCCTCATGGTCCTTTCACGAAATGTACGCTGGTGGCAGTAGAATCGTTCTGCATTTGGCCTCAAATGCCGGTTCTCTAAATTTGCGCAATAGTGCTACGCAGAAAGAGCATCTTTATTACTCCAGGGATACCCATATGAGTTCAAAAAGCATCTCCGTAATACATGCGTGCTGATCGAAACTATCGGTAACACCTCTGAATTGTTTAGATCTCTTCCTTTAATCGCACCTGTTGGCGATTCCAAACGCTCGAACAGTACTCAAAACTGGATCGTACTAGTGTTCTATACGCCGTCTCCTTCATGAATGAGCTATACTTTACCAAAATTCACCCAATAAACCGAAGTCGACCATTCGCCTTCCACGTTACCAACGTCACGTGCTCATTCCATTTCATATCGCTTTGCAACGTTACGCCTAGATATCTTATCGAAGTGACTGTGTTAAGTTGCACTCCACTAATGCTGCATTCGAACATTACGACACTATTTTTCCTACTCTTCCTCATTTTTCTACATTTAGGGCAAGCTGCCGTTCAACAAGGCATCTAGAAATTTTGTCTAAGTCATCTTGTATATTCCTACAGTCACTCAAACGACGACACCTTCCTGTACACCGCAGCGTCATCAGAAAACGGCCGTAAATCGTTGCTCACCTTGACTCTGAGTTCATTTATGTATATAGAGAATAAGAGGAATCCTAACACATTTCCCTGGAGCACTCTAGAAGATAACCTTATCTCTCATGAATACTCGCTGTCGAGGACAATGTACTGGATTCTATTACTTAAAAAGTCTTCGAGCCACTCACATATCGGGGAACCTAAACCGTATGCTCGGACCTTCATCAACAGTCTCCAATGGGGCACCGTGTTAGTGAGGACATACACTGATATGGCACAGGTCATGGGATACCTCCTAATATCTTGTCGGACCTCCTTTTCCCGACGTACTGCAGGAGCCGACGTCGTATGGACTCGACAAGTCGTTGGAAGTCTCCTGGAGAAATAATGAATTGTCTCGAATTGTCCAGAATGTTCTTCAAACCAATCACCAACTACTGTGTGGGAACATGGAGTCCATGAATGGTTGCAAATGGGCTCCAAGCACCCAAACATAACCAGTCTCATTCAATGATCGGTTCAGCTAGACCAGAGGACCCAGGTAATTCCATGTAAACACGAGCCACACCACTGTGGAGCCATCACCAGCTATCACAGTGCCTTGTTGACAACTTGGATCCATGTCTTCGGAGGGTCTGCGCCACACTCGAACACTAACATCAGCTCTTAACAACTGAAATCGGGACTGCTCTGATCAATCCTCGGTTTTCCAGTTGTCTAGGGTCCAACCCAAATGGTCACGAGCCTAGGAGAGGCGCTGCAGGAGATGTGCTGTTAGCAAAGGCACTCGCGTTGGTCGCCTGCTGCCACAGCCCATTAACGCCAGGTTTCGCTGCACTGTCCTAACGGAACGTTCGTCGTACGTCCCACATTAATTTCTGCGGTTATTTCACACAGTGTTGCTTGTCTGTTAGCAATGACAACTGTACGCAAACGCCATTTCTCTCGATCGTCAAGTGAAGGCCGTGATGAGAGGCAATGCCTGAAATGTGGCATTCTTGGTACACTCTTCACACAGTGGATCTTGGAATATTGAATTTCCTAGCTCCATCTACCATTCCGCGTTCCAAGCCTGTCAGTTCCCGTCGTGCGGTCCCGTTGGAAACCATTTCACATGAATCACCTGACTACAAATGACAGCTCCGCCAATACTCATCCCTTTGATACCTTGTGTACACGATAAACTGTTATCCGTATATGTGCATATCGCTATAAAAAAAAAAAAAAAAAAAAAAAAAAACACTCCATCTTCAGGCCACAAGTGACCCACCGGGAGCATCCGACCGCTGTGTCATCCTTAGGAGGCGTGTGGTCAGCACACCGCTCTCCCGGTCGTTATGATGATTTTCTTTGACCGGAGCCGCTACTATTCGGTCGAGTAGCTCCTCAATTGCCATCACGAGGCTGAGTGCACCCAGAAAAATGGCAACAGCGCATGGCGGCCCGGATGGTCACCCAGCCAAGTGCCGACCACGCCCGAGAGCGCTTAACTTCGGTAATCTGACGGGAACCGGTATATCCACTGCGGCAAGACCGTTGCCTGCATATCGCTATCCCAAGATTTTTTCACCTCAGTGTATGTTCTTGAGATTGCATGCCAGGCGTGTGAGGCCAGCTTTTAGCCCTCCCAATGCACGTGGTGAGTCATTAGCAGTTAATACTTTTCCTGACATAATTGTTAACACAACACTTTCAAATGGGCCTTAACAAAGATTCAACTTGCAACCTCGCACCCAAGGGATGCATCTACATCTACATTTACATGGATACTCGGCAAATCATACTTCAGTGCCTGGCAGAGGGTTCATCGAACCACCTTCAAATAATTCTGTGTTATTCCAGTGCACGGAAAAGGGGTCGGCGTCCATAAAATATTTTCGCATTCAGGGGAGAACGTTGGTGATTGAAATTTCGTGAGAAGTTTCCGCCTCAGATCCTCTCGATTCAGTCCATCAATCACATCTGGTAAAGATACCACACCACGCAGTAGTACTCCAAAACAGGACGGAAAAGCGAAGTGTAGGTAGTCTCATTAGTAGATATGTTGCATATTCTAAGTGTTCTGTCACTAAAACGCGGTCTTGGTTTCGCTTTCCTCAAAACATTTTCTACGTGTTCTTTGCAATTTAAGTTGTTCCTAATAGCAATTCCCAGGTATTTAGTTGAATTTACGGCCCTTAGATTTGATTGATTTATCGTATAACCGAAGTTTAACGGATTCCTTTTAGCACTCATGTGGATGACCACACAGTTTTCATTATTTAGGGTCAGTTGCCAGTTTTGGCTTGTAAGTCATCTTGTATCCTCCTCACACAACGACAACACTTCGCCTTACACTACAATGCCATCAGCAAATAGTCGTCAATTACTGCCCAACCTATCCCCTATCCGTCAGATCCTTTATGTATATAGAGAAGAGTGCGGCCATCTCACACTTCCTGGGACGCTCCTGACGATATCTTTGTCTAATGAATATTCCCTTTTCAGCTCAAAGTACATGGTTATATTATTAAAAACTTTTTCAGGACTCATATTTCTAAGAACCTCTCTCGCACAGTCTGACCTTTGTTGAGATACAGCAGGATGTCACTGTGTGTAGTCCCTTCCGGAACTCTAGGCGCGTGGAATCTGCACGTTGCTTTTCACCGATGGGTCGCCCGGGAACCGATGCAAAACATTTTTTGATGTGTGTATAACGAATGTCAGGAGCAGAAAAGGAATTACAAAGTTAGATAGAACGGTAAGATCTTCCCTCACCGGCAGAATAATTTGTTACTCCTAAACAATAGCTCGAAAGCGTAGGAAATCGGCTGTCTCGGAAGATACAGAAAAGTATTAGCGAGAAATTAAGAAAGGCTGCACATACCGGAAGTAATATTGTGATATGTCTCATGTTGCTCATTGTTAATTTTCTGGATTTCCATTGCCTCATTCGCCTGCTAGCTTCCTGTTACGATTAGCGAAGAGCGAATATAGTCTGGCTGATACCTTATGGTACAATTTTGTTGAACTCTCCGCTTTTTTTGTCCACATAAGATCGATTGCTAACACTCGATCCATACCTAACGTGTTACTTCGAACGGAATACTCTTTGTTCATTATAACGAAAATGTTCACGTAATAAAAATTTGTATCTGGTGTAACATAGCATACAATTTTGACTACATCTGAAATTTGATTAAGACTACCTGTCTGCTTTCAGAAAAGTCTCTTGAATTTTATTTACTCTATCAGCTCTCATCCAGTGATTCATGTTTTGGCACTTAGTTTCCTTTTATAAATTATTCTCAACATGTTTTAAATGACACTCTGTATATTCGATTCTGAGTATTGATATCCTGCCAACACTTATGGCGGGCATGTTGGAATTCAGAAAATGCTTTTTTTTAAATTTTGTGCTGAATAATAACAATAACAACAATAATGAACAAACATTAATAAATTTTCTGTTTGTTATCAAGCCTTTAGCACCACCACAGACATCATAAGGAGCCGTCGTCTTGAAACCATGAGCGACGAAAGATAAAACAAGTATAACTGCGGGAGTTGTGTATTTGAGAAATTACTGATGGAGGCTCGAATCCTACGTCTGAAAGTATACACAGGTAAATGGTAACCTTTACGACGGTCTTCTCACGGACATGGCCTCTTGCCACACTAGGTGATGAACGCCTCCCTGACTCCTCACCTAGACCAACTGAACACAGAGTGGCCGGTATAGAACTCTCGCTTCTTACTGGACTGAACACTTCGCTTGGCTGCTTAACGAGCATTTGTAAAGTATAATGTACCTCTATTGAGAGGCTGACACGGAATAATTAATATACAGTTTATCTTACATACAGGATAAACTACCTTGAAATGTAACAGAGAACTGTTCATTTCGTCGTCTCGGGTACAATAGAAATTAACAGTACATTTATCTGATTTATTGTATATGGTTTCCTCTGGCCAATAGTACACAATTAATTGTCGTTTACCTTCAGCAGTCAGGTGTACAGCAGTAACTAAAAATCGCCGACACATCGCGAGAGCCACCACATAATTGCACCTCATTGTAAAATAATCACTTTGCTATTACCGCCCAGTAGTAGTGGGATGGTGCGTCATCGCAACAGAAGTCGCATTTCCACGTGGTAAGTGAGGATTATAGTTTACAACAACTGTGGCAGCAGTCACCCTAGATGATCACGCAGTATGAAAACGAAACTGCAGACAGAGAGGAATAAAGGAAATAAAAACCACCATCCAGTGCCTTAAGCCGAGGACAAGAATTTATATATAGGATGATCCAAAAGTCCGTTAAGTCTTGAAAATACAATACTACACGGTATAACGTAGGTAGAAAGGTTAAAGTTGACTCACAAGCTTGGAACGACATGGGGTTTTATTGAAACCAAAAATATGCACAAAATGACCAATAAATGGCGCTTCATATGATACCAAAGCAACAATTAGCATAAAAATTGATTTTCAGCACAGACGATTTTCTTTATAATAAATGCTGAAAATGTCTGCTGTCATTCATTAACAATACCTGTAGTCTAGGGAAAATTTTGTGAGCAGCACTGTACAACATTTCAATGGGTAATATGAGAAAATGACGTCGGATGTTGTTGCCTGAACAAGTCGAACCATCGCGATAGATCAGTTAACACCAGAACCAATAATCACACGGACTGCGATCTGGGGACCTGGGAGGCCAAGCATGGTGGAAGTGGCAGCTCAGCACACGATCGTTACCATACAATGTGCGCAAGAGATCTTTCACATGTGTGGCAATATGTGGTGGAGTGCCTCTCTGCGTGAAAGTCATTCCTTCCCCCAGGTGTTCACCAACCAGGCTAGGGATGATATGATTCTGTTACATACTGGTATACCTCGCACCCGTCACGCTGACAGTTTGAGAAGCAGCACCCCGCATTTCCACGAAGAAAAAGAGTCCGATCACGATTGATGTCGTAAATTTACACCATAGCGTGCCTTTGTCGCCATGCCATGGGGTTTCCATGGCAGTTATAGGATTTTCGTAGCCCAAAATCTGCAGTTGTGGGTGTTGACGGACCCTCGGGATATTGAAATGGGCATCGTCTGTCCACGATACGTTAGGCAACCAATTTCCCCCATTTTCTAGGCGCTACAGTCTGGAGCCAGGCGACCGCTACGGTCGCAGGTTCGAATCCTGCCTCGGGCATGGGTGTGTGTGATGTCTTTAGGTTAGTTAGGTTTAATTAGATCTGAGTTCTAGGCGACTGATGACCTCAGAAGTTAAGTCGCATAGTGCTCAGAGCCATTTGAACCATTTTTGAACCCCCATTTTCCCCCATTTTTGAAGTGCTCACTCAGCAGATGCTCTCTGCACCACAAAATCGGTGGCTAGCAGTTGATGATGACTCTGTATTTTGTACGGATATCATTGGAGAGTACCCCTTAGCGTTCTTGAAACATCAGTGTGTGGAATGCCGGTGCTTCACCATGCTGACTTCACCATGCGAAAATGAACCCGCTAAATTAGCCATTTGTTTCTGAACTGTCCGAACAGCAGTAGGACTTGTGTCTGGTCGCCCACAACTTGGCCGATCGTTTAAACAACCCGTGACTTTGAGCTTCGTGATCATCTTCTTCACAGTGACACTTGTCACAGGACCTTTACGCATTCAAATACCCTTATTATGGCAATAGCATCGAAAAGCTGCTGCAGTGGATTCTCCATTCTGATAGTTAAGTTACAGTAACAGTGCCTTTTCTGGTAAAGTCAACATGGCGCGACTGCTGGCGCATCGGACTCCCTATGTCACTGCAGTTCATTCTACAAGCGATGCTCATGCGACGTAACTTTGCTGACCAGCGGTACCTGTTTACAAGTTTTTGCACTCTTTTCGGCTTCAATAAAACCCCATGTCAATACAGGCATGTGTGTAAATTTTTACCTTTCTCCTTCTATTATTCTGTGAACTGGTGCATTTTCAAGCCGGCCGGTGTGGCCGAGTGGTTCTAGGCGCTTTAGTCTGGAACCGCACACCCGCTACGGTCGCAGGTTCGAATCCTGCCTAGGGCATGGACGCGTGTGAAGTCATTAAGTTAGTTAGGTTGAAGTAGTTCTAAGTTCTAGAGGCTGATGACCTCAGATGTTAAGTCCCATTGTGCTAAGAGAAATTTGAACCTTTTTTTTCAGTTTCAAATGTTAACGGACTTTTGGGTCACTCTGCATATCGTTACAGTTGCACAAATTCACTACATCCTTCTCTTCAATAATTGTGAAGTCTGTCAGTGAAATCCAGAAACTGATCACAAGCTGACCTAAAGTTGTAAGGCAACCTCTACTTCCACCCCAATAGTTAAAAGGTCAGTCGGTCTGACTACCGATTTGGCCTCATTCTATACCATAAAAAGAAGCAGTACAAATTCTAACAAGCAGTGCGCACAGACACCCCCACCCTCAGTATCGTCACTGAAAGAAAAACACCAGAAAATGAACTGAAGCCTGAAAAAACTGCTGAAAATATATCAGACCATCCCAAGCCCGCACTACATCACGAGTTCATGGAGAACCTGCCCACGGTGGGAGGAAACCGTTAGGTTCCTCGTCGGAATTCTTAGCTACTACGTGATTACACTCTCAGTAGGAAGAAATAAGGCTAACACACACAAACCAAAACTAAGAAGTGTCTCCCATACTGCACTTGAACATAAATAGGTTCATAACGCATGTGGAGGCGATGTAACTACTGACACAAAGAAAACCATTGTGTCTATTTCTCCAAGAGACACATTTAAAACTAGTGACGCTTCTGTATTAAGAGGCTACAGCCTCCTCTGAAAGGATGCTCTTTGTAGGAAGAGGGCTAGGGGTGGTACAGATATCTTTGTTACTGTAATTCATCACACCTCACCTCTCCAAATTATCACCAACTTTCATGCAGTTACTTTATAAGAGCACGTTCACTACACGGTAATTAAATGTTCCCTGTATCTGATTTCTAAGCATTATACAGTTCTCCCACCCACTTCTCTGATGTTGGGACTTTATTGCAGTGATGCGCTACGAGGTTTTGTCTACGCCAGTCCCAAGGGTTTAGCTGTTGAAAATAATGACTTCAGAAATCCTATGCCTTTTGCACATAAGGCATATTGCTCACCTTACCAACATTATTTACTGTTTCTTCTCTTTCACAGGTATATCACTATGTTCTCCAGCACTTACAAAGTATACATGAGGAAATGATAGACGATTTGCTCGCCACTGACCCATGATACAGAGAGTTGATCGAAGAGTACCCATAATAAAGCTGCCAAAATGAATGGTCTACTGCAGTAACTACACATTTTACAAACAAATGGCTGCATTTTTACATTACTGCGGTTTCCAGGAATGGATGGTTCACATTACTAGTTTGATCCACCTTACCCTTGATGCTTGTACTATACAATCCTTAGGCCAGCTTCGAAGACAGCGTGTTTCAAGGTGAAGTAAGGTGTGCCACTCAGAAATCAGTGGCAGGCGTGTGGCTCTTCGACGTTTCGAATACCGACCGACCCCAGAGAACGTCTGTGCTTGAAGGCCAGTCTCCTGTGAACTTTCAAGTACTGCCAAACATAGTAGTGACAAGATTTACAGGATTCAGTCACTCGTTCCCCTAGTTCACTGGAAATAAAGCAGTCATCAAAATTATTTTAAGGCGACACAATGGGCCGGCTGTAACAAGTGTACGGAAGAAGCAATACCTGGAGACATCACCAGTCGCTGCCACTCTGAGTCGGGGTATTATACCCTGTCACCAGCATTAGATAATGGATAGCGATGGGTTGAGCTTCACATCCAGCATTCGTTAATCCTTTAACTGTCCCTATTTCATCTGAGCCCTGAATTAAGCTCTTTCTGTATCTCGCGAAACTGTGCCTGGTCATGACTGAATTAAATACAATATATTACTGCATATTGGCAACAAACCAGAAAGGATCCTTCCAGAACTTTTTAATAAAATATTGCAGATTCCTCAGCTTCCCAGCTCGTAGAAGGATGTATTTTTGTTCCTCTCTTGAAAAGGAAAAAGGAAGAACAAAATGTGCCCACTAGGTTTTCAAACGCCACTTTAACAAGATGTGTCAGAATCCATGAGACCAGGAAGCAGCCGGCCGAAGTGGCCGTGCGGTTAAAGGCGCTGCAGTCTGGAACTGCAAGACCGCTGCGGTCGCAGATTCGAACCCTGCCTCGGGCATGGATGTTTGTGATGTCCTTAGGTTAGTTAGGTTTAACTAGTTCTAAGTTCTAGGGGACTGATGACCTCAGCAGTTGAGTCCCATAGTGCTCAGATCCATTTGAACCAACCAGGAAGCAACTTAACTACATTCAGTGCTTGTTCAGGGAATATCGATCCGCCATTAGGAACCTGACCTTGCCGGTTTTCCCTGACAACAAAGGCAACATTTAATAGGCAACCCCATCTACCAAAGCAGGCGAAGGATGTATTGTTCTGTTGGTTACTATTACGTGTGAGAATTCAGGGAAACGAGATAGCAGAAGAGGTAATCAGGCAAACGCGTACAGCAAATGTTGTTTAATCCTCTGGCACCTTTTATGCTTTATCTTGCTTTTGAATAGATTCTTGTGTTAGTGTGAAGCCAAGAGGATGGGAGCGATGTACAACAAGCTGTGATTTGTAAAAAGTGACATTTAAAATTATTTACATAATGTTTGCGGAGAAATTTGTACAATGTTGTAACTGATCTACTTTACAAGAAAGGAGACAGACAAGACATTGCGAAATTTGGACTTATCAACCTCGTCTCCGTGAAGTACACGACATTCACGACATTTATCATCAACTTATTTGAAAGAAAAACGTTGGAATTTAATTAAAATAACGGAAATCTGTCTTTAGAAGTGTGTATGGCATAATGGGCCACTTCCAAGGCGGCACAAATTTATAGAACGGAACAATGAGTTTGAATTAACCCTTCCATGGGAAAAATTTATTTTAAATTTATTTGTTAAAGGTCGAAAACTGTCTTACTTTGTGAAAAATAATACGCTTTCGATACCAAAAACTTTTGAGATGATCGAATTTTGAAAATCGGTGAAGTGGGACACATGCGTCCCATGAGCCTAACTACATCTATGACTTCGTGTGAACATATGAATTTTTGAGTAAATTTTTTAACTTATGAATTACTTTATCAGGATGGTAGTTATGGAAAAATATAATAAATTAGTACCAAAATAGATTTATTCTCCTGGCAGTGAAACACATGAAATATCGCACACTAGTTTTCAAGATAACATTTTAAGATGGCTTCGAGACACCACGCAACAATGTTTTCTACAGTCTATGAAATTTTATGGGGCATATACGTCCCACGACATACCAGTTATGTACGAAGCAGCACAATTACTGTAGTGTGAAGTAATGTTTCAAAAAAGGACTGTTATGTATATTTATTTATTTATTTCATTAACAGTACAGAGTAACCCATCGCCTTGAAATGTAAGGTTGGCCGGATGCTTCTAAATTCAACAGAAAATACCTCTCATTATTACAATCTTATTGGTATACAGTTGTTAATGCTTTTTTAAATAATATAAAGAACATAATATATAAAAATTTCTGTAAGGTTACAGCGAATTGAGTGCTTAACAACTGTTAAAAGGGTACTATATAATTTGTTTCTGCCTAGTTGATGAGAATATAATGTATATAATGCAAATGTCAAAGAAAAATAAAAAGCTATAGGTAATACAATAAGTGTGGTGAAAATAATTTGCAGTGTATAGAGGGAAGTGATATAATGTACCTGGATATGTAAAACAGCCCATGTAGAATGTTGGTGGTAATGGCCTATTTCTACCTATTTCAGGTGAGAAGGTCTCGGTAGAACCTCAAGCTATTCTCATCTGAAATTGTTTGTGCTTATGTATGTTTACTGTGTTTGTGTGTATTGATATATCACTGGGAGTGTTGCAAGTCAGGACACTACATGATATTCAGCAGTTGTTTGTATGTCCTATCGTTGGTAGCTACGTTGTATTCTATGTGATACTTTACATACATACACCAGGTATTAGACACATTAAATATTGACTGAGCATTTGATACATAGAATACATGAATTTTAGCTTTACATGAGAAATACACTTATGTTTCTAAATTTGTCAGTAGAAATAGAATGTAGTTCATTGCTACTTGAATGCATTATTCCTTAAATAACTTAATACATTACTTTTCTAGTTCTATACATACTTTATACAGAAAATACATTTGATATATATAATTTATTCATTGTAGCTTTAAATAGAAAAGAGAATACCCTTCTGTCTACACGCAATAAGACGAACAATACATTACTGCTTGTGTGCAGTAAACTCTAAACACTACGCAGTATGTCGTTGGGGAGTAGAAGCCTCGGCATAAAAGTTCTTCGAGCCTTCTCCTCCCAAGCGACGTTACGTTATTACTAGAGTCTTAGTATGTGGTGTCAGTGTTTGTTTGTTTTATGATTGCTGCTGCCTGTTGTGTTGTTTGTGACTGTGTTGTGGCATGCAGTGTCATGAGTTGTTGGTTCGGGTCCCTTACGTGCTGATCCCTTCTGAGTTATGTTCACTTAGTGTGGTGGTTCCTTCCTCGGTTTCGGAATCTGTGGTCATGCTTGTGTCTTCCCTTGTCGCTTGTTTTGTTGTTTGTGCTTGTCTACACCTCCTACCATATGGTTTTTGGCGCTTGTATTCTTCATGCAGTGTGTTCGATACAATATCGGCTACGCTATTTATATTGTGTTCCAATCATTAGGATTATGTATTATTCTGGCGATGTCACTATCGTTCTGTATAGGCCTCACTCGTACCAGCGTGTTGCATAGCGGTGTGACATGTTCTGGTGTCCCAGTTTCTCCGCTAACGCATATTTCATTGTTAGTTAGTCCCATGCAGTTTAAGTGTACCGGATACGGCCGGTGACCTGTCAGAAAATCGACCATCCCCCGGCTTGGGTCGAAATTTTTCAGTTGTAATCTTTCGCGTACGTCAGGAAACAAAGAGAGTAGTCGGCGACCCTTGTAGGATGCGTCCCACTCTCTCTGCCATGACTGAATCCGCCATTGTTTCATATGTGTTTTGTTTAAAATATTGGTTCTTGTAATTTTGGTTACTTTATCGAGCCTGTCCCTCTTAAACCATTAAAGAGCAGCTCTATAACGTATTGTCATGCCTGTAAGACAGGTCCCCATCACAACGCAAAGTGCCTCTAGTGATGTGGTGTTGAAGGCTCCGCTCATTCTCAGGAGTACACTACGCTGACCTCGTCTTGCGATTGTCTTGTTAGTCTATATGTTCAGTCTGTGAGCCCAAGCACTTGTGGCAAAGCAAGCGATGGATTTAAATATCACAATGTGATCGGTCCTTTTCGTCTTAATAGGTAATTTGTACTGAGTTGTGTTGAGCCTTGCTAGTTTGTGCATCATTTTGGAGGCTTTGTCAATTGTCAGTTTGATATGATAGTTAAAAGACTGTTTTTAGTCAAGATGCAGTCCTAGATAACGTGTGGCTTGCTTCCTCTGTATGCTAGTATTGTCTAATTTTAGAATTGGATTCCTCTGTAGTGTCTCTCTGAGCAGTAAATATACTTTTTTGTTGTGAGCGATTTTTAATTTATTTTCTTTGCACCAATTGTTAATTTTCTGAAGCAGTTGCCTGCCTTTTATCTCTAGAGCTGCTCTCGAGTTGGCTGACACCACTACGAGCAGGTCATCTCCTTACGCCTATTACCCTATCGTCACCGTCCAACGTGTTCAGCAAGGACTCGATTGCGATATCCCAGAATATTGGTCCATAGATCGAGCCTTGTGGACATCCCTTCGTTATTCTGTTGACAACTTTGCGTGTACCAGCCCTCTATTCCGCCACTCCGCCTCTGCAGTACTCGAGGAGACTATTGCAGACGGAAGCTGATACCCTCAATTCCCTTACTCTGGCGAAGAGGGACGGCCACCACAGGTTGTCAATAGCCCCGACTATGTCGGTCATTATGGCGGTCACGTATTTGTCACTGATGCTATTTATAACTGTCAGTGCTTGGTTGACGGCGTCTTCTATTGATCTACCTTGCCTGATGCCGAGTTGATGGGGGGTTAGCCCGAGGAGGCGTCTGTAAGTGGTCACACAAGCGCCTTTCCTGTGCCTTGGCGAGAGTTTCTAAGAGCCAGATCGGTCGATACGTTTTGGCGTCTGTTGGCTCTTTGTCTTGTGATTTCCTGATTATTACTACATTAGTAGTTTTCCAGAGGTTTGGAATTCTGCCTGTTAGTAGTGCCTCGTTGAACATGTTAGTAAGAAAAGGCGTGATTTGTGTTACTGTTTGTTTTCATGTTTCTGAAAGTATTTTGTCTCGGCAGGGTTCTTTTCGGTTTTTAAGCTTGCTGATTGCCGTCGCGACTTCTTCTTGTGAGAATGGTATGGTTACACTGTCACTGACGTGTGGTTGCCTCATGCTCTCTCTTAGGTCAGCGTGGTGGCGCTCGTCTTGTGTGGGGTCGTGATCTGGAAGTAGCCTGTTCAGAAGATCTTCTGCTGTGCCGTCAGCTTGTTTTAGTGTTGACAGAACTGTCAGTGTCTTAACTCGTTCTGACTCTATCTTGAAAGGCTGTCCCCAGATGTCGTTCTGTAGCTGGCTTTTGACGAAATTGGTTCAGTAGTCTAGCCCTGTTGTCTTTAGTTGTTTTTGGTGTTTCTGTTTAGCATCACGATACAGGTCAAGTTTTATCTCTCTTTCAGGAGCTGTATTTGCTTGTTGGTAGTACTTTCTTTTGCCCCGTAAATCATTGCTTAATCTTGCCAGTTCTGTCGACCACGGTTGTTTCTGTCCCCACCCAGTTGTTGGCCGTGGTATAGCTGCTACCTGTGCTCTTTGTAGTGTCAGTACGTGTGTTTTGTAACCTACACTCCTGGAAATGGAAAAAAGAACACATTGACACCGGTGTGTCAGACCCACCATACTTGCTCCGGACACTGCGAGAGGGCTGTACAAGCAATGATCACACGCACGGCACAGCGGACACACCAGGAACCGCGGTGTTGGCCGTCGAATGGCGCTAGCTGCGCAGCATTTGTGCACCGCCGCCGTCAGTGTCAGCCAGTTTGCCGTGGCATACGGAGCTCCATCGCAGTCTTTAACACTGGTAGCATGCCGCGACAGCGGGGACGTGAACCGTATGTGCAGTTGACGGACTTTGAGCGAGGGCGTATAGTGGGCATGCGGGAGGCCGGGTGGACGTACCGCCGAATTGCTCAACACGTGGGGCGTGAGGTCTCCACAGTACATCGATGTTGTCGCCAGTGGTCGGCGGAAGGTGCACGTGCCCGTCGACCTGGGACCGGACCGCAGCGACGCACGGATGCACGCCAAGACCGTAGGATCCTACGCAGTGCCGTAGAGGACCGCACCGCCACTTCCCAGCAAATTAGGGACACTGTTGCTCCTGGGGTATCGGCGAGGACCATTCGCAACCGTCTCCATGAAGCTGGGCTACGGTCCCGCACACCGTTAGGCCGTCTTCCGCTCACGCCCCAACATCGTGCAGCCCGCCTCCAGTGGTGTCGCGACAGGCGTGAATGGAGGGACGAATGGAGACGTGTCGTCTTCAGCGATGAGAGTCGCTTCTGCCTTGGTGCCAATGATGGTCGTATGCGTGTTTGGCGCCGTGCAGGTGAGCGCCACAATCAGGACTGCATACGACCGAGGCACACAGGGCCAACACCCGGCATCATGGTGTGGGGAGCGATCTCCTACACTGGCCGTACACCACTGGTGATCGTCGAGGGGACACTGAATAGTGCACGGTACATCCAAACCGTCATCGAACCCATCGTTCTACCATTCCTAGACCGGCAAGGGAACTTGCTGTTCCAACAGGACAATGCACGTCCACATCTATCCCGTGCCACCCAACGTGCTCTAGAAGGTGTAAGTCAACTACCCTGGCCAGCAAGATCTCTGGATCTGTCCCCCATTGAGCATGTTTGGGACTGGATGAAGCGTCGTCTCACGCGGTCTGCACGTCCAGCACGAACGCTGGTCCAACTGAGGCGCCAGGTGGAAATGGCATGGCAAGCCGTTCCACAGGACTACATCCAGCATCTCTACAATCGCCTCCATGGGAGAATAGCAGCCTGCATTGCTGCGAAAGGTGGATATACACTGTACTAGTGCCGACATTGTGCATGCTCTGTTGCCTGTGTCTATGTGCCTGTGGTTCTGTCAGTGTGATCATGTGATGTATCTGACCCCAGGAATGTGTCAATAAAGTTTCCCCTTCCTGGGACAATGAATTCACGGTGTTCTTATTTCAATTTCCAGGAGTGTATATTGCCTTGAACAGTATCCTGAAGAATATCTCGAACTTTTTGCCAGTCGGCTGTTGCTATGAGTAAATGCTGCTGTTCATGGTCCATGTTATGTGTACTGACATAGAGTGGCTATGACGATTGAGTTGTGGTCGCTGTGTGTGGCTCTGTCCAATACCCTCCATGTGTTGACTAGTGGAAGAGATTTTGCGTTCCCTAGAGAAAGGTGTATGTTACTTGCGTCACTGGCACCTCCGCGGTAGGTAGGTGGCTGACCGTCCCTATTCAATATGAAGAGGTTGCATTCATTTACCACGTCAGTCACCAGTTGTCCTCTGACGTCAGTTCCATCTGAGTTCCACAAGGGGGACTTTGCGTTGATATCGGTTAGAATGAGCAGCCTTTACCTTTCTGAGTGACGTGCAATGTCTTTTATTTTCTCTAAGAAAGGTTCTATATCATACGAGTACCCAGCGTAAATAGACGACACTAGCCATACAAAACTGGGTGATCTGTGTTACTATGAGGTTTTTATTAACTACTGTTTTCGTGGCTTTCGCGTTTGGTGCTCCTGCTATTGTGATGTAATGTAAGGGGAGCCCTGAAATCTTCCCGTCTCGCAGAAAAGGTTCATGAACGCAGGCGATGTCTGCTTTTGTTTCTTCTACGAACCTACCTAGCTCCATGTTTGCTGGGGTACTGCCCTGGCCATTTAGTTGTATTACCTTCAGAAGGAATGTCTAGTGACGGAAAGACACTTGGGTGTGGTTTCTTTAAAATCCAGAAACACACGTCTATGTGCTCTCACGAAGTCCTTGTACACTTTTTCTAGGTTCAGGCCCTCTCCCCTTCGCGCACATGCCTCCCCTGAAAGCTTACATAGTTCTTTGGGGTTCGTTGGCAGATTTTCAACTCTTAGGAACACCCTGTCAGTTTGTTCTGTAGTTAGGAAGCAGATTTTATCCCCGTTTTAATGCTTGGTTCGTATTACATAGCGAAGAGCTGTTTGAAATATATTCTTGTTTTCTAATCCGTAGGTTAGCTTCTAAGTTTTCGTAGTTTATGTGAGTGCCGGCCGGGGTGGCCTAGCGGTTCTAGGCGCTACAGTCTGGAACCGCGCGACCGCTACGATCGCAGCTTCGAATCCTGCCTCGGGCATGGATGTGTGTGATGTCCTTAGGTTAGTTAGGTTTAGGTAGTTCTAAGTTCTAGGGGACTGATGACCTCAGAAGTTAAGTCCCATAGTGCTCAGAGCCAATTGAACCATTTTTTTATGTGAGTAACGGTATTCAGCTGGGAGTGCTTGGTTGTGTCTGGTTGGTGTTCTTGACTGTTTGTTTGTTGCTCCGATTTCGAGTAATATTGTAGTGTAGTATGTTTTTCCTGGTTTATAGTTTCTGGTAGTGTGGAGTTTGATGTGTTTTCACTGGGCATTTGTGCTGGTAGTGACTTGTTGTTTTTGACTTCTTCCGCGGACTTGTTCGTGAAAGGTGACTTTTGTATGTCCGTTTCTGGGGTGGTTGTTTCTGGTGTTGTGCCGGTGCAGGATGTGTCTTTCTGTTCAGCTACCTTACTGTTTTGTTGTTCGTAGTGATAGCGTGTTCTACCCCTGTAGGCAAAACGAACTGGTGTAATATAGGGTCTACATTTGGTTGTATCATATTCTACTTGTTTCGCGGGAAGTGTGCAGTTGTCTTTGGCTGTGTTTGCCTGTGGTGTTGGATTTCTTGTGAATTCCGTGACATCTTCATTTAACGACGTCGTTACATCTCTCTGTACTATCTCGTAGTATTTTGTCTTTCAGTTTGTCAACTCGTAAAAGGAGACATACCTGGAAGAAGGCCCAATCAAAAATGTGATGTTTCAGGTGCCTGGCCACATCATATTCAATTGCTCTCTGCATGCACATATCGTCTATGTAGTCGGTAATGCTGAAGCACCTATATTGTATTGTCTCCCACAACTGAGGCACTGAATTAGTATTAGCATCTGCATTTGGCGCATGTAATAACCCCATGTGTTGCCGCCAGGCAACGGCTCGCCGCGAGCTTCTCGTCCTAGTCGACGGCTATTTGTATCTTTGCCAGTTTGTGCTATTAGTTACGTCTGTTCCTGCGTGTGTTAGGGGGGTGGATTTCTGACAGTTGTGGTTGTGGTTGTTGTGGTCTTCACTCCTGAGACTGGTTTGATGCAGCTCTCCATGCTACCATATCCTGTGCAAGCTTCTTCATCTCCCAGTACTTCTGCAACCTTCATCCTTCTGAATCTGCTTAGTGTATTCATCTCTTAATCTCCCTCTATGATTTTTACCCTCCACCCTGCAATCCAATGCTAAATTTGTGATCCCTTGATGCTTCAGAACATGTCCTACCAACAGGTCCCTTCTTCTTGTCAAGTTGTGCCACAAGCTCCTCTTCTCCTCAATTCTATTCAATACCTCCTCATTAGTTATATGATCTACCCATCTAATCATCAGCATTCTTCTGAAGCACCACATTTCGAAAGCTTCTAGTCTCTTCTTGTCCAGACTATTGATCGTCCATGTTTCACTTCCATACATGGCTACACTCCATACAAATACTTTCAGAAACGACTTCCTGACACTTAAATCTATACTCGATGTTAACAAATTTCTCTGCTTCTCAAACGCTTTCCTTGCCATTGCCAGTCTACATTTTATCTCTCTCTACTTTGACCATCATCACTTATTTTGCTCCCCAAATAGCAATACTACTTTACTACTTTAAGTGTCTCATTTCCAAATCTAATTCCCTCAGCATCACCCGACTTAATTCTACTGCATTCCATTATCCTCGTTTTGCTTTTGTTGATGTTCATCTTATGTCCTCCTTTCAAGACACTGTCCATTCCGTTCAACTGCTCTTCCCAGTCCTTTGCTGTCTCTGACAGAATTACAATGTCGTCGGCGAACCTCAAGGTTTTTATTTCTTCTCCATGGATTTTAATACCTACTCCGAATTTTTCTTTTGTTTCTTTTACTGCTTGCTGAATATACAGATTGAATAACACCGGGGAGAGGCTACAGCCCTGTCTCACTCCCTTTCCAACCACTGCTTCCCTTTCATGTCCCTCGAATCTTATAACTGCCATCTGGTTTCTGTACAAATTGTAAATAGCCTTTCGCTCCCTGTATTTTATCCCTGCTACCTTTAGAATTTGAAAGAGAGTATTCCAGTCAACATTGTCAAAAGCTATCTCTAAGTCTACAAAAGCTAGAAACGTAGGTTTGCCTTTTCTTGATCTTTCTTCTAAGACAAGTCGTAAGGTTAGTCTTGCCTCACATGTTCCAATATTTCTACGGAATCGAAAGTGATCTTCCCCGAGGTCGGTTTCTACCAGTTTTTCCATTCAAAAAATGGTTCAAATGGCTATGAGGTCATCAGTCCCCTAGAACTTAGAACTACTTATACCTAACTAACCTAAGGACATCACACACATCCATACTCGAGGCAGGATTCGAACCAGCGACCGTAGAGGTCGCGCGGTTCCAGACTGTATCGCCTAGAACCGCTCGGCCACTCCGGCCGGCAGTTTTCCCATTCGTCCGTAAAGAATTCGTGTTATTATTCTGCAGCTGTGACTTGTTAAACTGATAGTTTGGTAATTTTTACATCTGTCAACACCTGCTTTCTTTGCGATTGGAATTATTATATTCTTCTTGAAGTCTGAGGGTATTTCGCCTGTTTCATACATCTTGCTCACCAGATGGTAGAGTTTTGTCGGGACTGGCTCTCCAAAGGCCGTCAGTAGTTCCAATGGAATGTTGTCTACTCCGGGGGCCTTGTTTCGACTCAGGTCTTTCAGTGCTCTGTCAAACTCTTCACGCAGTATCGTATCTCCCATTTCATCTTCATCTACATCCTCTTCCATTTCCATAATATTGTCCTCAAGTACATCGCCCTTGTATAGACCCTCTATATACTCCTTCCAACTTTCTGCCTTCCCTTCTTTGCTTAGAACTGGGTTGCCATCTGAGCTCTTGATATTCATACAAGTGGTTCTCTTCTCTCCAAAGGTCTCTTTAATTTTCCTATAGGCAGTATCTATCTTACCCCTAGTGAGATAAGCCTCTACATCCTTACATTTGTCCTCTAGCCATCCCTGCTTAGCCATTTTGCACCTCCTGTCGATCTCATTTTTGAGACGTTTGTATTCCTTTTTGCCTGCTTCATTTACTGTATTATTATATTTTCTCTTTTCACCAATTAAATTCAATATTTCTTCTGTTACCCAAGGATTTCTACTAGCCCTCCTCTTTTTACCTACTTGATCCTCTGCTGCCTTCACTACTTCATCCCTCAGAGCTACCCATGCTTCTTCTACTGTACTTATATCCCCCATTTCTGTCAATTGTGCCTTATGCTCTCTCTGAAACTCTGTACAACCTCTGGCTTATTCAGTTCGTCGAGATCCCATCTCCTTAAATTCCCACCTTTTTGTAGTTTCTTCAGTTTTAATCTACAGTTCATAACCAATAGATTGTGGTCAGAGTCCACATCTGCCCCTGGAAATGTCTTTCAATTTAAAACCTGGTTCCTAAATCTCTGTCTTACCATTATATAATCTATCTGATACATTCTAGTATCTCCAGGATTCTTCCATGTATACAACACAGTTATGGTAGCACTCTTTATTAATAGACGTTTCCCAGAACATGGTACTCGGTGCGCTCTATTTGTCTTTCGTGGAGCTGTTTGTATGTAGGACAGTCTGGCCACCCTCCCTTATCACATGTTCTATTTCTGTGTTTGCATGGTATACAGCCTACAGGATTCTCCTGCCTGCATTGTGACATTTTCTGCCCCGGTTTTGCACATCTCCCGCATACTGGGCCCTTGTCGCATCGCTTCGATGGGTGGCCGAAGCCCCAACAGTTAAAACAATATTGTACAGCAACGGAGTCGTTGATATACAAAGATTCAAATAGGATAAAAAACCTTTGTTTTTGAAGCAGCAGTAACCGTACTCTTGGCGACACTTATAAAATACACACATCAAAAATTTTGCATCACCCCAGTTCCCATAACTCCTGAAGATAGACGTTGACTGTGGAAAATTGGAAATTTGTGGTAAGTTCTTATGGGACCATACTGCTGAGGTCATCGGTCCCTAAGCTTACACACTACTTAATCTAACTTAAACTAACTTACGCTAAGGACAACACACACTCCCATGCCTTGACTGTGGGTATTGTATCACAGACACAGTCCCTTTCACTGTTCAGAGATGTCACTAAACCCGCCCAAAGTTGTAAACAACCATACATGAGCAGCGCCTATTAGGAGGAGGTCCGACAGCCGATCAGTACCAGTCATTCCACCAGGAAGGAGGTACACTATTCGTGTTGTCTGTAGTTCAACCATGCCTAGACGGTCAACACCGCGGTTCGATCACGTCCGCAATGTTACTTTGTGCAAGGAAGGCCTCTCAACAAGGGAAGTGAACCAAAGCGATGTTATCAGGGCATGGAGGAGATACAGAGAGACAGGAACTGTCGATGACATGCCTTGGCCAGGCCGCCCAAGGACTATTACTGCAGTGGATGACCGCTACCTACGGATTATGGCTCGGAGGAACCCTGACAGCAACAGCACCATATTGAATAATGCTTTTCGTGCAGCCACAGGTCGTCGTGTTACGACTCCAACTGTGCGCAATAGGCTGCATGATGCGCAACTCCATTCCCGACGTCCATAGCGAGGTCCATCTTTGCAACCACGACTCCATGCAGCGCGGTACAGATGGCCCCAACAACATGCCAAATGGAACGCGCAGGATTGACATCACGTTCTCTTCACCGATGAGTGTCGCATATGCCTTCAACCAGACAATCGTCGGAGACGTGTTTGGAGGCAACCCGGTGAGGCTGAACGCCTTAACACACTGTCCAGCGAGTGCAGCAAGGTGGAGGTTACCTGCTGTTTTGGGGTGACATAATGTGTGGCTGAAATACGCCGCTGGTGGTCATGGAAGGCACCGTAACGGCTGTACGATACGTGAATGCCATCCTCCGACCGATAGTGCAATCATATCACCATCCGTCTTCATGACGACGATTCGTGCCTTCATCGTGCACATCTTATGAAGACTTCCTTCCGGATAACGACATCGCTCAGCTACAGTGTCCAGCATGTTCTCCAGACATAAACCCTATCGAACATGCCTGGAATAGTTTGCAAAGGGCTGTTTATGGACGACGTGACCCACCAACAACTCTGAGGGCTCTACGCCAAATCGCCGTTGAGGAGTGGGACCATCTGGACCAACAGTGGCCTGATGAATTTGTGGATAGTATGTCACGACGAATACAAGCATGCACAAATGAAAGAGAACGTGCTACTGGGTATTACAGGTACCCGTGTGTACAGCAATCTGGACCATCATCTCTGAAGGTCTCGCTCTATGGTGGTACAACATGTAATGTGTGGTTTCAATGAGCAATAAAAAGGGCGGAAATGATGTTTATGTTGATCTCCATTCCAAATTTCTGTAAATGTCCCGAAGCTCTCGGAACCGAGGTGATGCGAAACTTTTTTTGATGTGTGTATTATTTACTGTCTTGTTGCCCTTTGGTCCTGTTTGAAATTTTATTTTAACCTCGCTATCGACCTCGTCTTTAGTAATGTGTTCACTCGGGATTATTTCGTAGAGCTCTTCTAAGATTCCAGGCCAACTAAATATGTTGAGGCATGGTGCACTGCCAGCAGGGGTCTGAACTTCTTTGGTTCTTCACACCTATTGTCCTGAAGCTGTGCCGTATTTCTATCATCTTCTTCTAGTCTACTTGTGATTCTGTCCTGGAGAGCTTTCGATAAATTAAACAGTTCTCATATTAAAGATTGCGAAGAGCTTAAAATGAAAAATTTAAGGTGTATATTAGCAGTTCTGACATGTGGTAAAGAATCATGGGCTTAATGCGAAAACATTTCAAAATCTGTTGCTTAACAGTGAGCAATAAAGAGACAGGCATTGGGAATTTCTGGGAGACAAAGGAAAACGAACAAATGGATAAGAAAATACAAAAGAGATGACATAACGGATGGTAGATTCAAGATAGATGACATTATAAAACGTGCAGGAGCAGCATGGCTGTGCTTTCGAAGTTCGTAGTTCATGGATAAGTCTAGAGGAAACCAATGTCCCACAGAGGACGTCAGCGTCTGATTATGACGATGATAATGATACTTAATACTAGGAAGCAATATGAACGGAAATAAATTCGTGCAGTCAGCGAATGGAAGGCCTGGGTTTGTTGGTAATATTCTGAGAAAGTACGAGGTATCTTCACAGATAACGGGGTTCAAGAAGACAAGGCGGGCGAGGTAAGCACTACTCCAGGCTATTTCTCGGGAAATCTGAATGGGACCATTGGAAGAAAGGCGACCTTCTTCTCTCGAAACTATGCTTTGGGGGTTAAGGGTATTGGTATTCGAGGAGCCGCTCTGAGTGGCCACACGGTTTAAGGCGCCATGTTACGGAATGCGCGGCCCCTCTCGCCGGAGGCTCGAGTCCTCCCTCAGGCATGGGTGTGTGTGTATTGTTCTTAGCATAAGTTAGTTTAAGTAGTGTGTAAGTCTAGGGACCGATGACCTAAGCAGTTTGGTCTCTTAGGAATCCACACACATTTGAACGTTTTTGGTATTCGAGGAATACTTCACCTACATCTACGTACACATTCCTCAAGCCACGGTATGGTGCGTGGTGCGGGTACCTTGTACCACTACAAGTCATTTCCTTTGTTCTTCCACTCACAAACAGAACAAGGGAGAAACGACAGTCTATACACCTCCGTACGAGCCCCAGCTTCTGCAATCCCTGTGGTCCTTACGCGAAATGTAGGCTGCAGGCAGTAGAATCGTTCTGCAGTCAGCTTCAAATGCCTGCCAGTTCTCTAAATATTCTCAACAGTGTCCCTCGAAAAGTATGTCCCCTATCCTCCAGATATTCCAATATGAGTTTTCAAAGCATACTGTGCAACAAGCCCACTATATCCATAGTATTACTCGCGTAAGTAAGATTGAGAACAAGATATGAGAGATTTTAGGATTTATCGAAGACTATAGATAGTTATTTTTTCAACTCTCCACGCGTGAATGGACATGGACAGAAATTTACTGATATGGTTAGCAGGTGCTCTACCCCACACACATTGTAGTTATTTGGAGATTATACGTAGATACAATTCAACCGGCTAAGTTACCCTCTATTTCAGCAGAAGAAGGTACAATTGGTGAAAGATCTTTATGATTTAGCGAACTGCCCACCCTGAGCTCTAAAACACTAACGAGTAGGTTTTAATGTGTTACCAGAGTAGTAGCTTACCCTAGATTTTGTAAGTGGTCAACAAGCCACACGTAACTGAGTTGTTATATAATCTTGACTGCGTTATTCTGTCACTATTTTAACATCGTTTTACTACAAAAGCTAAGTTCAGACTTCTATACTCTGAGCGACAGAATGTCATTGCATGGTGGAATGTGAGCCAGAGGGGGACGGCTATCTTAACTTAGTTTCTGTTTCATGTATATTTAAGTTCTTTATGTGGTCTTCAGCCCGAAGTCTAGTTTGATGCAGTTCTCCAAGCTACTCTATCTTATGCGAGACTTTTCGTCTCCGAATAACGACTGCAACCTACATCTTTCTGAATCTGTTTACTGTATTTGTTTTGACCACCCACACTTCACTGCAATACTAAACTGGTGATCCCTTGATAGCTCAGAATGTGTCCTACCAACCAATCCCTTCTTTTGGTCCGGTTGTGCCACAGATTCTTTGTATCCCCAATTCTGTTCAATACCTCACCATTAGCTACGTGATCTACCCATCTAATCTTCAGCATTCCTCTGTAGCACCACATTTCGACAGCTCCTATTCTGTTTTTGTCTAAGCGTTTATTGTACACTTTTCTCTTGCATACATGGCTACACTCCATGCAAATACCTTCAGAAAAGACGTCCTAACACTTAAATCTATGTTCGATGTTAATAAATTTCTCTTCTTCAGAAATGCTTTTCTTACCATTGCCAGTCTACATTTTATATCCTCTCTACTTCGGCGACCTTCAGTTATCTTGCAGCCCAAATAACAGAACTCATCTACAACTTTCAGTCTCGCACTTCTTAATCTAATTCCCTCAGCATCATCAGATTTAACTCGACTACATTCGATTGTTCAAATGGCTCTGAGCACTATGGGACTCAACATCTTAGGTCATAAGTCCCCTAGAACTTAGAACTACTTAAACCTAACTAACATAAGGACATCACACACATTCGATTGTACTCGTTTTGCTTTTGTTGATGTTCATCTTACATCCTACTTTCAAGACACTGTCCATTCCGTTCAACTGCTCTTCCAGGTGCTTTCCTGTCTGACGGAGTTACAATGTCTTCGGCAAACTTCAAAGATTTTAGTCTTCTCCATGGATTTTATATCCTACTCCAAACTTTTCTTTTGATTCCTTTACTGCTTGCTCAATATACAGATTGAATAACATCGAGGATAGGCTACAACCCTGTCTCACCCCCTTCTCAATCACTGCTTCCCTTTCGTGTCCCACGACTCTTATAACTCCCACCTGATTTCTGTACAAATTGTAAATAGCCTTTCTCTTACTGTATTTTACTCCTGCTACCTTCAGAATTTCAAAGAAAGTATCCAGTCGACACTGTGAAACGGTTTCTGTAAGTCCACTTCGCCGGAATCCAAACAGATCTTCCCCCGAGGCC